>NC_056725.1:1396644521-1397379521 GCF_019279795.1 Protopterus annectens
CTTTCGTGCCTGATACCACCCTGAAGGCGGAGAAAGAGGAAGCCTTTGTTTTATGGTGAGAGGGGACAGACTTGGTTGAAGGCTCTTTGACCAAGAGACCCCACCCCCAAACCATACCCTTCAAAAGAAGCTTGTTTCGACGCTTGACCAGGGCCCTGGGATTGAACGTGGCACAAATGCCGCATTCAACCTCTAGGTGGCCGGCGCTGAGACAACAGACACACTCCTCATGCGAGTCAGAAACGGGCATCTACCGACTGCACAATGAGCACTTCTTAAAACCTGAAGGTTTCTCTGACATAAGGACAGAGAGAGAGACAACCAGTAACCTTAGGGACAAGCAGTAGAGGAGTCGAAATTCTAAGCAAGAGTCCGACCACCAAAATTCCGTCCTACACAGAAACTACAAAAACAGAAACTACAGTAAAACACTAAACTAAACTAAGGTACCAAAGAGCCGAAACAAGGATTCAGAAGTAATTCTTTACTTAAACTACACTTGAAAAAGGCACCAAAGGCCAAAACAAATAAGTACAAATGGGAGGGGATGAATAGAACCTACCATATGCAGAAGGAACACTCACAGATACATAATAAAGAAGAGAAAGATACCAAAAAATTAAGACCTACTGCTGAAAAAGTAAAAGTTACCAAGAAGCTGAGCAATCTGCATCTATCTGTTAAGCACGGCAAATGAGATCTGAGGGGTTAGAGGGCAGTAGAGCATCATAGGAAGGGAGGAGCTTGAGCTAAGCTGTTGTCTAAGTGTGCATGCTCGGATCTGATGTCGGATCCTAGACCCATAAGTGATGAATGATGACTAGGACAAAAGCAGATCTTACAAAATCTTCAGTAAGGATGGAGCACTCTTGCTTAAACAGGTTGACTCATATGTGACTATCTACGAGTACGTTCATATTCATAGAAGACTACTACGCTAATGACTTAATAGCCCTTACAAGCCTAGCCAAGTTACTAAGCAACAGCGGACCTCTTTCCAAATCCTTTCAATTAATGCAACCAGAAAGGGAAAATTACTAGCCAGAAGGCAGAAAACTGAGGTGGTTTGGAATTTACATAAGGTCTTAGAATAAAGTCAAAAGACAGCTACCACAGTAACATCTTCTCTGGCCTTGCCATTAAATCTAGCTTGTAATGCTTTGTTAAAAAAAAAAAAAAAAAAAGTGTACTTCCAACCATGAAGCTGCTTTGCAAAAAAAGTATTGGATAATATTCCCTGAAAGAAAAAAAAATGCAGCACTGAAACAGTAAGTTATTACAGAACAGCCCTAATGGCTCCATGGAGAGATTTATCCTGACTGACTATATCATGGCACATCATGTTAATATAAGCATATTGGCACACAATAAATTAAAAAAGTATATATAACTAAATGAAATAAGATTATAAAAAAAAACAGTTGCTGCAATTGTGGGGTTTTTTTGGTCAGGACAGCAAGCTCTGTTTGCATGCCAACAGCCCTGGTATGAGTGAGTATTCTTGTCACTGTCTGCAAAGTGTTCCTTCCAATGTACCAGTAGAGATGCACATCTCTCAAACTAAAGCATGCGTGTGCCTTAGTATGTGGTGTTTATACATTCCTGTTCAAAAATAATGCTTTACATTTTAAAATTTTCTGAGAAAATGGCTGTATTACAACCACTATAATACCTTTCCTGTGTGTGACCTTTTTTTGGCAGTAAATCAGTCACTCGTCTGCAATTTAGACTCTGACTACTGCTTAAAGATAAAAACTGTGAATTTTGGGCCAGATTCCAGAAGACTATTTTTTTGGTATAAGTGACTTACTCTGGTGTAACTTGCCCAGATTCCAAAATACTTGCTCTTGGTGTAAGTGACTTACTCCTGTGTAAGTCCCATCTACAATGCAGGCTTACAATGGAGCAAGTTTTCTAGAATCAGGGTACGCTTACAATGGAGCAAGTCATCAACGTCTAGAGCAAGTGTTTTGGAGCCTGGCCCTTTGGGTTCACACACCTTCTTGACATGATACCAGCTGTCACTCTACATCCTTACCCATTTATGTCCAACAACACAAGCCTACATAATGTCAAATCACTAATCTTTGCATTCTTATCTACATGAAAATAGGGCCAGTTGGGAGCTGCAGATAATGAGCATTTGAGGATCCTACAATCAAGTCTACGTCACATAGACAAAGAGATTCTTGGTAAACTTGACTTTTTGCATCTGAAATGCCTGTACTTTTAATATGTTTAGACTACATGAATCTCATTTTTGTAAATCATTACCTAGGATTTTAAATGTTATATCTTTTTGTTTTTTTAACAAATTGTATATAATCTCTGTATTTTTCACTGTTCTACTACTTTACTTTTATATAACTATTGTAAAATTGTCTATATCCTGTGGAGCCTTTCTCCCTAGGCCTCCACTGAAGACAGGCTCTTCCAGGCCCAGTGGACTATCCCGGTCATCAAACTGTAATACATAAATAATTTTACATTCTACAGCAAAAACAAACACAAAAACTTCTTACATTTTCAAGAAGGTCGTATGGTCTGCTCAGCACTGATCAACCAGCAAGTCCAGCAGAATATGGCAGCGGAAAGATGACATTGCCTTAAACAACCTTGAACATAGCAATGGTGTTGCAGAGACACAAGGGGATGCAACATCTGATGCCAAAACTTTTTGGCAAGACTATAAAATGCATAGGGGCTGCATGCCACTAAAAGAGTCTAGGAAAAAATAAGTCAAAAGGGCAACTTACAAGGAGCTGAGAAAAGAAAAAAAAGATAGTGGAGGGGAAACAAGTGAAAGACTTGCATCAGTGAAGAGAATGAGAATTCTCTCCAAATGGAAATTGGA
The DNA here is from genome assembly GCF_019279795.1 of Protopterus annectens. Classification (NCBI taxonomy): domain Eukaryota; kingdom Metazoa; phylum Chordata; order Ceratodontiformes; family Protopteridae; genus Protopterus; species Protopterus annectens. The sequence continues at coordinate 1,396,647,376 of NC_056725.1, forward strand.
ACAGAGAAACAGCAGCAGAGACAGACAAGGAAGAGCTTAAAGCAGATGTGAGCACTGTATGTCACACGTTTCAGGTGACTCAAAGTAAACTGCTGGACAAGGGAACATGGATGTCTGTACCATCTATTCCATGTTAAGAACCTCAAACCAGCCTGATGAGCTGATTCAAATGCAAATGCAAATTACTCCAAAACAAAATTAAGATCCTAAGGAGAAGCCACCTGCATTCCATGTGGTAAGTTATGCAGAATCCCTTTCAAAACAATTTGACATGAGTGCGCATTAAGAGAAGGGACCCAAGGGTAGGCATGCTAAAGTGACTGAAAGATGAACTCACACAAGAATTGCATTCCGAAAGAAATGTCAGCCATAAAAGGGTCTTAGCTCTTAAAGCAGCACCAACTTGAACATCTTTTCCATTAGCTAATATAGGACTTCCCAAGTACCAGATTTATTTACCTTCTTTAATACCTTTAAGCACCAATTTTCTGAGGATATGCAGAAGTATTACATTTTTATCATATAAGCAGTCACCTGTAGGTGTTTCAAGTTGGGGTGTATCATACAATGCATGTCTAGTATGAGTAGGCCCTTTCTGTGTGGAAGCTTGTAGTAACTGCCCTTGGCAATTTCCAAAAGAAGGGAAAAAAACTGTTGCCTAGGCAAAGAGGAGTCACCCCGATGATCTTTGGAGAGTCCCTCAAACTTCAGAATGGCTCCAGTCACCAGTGAAAATGCATACAGGAACATTCTCTTCAAGGAAATAATGTATTTTTGTATGCCTGTTTGCAAGGAGTCCTGAAGCAGAATTTTTCCAGTCTGTTGTGAATAGAATCTACCCAAGGTATTCTTCACAGCTGGATCAAATCCTGGAAGAATTCCAGATATGATGCCCTTTCATGAAGGTCTGTTCAGATCCTACTCAGCTTGTCTGACAGAAAGCAAGAAACCTGCAAGAATGCAAATATGCTGAACTGTTAAAACCCAGGCAACCATGGCTAACCTACTTAGAAGGTAAGATCTGGACCCCACCCCCATTCATGGACCACATCACTGTTTGTTGCCCCTGACCACATGTACATGTCCAGGGGACTACAGATGATTAAGAGAACTGAGTGAAGTTATTACTGCCAACATCTTTTAGATGTTTACATGTTTTAATCAGTCTTTTTGTTACAAAGATCTTGTACTATTAATGACAAAGACACAGCCACCCCTCTCACAGTAACATCTTGGAGTTGGAAGGAAGAATGGGAGACCTAGATTCAGATACATTTGGTCTCTTCACCAAAGCAGCTCCGTTTTTAGAAACCCCAAAATTGGAATGTCAAATATCAGGGGTGCTGATCTTGGATCCATACAGATTTTAGATACTAATGAATCTCTGTCACGTAGAGTCTGGCTAACAGAATCATGAGTATCATAAATGCCATGAATTCTAAAAACTGAGAAATTCCCTTGCTGAAGTCCTTGACTGATGGGAAAAACCCATGAACAGCTCTTCATATAGATCCTCTTTTTCTTGTGGTAAAAAAGCTCTTTGAACAGATGTAACCAGGAAACACCCTAGGAATGCAATTTTATGGGATGGAACTTGACAAGATTTTTGAATGTTCTCCTGGAAATCCAGTTTGAGAAGATCATCTCTTACACAAGTGAAAGAGTCTTGACACTTTGAAAAATACTCTGCAAAGATAAGCAAGTTATCTAAACAAGGAAAAAAACACTAAATACCTTGCAGTCTACAACAGACTACCACTCAAGCTAAACACTTGGAGCAGTGGACAACCCACAGTGTAATACAGAGAGCTGATAGTGAAGTGTAGACAAAGAAAATTTTAATAAATTTTTGAAATCTGTGGCTACTGGAATGTGAGAAGCATCCTTTAAATCTAGTTATCAAGAAAATTGAAAGGGGCATAAGAGGTTAAGAAGGGGCAACATTTTGAACTTTGGAACTTTCAAGAAAACTGAAAGAAGGCATAAGAGGTTGTGAAGGGATATCATTTCAAACGGTGGAACCTTCACAAAATGGTTGAGAAAGAAGACCTACGACTGGTCTCCCTGAAGCTACTTTATTTGTTACCAGAAACATCCTTCAATAAAAACCTTTCCCTGCATCAGAGAAAGGGACAGGTTCAATTACCCTTTGGGCCAGCAAGTGCTGAATGACAAGTGAAAATAAGGAAAGTTTGATCTGCTGGATGAGGAGGAAATGGAATCCACTGAAAAGGAGGTAGGGACTCCCACTGTCACCTATAGCCCTGATGGATAACTCACAAAACCCATTTGTCTGACATCCTCAGAGGGAAATAAACAGATTCTGAGAAGAATTAAAATGGTTGCTGGGTGTGGGCGAGGGGATATTACACTTTCTAGGTAATTATTCCAAACATTACTTGCTTGAAGTTTGAGAAGACAGCTTGTTTTGCCTTTTTTATAAAAGGCTCCAGAATTAGGGATGAAGATGTCAACTTTAACAAACTTGGAAGAGGAAGGCTGAAAAATCAAGCGCTATCCCCTGAATCAGTTTTCCTCTATCAACACATTTTTTTCAGGACCTCAGCAGCAGGTGATCCAAACAATCTCCCTATTAAGGAGGGGGATCCAAAATTTAAGCTTTTATACCTTCAGGCAATTTAAGACGGTACTCTTAAGCTTTGGGTGCTGGCCGGGTGTTATAATCCTAGGAAGGATATAACCCATTATCTTAGACTACTGCAGAGTGTTTTGACTACTGCAGTAATGATCTAATGATGAATACAGATAGATGTATAGAAGGAGAGAGTATAACAAGAGAGAAAGAGATAAAAACTAGACCAAGGAATGAAAGATGGAAGGTGGTGGGACATATGGATGTTAACATATCAAACCAAGAGGGAACATACCTTCACACAAACGTTTTCGTACAGGCAAGAAAGTTAGACAGGTTTGTAGGGATGAACAACCAAATGGAAATAATGGAAGAAATACAAGTACTGGAAAGATGCATATCAGATCATATAGCAGTGAGACTTTTGGTAAGGAAACAGGAACAGAAAAAAATTGAGGAGGGGGCAGAGGTGGATTAACTATGAATGGAAGGAAAAAAAGAGGAAAAACACTAAAGACTACTATAGGAGTCACTACAGAACAATATGAAAGACGGGGAAAACTGGAAGAACACTTGTGAGATGTGATTAAGCTCACTGTCAGATGAAAAGTGATAAGCAGAGAAGGAAAGAAGGGAACTGCAGAGCTGGTGGTCGTACAGAAGAAAAATGGAAGAAATGAAAGTATAAGTGGAAATTACAGACCAGAGAAAAAGCAATAAGAATGGAATTAGTAAAATTATCACAAGAGTAAGAAATTCAACAACAGTACTAGACGGACTACTAGTGGATAGTGGAGGGAGGCACAAGGAAACAGCTAGCAAAGAAATGCAATAAGAAGAAAGCAGATAACGATTATGGAGAATATTTTAAAAAAAGATTAATCAGGAAAAGATTTAAGGAATACTACAAAGACATATACAAACAGGAAGGGACAGAAGATTCAGAATAGAACAGGATATTGGAGGATGAACAGAGGCAAGCTGAATGTAGAGGTGTCAATGGATGAGACAGAGAGAGCCATACACAAGATGAAGAGGAAAGCGGGAGAGACAGATGAATTCTCCCCAGAGTTCTACAAATGGGAAGGAGTGGTAATGTGGAAGAGTATAGAATAGGAACACAAGAAAATAAAGGATGCAGGCAAAATAGCTACAGGTGTGAGAAAGGGCAGGATAACAATTACACCTAAAAAAAAAGGGGGGGGGGCTAGAAAGACAGGAAGTAGGAAAAGTACAGTTGTGTATACTTAGCATAAATGTAGATGTTCCGAGTGTATTCACTGTTGCAGTCATCACATTTGGTGTATCCTGCCAGGGGTAGCCCTCAGTCTGCCCGAATACCAGAGGCTTAGTATTTCTGCATCTGTTACTGTCGCTCCAGGACTGACGTCAGGTCGTCAGTGGTATACAATCAGGCAGCCGATGCCATCCCATCAGTTTTTCTTGCCCTGTCAGGAGCCCCCAAATAGGGAGCTAGGTTATGGTGGAAGAACACCAACAGTAGAAAGTAAATACCAAAAATTCCCTGAAAGGAGAGAGGAAGAGAGAGTGAGAGAGAGAGGGGGAGAGACAAGGGGGATGGAGGGAGGGAAACCAGGACTGCAACAGTGAATACACTTGAACATCTACATTTATGGTAAGTGTACACAACTGTACTATGTTCTTTGTGTTTCACTGTTGCAGTCATCACATTTGGGTTGATTCCCAAAGCTGAAGAAAAGAATGGAGGCAGTCAGGAAGACTGGGCCAGGCCGGCCAGGATTCCCTGCAAGACTGTGGTGGCACAGCTTGTCCCGGATTTGGAGAAGACAGGCAGGTAGTAATGCTTGGTAAAGGTATGAACAGATGTCCATGTTGCGGCCTCCAGGATGTCCCTGGTGGGGACTCCTCTGAGAAAAGCTGCAGAGGTGGAGGTTGCCTTGGTAGAATGTGTCCTGACCCCCTTTGGAGGCGGTTTCTCATGCTGTTTGTAGCAGAAATGGATGCAGTGAGCTATTCATTTGGAGATTGTTTGTTTGGATATGGCCTTGCCCTCTGCCCCCTGCTGCGAAGCTGACAAGCAATTGATCAGTTTTTCTAAAAGATTTAGTCCTGTCCAGATAAAATCTGAGCTATCTGTGCACATTTAGAGAGTGCAGAATCCTTTCCCCCTTGTTTTGTGGGTTAGGGAAAAAGGTGGGCAAATGAATGGATTGGTGAAGAGACACACTGGACACCACTTTAGGCATGAAGGATGGGTTAGTCCTGAGGGAGACCCTGTCAGCATGGAAAATGATGAAGGGGTCTACAGCCATGAGTGCTTGTAGCTGTGATACTCTTCTAGCTGAAGTGATGGTCAGGAGTAAGGCTGTCTTCCAATAGAGGAATTTTAACTCTGCTGAAGCTGCAGGTTCAAAAGGGGGGGGGGTAGGGAGAGCTTTTCCAACACAAAGTTAAGGTCCCAAGCTGGGGTAGATCATCTTCTGGGTGGCCTTAAGTTGTTAGCCCCTCTTAGGAACTGTTTGATGAGAGGGTGTGAGAAGAGAGGTGGCTCTGTGCTGTAATGAGCAGAGATGGCAAAGGCATGAGTTTTAATGGAACAGAAGGATAGATCTCTGTGTAGTAGGTCTGCTAGGTAATCCAGGATGAGAGGTAGGGAGGGCTGTGCTGCTCCGGTTCCCTTAGCCTGGAGCCAGGTGAGAAACCGTTTCCACTTGTCAGCATAGGATTTTCTAGTGCTGGGGCATCTGGCCTCATGTATAACATCTAGTACTTGTTTGCTTAGGCTGGCAGCTTGAGGAAAGGACAGGGGATAAGGTTGAGGGTTTGCAATCAGGGATGCATGAATTCTCCATTCCTCTAGGTCAGGAGTGCTGGGATATGAGGAAGGTGCCATGGTGGCAGGGGTGACAGGCTGCACAGCAGTGGGTACCAGTGCTGGCGTGGCCTCTGGGGCAATCAGGACTGCCCTCGGTTTTTCCTCCCTTATTTTGAGCAGTACCCTTGAAATGAGTGGTAGAGAGGGAAATGCGAAAAGCAATGGCTGGAGCCAGGCATTTTGTGAAAACTCTGGAAGCAGTGGATAAGCCAAAGGGAAGCACAGAGAACTGAAAGTGCATAGATCCTGCCCTGAAACGTAGATATTTCCTGCAGGATTCCCTGATTGGGATGTGTAGGTAGGCCTCTTTTAGGTCTACGTTCGCCAACCAAGCATCCTTGGAAAGCATATGAAGAAGCTGCTGGAGGGTGAGCATTTTGAATTTTGGTTTCACCAGAAAGGTGTTTAGAATGGCTAGATCAAGGATTGGTCGCCAGGTTCCCTCTTTTCTAGGTAGCAGGAAGAGTCTGGAATAGAAACCTTGGCATATCTGGTCTGCAGGAACATGCTGTATTGCCCTCATGGACAGTAGGGAAAGGACTTTTTTTTGGCCACTGCCCACAGGTAAGGAGGGAGATCTGGGAACCCTTTTGGGGTTGGCAGAGTGTAAAAATAAAATTTATATCCCTGGTACACTGTTGAGGGCCCATCGGTCATTGGTAATAGAGGCCTGGTTGCTTGCATGGAAGGAGAGTTTTCCTCCTAGGAGTACAAGCAGGTGGGCAGAGGAAAGGGGTGGAGATATAAAGTCATTGTGAGTTTTTACCATAAGGGGGTGGCTTAGCACTCCCTGTTTTTGAAGAGGAGGAACTTCATTGCTTAGAACTCTGCATTCAATGGGGCTGCTGTCTGGGGGGGTCTCCTCCCCTGGGTCTGGGCTGAGCAGGCCTGGAAGGGGCACAGGAAAGAACCAGTGCTTGGAGGGGCAATGCCTACTGAATCTCGAAGGCTGGACCTGTAAAAAGTCTTTAACTGTCTGCATAGATTTAGCTTTTTCTTCCATCTTTTTTAAGACCTCTTCTTGCCTTGGTGCCAAACAAATTGTCTTTGTTCAATGGTGCGTCCAATAATTTTGATTTGACATGATCTGGCAAGGTCTGTTCCTTAAGCTAAGCATGCCTTCTGAGGACAGAACCAGTGACTGCTGCACTGCAAGATGCTTTTAGGGCATCAAAAGCCACATTGCAAGGTGTGCTTATTAACCTGACTTTCAAAATGCATAAACTCTTGTAATTCTTTGTTTTCTGCACAATAAGGAAAGGAAGATATTTTTTGTTAGAGGAGTTCCATGGTATGCTGCTGATATTTCAGCACCTGGAACTGACAATTTAATGCTCTGATAGCAAGAGTAGCAGAAGTCTATACTTTTGTACCCCATCTGTCTAAAGCTCTGGAATCCCTGTAAGAGGGGGTGGAATTCTTAGCTGAGCTTGCTTTAATTCCTTTAGGGCCTTGAGAGATGACCTCTGGGTCAGCAGTAGGATTTTTGAAAAGTAATTTGAGAGAGTCAGGGACTCTGTAGTACCTGTCAGGTTTCCTGGGAGCAGGAGGAAGGGTGTCAGCAGTCAAACTGGATTCCATAAAAACATCATCCACAACATCCAGGACAGGAGGAATGGTCAAAGGTCTGTGGTGTGGTAAATCTAAGAATTCCCAGAGTCTCTTTTTTGACTGTGGATGGTCTTAACATTCCCATTGGAAATGCTACCTTAAAGTATGAAGGGTTTCACCAAATGAAAAATCCACAAGTGGAGAGGCAGAAGGAATGGATTCCTCTGCATCAGAATCCTCATAAGCAGATAGGGATTACATGTTTTCACATTCAGAAGCATCAGAGTCATCGGACTCCTGTTCAGATAAAACAACTGGGGAGAAGTCTTTTTTTCTTTTGGAAGGGGTAGCCTGGCTTCCCCTAATAAGCTCTTCCACCATTTTAAGCATTTGAGATTGAGGCAAGGAAGCAGGTGTCTGAGCTTGGGTTGTCGTTTTTTTTTGGCATAGTTCATACCCTGGGCCTTAGAAACTCGGTAGTTTTAGAAAAAACTGAAGATGCGAAAGAAGTCTGTTTGTGTCGAGTATCGGTAGAGCGAAGTACTTCCTCGAAAGCCGGTGCCTGCTCAACAGCTCCGGACCCATCCAAGGCAGAGACATCCGCAGGATCCTTAGTCGAAGAAGAGTCTCGGTAGCGGCCTGCAAATCCACAGAGCGGGCATCAAGGGCTGAGAATGCACCTCACTGAGGACCGGAAAACTGATGACTAGCTTAATGGAAGCGTCATCAGCAGTTTTGGACCTGTGCGGTCTGTCTGTCTTTATCCTTACATTTTTTTGGAAGCTCGGTAGTCAGATGGCTTATTGAAACCATATCGGAAATCGAGGACTAAGAGCGAAAATATCTAGCTACAATAAGGGCCCAATGACGTATAGTTCTGGCGTTGAACAAAGCACAAAAGCGGCAGTGAGGGACGTCATGGTCTGGGCCTAAACAGGTGACGCAGTAAGAATGGAAGTCTCAGTGTGATATTTGCTTTCCACAAGTGAGACAATTGTTAACTTTTTCTGACATCATTTAGAGCAAGAAAAAAAGATCCCAAATGGGGTACTTAGCTTTAGAAGACTTCAACTTCAATTCGGAAATGAAAACTCAGGTAGCGGCCGACCGGCACACGTGCAAACTGCTTCTGCTTCGGGCTCCTCGGCAAGAAAGACTGGGGTAATGGCGTCGGCTGCCTGATTTTATACCACTGATGATCTAACATCAGTCCTGGAGCGACAGCAGCCGATTCAGAAATACTAAGCCTCTGGTATTCGGGCCGACTGAGGGCTACTCCTGGCAGGATAACCCAAATGTGATGACTGCAACAGTGAAACACAAAGAACATCTGCCTCTGATTAATGTATTCTTCACAATTTTGTCAAAAGGTACTGGTAGGAAGCCTGGATGAAGTACTGCCAAAAACAATACCGGCTGGGCAAAATGGCTTTGTGAAGGGAAGGAATGGAGAAAAAAATGGTAGGGCATGTTGGAATTTATGCAAAGGGAGGAAGAGAAGCAGGAAGGGAAAAGTGGGACTGCACTCTTTGACTATAGAAGGCCTTTGGTAAGGTGAGGATGGAATTCCTATAGAAAACACTGCAACAAAGGCAGGTAGGGAAAAGGTTCATACACTGGATACAGGCCATATGCCAATATCCAGAAATTAAAATACTCACAAAAAGGAGTATCTGAGGAGACAAGGTTAGAGAGAGGGATCAGACATTACTACTATCTATCCCTATTCCTCAGATAGCAATGGGAGTCTGACACAATTTAGAAATGCTGGAAGAAAAGAAGGGCATTAAAATCTCAGAATTATATGCACATAACTGCATGTTAATGTCAGATGATGCGGCTGAAACAATGGGAGCTATAGAGAGGCATTCCAAAAGTTTAGGGTAATAGCAAAGCTCAAGTGCAACAAGAAAAATAGTGGCAGTGAGATTAGGAAACAGAAAGGGGAAAATAAGTGAAATAAGGCAGACAGAAGCCCACAAGTATGTAGGGCTCTATGTTGCGATCATGGTGAGAGATTTAATACAGAAAAACCTAGAAGATGTTGGAAAAAAGGGACAGGGATGCTCTGGGGGGATGCTTATGCATTGCTTGAGATAATGCAGCAAGGTTGATAACACTACCAATAATTTGCCATCAACTCCACAAAAAACAGATCATACAAACAAAAGGCTACAACAAATGCAATAAGACATAGAGGAATGGACTATTAATGGTAAGGGGAAAAAGTGAGCAAGGCTCTACAAATCATTCACTTGACAGAGCAAAAGACAGTCAGGTAGGTAGATAGATATATGGAGAAAATTACCAAAGGCCTTGAATGAAGCAGCACTAAAAGAACTGGGATACATGAAGTGGGGTGACGGAAAGCCCAAAACCTATGGGAAAGAGAAGGGGGGGGGGCAAAGATAGGGGAAAATTTTGGAGAAGTGGGACAGATCAACAGGAAGATTTGGTACACAGAATAAAAGGATGGTAGGAAAAGATTAAAACAGCAAAGAAGTTACTACAAAACTAGAGAATATTAAAGGCCTGATGATGGAATAATCTGGTACTCAGGAAGACCTCAAAAAAGAATACAATGGGACAAGACAGGAAGGGAGGACAAAAGAAGAGAGGATGGCATCCTGGAGGAAATAAAATGGTTAGGGAGGAAACAGACATACTAACACAACTATGAAGGGCAAATGGAAAGAACAGACAAGGTCAAAGAAAAGAAAATTAAAAAGAATTGGGAGAAGGAAAAAGGATAGATGGGAGGTGCAAGACACTGGAAGAGGATACACAGAGCAAGAAATCGCAGCCTGAGAATACTATATATAGATATTATCTAACACTCTTGAAAACGGTATCACGAGAAAAGGTAGGAATGATGCAGATGTTCTGAGACTGTGAGTGGGCATCAAAGTCTGGAATCAGGCACAGAAGATATAAGGAGACTGTAAAGATAGGTGAAGGCTGCCAGCCTAGCCAGATAGAATTTTTTTAGATAATTCTGTCATTTGTAAATATTAATGTAAGCCACAGGCTTGTTCTCTTAAATGTGAAACAACTGTATTGGATGTTGAACTGAAAAAAAATGTAACAGTGCACTATGCTGCAAGAAAGCTGATAAGTCAAGCATTGTGAAATTCTTTGATCTAAAACTCAGAGCCAAGATGTCTAGAGGGAGGCATTCTGCCTATTATTTTGAGGTCAGAGTTAATGGCTAGAATTTACATGTATAATTTATTTTATTGCTCTGGCTTCCTGACCAGCTGCAAAATCAAAGGGCTATTAACTTCTGAGTTTCTGTTAGCCTGGGAACCAGAAAGAAATGATGCAATCTGAAATGAATCAGTGGTACTGTGTTATCAATTTAAGGACAGAAAGAATCAGAGCATTTTTAGCATTTGTCTTGAGAATATCCAACTCACCAGCACTCTGCCTGTGTTCTATATGTAAGTTTATTTTAGAACTGTGTTTTCTCTTAGATATAGCTAGGAACTAGGGAAGTTTAGATTAGTCTTTGTTCTGTATTGGTGTCAGAACTTTTTTACTGTATTATTTTAAGTATTTCTCTGTGATCTCTGAACTCTTGGCTAGCACTGTGTAGTACTAAGTATTGCCTTGTGCTTTTATTATTTATTATTAAATATTTTTAAACCTTTCAACTGTGGCTGTTTTGTGTAGAGATAATTTAAGCTCTAATAGTACATTGCACATATTTAGTGATATTGTACAAAGCCACTCCAATAGCCTTGCTGTTCAGTTACACTTACCATTTGGATAATAATATTGCACAGTATAATTGGACACCCTTTCATAAGGGCCATTTAGTAGCTGATAAATATTAGTGTGTGGTGGAAAGTGACACTACTGTACAGTCTGGCTAAAAGGTGCACAGCTGGATAACCTGTGCCAGCCTTCCCCATGAGTGTCTGTGTGGTTGTATATAACTCTTATCTCAGCTACTTTGGCAGGGACATGGAGCACTGGTTGGATAAAGAGGGTGCTGCAGGTTTTATCCTGCCCTCTAGGCTGAGATTTGGACCCTATAGCTGTGCCAGTGGGGAGTCTTATTGAGGAGCTGGAGAGAAAGGGAGAAAACAGCCCCAGACTGACTGTGATCTCTGTGTGCTCTTAAAGGAAATTGTAATTTACTGTGTGTGTATTTATTATCCTTTCCCAATATGGAAGCCCCTCACTGGTATTAGTGGTGAGGATTGAGGCTCCTTGACTGCTGGGCCAGTGCACGGGTGTCACATATTAATTGGGTGGCAGTGGTGGGATATCCACACCACATACTAATTGGTTGGCAAATATTAATTGGCTTGTAGTGGTGTGGGTAGTGTGAATTCTTGTAGCTTGTGTACAGTGATCACTGAAGGTGTTTTTGTATTCCAAATCAGTCATGCATTGAATACTCCAAATTCAGATCACAACTGTTTTGTTTCTTTTGTTAGCTTAGTTAGTCAGGGAGAGCAGGCAGCATGTCAGCAGCAGAGGAGTACAGAAAGCTGACAAGGAGCCAGCTGGCTGAGATGTGCCAGGCTAGGGGACTGGTACACGGAAATCTGACTAAGGCAGACATGATTTCAGCTTTGGTCACAACTACATTAGAAAAAGTACAGTTGTGTACACTTACCATAAATGTAGATGTTTGAGTGTATTCACTGTTGCAGTCATCACACTTGGGTTATCTGCCTGCAGGTAGCCCTCAGTCGGCCCAAATACCAGTGTCTTGAGATTTCTGCATCAGATGCTGTCGCCTCATGCATGACGTCAGGTCGTTAGGGGTATAAAACATGCAGCCAGGGCCATTACATCAGTTTTTCTTGCCCCAGATATGAGAAGCCCCCAAAATAGGAAGCAATCAAATGGTGTGGAACACCTTCAGTAAAAAGCAAATACAATTTCCATAAGATATTTCCAAAAAACAGGATAGGTAGAAAGTACAGAAAGACGGGGCTGGAGGGAGGGTAACCAGAACTGCAACAGTGAATACACTTGAACATCTACATTTATGATGTGTACACAACTGTACTATGTTCTTTGGGTTTCACTGTTGCAGTCATCATACTTGGGTTGATTCCCAAAGCTGAGGAAGGATGGAGGCAGTCAAGAAGTAGTAGGGCTGGCTAGCAGACCTTATAAGACTGCTGTGGCAAATCCAGCTCTGGATTTGGAAAAGATAGGGAAGTGGTAATGCTTGGTGAAGGTGTGTACAGAACTTCAGGTTGCAGCTTCCAGGATGTCCCTGGTAGGGACTCCCCTGAGAAAAGCTGTAGAGTTTGAGTTAGCCCTTGTGGAATGAGGCCTGATCCCCTGTGGGTTTTCCATGGTGTTTGTAGCAGAAATGGATGCAGTGTGCTATCCATTTAGAAATGGTTTGTTTCGAAATGGCCTTGCCCTCTGCCCCTGTAGCAAAGCTGACCAGCAGCTGGTCAGATTTTCTGAAAGGTTTAGTCCTGTCAAGGTAGAACCTGAGCTGTCTATGCATGTCCAAGGAGTGCAGGATCCTTTCACCTTTATTCTGAGGATTAGGAAAAAAGGTTGGCAGATGGATGGATTGGTTTAAAGCCACACTGGATACCACCTTGGGCATAAAAGATGGGTTAGCCCTGAGGGAAACCCTGTCCGCATGGAAGATAAAGGGTCCCACAGCCATAAGGGCCTATAACTCAGACACTCTTCTTGCTGAAGTGATGGCTAGCAGTAAGGCTGTTTTCCAAAAGAGGAATTTCAACTGCTGTAGCAGCAGGCTCAAAAGGGGAAAGCGTAAACTTCTCTAGTAGAAAGTTAAGGTCCCAGGCAGGAGTGGGAGCTCTCCTTGGGGGTCTTAAATTGTTAAGTCCTCTCAGGAACTGTTTGATCAGAGGGTGAGAGAAGAGGGGTGGCTCAGTATTGTAATGAGCTGAGATGGCTGAGGCATGAATCTTAACTGATGAGAAGGAGAGGCCCTTGTGAAGCAAATCTGCAAGATAATCTAGGATTTGAGGAAAGGAGGGCATGGCTGTGTCCCTCCCTTGACACTGGCTCCAAGAACAGTACCTATTCCACTTTTCTGAATAGGATTTCCTAGTACTGGGCCTCCTGACCTCAAGGATAACATCCAGCACCTGTTTACTGAGGGTTACTGGTGATGTATTCAGGGAATAAGCCAGGCTGCCAGATTCAGGGTTTGCAGCTGAGGATGCAAAATATGTCCCTCCTGCTGGGACAGCAGAGAGAGGGTCTGCTGTAGCTGCCAGGGTGGCACTGCTATCAGACTGTGTAGGAGTGGGTACCAGTGCTGGTATGGGCAGTCTGGTGCAATAAGGATTGTCCTTGGCCTATCCTGTTTGATCTTGAGGAGTACCTTTGGAAGGAGGGGCAGAGGGGGAAAGGCATAGATTGAGAGGTTTTCCCATGTGAAGGATAAGGCATCCACTTTCCAAGCTTGGCTGTGGGGAATTTTGGTGCAAAATTTGTTTAGTTGATGGTTTTGTGGGGACGCAAAGAGGTCCACTTCTGCTGTCTCCCACCTGTGTATTAGAAGTCTGACCGAGTTTGATTCCAGTTTTCATTCGTGTAGGTCCATTAGATTTCTGCTTAAGTCATCTGCCAGTGAATTTTGTTTGCCTGGCAGGAATTGAGCTTGCTGGTGCACATGGTCACTTAAGGCCGTGTTCTACAGTGTCATGGCTAACCTGCAGAGTGGGTAGGAGTGAGTTCCCCCATGCTTGTTTATGTACCACACAACTGTGGTGTCTGTCTTTATCAGGAGTTATCCAGGCAGAATAAGGTATTTGAAGGCTGTCAGTGCATTCTGCACAGGTAACATTTCTTTTTGATTGATATGCAGGTGAATATGTCCTGGGCTCCATTTGCCTTGAATGCATTTGCCTGCCATGTGAGCCTGCCATGCACAGTCTGATGCATCTGTTGTCAGAGTTTGGACAGTGGGGGGGTTGTGAGAAAGGGAGTCCCTTGTGGTTGCAAGCCTCTGCCCACCAAAGGAACTCTGTCCTTAGGCAAGGAATGATAGGAATCACTGCTTCTAGGTCCTGGGAATGTTGACATCAGAGACTTTTTAAGTACTATTGGAGTTTCTTCATATGCAGTCTTGCATATGGAATCAGTAGAATACATGAGGCCATGAACCCTATGGTTTGCAGTATTCTACTTGCAGACAAGCTAGGTTTGGGTGGCCAGTAGTTTGAAATAAGTTGTCAAATAAACCTGCTTTTCTGGAGTGAGGAATGCCATCTGGGAAGTTGTGTTCAACCTTGCTCCCAGGAATACAATCTTTCGGCTGGGTACCAGATGTGATTTCTTTTCACTGATGGTATACCCCAGAGAAGTTAGAAGTCTCTTTACAAACATCAGGTGCTGAAGTAGCAATTCCTGATTGTATGCCTGAATCTGGCAATTGTCCAAGTAATTTCTCTGCCTGCAGTATGCAATGGCTGGAGCCAGGCACTTTGTGAATACCCTGGGCACAGTAGATAAGCCAAAGGAAGTGCATAGAACTGATAGTACATAGAGCCTGCCCTGAAATGTAGATAGTTCCTGCAAGATTCAGTTATGGGGATGTGCAGATAAGCATCTTTTAAGTCTAGGGTGACTAGCCAGGGGTCCTTGGCTAGCACACGAAGGAGCTGCTGGAGTGTAAGCATTTTGAATTTTGGTACCACCAAGAAGATGTTTAGGGTTGACAGATCCAGAATAGGGTGCCAAGAGTTCTCTTTCCTGGGCACCAGGAACAGCCTGGAGTAGAAACTCTGTCCCCTTTGCTCTGTTGGCACAGGTTGAATAGCCCTGATACTAAGAAGAGAAAGGACTTGCTTTTGGGCCTCTGTCCACTGGTTTGGAGGAAGGCCTGGCAATCTACTTGGGGTTGGCAGAGAGTGAAAACAGAATCTGTATCCCTGGGATATAATTTTTAAGACCCATCGGTCCTGGGTAATATACTCCCAGTTTTTAATATGAAGGGCGAGTTTTCCTCCTAGGGGTGCAAATACTTGGGCATGGCTGGGAAGGGTTAAGGACATGTCATTGTGAACTGTTTCCATGGGGGGTGGCTTACCACTCCCAGTTTTTGAGGAAAGAGCACTCCATTGTTTAGATCTGTGCATACCCTGAGACTGCAGTCTGTTGCCCCTGGGTTTGGGCTGAGAAGGTCTGGAAGGGTCTGGAAAGGACCAATTTTTTGAAGGCGAATGCCTACTGAATCTAGGTGGCTGTACCTGTAAGAAATCTTTAACAGATTGCATGGATTTATCTTTTTCTTCAATCTTTCTTCTGCTTTAGAGCCAAACAAACAGTCTTGGTTTAATGGAGCATCAAGTAATTTTGCCTTGACATGGTCTGGCAAGATTTGTTCCTTCAGCCAAGCATGCCTTCTCAGAACAGACCCAGTGACAACAGCCCTGCAAGATGCTTCTAAGGCATCAAAACCACACTGCAAAGTAGGTTTACCAACTTGGCTTGCAGAATGCATTAAGTCTTGTAAGTCCTTATTTTATGCACCATCAGAAATCAACAACATTTTTTGTTTAATTAGATCAATAATACGCTGCTGGTACTTCAACACGTGAAATAGCCAATTTAAAGCCCTGATGGCAAGAGTTCCAGAGGTATATACCTTCTTACCCCATCTGTCTAGAGCCCTAGAATCCCTGTCCGAAGGTGTAGGGTTTTTGGCTGTAGAAGCCTTAATACCTTTAGGTCCCTGGGAAATGGTCTCTGGATCCGCAGTGGGATTTTTAAAAAGAAATTTGTGAGTGTCAGGTACTCTGTAGTATCTGTAAGGCTTTCAAGGTGCAGGTGGTAAAGTATCAGGGGTAAGGCTGAATTCCATGACGACATCATCTACAATATCCAGGACAAGTGGAATAGCTAGAGGCCTATGCTGAGGCAAGTCTAAAAATTCCCTGTGTCTCTTTTTGGACTGTGGGTAGTCCTGGCATTCCCAGCGGAAATGCTCTCTTAGGGTATGCAAGGTTTCACTGAAAGAAAGGTCCTCTGGGGGGGAGGCTGAGGGAACCGACTCCTCTGCATCTGAGTCCTCATAGGTAGATAAGGGTATGTCCTGGTAATCACAGGTATCAGAGTTATGGTCTGAGGAATCTGAAGGAAAAACATTTTTTTGTCTTTTAGAGGGAGAAGGCTGGCTTCCCCTAATTAAAGTAATAAGGTCTTCAGCCATTCTAAGCATTTGTTTCTGTGGCATGGGAGCTTGAGAATGTGCTTTGGTCGTCGGTTTCCTAGGCGAACTAACGAACTCTGGGCCTGAGAAATTCGGTAGATTTGGTCATTAACGAAGTAGTCGGTTTAATAGGAACATCGGAAGGTCTGAATACACCCTCAGAAGCCAGTGCCTGCACAGCTGCTCCAGACCCATCCAAGGTAGAGGCATCCATAGGTTCCATAATTGAAGAAGCATCTTGCGGCATACCGGACTCCGAATTGGTCTCAGTAGAGGCCTGCGAATCTGTAGAAGCAGGTAACAGGGGCTGCAAAAGTGCCCCACTGAGTACTGGTGGATTGGCAACTAGCTTAACGAATGCGTCGTCAGCAGTTTTGGACCTATGCGGTCTGTCTTGATCTTTGCGGGGTTTTTTGGAAGGTCGGTAGTCGGATGGCTTACTGATGCAATTTTGGAGAATGAGAGCAAAAGAATTTAGAGACAAAAATAGCCCAACGACGAATAGTTCGGGTGCTGAAAAAGGCACAAAAACGACAGCAAAGGACATCATGGTCTGGGCCTAAACAGGTGACGCAGTAAAAATGAAAATCTCTGTGAGGTATTTGCTTTCCAAAGGCAAGACAATTGTTAACTTTTTCTGACATTGGTTAGAGCAAGAAAAAAGGATCCCCAACGGAGTACTTAGCTTTAGAAGACTTTAGGTTTGAAACTCGAAAATCAAAAATTTCAGGAAGCTGCCGACCGGCACTTGCGAACTGCTTCTGCTTCAGGCTCCCGCACAGCAAGAAAAGCTGATATAATGGCAATGACTGCATGTTTTATACCCCTGATGACCTGATGTCATGGATGAGTCGACAGCATCCGATGCAGAAATCCCAAGACTCCGGTATTCGGGCCGACTGAGGGCTACCTGCAGGAAGATAACCCAAGTGTGATGACTGCAACAGTGAAACATGAAGAACATCTGCAACCAGAAGGACGATCAGACTGGCAGTAGAGATGTAACACACTAAGGGAATGGACAGCTCAACCTTTCTGCAGAGGACATATAAAATCCATGTGGTGCTAAAGAGACTTGAGCTGGAGGCCAGGCATTTGGAAATAGAAGCAGCTGAGAGACTGAGGCATCTAGAGAGTGAGGACAAGGAGAAACTGTGATGTTTGCAGGCTGAGGAGAATGAGAAACTGCTACTCCTGGAAGCTGAGGAAAAGGAAAGGCAGAGGCAACATGAAAAGGAGATGCTGACTCTTCGCCAGTCATGGAGGTAATGGGTAAGGGAGTAACCGGACCCCAGAAGCACAAAATATCAGTAAACTACTTCCACAGTTTACAGGGGGGGATAATTCTGATAGTTTCAGTCATATGTTTGAGAGGGTATGTAAATGGTATGATGTTGACCAAAGGCTCTGGGTACGGTTCCTGACCCCCTTACTCCATGGTAAAGCTGTAACTGTGTTGTCAAAAATTTCTGATCAGGAATGTTTTGATTATACTACTCTTAAGAACTGCTTGTTAGAATTTTTTAAGCCAACAACTGAAATGTATAAGAAAATGTTTTGTGAGCATAGACGCAAGGCAGATGAAAGTGTGTCTGAATATGTTGCTGAACCGAGCACTTATTTTCATAGGTGGGTGAGTGGATGTCAGATCACCACTTCTGAAGGGCTGGCAGACCTTTTGGTGAGGGAACAAGCCCTTAGCACTTTGCCTGAGGACATGAGGATATGGTCAGCTGACAGACATTGTGCTACTTCAGATGAGTAGGGGAAGAAGGGAAGCCTATATCTAGCAAACATGGCATCCCTGCACAGGAAAGAGACTCCCAGTACTGCTCATGGGTGTAAAGGAACCCATGGTGGGCAGCACAGACTGCTCCAACAGAATCTGCCAGTAGCAGGGGAAGCCAATAGTCCAGGTATATGCCCAGGACCTAGGGTTAAATGTTTGGAATGCAACCAGTGAGGCCATGGGGCATACAGATGTCCATGGAGGCAAGGTGGGGAACAAAAGGTGTGAGAGCCAGTAAGTGGGGAAGACAAAATGCCAATAGTAGGTTGTCTTGAGACAACATGGGTACTGAACTACCATTCTACAGATGTCCTTATAGGGAAGGATGTGGATGAGGCAGTACCATGTGTTAATGCAGTTACACGCAGTCAGGCTTAGAGACAAGCATATGGGTCTGATAGCCTGGGGGAGACCCAGACAGAACGGATACTTGCAGCCAGGACTGGTGAGGTGGTTACTTCAGGGAGGGAGCTACTCCGTAGCAGTGAGACTGAAGGTGAGCCACAGCTGCTTGAGGGTACTACAGTGACTGCAAAGGTGGAGGTTAGTAGTAGTAGCCAGGCTGACAGTGAGGCACCACTGTCAGAGGATGCCCGACTTCCTGTGGAAGGGGAGATGGGAAGGGTTACAAAGAGAGAATTGAGACAGGCTCAGCTCTCAGACCCTACATTGCAAGGCCTGAGGCAGGTAGGTAGTGAGACACCTGATTCTTAAGGGAAGGGGGAATCTGTACAATGGGACAAAGGATTACTTTATTATAGAGAGTGGACCCCTGAGGAAGGGCTAGAAGGTGAGATGGTACAGCATCTGGTAGTGCCTACAGCCTACCGTCTGGCGCTTCTAGCCATAGCCCATGATATTCCCTTTGCAGGTCATAAGGGCATAAAACGTACAAAGAGACATATTATGCAGAACTTCTATTGGCCTAGAATTTCCAGAGATGTAACAGGGTACTGCAGGACCTGTGAGCAGTGCCAAAAGGTAGGCAAGGTAGGAGACAAGGTGAGAGCTCTTTTGATGCCTTTGCCTGTGAATGAGGAGCCATTTCAGAGGGTAGCTATGAATACTGTGGGGCATCTGAGTACCCCAAGTTCCACAGGGAAAAAATATATCCTAGTGGTAGTAGATTATGTTAGAAGATACCCTGAGGCAGAGGCTTTGTCCTCCATTGAGGCAGAAAAGGTGGCAAATGTTTTGTTAGAGATTTTCAGCAGGGTACGTTTCCCAAAAGAAATACTGACTGACAGAGGTGCCAATTTCATGTCAGACCTGCTGGTTTGTCTGTGGAAGTACTGTGGGGTGAAGCACCTGAAGACGACCCCTACCAAGCCAGACTAATGGTCTTGTTCAGAGGTTAAACTCTACACTCAAATCCATGCTACAGGCATTTCAGACTAGTTGAAGAGGGAGTGGGACAAATATTTGCCCCATCTGTTGTTTGTTTACAGAGAGGTTCCCCAGGAATCCACAGGTTTTTCACCCTTTGAGTTGCCGTATGGGCATAGGGTGAGAGGACCTCCAGATTTAATTTGTGATGAGCGGAAAGGTGACTGTGAATATCACAAGGAGTTTGTTGTAGCATATGTCCTAAACCTCAGAACAAGGCTCAGGGAACTCATGGGCTTCGCCCAGGAGAACCTGGCAGAAGCCCAACAACAGAGAAAGGTATGATATGACAGGAATGCTCAAGCTAGAGAGTATGCTGTAGGGCAGCAGGTAATGGTTCTCATTCCTGTCAGACACAAGCTGCAAATAGCTTGGGAGGAACCCTACAAGGTGGTAATGAAGGTAAGTGATGTTAACTACATGTTGGAACTGCTAAGCAAAAGGCAGGGTCATAAATTGCACCATGTTAACATGATGAAAGCTTAACATGATATGGAGGCCCTTGTACTGAGCATTTGCAGTGGCTGCAAGAGGAGTCTGTGGGAGATCTGGTGACTCATGATCTCAGTGAGGCTCGGACTGACACCTTGGTGGAAGGGGTAGCAATGTCCCAGCAGCTATCTCCTACCCAGGTTTGAGAAATCAGAGCAGTGTTACAGGAGTTTGGGGACATGTTCATTCTGCTGTAAGAAAGCTGATAAGTTAAGCATTGTGAAATTCTTTGATCTAAAACTCGGAACCAAGATGTCTAGAGGGAGGCATTCTGCCTACTGTTTTAAGGCCAGAGTTAATGGCTAGAATTTACATGTATAATTTCTTTTATTCCTCTGGCTTCCTGACCAGCAAGATTAAAAGGGCTATTAACCTCTGTGTTTCTGTTAGCTTAGGAACCAGAAAGAAATGATGTAATTGGAAATGAATCGGTGGTACTGTGTTATCAATTTAAGGACAGAAATAATGAGAGCATTTTAGCATTTGTCTTGAAAACATCCAACTCATCAGCACTCTGCCTGTGTTCTATATGGAAGTTCATTTTAGAAATGTGTTTTCTCTTGGATACAGCTAGGAACTAGGAAGTTTAGATTAGTCTTTTTTCTGTATTGACGTCAGAACTTTTCCACTGTATTAAGTATTTTTCTGGGATCACTGAACTCTTGACTAGCACTGTGTAGTACGAAGTATTGTCCTGTGCTTTTATTATTTATTATTAAATATTTTTAAACCTTTCAACTGTGGCTGTTTTGTGTAGAGATAATTTAACCTCTGAGAGTATATTGCATGTATTTAGTGATATTGTACAAAGCCACTCCAATAGCCTTGCTGTTCAGTCACACTTACCATTTGGATAATAATATTGCACAGTATAAGTGGACACCCTTTCATTAGTAACTGATAAATATTAGTGGGTGGTGGCAAGTGGTACTACCATATAGTCTGGGTAAAGGGGCACAGCTGGAGAACCTGTCCCAGCCTTCCCCAGGAGTGGTTGTATAGAACTGTTATCTCAAAGTGTGTGTGTGTGTGTGTGTGTGTGTGTGTGTGTGTGTGTGTGTGTGTGTGTGTGTGTGTGTGTCTGTGTGTGTCAGCTACTTGGGCAGGGACACGAAGCACTGGTTGGACAGAGAGGGTGCTGGAGGTTTTAGCTTGCCCACTAGGCTGAGATCTGGACCCTATAGCTGAGCCAGTGGGGAGTCTTATTGGGGACCTGGAGAGAAAGGGAGAAACCAGTCCCAGACTGACTGTGATCTCTGTGTGCTCTTAAGGGAAATTGTACTTTACTGTGTGTGTATTTATTATCCTTTCCCAATATGGACGCCCCTCACTGGTGTTAGTGGGAGAGGATTGAGGCTCCTTGATTGCTGGGCCAGTGTACGGGTATCAAAGAGATATATTTCAAAAAGAAGGAGCAACATACGTTGGGCATAATGAAAGAGGATCACATTTATAAAGAAAGAAAAATTAACATCATCAGACTGCGGAGTAAAGTTAAGACTATCATCAGTCAATTCTGAAAATGGACAAAAACAGTATGGAGAAGACTTTCAAGATGGCTGCACACTGATCAGCAGCTTAATGTCAGCTCTTCCAGTGTGAAAAAAAGACTGAGAGACAACAACCAGTGATATTGTCAGCTTGAGTAAAACATTACTGGCAAGTGTACTGCCTGGTTGCCAGAAAAAAAGAAATTTACAAAACCTGAAAGAAAATAAACCAGAAAATGTGAAAAGAATCTGGGAAGAATCCTGCAGCTATTCAGCAAAATGCAGTCCAGGTGTCAGCTATGGATGAAGAAATACTACTCAAGAAGAGCAGTTTCAAAAAATGGTGGAGTTAGATGACAGAGCATGCAGAGAAAACCTAAGATTTTCTGCTGTACCAGGGAAACTGGAAGTAACAGACTGCATTAATTTTATGAAAGCACAAGTAAGTAACTGAACTGGTACTCCAAAGCATGATTTTGTAACTGAAATGGTACTTTATGTGTATGCTCCAAACCTGGCCATGAGAAAGAGTCAAGACATGTATTAGTGAAAATGCAATCCTACCAGCAGAAAGAGTTGATCCTAACAAAACTGTGGCAGGACAAAGTACTAAACACTGGAGACAGAAGAGTGCTTGTGGACAATGATTACTCACTGTACACCAGGCAGAAGGGGAGTAAATTTATTTCAGCAATCAAGAAATGTTGAGGAGGTATGAGATTCAAGCCTTCAGTATCCAGCTATCTTCAGAAAATTTCCTAAGTGTGAAATAACAAAAGGCCATCCAACAAAAAGTGAGCTATCAGAGAATTATGATTCTTATTTTTCTGATGGTGTGGCTCATAGAGAGACTATGCCATTGAAACCTTTTCCAATATTCCAATGGAAAATGCTTGACAGACTGAGAAAAGCATAGGAGTTGGCTAGAAGAACTAGGAGTATGCTGGAAATGAATCAAAGACTGGAGTTAGGAGACATAGATTAACATGAAGAAAACCAGCAATTTGCAAATTAATCAATAAATGTGGGATTACAAAGCATTAGTTACATTTGTGAAATACGACAGAACAAGAAAACCTGGAAATAATGGACTATGACTTTGTTAAACTTGTAGGGGATTCCAAAGCATATGCCCTACTTTGTGTCATGAATGTTGGACAAAAGAGCATGACATAAACACAAGTGATGTGCTGCTTCTTTCCTTTGCATTAAGGGAATGACTAGATTGAGGCCCTTGGCTTGAACTAACAAGTTTTAAGTGGAACCTAGTGAATAAAAGAAAAATTGAATATAATGAAAAGTTTTCTTTTAGCAAATAAATGTTCACAGTGGAACATGAGAAGCTTGTAGCTGAAGACAACCGTGTATCTGGTTCTCATGTTTCTATGGAGGCAAGCTGAAAAGGATAATAAAACAGATCACTTTTGTCTTTCAACAGCTAAAAGATAATGTCTTCTGAAAGCATTCATGTTGAAGACAAGTCAGACAGGACTCAGTGTAAATCGAAGCAAATGGTGTACCATGCATCTTACAAAGGATAACCTCCATTACAGGTCAGTTGAAGCTGGCAAGTGTAGCTGTCAATCTGGGACAACTGCTCCTATTAAGAGGGTTAAACTTCATTATCTGAAGATGTACCCAGTTGTGGGTGTTTGTATTAAGTTAATAGGTTACGTGTTCTGAGGCTGTGGTTTTTTGTTTGAGGGTATTCATTAAAATAAAGTCTTGTAAGATGTGACAAATTCAAATGGACATGACAAGAAACAACTGTACAAAAAATCAACCTACCAACCATTAATATATGCATGTTCATAGGTAGGTACTACGCTATCGGCCCTGGGGCCTATACAAGCCCAGCCAAAAAGGTACCCTGGCTTTTGCCACCCAAGAAAATTATTTTCCTGTGCCACTGTCGAGCAGAGCCACAGAGGTGATCCCCGGGGTGAATTTCCTATTTCCCATCCAATCATCAAGATTTTTCTTGAAGAGTGCTAATGAGGAGCTTTGTTTGATATAGATAGGTAGTTTATTCCAGAGTATGGGAAGTCTCTGGGACAGGAATCTATCCCTCCGGCATGTTCTGTTTATTGTGGTGACAAGGTTTAGGTCCCTACAGTGTGTAGCTCGGAGGGATTGGGATTTCTTTAAGTGGAGCATGTCCAACAGCTCTGGGTTTGACATAGCTTTGTATGTTAGGCAGAGATCACCTCTGAGTAGGCGATATGCGACGGAGTAAAGCTGGAGTTTTTTGAGACGGTTCATGAGGGCATCTGTTTGAGGCCGGTAATCCTCTTTGTGAGGTATTTCTGCGGCCTTTCCAGTTGTTGTAGATGTCTTGTGCGGTACATACCAAAAGGGGCGTTGTACTCTATAAAGGGTCTAATGAGTGATGAGTATTGTATTCTATAATGGGTCTAATGAGGGATGAGTACAGATGGACAATGACCTCCATTTTTCTGGATGAAAAGTCCTTAGTGAAGAGGTGTGCCACGTAGAAGGATTTTCTAACTGTTGTGGCTAAGTGATAATCAAAAGTGAGACCACTGTCCACCTATGTCCCTAGGTCTCTTATCACACTTTCGGTGTTTAGTGTACTGCTACCTATATGGTAGTTCACAGGAACATGTTGTGGAGTGGGATAACCATTGCTGTGCGCCATTCAGCAGGCACAAAACCTGAGGTGAGGCTATGATTGAACATGGTACTTAGGTGGGGTGCCAGTTTGTTCTGTAGTTCGTGTAGAACGCAGCCTGGGATGTTGTCTGGTCCCATGGATGCTGTGCTCTTGGCTTTGGAGAGTGTTTTTTTTTACCTGTACAGCCATGATTACAGGAACTTTGCATTCTTCCGGTATAGAGATGGGCTCTTTAGGGGGTGAGAGGGGGGGTAAAGTTAGCACTGAACCTATCTGCCAGGATGTTGGCAATATCTGTTGGGTCTGTATATTTAGTGCCATTGTGTTGTAACTCAGAGCAGATCTGAGTGTTGCCATTGAGATTCTTGACATAGCTATAGAATGTTTTGTGGTTGTCTTTAGAATCAGTGGTGATTTTGTTTCCGTAACTAGCTTTGTAACACAGAAGCTAAAACTAGACATTAAAAAAAAGCTATTATACCTAACAGGTGGGAATAATGGCTTATTACAATGGCAACACTTTCCATATTATCTTTAAAAGGGAATGGTCTTACAAATATACACAAAATAGAGCAGTGAATTGTATTACAAAATGCAGAGTACAAATAGCTATGCTACAGGAGACGCACTTGGAAAGAAATGAGTGTGTGGATTTGATAAAGAAAGGATTTCAGGATGGTTATTCAGTGGAATATCTGGGACAAAGGAAAAGGGGAGTACGTATATTAATTGCTAGAGGAGCTCCAGTAGTGACAGAAGAGGGAAAAAAATAACAATGGCAGATTTGTAATAGTAAAAGGCTACTGGCAATGGAGGAGGTTAAAAATGGCATGTATTCATACTTCATCTAAAATGGCTACAATGGAGTTTAAGAAAATTCTGGCAGAAAGAACTCACTTTCAGCAGGGAATATTACTAATAGGTTTGGACTGGAATCTGATTTGCAACAATGAAGATGTAAGGGGGTGATAGAAGGAAAATATAACCAAAATGTGGTAGATTTATTAAGACGTTTATGAAAATATTCGGTATGGAAGATGTGAATTCAGTATTAGAAGCTTGGAGAGAATTTACATTTTATTCCCCAAGTTGCAAAAACTGGGCTAGACTACACAGAAATTACATTTCACAAGAACATTTCCATTTAATTTAAAACTTTGATACACATCCAATAATTATTTCAGATCACACAGCAATAATAACTGAAATAAAAATGCAGGGCAATGAAATAAAAATGAGACACTGGTGCTTCTCCACCTATTTTTTAAACAGAGGAGAATTTAAGGAAAAGGTAGTGGAAACTAATTTGGGATTTATTAGGGAAGATAGAAATTTCTTCAGAAAATATAGCTAGGGAGTACAATAAAAAGTAGAGTTTAAAACAGAGTTGCAATAAAAGAAAAACATATGGTTAAGAAGTAACCTAAAAATATTCTAAGAGACTGACAAAGGTTAAATCATTGCAAAACAAGGGGAATCTCATAAAAAAGAAGAGGCACAACTGTAGAGTGCTAAAGAGAAAATAAGGGACTATCTCAATAATATGCATGGGTTTAGAAAACTTTTTGTTAAGCAACTTTTTTTGATAACTCCAGAGCACCAAAGCTTTTAACAACGGTTCAGGCATCATGGTTATTGCCAAGCTTAGAGAGTCTATAACAAGTAAAATAATGAGATCCTGTACAGGTACTAAGAAATATTTTGTAATATTTATCAAAATTAATATAAAGCACAGAAATGTGGAAATCAAGAAAAAGTACAAAAGGAAATGCTTACGGAAGAGTTAAATATGCCAAGGTTAGAGGTAGCTGAGGCTTAATTACTAACAAGACAAGGGGAGATAGCATACAAAATGGTGATGTATAACAAATCTACAGGAACATCTCCAGGAATAGATGGTATTCCTGTGGAAGTTTGGAATCTAGAAGGGAAGAAAGTGATAAAGATCTGGAAAGGTTTAATTTAGCAGTATTTTAAAAGAAGGAGAAACAACAACATCCTGGAAGAAAGCTGCGATGGCTGTAATACTTAGAGATAGTAAAACTCCATCAGATCCAGTTTCACCTACGCCCATTTCAATTCTAAACCATAATAATAATAAAGTGTTTATGTCCATCATGGCTAAAGGAATGGCAAAGGTGATGTCAAAATTGACAGATATGGTTTTATGGAGGGGAGACAAACATGACATCATTCACGAACGATGATGATCCAGAGGGAGGCAGAATGTAAGAAAATACCATAGTTGTTGGTGGGTCTTGATGCAGACAAAGCTTTCAATAGAGTAATCTGGGAGTTTATAAACATGGCAATGAAAACATTTGCATTCCCTGACAAAATGTTAATTAGGAGGATATATGAAGGATCACAGGTGAAAATTAAGTGAGGGGTTCATCTCCGTTAAGTTCTTTTTGAACAGCGAAACCAGGCAGGGGGTCCTCTTTCCCCTTTGTTATTTACATTATAAAACATGGGAAACGGAAATAAGGAATTCAGAAATTCAAGGATATAACTGGTAGTATGGTAATCAAGAAATGCTGGCTTTATTTGCAGATATTAATTATTTTGTACCTGATAAAACCAGAAATGACATTTTAGTGTTACGAAACATTCTCAGGCAGTTTCAAGTCTTTTGGGGATACAAAATTAATTAAGATAAAACAAAGACAAACTGTTAAACTATGTACCCACACACATATTGGTTCAGTAATACCCATATTTATGTGGGCATGATTAAATGAAGTACTTAGGAGTATGGGTTAAAAGGATTCTTTTATGGCAGCTAAGAATATATGGGAAATTACTTAACAAAAGATATAGGTTCATAGGTAGGTAGGTACTAGGCTATCGGACCTAGGGCCTATACAAGCCTAGCCATAACGATTCCCTGGCTCTTGCTTCCCACAAATATTTACTTTCCTGGACCCCTGTCTAGCAGGGCTACTGATGTGATCCCTGGGGTAAATTTCCTATCTCCCATTCAATCATCAAGGCTCCTCTTGAAGAGGGCCATTGAGGCGCTCTACCTGACATGTATGGGCAGCCTATTCCAGAATATGGGGAGTCTCTGGGTCAGGAACCTATCCTTCCAGCAGGTTCTTTTCATTGTGATGACAAGGTTAAGATCACTGGAGTGTGTGGAGCAGAGGGATTGGGATTTCTTTAAGTGTAGCATGTCCAACAACTCTGGGTTTGACATGGCCTTGTATGTTAGGCAGAGATCGTCTCTGAGGAGGCGATATGCGACAAGAGTGTAGCTGGAGTTTCTTTAGCCGGTCAGCATATGGCATCTGCTTTAGGCCTGTGATTCCTTTTGTAAGGTATTTCTGTGGCCTTTCTAGTTGTTGCAGATGTCTTGTGAGGTACATACCAAAGGGGGCATTGTATTCTATAATGGGTCTAATGAGGGATGAGTACAGATGGACAATGACCTCCATTTTTCTGGATGAAAAGTCCTTAGTGAAGAGGTGTGCCACGTAGAAGGATTTTCTAACTGTTGTGGCTAAGTGATAATCAAAAGTGAGACCACTGTCCACCTGTGTCCCTAGGTCTCTTATCACACTTTCGGTGTTTAGTGTACTGCTACCTATATGGTAGTTGACAGGAACATGTTTTTTTCCAAAGGGGACAACTACACATTTTTTGGCATTTAGCTTGAGCCCATGGCTCTGGCATCAGGCATCTGTTTCGGCAAGGCTCATTTGTAGTATATCCACATAATATGGGGATTCGATAATGGCTCCCAGCTTACAGTCATCTGCGAACTTTGTAAGCCAGAGTCCCTTAGTGTTGGCCTGTACTTCAGAGAAGCAGATGCCAAACAGGAGTCGTCCCAGGACAGAACCCTGTGGTACACCACTTGTCTGGAGCTGGATTTGGAGTTAGCTACTTTAACAGTATGTGTTCTGTCAGTAAGGCAGTTTGCAACCAGAGTGATGTAAGGGATTAATGCCCAGCTTATTAAGTTTATCTAGGATTCCAGAGTTGGGGGATAGTGTCGAAAGCCTTGGCGAGGTCCAAATAGGCTGTGTGAACCCACCTTACCCTCGTCCATGGCTCTGGAGACTAATTTGAAGAAGTTGATCAGGTTCAGGAGGCAAGATCAGGCCTTCACGAACCCAAACTGGGTGGGGTCCAGTGTTTGAAGGTTGCCGATGTCTTTGTTTATAAGTTCCATGATAATACATTCCATGGCCTTGCAGACAAGGCTCATAAGACTGATGGGATGGTAGTTCCTGGGATCCAAAATGGATCCCCCTTGTGGAGTGGGATGACTGTAGCGGTGTGCCACTGTGTGGGCACGAAGCCTGAGGTGAGGCTATGATTAAACATGACACATAGGTGAGTTGCTAGTTCATTTTGTAGCTCATGCAGTACACAGCCCGGGATGTCGCCTGGTCCCATGGATGATGTATTCTTGGCTTTGGAGAGTGCGGTTTTTACTTGAGTGGGCGTGATTACCAGCATTTGGCATTCTTTCAGTATTGAGATGGGCCCTTTAGAGGGTGAAGTTGGCACTGAATCTATCTGCCAGGACATTGGCAATATCCTTGGGATCAGTACATCTAGTGCCATTCTGCTGTAACTCAGAGCAGATCTGAGTATTGTCATTTAGATTCTTGACATAGCTTTAGAATGCCTTGTGGTTATCTTTGGAATCTTTGACAATTTTGTTTTCGTAACTAGCTTTGGAAGACTTTATGAGGGATCTCTGGATATGGATAGCAAAATACAATAATGAAAATGGCTTTAGTCCCTTTAGTTTTATACACAGGTCAGGCATATTGTATTACCAACCAGGAGAAGCTGTGGATAGCAATTAATGGAGAATTGAAGAATTTTATCTGGGAGTGGAAGAAGGCAAGTAGATCCTTCCAATAAAACAAGGTGGCTTGGGATTACCTGACCTAAAGGGGTATTTTTGGGGCTATGCAGTTAAGGCTCTTATACAGAGCACAAGCAGAAAGTTATAATGCAAAGTGGAAAGGGATGATGATGAAACGGGGGGAACTCAAGAAATAAGGAGAGACAGGTATTTTGGATGAAGATTCTTAAGGAGAATGTAAATGTAAAGAAAGGAGAGTCTGCCAATAGGGATGACTGAAATAGTGATACAGAGAATAGGCAAGAGTGCGCTGGAAAACTAGCAAAGGAATCAAGGTATCAAGAGCAAATAATTACAGAGGGAAAGAGAATAGAATGGGAAGATGCCAAGGATTTATTTGGGCTGCAGGCTAGAGACTGCCTTCCACATAAATGACTGATATAAGAGTATAGATAAAGAGAAAGGAATTAGGGTATCCCTAAGTGAAAGGTAGAATTTTAGTAGAATCTCCAACAGAAGTTGCTGTTAAAAAGGGATAATTAGTAGGGGAGATAAAATATTGCATGGTAACTATAGGAATCAATCAGAGGAGGTTAAAAAAGGATTGGGAAGAGAGAGTGGATAAGCAATTCACAATGGTAGTATATATGTACAGCTCCCAAACATGCATCAAAGTCCGGAAGATTTAGGATACTTTCTTGGAAGTGTTTGCATAGGTATTTTATACCTCAAGCAGACTCCAAAGAAGTTTTCCTCAGGTAAACTGCAAATGTTGGAGGTATGATGACAAAGAAAGAGGTATCTTTAGAAAAGGGTAGGAGTAAATTACACAGAAAAAAATGGGAATTGTGGAACAATACATGCAGAACAAAGCTTTGGAGGAGGAATGAGGTTTAAGGGAAAGCAGGACTTGAATGAGCTATACAATGTTTGACTGACAATGACTGTACAGAAGATTATATGTGATGTATAACGTTGGCAAATGAAAATATGTCAATATGATTTATTTTCATTTATATACATACATGACTGTCTATGTCATAAGTGATAATTCAATAAAAAAGTTTCCTGTGTAACACACAAAAACAAAACAACAAAAATCACCCTGGGAAAAAGTGGAAAAGAAAAAGCATCTGTTTTTTCCATGCTTTCTTGCATGGAGTCCTGGAGCAGAACTTTGCAACTAATTGCTTTGAGTGGAGGCAAAAACATCTATATGAGATGCTCCCCACGAGTGGATCAATTCCTGGAAAAAAAAAAATTTGATTCAAAGACCATTTGTGAGCATCTGTCCTTGTTCTGCTCAACTTGTCTGCCATACAAAATTTTGCTCTGGCGGTATGCAAGATGCCTGCAGAGTGAGACTGTGCTGAAAAGCTATATCCCAGGCTACCACAGCAAGTCTGCAGAGGATAAGCTCTGGTTCCTCGCCTGGTTTACATACCACATCACTGTGATGTTCTCTGTAAACACTTGCACTAGTCCATCCTGGAGTCCACAGATGACTGTGACACTTGACAGCACTTACAAGTGCCAACATCTCTTTTATGTGTTCTGGTCTCTGTTTTTTTTCCTGTTCCAAGGATGCTACACTTTTATCCCCATACACAGGGCTCCTCAGGCAAGGTCTAATGTGTCGGTTGTTACAGACAGGGCAGAAGCTAGAAGTGATAACAGAAGAGTCATTTTCTGAAAAATTTGGACTCCACCAAAAAATATCCCTTCTCACAAACCCTGGAACCTGGAATGCCAGAGGTTATTGATCCTGTGAGGCATACAGATTTTAGGTACCATTGGAATTTTCTCAAGGAATCATGAGAATCACAAAAGCCATGAGATTTGGAATCTTGAGAAACTCTCTCACTGAAACAGCAGTCTGGGAGGAAAACTTGGGAAAACAGATCAAACTTTTTCATGTGGAAGAAAAGTTCTTTGAACTGGGGTATATAGGAGACACCCCAGAAAAAAACAATCCTGTGAGGAGTCAAACGAGACTTTTGTAAGTCTTCCTGGAACCCCAGTTTTTGCAGGGCATCATGCACCCAAGTGAGACATTCTGGACACTTGGGAAAAGGCTGCAAAAGTAACCATGTTATCCAAACAAGGAAAACATATGAATACCTTGTAGTCTGCAGTAGGATATCACAGGAGCTAGACAACTTGTGAATAACCCTGGAACAGCGGATAGACCAATGGGTTAAATGTGATCTAAACACAGAATACCTTTAAGAAACACCTGAAATCTGGATCTAAAGAATGTGACAATATGCATATTTTAAATTTATGGTCACTAGAAAACTCAAATGGATAATGATAAATAAGTTGTGAAGGGATAACATTTTCAATGTGGGCACTATTACAAACAGGTTTAAAAAGGAAAGATTCAGAACTGGTCTCTGTGAATCTTCTTTCTCTGTGACCAAAAACATTCTTGAATAAATCTCTTCAGAGGGGCTGTTTCACTCATCCCTGAAGCAATAGAAGCTAAATAACAAGATGACAAGAGGGAAAAGAATAGTTTGGTCTCTTGTGTGAGGAGGAATCCCTCAAAAAGGAGGGAGATACTCCCACTGCTATTTGTAACCTTGATAGTGTCAGACGAAATGGAGTTTCAGACTTTCTGGAAGGATTAAGGATTTGCCAGGTGGTAAGGGGAGTCTTGTAGACAGTCATTCAGACTTACTCGACTCCCCTTTCTTTGGGTGTTTCTCCTTTCTTTTTGGAACCTCCCCGCCAATGCTTTTCAAACCTTTGGTTACCAGCAGCTTGCTGTGTTTATTTTGCCTTTTGAAAAAAGTGAAGGGGCATCATTAAACCCCTTGACAAACTTGGAGAAGGAAGGCTGAAAAATCTGAGAGAGTCCGTGAATCAGCTTACCACTCTCATCACACTTTTTAAGCACTCCTGCAGCAGATAATCTAAAAATATTTGGGAACCAAACTACTTCCAAATGACAACTAGTAAAACCATGCAGTAGTCATCTCAAAAGGCAAAACACACAGGCGTACACCATGGAAACTTTTACTATAAAAAAAAAATCAGTTAAACACTTTCATCCATAAAACTGGACTTCATCAGAACTACCATAAATCCACAAGACACAATTTAAACAAAAAAAGCAGATTTACGAACATAGGTACTAGATACAAATACTGAAATAAAAAAAAAATTGTAATAAGAAACAAAATAAAAAAATCAATTACAACTTCACTGCCCTCATTTTTAACAATGGGACAATACAAATACATTCATTAACACTGGGATGATAGTGAGCATTTAAGTGAAATTGCCAAAACAGTTCATTGCACTCTAAAGAATTTTCACAAGTTGCACCTCTAGGATCACAATCTGTAATTTCCAAAATTCCAAAAACAACTTTATTAAAAGTTATGACAAACTAAGGAATGACAATATAAGGCATTACTGTTTGCTTTCTTAATGTTGTACAAATGCTCATTTACGGA
Source organism: Protopterus annectens (assembly GCF_019279795.1). Taxonomy (NCBI): domain Eukaryota; kingdom Metazoa; phylum Chordata; order Ceratodontiformes; family Protopteridae; genus Protopterus; species Protopterus annectens. Next base: position 1,396,679,630 of record NC_056725.1, read on the forward strand.
GACAAATACATATTAGTGTAAAAAAACTTTATTCTTCGGTTTTGTCTACCACAGACTTCTTCAGAATAAACTTCTATTTGTCTTCAGCCCATTTTATAAGGCTTCACACTCTTTTGTGAATTAAAAACACCTAGATAGGACATTAATGATACCAGGAGTACATAACTGTAAGATAACAGGAATTGTTTATATAAATATGCATTCAGGATGTGATTGTTTTTACATGCGGATACCTGTAAGATGTTTACAGAAGCGTGATAAAGAACATCTTTATTCAATAAAATCGTTTTATATGAACACACTCTTACATGTAAAGAAAACAAGAAATTTTTACTTTCTGTTCTAGAACAAGTACCAAATGATCTTAGGTGGGGTGATTATAAAAATAAAGTTGAACAGAGAGACACTCTTTGGCAATTGAAATCAGGGGCTGATAAATTACCTGGAAAAAATTACTCTATTAACATTAAATGTGTTTTAAAAGATAAAAGATTGAAAGGGCATAAATAGTTAATGGTCAATGGGTTTTGAGATGTGTGTTTTAGTAAAGCCTGCTATGCTTTTTTATTTAATTGGCTGCAATTATATTATTAAGAGTGTGTTTGTACTGGATGGTTATAATATAAAATGGGTTGAAGACAAATAAGAGTTTATTCTGAAGAAGTCTGTGGTAGACGAAAAATAGAAGTTATGTTCTTACCATAACGTTCCTTCTTCTTGCTGGATGGGTTCGGAGCCGACCTCGGCTCCGACTCGGCCACTGTAAAAGCTCGAGAGTTGGTTCCACCGGCTCGTGGCTCCCCTTATATCCCACAATGCTAGGCATGAGTTACCTCAGATCTCGTTTGTAAGCTAACCCCAGCTTATAATGGTAACAGAATAACTATAACAAAGTCCACCTCTAAACCAGGGAGAAAGAAGGGTGACCTACATCCTGATCCAGGAAATATGCACAACAGCATATACCTAAGAAAAGAGGTGGTAGAAAGAGAGGTCACAATCACAACTCCTCTAGGTCTGTCCAGGCCAGGGGGAAGGAGGGTGGGACGCAAGAAGAAGGCGAGAAGAAGACAACTAACATGGAACGTTATGGTAAGAACATAACTTCTATATGTTAAGTTGTCTATCTCCTTCATTCTTGCTGGATGGGACCGTCCCTAGCACCTTGTCCCGGGTGGCCTAACGGAACAGACTCCTGAGAACAGTGGAACCAAAGTTAGCTCTATGCCTAGAAGCTAAATCCAACTTATAATGAGAAATGAAAGTGTGAGGAGTAGCCCAAGTAGCCGCTGCACAAATGGTGTCAACAGTCAGTCTGTCTTGGAAGGCTAAAGAAGTAGCCAAAGCTCTGGTGGAATGGGCCTTAGGTTTATTAGGCAGCTTTTGGTGTCTAATTTCATAAACAAGGGAAATCAGAGATGTTAGCCATCTAGATAATGATACTTTTGAAACTGAAAGTCCCTTTCTGCCTTCTGCATAGGAGACAAACAGCTGGTCAGATTTTCTGAATTGTTTAGTTCTATCCAAATAGTACCTCAACTGACGATGAACATCTAGCCAGTGTAATTTTTGTTCAGACCTATTGGAATATTCTGGAAAAAAGACAGGGAGGTCAATGCTTTGATTTAGGTTAGACATCGAGACTACCTTAGGCAAAAAGGAAGGGTTGGTTCGTAAAGATACCCTGCCCTTATGGAACAATAGATAAGGAGGTCGACAGCTGAGTGCATGAAGTTCCGAAACTCTTCTAGCTGAAGTAATAGCTACCAGAAAGAGAGTCTTCCATGATAGCAATTTTAAAGAACAGGAGGCTGCAGGTTCGAAAGGGGGGAGAATCAAAGAAGTAAGAACTAAATTTAGGTCCCAAGGAGAAGGAGGATTTCTTATAGGAGGTCTGAGTAGAAAAACTCCTTTCAAAAAGGCTTTGCAAAGCTTGTGGGACATTATGGCAGACTCTGAAATACCCACATGAAAGTTAGAAATAGCTGCCAATTGAACTTTAAGAGTAGAAGGAGATGAACCTGCATGGAAGAGTACGGCTAGAAAATCAAGGACTATTTGGATGGAAGCAGTGAAAGGATCTATGTCCCTTCCTTGAGCCCAATATGTAAAGCGTTTCCACTTACTCAAATAAATCTTTCGGGTGGAAGATTTATGGGAAGCTAACAAAATATCTCGAACAGAGTGAGATAATTGAGGAAGCCTGGCTAAGGTTGGAACTGGAGGAACCAAGCAGTGAGGTTCAGAGAGGGAAGGGAGCGATGAAACTGACCCGACTGATGGATCAAAAGATCTGGAACTAGGTCCAGATGCCAAGGTCGCTCCAATAGAAATTGATGTAGAAAGGGGAACCACACCTGTCGAGGCCAGTAAGGAGCAATGAGGATCAACGAGGCCTTCTGAGCGATAGCTTTCTGTATCACCTGAGAGATTAGTGGGAAGGGAGGAAATGCATACAGAAGTCCCCGGGGCCAAACTTGGACTAGAGCGTCTCTGCTGGGCTGGCCTGGTAAAGGGAATAGTGTGAAATAATCTCTGCACTTGCTGTTTTGGGGAGTAGCAAAAAGGTCGCAGCAAGGCTGACCCCACTTGAGAAAAATTTCTCTCACAATAGAGTCTTTCAGAGACCACTCGTGAGGCATGAGGATAGCTCTGCTCAACTTGTCCACGATCTGATTGGACTTCCCGGGGATGTGCATTGCTATCAGAAAACGCTGAGAAGAAATCGCCCATTGCCACAGTCTGAGTGCTTCTCGACCTGGTTCCGCCTTGTTTGTTGATATACCACACTACTGACATGTTGTCTGTCTGGATTGCAATCGTTCCCAAGGGAAGAGAGTCTTGAAGGGCTTGCAACGCTAAAAGCACTGCTCTCATCTCCAGAACATTTATGTGCAAGTAGCATTCGTCTGGTTGCCATGTGCCCTGGACAGTCCTGCCCTGATAATGCCCCCCCCACCCGATCAGGGAGGCGTCCGTTGTCAGAGTAGCAACCGGAGGGGGAGGAACAAAGGGTCTTCCCAATAAGAGCTGAGGGGAAGACATCCACCACAGGAGATGATTTCTGCATGTCTGCGTAATCATAATGGTGTGGGACATTGGAAGTTGCTGGTATGACCATTGTGTAAAGAGCATCCATTGAAGGATTCTCATGTGGAATCTGGCTAATGGAAGCAGAGGTATGGCAGCCGCCATAATTCCCAACACTTTCAGAACTAACCTGGCTTTGATTCTGTTATTGCTGAAGAGGAATGAGACCAGTTTGTGTATGTCTGCTATTCTCTGATCTGTTAGTCTCGCAGACATGTCGACTGTGTCTAGATTTGCGCCTATGAAGGTAATAGTACGACAAGGCGACAAAACAGACTTTTCGCAATTTATTGAAATGCCTAACTTTTGACAAATGCGAAAGGTGTAATCCCTGGCCATTAGAAGAAGATGCTTGGTGGGAGCTGTGAGGAGCCAGTCGTCCAAATATGGAAACACCTGGAATCCTTGTCGTCTCAGGTGAGAAGCTACCACTGCCATGCATTTGGTAAACACCCGGGGGGCAGTGGTGAGACCAAAGGGCAGGGCCCTGAACTGAAAATGACTGGTTCCCAGCCTGAAGCGGAGGAATCTTCTGGAGCGTCTGTTCATGTTTATGTGATAGTACGCATCCTGAAGGTCTATAGAGCACATCCAGTTTCCTTTTCCCAATAGGGGAAGGATGGACTGCAGTGTGACCATCCGAAATCTTGTTTTCTTGACTGATCTGTTCAAGATACTGAGATCCAAAATTGGTCTCCAGTCCCCTGTTTTCTTTGGAACTAAAAAGAACCTTGAGTAGATTCCGGATCCTTGCTGGTCTGCTGGAACTGGCTGAATTGCTCTTTTCGCAAGCAGCTTTGAAATTTCTAAAGCCGCTAGATCCCTTTGAGCGGGTGGAACATCTGGAAGGGATTTTTTTGATTGGAATGGAATGCGAAGAAAGGGAATGGAATAGCCTTCGGAAATGATCGACTGTACCCATTTGTCTTGAGTCAGGGATAGCCAGGCTTCTGGGTACAGTGACAATCTTCCCCCGACTGCCTCCGAAGATGGGCAGTCGGGCAACACCTCAGGGATGCTGAAAGGGCTTATCAGAGAAGGCTTCTCGATTGCCCTGGTCCTGCGGACCCCCCCTGCCTCTAGGGCGACGTCTACCATTGTTATTCCCGCTCTGCCTCTGGCGGGAATCGACTCTGTAAGGCCAGGTGAAGACCCTTGAGATTGTTTGCGAACCACATTTTTCCACTTTTCTGACCTTTGGGGTAAGGCCTAGAAGGAGTAGAAAACGGACTCGACGGCAGAAAGAGTCTTGCCATCAGTCTCGCACCTAGTCAAGGTTTCTTTCACTTGAGGACCAAAGAGAGATGATCCATCGAATGGGGAATTAGTGAAAGACGTTTTAAAGGGGTCCGCAAAGTTGCATAGCCGCATCCAGGCATGCCTACGTAAGGCCACACCTGTCCCTGCGGCCCTGCTCGCTCCATCAGCCGCATAAGAGAGGAGGCGCATGGAGGAGTTGGCTATGGAGTTCAGGGTAGCCAGCTGAGTGTTCATCTTATCTTGAAACCCCGCAGCCGTAGGATCCTTCAACATGTCACTCGCTTCTTTGATCAAGTCCCTTTGAAGACGAGTAAAATGGCATAGGTAGTTCAGTGAACGCATTGCAAATGTCGCTGACGAGAACATCCGCTTCCCGTACCTGTCCATGGACCTAGATTCCTTGTTAGGTGGATGGACAGGCACTGAAGGATCAGCTAGTTCCTTCTTAGTGGCAGCAGCAACCACCATAGCATCCACAGAAACTCCTTTTGTCAAAACTGTTTATCTGCTGGTGCTGTTATGAATTTTGAGGGTCTCCTGGGAGTGGGGTCCACGAATCAGGAGCCGTCCATGCCTTTTTTGCTACCACCTGCATGAGGGGGTCAAAGGGTGGAGATACCCAGGAGGTGGAAGGACTGGAGCCAAACGCCTCAAGGTACACAGATTCATCCTCCGAAGGGTTTAGGGCTGGCCAATTTCCCCTCTGCTTAAGGATTTCTAGAATGTCTGCAAAAGAGACATCTTCAGAAGGGGAACGGGGGGAACCCTCGGAATCCTCTAAATCTGTGTCAGAGGTGACGGACTCAGGTGAGTCTATGTGTTTCCTCTTACACTTTCTCTTCCGAGGGGGCTCTTCTGCCAAATCAGGAGAGGCCTCGGAAGAGGATGAGATCCCCACAGGGGATTCCTGAGGAGCTGGCTCTCTGCGGTCCGGGATGAGGGAGTGAGTCGACTTGACCTGAGGCACCGAAGAGGGGGGGGCAGACGGAGCCGACTGTGGGGTAGAACCTGGTTCTAACACACTCCGCATGACCTCGAACGCACCCCTGTCAGGCAAAGCCAGAGGTCCCCGCTCCGAAAGGCTAAGAACCTCCCTCGGCACCGACAGTGATGGCTCCGAGGCCGATGTCGGAGCCGAACTCACCAGCGCCGAAGCGCCGAGAGGGAGAGCGGGGTCGGACAATGGTCCGATGCCACTCACCCCCTCGGAGCCGACGATGGAAGTCCGGTGCCGAGATTCTTCCAAGGAAGAAATCGGAGCTGACGATGGAGCCGAAGACAATTGTATCGGCTCCGACGTTACCACAGTCTCGGTTCCGAAACGCCCCGGCTCCGAGCTCAATAGAGTCGGAGGAGGAACATATTGAGGGACAGGGGCAGACATCGACTGATGAGTCGGGCTCTGAAGCATTTGGGCCAGTGCCTCGGACTTAAGAAGTCGACTCACTACCCTCTGAAGGTCATGGTCCGACAGCCTCGATGACCTAGAGGAGTGAGATCTATGGCTCCGTTCAGACAGCAGAGGAGATGCTGGAGCCGAATGAACGGAGCCAAGGGATGGTGACCTAGACCTCTTCCTAGATGTCGGTTCCGAGATTTTGGTCGGAGCCGACACGGAAATGTCTAATACCTCGGCTCCAGCCGGAGCCGAGGAAACCACAGAAACTGTAGCCTGAGACTTATCGGCTCCAGCCGGAGCCGATGTAGACGGAGGTTTCGAAGCCTTAGGTCTCGGCTCAGTAGCTGGAGCCGAGGACCTAGAAGCCTTGGAGGGCTTTCCCGAAGAGACAGTTAGGGAATCCTCAGGCTTGAGTAAACCTCTCAGTATCAGTTTGTTTTTTCTTTCCTGCAGGACCCTGGGGCTGAAGCCGTGGCATACAGCACAGGAGTCCTGCAGGTGCAAAGGTCCCAGGCAGTAGACACAAGAAGTGTGACCGTCTGTCAGAGACATTTTCTGACAGCACGCATCACACTTCTTGAAGCCTGAGACCTTTGAGTCTTTAGACATATTAGAAAGTGTAATCACACACACACAGTCAAACACACTGATTACACCCTATCCTATTTTAAACTCAAAATATAAAACTATCAAGGTTTTAAATTAAGAGCAGAAACACACACACACCACTAGGGGATGAGGGAACAAGGCCTGAAGGCCCGAGGGAAGAACTTATAGTTCTTGTGGAAAATAAAAGGGATTTTAGATAGAAAGTAGGAGGGAATCCACTAAACTAATGGAAACAAGTGATAAAATTAAAATTAAAGGGGTTTAATTACACTAACTTTAGTTCAAAGTTACTTACCAAGAAGCCGGTAGAAAACCAACACCTCGATCGCTGTAGCGGCAAACGAGATCTGAGGTAACTCACGCCTAGCATTGTGGGATATAAGGGGAGCCTCGAGCCGGTGGAACCAACTCTCGAGCTTTTACAGTGGCCGAGTCGGAGCCGAGGTCGGCTCCGAACCCATCCAGCAAGAATGAAGGCGAGATAGACAACTTAACATTGAAGAATAAAGTTTTTTATGCTAATATTTATTTGTCTCCTTATACCACTGCTAAACTTGGTGGAATTTTTTTGGTTTTAGTGTTTTTTTAAACGCTTATTCATCTTGGATGTTTTTCTGTTTAATAAATGCTCATTTGTTCGTTTTTTAAACGGACGCTTGTCCCACCCCCACACACACAAGACAGAACATAATGTACATTTAGCCAAATACACTAGGCCCTTGTAAACGGTTACCATTTTGAAAATACACCTTAGAACTGGTGTAGTTATCAAGTGTGCATGTTTCTGAAATGTTAATGTGGGTACATTCAGCACAAGAACCACACTGATGGACTACCTCCTTTACTTAAAGTAATACCTAACTTAGCATAGTCAAACAGTTGTTTAAAATGTTTAGAAATCTATTTATTAAAGACAAAATTGTTAGCCCTAAAAATTTGCCAATCGCAGATGAAAATGTCCTCTACTTTATAACTATCGTAACCATGGGCTAAAACCAAAGAATTAGTAAACTGATGGTTGGCATTATCACTTTCTACAAGATCACTGACAGAAAGTACAGTTGTTTAAAATCTTACTATAATGGTAGATGTCCTTCTTCACTGTTGCGGTATTCCTTACAATAGGGATCCCATGCCAAAGGTGGCCCGATATCCGGCCAGTACACCAAATCCTTTAGGTTGCTAAGGCTACTCTATAAATCACACTTATGCTGCCCATGTAAAGCGCAGGGCATAAAGGTGACATCCGGATGTACTATCCTCAGAACTGACAGCCTCAGTAGGAACATCTGTCTAAGAATGAGAGCGGTACCAGGCACATCCAGAAGGGAAAAGAACCAGGGGGAGGAGGGAGGGAGTGAATACTGCAACAGTGAGGAGAAGGACATATACCATTATTGTAAAACTTTACACAACTGTACTATGTCCTTATGTTTCACTGTTGCAGTATTCCTTACAACAGGGACAGTGCAAAGGTTCATGAAGAAGAAATGGGGGAGGAGGAAAGTCCAGCAAAGCCTTCTACGAACCCATGAAGGATGGCCCTAGCAAAACCAGCTCTAGCTTTTAACAGCACATCCAACTTATAGTGCTTGGTAAAAGTATGCACAGAAGTCCAGGTAGCTGACTAAAGAATAGAGTCAGTACCTAAACCCTTGTAAAAAGCACTAGAAGAAGCCACAGTCCTTGTAGGATGAGCCTTAACCACAGAAGGAAGGCTCTTGCCATGAAAACAACAACAAAAATATTTTTTTTTTATATCCAAGAAGAAAAAGTTTGCTTGGAAACAGCCAATCCTAAAGATCTAGAATGAAAGGAAACAAAAAGCTGACCAGATTTGTGAAAAGCTTTGGTTTTATCCAAATAAAATCTGAGTTGTTTATGCACATCCAAACTGTGTAAAACATTCTCATTAGCAGACTGCGGAGAATGGAAAAAAGTGGGCAAATGAACAGACTGAATAAGAGACAACTCATTCACCACTTAGTATGAAGGGACACCCTGTCCTTATAGAAAACTAAAAAAGGGGAACAGCAATAAGGGCTTGAAGCTCAGACACCCATCTGGCAGAAGTAAGGGCCAACAAAAGAGCAGTCTTTCAAGAACAATGCTGCAAAGAAGTTGAAGCCGCAGGCTCAAATGGAGCCTGAGTCAATTTCTCCAAAACAAAATTAAGGTCAGCAGAAGGAACAGGCTTCCTGGGAGGTCTAATATGAAGGGAGCCTTTAAAAAATTGCTTAGCCTCAAATCTGGAGGCTAAAGGGGGTGCTACAGGCAGACGAGCAGAAATTAGAAGTTATGTACCTACCATAATGTTCCATGTTAGTTGTCTTCTCTCGCCTTCTTTCTTGCTGGATGGGTTCGGAGCCGATCCTCGGCTCCGACCCGGCACTTGCTAAGCTCGAGAATCACTTTTACCAGCTCGAGGCAGCCCTATATCCCATGATGCAAGGCGGTAATTACCCAGATCTCGTTTGGTATCTAGAGGAAAAACTGCCCGCAATCTTCCCACAAGGAGAAGAAGAACTAACCTGAGAAGACTGTAAGGGGAACCAGGTAACAGAGATCCAGAGCTAACTGGTGTCCAAGGGAGAACAATCTCCCAGAGAAAAAAGGGAAAAAAATCAAGGTCTGTCCAGGCTAGGGGGACAGGAGGGAGGGACGCAAGAAAGAAGGCGAGAGAAGATAATTAACATGGAACGTTATGGTAGGTACATAACTTCTAAATGTTAAGTTGTCAATCTCGCCTTCATTCTTGCTGGATGGGACCGCGTCCCTAGCACCCCTATCCTGGGAGGCTCAATGGAACAGACTCTTGAGAACTGTGGAACCAAAACTTGCCCTGTTCCTGGAGGCCAAATCCAATTTGTAATGAGAAACGAAGGTATGAGGAGTGGCCCAAGTGGCTGCTGCACAAATAGTGTCCAAGGGTAGTCTAGCCTGAAAAGCTGTAGATGTGGCTAGACCTCTAGTAGAATGTGCTTTAGGTTTTGAGATCAGTTGTTTGCCCCTAAGCTGATAAATGTCAGAAATGGTGGAAGATAGCCATCTGGATAAGGTTACCTTAGAAACAGGAAGACCTTTCCTATTTTCAGCATATGAAAGAAAAAGCTGATGAGATTTCCTAAGTTGCTTTGTTCTGTCCAAATAATATCTGAGTTGGCGATGAACATCTAGGCAATGCAATCTTTGTTCTGCCCTGTTAGAATAATTGGGAAAAAATACAGGAAGGTCAATGGATTGATTTAAATTTGTTTTAGAAGCAACCTTGGGCAAAAAAGGATGGATTGGTTCTTAAGGATACTCTATCCTTGTGGAAGACTAAGTAAGGGGGACGAACACAGAGAGCATGTAGTTCCGACACTCTCCTAGCCGAAGTGATAGCAACTAGAAAGAGTGTCTTCCAAGAAAGAAATTTTAATGAGCATGTAGCAGCCGGTTCGAAAGGGGGAAGAATCAAGGATGCCAGCACTAAATTTAGGTCCCACTGTGGTGGAGGATCTCTAACAGGGGGTTTAAGTAGGAACACCCCTCTGAGAAAAGCTTTACAAAGTTTGTGAGACATAATATTCTGGTCTGCAAATCCGACATGGAAATTAGAGATTGCTGCCAACTGGACTTTAACTGTGGAAAAAGAAGAACCGGAGTGAAAAATTTCAGCTAGAAAGTCCAAGACTGACTGAATAGGGGCAGTAAAGGGGTCTATGTTCTTAGACTTTGCCCAAAATGAGAAACGTTTCCATTTGCTAGAGTAAATCCTCCTGGTAGAGGACTTTAGAGAAGCTACTATGATATCTCTAACGGGGTTAGAGATCATAGGAAGCCTGGCTAAGGAAGGAAGTGGAGCAACCAAGCAGTGAGGTTGAGGGAACGAACTGATCGGTGCAGTTGACCCGACTGGTGGGTCAGAAGATCTGGAATTGGATCCAGATGCCAAGGCTGCACCATGAGATGGCGATGAAGAAACGGTAACTAAATTTGTCGAGGCCAGTAAGGGGCAATGAGAATCATTTTGGCTCTCAAGACGGTAGCTTTCTGGAGAACTTGTGATATCAATGGAAAGGGGGGAAAGGCATAAAGAAGTCCCCGGGGCCAATCTTGGGTAAGAGCGTCTCTGGGGGGATGGCCCGGAAGTGGAAAGAGAGAGAAGAAGTCTGGGCATTTGCTGTTTTGGGGTGTAGCAAAAAGGTCGCAGCATGGGCGGCCCCACTTCTGAAAAATCTCCTCCACTATGGATTGCTTGAGAGACCACTCGTGAGGCATGAGTATAGCTCTGCTCAATCTGTCCGCTATTATGTTGGTTTTCCCAGGGATATGCGTTGCTACCAGAAACCGATGAGAGGAGATCGCCCATTGCCAAAGTCTGAGAGCTTCTCGACACAAGGGATAGGACTTGGTTCCGCCTTGCTTGTTGATATACCACACCACGGACATGTTGTCCGTTTGAACTGCAATAGTTCCTAAGGGAAGAAAGTCGTTGAGGGCTTGCAACGTTAAAAGCACTGCTCTCATCTCTAGGACATTTATGTGCAGGTGGTATTCGAACGGTTGCCACGTGCCATGAACCATCCTGCCCTGATAATGCCTCCCCCTACCCGATCAGGGAGGCATCCGAAGTGACCGTGGCTACCAAGTCTGGGGGGACAAATGGTCTGCCCTGATGGACTAGGGGAGAAGAAGTCCACCAGGATAGATGGCTCTTGCAGGTCTGTGTCACGAGGATCTTGTGACGCATGGGAAGCTGCTGGAAGGACCATTGGATGAACAACATCCACTGTAGGAGACGCATGTAAAAACGGGCTAGAGGAAGAAGTGTGATGGCAGCTGCCATGAGGCCCAACACTTTCAGGACCAACCTGGCTTGTACTCTTCTGCTGTATAGGATGATCCGAACGTGGTTTTGGATATCTAGGATTCTTTGACTTGTTAGGTTTGCTGACATCCGAGTAGTGTCTAGATCTGCGCCTATAAAGGTAATAGATTGGCAGGGCGATAAGGAAGACTTTTCGAAGATGACCGAAATTCCTAACTGACCGCAGAGACGTAGAGTATAATCTCTGGCTTGGAGAAGTTGATGCCTGGTGGTGGCTGTGAGGAGCCAGTTGTCGAGATACGGAAACACCTGGAATCCTAGACGTCTCAGGTGAGCCGTGACCGCTGCCATGCATTTGGTGAACACTCTGGGGGCTGTAGTGAGACCAAAGGGCAGGGCTCTGAATGGAAAATGACTGGTCCCCAGCCGAAAGTGGAGAAACCTTCTGGAGCGTCTGTGGATTTTTATGTGATAGTACGCATCTTGAAGGTCTATGGAGCACATCCAGTTGTTTTTGCCCAGAAAGGGCAAAATCGATTGAAGTGTGACCATCCGAAATCTTGTCTTTTTGACAGACTTGTTCAGCCTGCTGAGGTCTAATATTGGTCTCCAGTCTCCCGTCTTTTTGGGAACCAAAAAGAACCTCGAGTAGATTCCGGACTCTAATTGATCTGTTGGAACTGGCTGGATGGCCCTTTTTTTTTAGAAGCTTTGATACCTCTAGCTTCGCAATTTCCCTTAGACCGGGTGGAACGTCTGGAAGGGAACCTTTTTGAGGGAAGGGGCCTTCCTCGAAGGGGATCTTGTAACCCTCGGATATGATCGACTGTACCCATCTGTCTTGAGAAAGAGAAAGCCAGGCTTCTGGGTACAGCGATAATCTCCCCCGACTGCCTCCAAGGGTGAGCAGTCGGGCAACACCTCAGGGATGCTGGAAGGGCTTGTCAGAGAGGGGCTCTCTGCTGCCCTGGTTCTGCGGACCTCCTCTGCCCCTAGGGCGGCGTCTATTGTTATTACCCCCTCTGCCTCTGGAGATAAACTGACCACGTGCGTCAGGCGTGACTCCCTGAGATTTTCGGAACCACATTTTCCCTCCCTTCTGACCTTTGGGATAAGGTCTAGAAGGGGTGGAGAAACGGACTCCTATGGCAGAAAGAGTCTTGCTCGCACCTGGTCAATGTGTCCTTCACCTGAGGCCCAAACAAAGTAGTGCCATCAAAGAGAGAATTTGTGAAGGACGCCTTAAAGGGGTCTGCGAAATTGCAAAGCCGCATCCAGGACTGACGTGTAAGAGCCACTCCTGTAACTGCGGCTCTACTCACCCCATCGGCTGCATAACAAATGAGCCGCATGGAGGAGTTAGTTATGGAATTTAGGATTCCAAGCTGAGAGGCAATCTTCTCTTGAGCCCCAACAGCTGACGGATCCTGTACTACCCTCACCCAATTCTTTGAGGATCTCTCTTTGAAGTCGGGTGAAGTGACACAAATAATTCAGCAAACGCATAGCAAAGGTCGCTGAGGAAAACATCCGCTTACCATACCTGTCCATGGTCCTAGACTCCTTGTTAGGAGGATGGACTGGTATGGAAGGATCTGCAAGTTCCTTTTTGGTGGCGGCTGCCACCACCATGGCATCAACCGGAACACCTTTCGTAAGAAACTGTTTCTCAGTGGGGGCCGTGATAAATTTAGAAGGCCTCCTGGGGACTGGTTCCACAGAATCAGGAGATGCCCACGCCTTTCGAGCTATCACCTCCATAAGGGAGTCGAAAGGCGGAGACACCCAGGAGGTGGAGGGTCGAGATCCAAAAGCCTCCAGGTATACCGACTCATCCTCGGAGGGATTAATGGAGGGCCAGTTTACCCTCTGTTTAAGGAGTTCTAGGATGTCTGAAAAGGAGACATCCTCAGAGGGGGATCTTGGGGACCCCTCCGACTCATCTAAGTCGGTATCTGATGTCGTAGACAAAGGGGAGTCTAAGTGCTTCCTCTTGCAGGTCCTCTTACGCGGGGGCTCTCCTGAAGGATCAGGAGAAACCTCGGAAGAGGAAGTTCTTCCCAATGGGGAAACCTGGGGCGATGGATCTCTGGGTCCGGGAGCAAGAGAGTGGGAAGAGACATCTACAGGCACCGTAGAGGGAGGAGCTAAAGGAACCGACTGTTGACTAAGCTCGGGGGCTAGCACACTCCTCATCACCTCGAAGGCTCCCCTCCCAGGGAGGACCGAGAGACCCCGCTCCGTAGAAACAAGGATCCCCGGCCCCACCGAAAGGGAAGGCTCCGAAGCAGATGTCGGAGCCGAGCTCACCAAGGCCGAAGCTCCGAGAGGGAGAACGGGGTCGGACAAGGGTCCGATGCCACTCGCCCCCCTCAGAACCGACCAGGGAAGCCCGACGACCGGATCCCTCCAAGGACAGTCTCAAGGAGGAGATAGGAGTTGAAGACGACGGAGCCGAAAGGTGTGGTATCGGCTCCGAAGCAGCAACAGTCACGGTACCAATAAACTCCGGCTCCGAACTCTGTAGGAGAGTCGAAGGAGGAATTTCAGGAGGGTGTGGAATAGCGGTCGTCTGCTGAGATGGGCTATGGAGCATCTGGGCCAGTGCCTGTGATTTTAGTAGTCTGCTCACCACTCTCTCCAAATCATGGTCTGAGAGCCTGGAAGACCTTGATGATCGGCTCCGATGGCTCCGCTCCGAAAGTGAGGGGGAGGTCGGAGCCGAGTGGATAGACTCCAATGAAGGAGATCTAGACCTCTTCCTCGACGGAGCCATCGGAGCCGACGAACCTTCGGATCCAGTTGGAGCCGACAGCTTATCGGCTCCGAGCTGAGATGGAGATGTTTTGGCTTCAGCCGGAGCCGAAACATGCTTCGAAGCTAGAGTATCGGCTCCAGCCGGAGCCGATACAGGTGCCGAAGCCAAAGTATCGGTGCCGGTACTGAACCTTCTAATAAGGAAGGATCGGCTCTGGACGGAGCCGATGTCGACTCTGGAGGAGTCGGAACCAAGGCCACAGACTTGGACACCGAAGTCTGGGTCTTGGATGGCTTAGAGGGCTTCCCAGAACCGACCTTAGCCGGGGAGCTCTCAGGCTTGAGAAGACCCCTCAGGATCAACTTGTTTCTACGTTCCTGCAGGACCCTCTGGCTGAAAGAATGACAAATAGCACAAGAGTCCTGCAGGTGTAAGGGTCCCAGGCAGTAAATACAAGAAGTGTGACTGTCTGTCAGAGACATCTTCTGACAGCACGAGTCACACTTCTTAAAACCTGAAACCCTAGTGTCTTTTGACATGACTGAGTTAAGACACAAACACACACACACACTCAATCCTTAAATACACTAATTAAAACAAAAACACAGACACACCTAACAAAAATCCTGACAGGAAATTGTTTGGGAGGGGAAGGCCTAAGGCCTGACTAACAGAAAAATATATAAGGGATCGAGAAAACTGACGGGAATAGGGTCTAAGTGAATCGGGGAACTACTAGCTATAAAAGGGAATAAATTTTTAAAAGTGGGGTAGTTAAATCTCTTGAAAAGAGCAATGAAAATTCACTTACCAGGAGCTGGTAAAAAAGGTGACCTCATGAGCGAAGCAGCAAACGAGATCTGGGTAATTACCGCCTTGCATCATGGGATATAGGGCTGCCTCGATCTGGTAAAAGTGATTCTCGAGCTTAGCAAGTGCCGAGTCGGAGCCGAGGATCGGCTCAGAACCCATCCAGCAAGAATGAAGGCGAGATTGACAACTTAACATTAGCTGACAAATGGGTCTTAACAAAAGAATATGCCAACCCAGCACTGAGCAATTTACAAAGACAAGAGAGAATCAAAGAATATCCACAGAAAGTGGATCTATGTTATGTAAGACACCAAAGAGAAAACCTCTTTCATTTGGATAAGTAGGATTTCCTAGCCTCCTGCAGGACCCTAAGCACATCCTCAGAAACAAGGTATCTGTATGGAATCAAAATCCTATAACTTACAGTGTAAGGTGAAGTGTGGACAGGTGGGAATGATGGAAGATCCTTTGTCTTGTGTGTAGGTCCACCCTGTGAGGTAACTTGTGATGAGTGCCTTTGGCTAAATGTAGAAGAAGAGGGCACCAATGCTGTCTGGGCCAAAAGGGAGTCACCAGCAAGATTTTTGGAGCATCCTGCTTTATCTTGAACAGGAATTTTGGAATGGGAGGGGTGGCATAAACAAACATCCCCTTCCAGGAAGAGGAGAGAGTTGTCCACCTTCCAGACCACAATACATGGGGGTCTGGTACAAAAAAGAGGAAGGGGACTATTCAAAGGGGAGGACAAACAGATCTACTTGAGAAGTACCCCAATGGTGGACAATGTCCAGAAACACATCCCTGTGAAGCATCCACTGATGGGATTGTGATACAGACCTGCTGAGAGAGTCTGCCACAATGTTCTGACCAGAGGGGATGTAAACTACCTGAAGTGTCACTTAATACTGGAGAGATAGCTCCCACACTTGAAGTGCTAACCTGCACAGGAGATAAGACCTTGTCCTCCTTTGCTTGTTGACATACCACATAACTATCGTATTGTCTGTCAGCACCTTGAAGGGCCCTAGAGTGAGAAGAGGATGAAATGCCAACAGAAGAGCTCTCACCTCTTTGACACTGATGTGATCTTTCCTGATGTGAAGCAACAAGAGGCCCAGCACTTTCAGACAGCTGAAGGAAGCACCCCATCCCACATCTGAAGTGTCTATGAGAAGCTTCTGAAAGAGGACTGGAGGCTGAAAAGGAAGCCTTAGACTGAGGGACAACTGACGAATCTACCAGTGAATTTCCAGATTGAAGCACAGAATAAGACAGACTATAAAATCTAGAGGATGACAATGCTAAAGCCAAACTGATTTTTAGAAACCACTGAAGTTTTCTCATTTGGAAGTTGTCTACAGGGAGCATAGGAATGATGGAGACCATGAAACCTAGGGCTCTTAGAAATTCCCTGGCTGTAACTGAGGCCAGAGAAAGAAGTGTTTGAAAGAAGGGAGGATGCAAGGATGCAATCATTGGAACAGCTTGGATCTTGTATCCCAGAATCACATGATCCTTTGAAGGAGTTAGAAAGACTTTTGGAAATTTATAGTGAAACTTAAGTGAAATAAGAAGTTATGTACTCACCATAACGTTCCATCTGAGTACGTAGCTTCATTTGTCTGCAACCTGTGGGGTCTTGGATCCGATATCGGATCCGAGCTGGCAACTTGTTTCATAGCTAATGGATCCAAGCTCCTAGCTCCTTCCCTCACCCATAATCCTCTACCAACCCTCTAGGACCTCAGATCAAGTTTGCTCCTCAATACGTACCCAAAAAGGGTATTCCAACTTACATAGATCTGCTGAAGGCCAGGGGGAAGGAGGGGGGGGGATGGTTGCAGACAAATGAAGCTACCTACTCAGATGGGACGTTATGGTGAGTACATAACTTCTTAATCTGAAGTAGGGACTTCATTTGTCAGCAACCTGTGGGACAGAGTCCCCAGCTACCTGAATCTTGGGTGGCCATCATGGAAGGATATTGCGGAGCACCGCAGAGCCAAAAGATGCTCTCCCTCTAGAAATCACGTCCAGTTTGTAGTGGTTAATAAAGGTATGAGATGAGGCCCAAGTGGCTGCTGAACAAATATCATCCAATGGAACTCTAGATTTGAAGGCCGCAGAAGTAGAGATGGAACGAGTGGAATGTGTGCAAACTCCTTCAGGTGCGGGTCTCCCAGAGGCTTGGTACGCTAACAGGATACATTGTGAAATCCAGCGTGATAGAGATATTTTTGATATTGCTTTCCCCAAATTAAATTTGGCAAAGGAAATGAACAGCTGGTCGGATTGTCTGTGACTAGCTGTTCTAGGAGTATAAAAACGTAGCTGCCTATGAACATCTAATGAGTGCAGGTTGTACTCTCCTTTATTCTGATATTTAGGAAAGAAAACCAGTAAATTTATGGATTGATTTATATTGGTTTCTGATGCTATTTTGGGAAGGAAAGAGGGATTGATCCTGAGGTACACTCTGTCCGGATGAAAGATCAAATGAGGAGGCTTCACAGAAAGAGCTTGAAGCTCCAAAACTCTTTTCGCTGAAGTAATGGCTACAAGGAATGCTGTTTTCCAGGACAAGTATTTGAGATCTACTGAAGCAGCAGGTTCAAAAGGTGGAGCAGTCAGGGCTTGAAGAATTAGTGAAAGATCCCAAGGTGGTACGGCTTCTTTTATAGGGGGTCTAAGCAAAAAGGTGCCCTTGAGAAAGGTTTTACACAACTTGGCCGACATCAAGGGCCTTGTGTCATGTCCCACATGGTAATGGTAGATGGCAGCCAATTGCACTTTGACAGTTGAGCAACTAGCGCCTTTCTGAAAAAGTTCGGTTAGGAAGTCTATTATGGATGGAAGAGGAGCCGTAAAGGGATCTAGATTATGATGCTCTGCTCAGACGGAGAAACGTTTCCATTTACTGCAGCACACTTTCCTGGTGGAGGGCTTATGCACTGCCACAAGGATGGCTTTGACTGGTGAAGAGATACCGGGAGTCCTAACTAGCAGTGGAACTGGAGCAACCAAGCTGTCAGCTTCAGAATGTCCAGATTTGGGGTCGGTAAGTCCGATAGATGGGAGATTAGATCCGGACTGGGATCCAGAATCCAAGGGGGATTCACTAGGTGAGACCACAGGTAAGGGAACCAAATTTGCCGAGACCAGAATGGGGCAATGAGGATCATCCTGCTCCCCAACCGCGAGGCTTTCTGTAAGAGTTGCAGCATCAGGGGTCTAGGAGGATAGGCATAACGTAGACAGGGTGGCCAAGCATGCACCAGAGCATCTCTTGGGGTTTCCCCTGGAGGGGGAATCAGAGCGAAGAAATTGCAGCATTTGGTGTTTGAGGGAGAGGCAAAAAGATCGCAGCAGGGTTGCACCCATATTGCGAATATCTGCTTCTCTACTAGTGGGTTGAAAGACCACTCGTACGGGGGTAAGAAGGGTGCGGCTGAGTTTGTCTGCTAGGATGTTGGCCCGCCCCGGAATGTGCGTTGCAATCAGAAAGCGGTTGGTGAAAATCACCCATTCCCACACTCTCATGGCTTCGCAGCATAGAGGGTAAGACCTGGTTCCCCCCTGTTTGTTGATGTACCAGACAACCGACATGTTGTCCGACTGAATTGCCATCGTTCCTATGGGGAGGAGATTCTGAAGTGCTTGCAACGTGTACAGCACTGCTCTCATCTCCAGAACGTTGATATGCAGGGAGGTCTCTGTATCATTCCACATGCCTTGGACGGTCCTGCCTGAATAATGCCCCCCCCACCCGAGGTGGGAGGCGTCCGTGGTCACCGTGGCGAGAGGGGGAGAGGTGCAGAAGGGTCGGCACTTATGGAGGTCCGGAGCATGGAGCCACCATAATAGAGCCCTCCTGCAAGCCTTGCTGATAGCAATGGGGTGATAGAGAGGAAAAGAAAGGACCATTGTACTAGAAGGGTCCATTGCAGTACCCGCATGTTCAGACGGGCGCATGGAAGGAGCGTTATCGCTGCCGCCATGGAGCCCAGCGCCCTCAGGACCAATTCCGCCGGTGGGGTCTCTGATTGGAGGATAGCCCGCACATGAAGTTGCAAATTCCGTAGTCATTCCGATGTCAGAAAGGCTCGTAGATCTCTGGTGTCTATTCTGGCTCCTATGAATTCTATGACTTGTGTCGGGGCCAGAAAGGATTTGTTGGCATTGATGGTGATGCCTAAAGTACAGTTTTGTACCTACCATAAATGTAGATGTTCGAGGATCCACATTGCTGCAGTCCTAACTATTGGGTAGTCCGCTGTCCAGTCGGCCCGAATACCAAAGTATATGGCTGACGTCGGTCAGGGCGCATTAGACTGACGTCAGTACGTCAGGGTACTAATGCGCATGACCGACGTCATATCCTCAGTCTTTTCTTGCCCCAGATGTCAGAAGACCCTGAAAAGATAAGGCCAAAAACCAAAAACTCCCAAAATACCTGCACCAAAAATATATATACAATATATACACAATTAGCAGAATATAACCTCACCTACACAACCACCCCTAAACACAGAGGGAAGGAGGGAGGGTAAATTGGACTGCAGCAATGTGGATCCTCGAACATCTACATTTATGGTAGGTACAAAACTGTACTATGTTCTTCATTCCACATTGCTGCAGTCCTAACTATTGGGTAGAATCCCAAAGCAGAGGTAAGGGAGGCTGGCAAATCATAAGGAAGCAGGAACTGACAACATGCCTTGCAAAATAGCTGTGGCAAAACCAGCCCTAGACTTAGAGTAGAGAGGAAGGTGATAATGCTTAGAGAAAGTATGCACTGAACTCCAAGTAGCTGCCTCCAAAATATCCTTAGTTGCCACCCCTTAGAAATGCTGTGGAAGTGGCAGTAGCCCTAGTGGAATGAGGCCTAATCCCAGCTGGAATCTCCTTGCCATGATGGGAATAACAAAAAGTAATGCAACACCCAATCCACCTAGAAATAGTTTGTTTTGACACAGGCTTGCCCTTTGAACTCAAAGCAAAAGAAACAAACAACTGCTGAGACTGCCTAAAATCCTTAGTCCTGCTCAAATAATAACGCAATAGCCTGTGTACATCTAAAGTGTGCAAAATCTTTTCCCTTTATTTTGGGGATCTGCATAAAAGGTAGGCAAATGAATAGTTTGGTTTAAAGCCACACTAGAAACCACCTTAGGCATAAAGGAAGGATTAGTACGAAAGATACCCTATCCTTATGAAAAATCAAAAGGCTCCACTGCCATAAGGGCCTGTAACTCAGAAACCCTTCTTGCAGAAGTAATGGCCAACAAAAAAGCAGTCTTCCATGACAAGTATTTCAATTCAGCAGTAGCCGAGGCTCAAAAGGTTGTAGAGTAAGTTTCTCCAACACAAAATTGAGATCCCAAGCAGGAGTAGGAGCTCTACGTGGGGGTCTTATATTCTTTGCCCCTCTAAGAAATTGCTTGAACAAAGGATGCGAAAACAATGGTGGGTCACAATCATAGTGAGCTGAAATTGCTGCAGCATGAATCTTAATGGAAGAGAAAGACAAACCTTTGTCCAGTAACTCAGTAAGATATTGAAGAGCCACACTCAAATTTGGCTCAGTAATCTCCAAATTGTTTGCTGCACTCCAAAACAAAAATCTCTTCCATTTTTCTGCTACACTTTCCTTGTACTAGGTCGTCTGGCTTCCATAATCACATTTAAAACTTGTTGAGGAAGCTGAGACCTGCTGTCTTTCAAAACAGAATATGCCAGGCTGTTAGACGTAGAGAGTGAAGCTTGACATGGAGCAGATGACCGTCCCTCTGAGACAACAGGTGTGGAATCAAGGGTAAAGGCCATGGAGGCTTCCTTACCAGACTCCTCAGTAATGGGTACCAGTGCTGCCGAGGCCAATCTGGAGCTATTAAAATCATCCTTGGCTTGTCTTGTCTGACCTTTAGAAGCACCTTTGGAAGAAGAGGCAGAGGTGGAAAGGCATACACATGAAGATTTTTCCAACTGAAAGAAAGAGCATCCACTTTCCAAGCTGTGTGATGAAATCCCATCGTGCAAAACTTTGGCAGCTGGTGGTTTAGTGGAGAAGCGAACAGATCTATGTCTGGAGTTCCCCATGACACTGTCAGTTTTGAAATACATGAAGATCCAGTTTCCACTGTGGGGATCCATGATTTGTCTGCTTAATACATCTGCTAAGGAGTTCTGTGCTCCGGCAGAAACCTTGCCTGAAGAGTTAGTTGCAGACTGAGCAGTCTCCCATAAAATCATTGCTTGTCTGCACAATGGGTAAGAATGTGTTCCCCTTGTTTGTTGATGTACCACATGACAGTTGTGTTGTCTGTTAGAATCAACACCTGCCCTGGAAGAAGTAACTCCTTGAAAGCAATTAATGCAAACTGAACTGCTAACATCTCTTTCATGTTGATATGTAGATGCTGTAGTCTGGCAGGCCACTTGTCTTGTATCCACTTTCCATTTAGATGAGCTCCCAAGCAATATCTGAGGCATCTGTCGTTAGAATCTGACTTGCCTCTGGCCGGGTCACAGAGAGTCCCTTGTTTAGGTGACATTCCTGAGCCCACCACAAAAATTCCTTTTGAATGCAAGGTATTATTTGAATGACAGTGTCCAAATCCTGGCAGTGCTGTGTCCACAGATTTTGAGATACCATTGTAGCTTCCTCATATGCAGTTTGGCATTGGGAAGCACCAGAATACAAGATGCCATGAACCCTAAGGCTTGAAGGACTGTCCTTGCAGTCAGCCCGGACTGAAGAGATAGATGATGGAAGTAACTGGAAAGATTCTTTTGTTTGTCCGGGGTTAAAAAGGCCATCTGGGCTGCTGTATTCAGTCTCACACCCAGAAAGCACATGTCTTGAGAGGGTACTAGACTGGACTTTATTTCGCTCACAGAATACCCTATCCATCTTAGCACTGCTATGACATATTCCAGATGCTGTAGAAGATCTTCTTTTCTTGAGCCAGAATCAGGCAGTCGACCAAGTAAGGATAGATTTGGATTCCTTTTAGCCTGAAGTAAGCTATCACTGGAGCCAGAACCTTTGTGAATACTCTGGGCGCAGTAGATAAGCCAAAGGGCAATGCAGAGAACTGATAATGAGAATTTCCAGCTCGAAAACGCAGATACTTCCTGCAACTTAGTCTTATTGGCACATGAAGGTAA
This sequence comes from Protopterus annectens, assembly GCF_019279795.1. NCBI lineage: Eukaryota > Metazoa > Chordata > Ceratodontiformes > Protopteridae > Protopterus > Protopterus annectens. Next base: position 1,396,701,542 of record NC_056725.1, read on the forward strand.
GCTTCCTTGAGATCTAAAGTTACCATCCAGTGATCTTTGCCCAGCAGAGGTAAAAGCTGTTGTAACGTCAACATTTTGAACTTGGGAATGTCCAGATAAGTGTTGAGGATAGATAAATCCAGAATTGGTCTCCACGTGTTCCCCTTCTTTGGTACTAGGAACAGGCGAGAATAAAATCCTAGGCCCCTTTCCGCACAGGAACTGACTGAATGGCCCCTATTTGGAGCAACAGAGAAATTTGCTTGTGAGCCTCTGTTCTTTGAAGAGGAGGAATGTCTGGCATGCCTTTGAAAGGAGGCAAGGTATGGAAATAAAACCTGTAACCGTGGTGAATAATATCCAGAACCCATCTGTCTTGGGTAATTAAATCCCAATTTTCTTTGAAAAGAGACAGCCTTCCTCCCAAAGGTGCTGCCAGGCGAGAACGCATTGGCAGCTGAAAAGGCAGGTCATTGGGTCTGCTTACGAAAGGACTGACCCCTGCCCTCACCAGAAGTCTGAGCAGGGGAACTCCTGTCCTAGGCCTAAAAGAACCCTGAGCTCTGCCCCTACCACGTCTAGACCTACCCCTAGACTGGGAATCATAAGCAGGATAAGTCCATCCCTTAGTAGGCCAATTTCTACTAAACTTGGAGGCTGCACCTGCAAAAAATCTTTAACAGTTTGCATAGACTTAGCCTTGTCCTCCATTTTCTTCAAAACTGCTTCCACAGGCGAACCAAACAGCACATCAGACTGTAAAGGAGCATCCAAAATCCTTGTCTTAACATGCTCAGCTAAATTCTGATCTCTCAGCCAGGCGTGCCTACGAAGAACAGAACCAGTGGCAGCCACCCTGGAGGAGGCCTGCACAGCATCAAAACCACACTGCAAGGAATGTTTACCCACCTGTTCAGACACATGAACTAAATCCTGCAACTCTTTACACTCAATACCTTCAGCCAGAGCATCCACCTTAGATTTCAACTGTGAAAGAAGATAATTCTGATATTTTAACATGTGAAACTGACAATTCAACGCCCTCATGGCTAAAGTGGAAGAAGTATACACTTTCTTTCCCCATCTATCCAAAGCCCTTGCCTCTTTATCAGGAGGGACAGGATTTTTAACAACTGAGGCCTTCACACCTTTAGGCCCCTGAGAGACAGTTTCTGGGTCTGCCCTAGGACTCTTAAAAAGATACTTATGAGCTTCAGGCACCCTATAATACCTATCCGGTTTAACTGGGGCAGGAGGCAAAGAATCAGGATTCAGGGAAGCCTCTGCAAACACATCTTCTACCACATTCAAAACAGGAGGTATAGCTAAAGGCCTATGCTGGGGTAAAAACAAGAATTCCCTAAGCCTTTTCCTGGAATCAGAGAAATCTTGACCTTCCCATTTAAAATGCTCCCTCATGGAATGCAGAGTCTCTGAAAATGAAAAATCCTCAGGAGGAGAAGCAGAAGGAGTAGAATCATCCACATCAGAATCAGAATAAGGAGGGTACTCCTGCAAGTCTTCAGCCAAGACTCCGAAGCCTCCGAGCATTGCTCAAAACTCTCAAACTCAGGTTCCACCCTAGGCCTCTTATCAGGAGGGGGCATAGAACCCCTAATCATAGTAATCAAATCCTCTGCCATTTTAAGCATATGTTTCTTAGGCAAAGATCCTGAAGCACTAGGAGAAACCCCACAGAAGCTAAACTTGGCCTGCCCTCAAAGAAGCCTTGGAAACTGAAGGGAGGCTCTAACCACCTTAGGAAGAGAGGGAGGAACAGCCACCGGAGAAGCCCCCTCAGCCTGGCCTACTTCCTGAGAGGATACATCCTGTAACAGTAAAGTCTCTCCCTGAGACTCCAAAGAGACACCTGGCAAAACCTCCGGCTCCACTGAGCCTTCCAAAGAACCGACGTCTGGGACTGTCGGTTCCTCCACCCTAGGCTTTGCTGCTTTATCTTTGCGCTTTTAGCGAAGCGGCCGGAGCATCCGACGGCATTTTATAATTACAACGCTTCCCAAACACTAACCTGGCACAGTCTAACCTTCTCTTAATAGTGCGTTGTTAAATCTAGCACAAGAGCAGCATCCAACAACGCCGTGCTCAGGCCCTAAACAAGGTATACACAAAGTATGGTAATCCCTATGAGGTATCTGTTTCCCACAAGAAATACAGTTATTCACTTTTTCTGACATCCGGTTAAATACTGAGGCAAGAAAAAACAAAATATTCCCCAACGGGTACTTAGCCAACTTTGATTCGGTCTGAAACTCTGACTTCAGAAACTTTCAGAACGCCAACCTGCACTCGCAAAATTGCTTCTGCATCGGACCATGCGGCAAAAAAGACTGAGGATATGACGTCGGTCATGCGCATTAGTACCCTGACGTACTGACGTCAGTCTAATGCGCCCTGACCGACGTCAGCCATATACTTTGGTATTCGGGCCGACTGGACAGCGGACTACCCAATAGTTAGGACTGCAGCAATGTGGAATGAAGAACATCTGTGGGGCTAGGCGAAGAAAGAAATCTCTGGCTGAGCAAAGTAGATGCCTTGTTGGGGCAGTCAGGAGCCAGTCGTCCAGGTACGGAAAGACCTGTATTCCCTGGAGTCTCAGGTGGGCCGCAATCACTGCTAATACCTTGGTGAACACCCTGGGGGCTGTGGTGAGGCCAAAGAGAAGGACCCTGAACTGGTAGTGACTGGCTCCCAGCCGGAAGCGGAGGAACCTCCTGGATCGTCTGTCCATTAGAATGTGGTAGTACGCATCCTTGAGGTCTATAGAGCACATCCAATCGTTCTCCCTTAGAAGGGGGAGAATAGATTGAAGAGTGACCATTCGGAATTTTTCCTTGGTTACCGACAGGTTCAAATGGGACAGGTCTAGAATCGGTCTCAAGTCCCCCGTCTTTTTTGGCACCAAAAAGAACCTTGAGTAGAACCCTAATCCGAGCTGGTCTTGGGGGATGGGCTGGATGGCTCTTTTTCTTAGCAGCTGCTAAATTTCTGCAGCTGCAGCCTCCCTCTGATCGGGTGGTACATCGGGGAGGTTCTTGAATTTGGGGACATGAAGTAATGGGATTTTGTACCCTCTGGATATAATTCGAAGCACCCAGCGGTCTGTCGTGATGGACTCCCATGCCGCTAGGTGCTCCGAGAAGTGCCCCCCGACTGCCTCCAGAGTGGAGCAGTTGGGCAACCCTTCAGGGCTGCTACGTGGGCCGGTCAGAGAAAGGTTCTCTGGACCCAAAGTTTCTCGGAGCCCCTCTGCCCCTGGGGCGGCGTCCTCCCTGTCCTCCTCTGCCACGGAAGGACTGGTTGTCCGGAGCGGGTTGGGAATGTTGCGATTTCCGGAACCACATCTTCTTCTGACCCTTTTGGTTCTTCGAAAAGGACCGCTGGGGAGCAGAGAAGCGGACTCCGACGGCAGACAATGTCTTCCCGTCCTTCTCGCTCTGGACAAGTGTCTCGCGAACCGTTTTGCCAAACAGGGCAGAACCATCGAAAGGCGCTCAAGGACGCTTTAAAGGGCTCCGCAAAGTTACAATGACGGAGCCAGGCCTGACGTCTCATGACTAGGCCCGCTCCGCTAGCTCTAGCGGCTCCCTCGGTGGCGTGGGACAATTGCCGCATAGAGGTATTTGAAATGGATCTCAGAGTGGCCATTCGGGTGGAGTACAATTGTTTGTCCTCCGCCGACATGGACTCAGGGGGGGAGGCATCGTATTCTTTGATAAGATCCCGCTGCATCCTGATGACATGTGCCATACAGTTCAGAGACCTTACCGAGAAGGTCGCTGAACTAAAAACTCACTTCCCTAAGCGGTCCATCGAGCGGGACTCCTTGCTCGGTGGATGGACTGAGGGGCTCTCCTGAGCTAGTTCCCTCTTCGTGGCTGCCGCTGTCAACATGGCATCTACGGGGGGACCCTTGCTCCAGTGTGACCGGTCTGAGGGGGGCTTAGTATCCTGTCCGGGCGCTTGGGTATTGGCTCCACGGTGTCCGGGTCCTTCCACGCCCTGGTGGTAATAAGGTCCACCAAGGGGTCGGCCGGAGGGGACACCCAAGAGGTAGACGGGCCTGCTTCGAATGCCTCCAGAAACATGGACTCGTCGGAAGACTTGGGGGCAGACCACCCACCTCTGATCCTCAGCATCTCCATGATGTCTCCAAAGGAGACATCCTCAGGGGGTGATCTTGGGGAGCCTTCCCCTTCATCCAAGTCCATGTCCTCAGTTAAGGACTCAGGGGAGTCCACATGCCTCCTCTTGTACTTATACATGCGGGGCACTTCCTCGGGGGGGCTGTCCGAGGAGGTCTCGCCAGCAACATCCTGTTCCAATGGAACTACCTGGGACACTGAAGCAGGCTGTCCCTTAGGCCGGGTGATGGAAGCCTGGCCCAGCAGAGAGAGAGTGCAGGGTGGAGCCAAGACAAGGGCCGGGGGTCCGGATGCTCTCGACAGAGCCCTCTTCAATACATCGAAGGCTGAGGGGGAACCACTCTCTCTGGGCTCCGAGAGTCGGCTCCCACTCGGATCTGATGAAGGGATCGGAACCGGCACAGAGACCATCGGATCCGAAGGACCAGTGCGCTCTGACCTGGACGGAGCCGAAGGTACACTGAATCCCTCGGATCCGAAGCTCGGGCCACGGCTCCGAGAGGTCGGATCCGACAGACTCGAGGGCAGGGTTGGATCCGAAGTACCAAGTACTGTCGGCGCTGACCCACCCCCGGCTCCGACGCTGCTCAGCTCCGAACGCTCCGAACCCAGGTAGCTGGTCGGAGAAGGAGCAATTGGAGTGAAAAATGGTGTCGAGCTCCCCCCCCCCCCGGAGGGGGGGGAGGCAAGAGCACTCCCATCTGCAGCTGGGCCTGGATGAATCTTCGCATCATCCGGTCCAAGTCCAATGCCGCCTCGATGACCTCGATGGAGATCGGGCCTCCTCCTCCTCGGGCCCTGGGGAGAAACAAGGAGATCGGAGCCGAGGAGGAGGAGACCTAGAAGCAGTGGAGGGAGAAGCCCGCTTAGCTGGCGGGGCTGAAGCAGAGGCCTTGGCCCACCGCTTGTGGTGCTTCTCCCTCCGTTTCTCCCTCCTAGCCTCCCTGTCCTCCGGCGCTTTAGCGGGAGTTTGAGTCCCGGCCAAAGGAAGGGGGGGCAGGAGTGGCAACAACCACAGCCTGTGGTAGTGCCACGGGAGCAGCGGAGGCCAGAACTGAGTCCGGGGGCAAAAGTCCTGCCAGGACCAGCTTCGACCTCCGCTCTTTCAGTGCCCTGGGGTTGAACGCTGCACAAATGGTACAGCCTGAGGTGAGGTGTTCAACCCCAGCACTGACCGAACAGTGTGGCCATCAGCCGGGGTGAGCTTATGGCCACACTTGGTACATTTAGAAAAAATGGCTTTTGGGGCCTCAGCCATACTTTAAAGAAAAAAGGGAGTGCTACACAAACACACAGGCCCCAAAAATACAACACACACACTCACTAATGACCAGCGAAGGGAAGGAAAAAACTAAGTAAAAAATGTAATACTACAGGGAACCTAACTCTTACACACTTTTTTAAATTAAGGTAGAGAAATCTGACAGAAAAACAGACTTAACTGACGATTTTTTTGCTAGAGCTCAAGGAATCCAGCCATCCACAAGCGCGGCAAACTAGATCTGGGGTCATGGAGGGTTGGTAGGGGATTATGGGTGAGGTGAGGAGCTAGGAGTTCGGATCCATTAGCTATGAAACAAGTTGCCGGCTCGGATCCGATATCGGATCCAAGACCCCACAGGTTGCTGACAGATGAAGTCCCTACTTCAGATCTTAAGGCTTGCAGGACTGAAATGGGAAAATGAAGATGCTGCAGTAGAATCTCTGGAGAGGTTGCCTGAAAAAGTAGATTGTCTAAACAGGGAAAGACCTGTAACTCCTTTGGCATGCAAAAAGCAGTCACATTAGTGAGGCATTTGGTGAATACTCTTAGGGCAGTAGAGAGGCTGAAGGGCAAAGCAGAGAACTGAAAATGCCAGGAAGCAACAGGGAAACAAAAACTTCCTGAAAAGGGGATGAATAGAGATATGAAGACAAGCATCCTTGAGGTCCAGAGAAACTATAAAAGTCTGAGGAGGAGGCAGAGGAGGAAAAGCCTGAAGGGACAACATCTGAAAGATCCAGAATGGGTCTCCAAGTTCACTCTTTCCTGGGGCCAAGAACATTCTGGAATAAAACACTTTCCCTGTTTGAAAACTGTAACTTCCTGAATAGTTCCCTAAAATCAAGAGATCCTGAAGCACCTGCAGAAAATGGCTAATTGTCCCTGAGGGGGCTGAGGAATGCCAAAGATAGAAGGAAGATGTTTCCATACCATGTAATAACCTTGGTGAATGATGAAAAGAACCCAGGAATCCTGAGTACGCTTTAACCAAACTGGAACAAAAGAGAAAGAGGAATGTGGCTGAGATGTACAGGATTGTCAAGACAGCACTTGGTTTGTTAGGAAAAGGAGATTTCTGAGCTACAGGAGTTTTTGTAGCCTTAGCAGGAGTAGCCCTTCTACTACCCTTCTTACCTTTGAGGGGAGAGTGAGACTGCCTACAAACCAAGGCTGGCTTATAAGGGTAATTCCGTTGGAATTTAGGTACAGGAGGAACAAAGATATGTTTTAGATCTTGTACAGACTTACCCTTTTTCTGTAAGGACTAGAACAAATCATCAGCAGCAGCAGTAGCACCACCAAATAAAAGTTTGTAATCCACAGGAGCATCCACCAACTTACCCTTAATATCATCAGGCAAAGGTTGAAGCCGAAGCCAGGAATATCTCCTCAGCACAGAGCCAAAAGCAGTAGCCCTAGACAAGGTATCTTCTGCATCATTCCTGCATTTAATAGAGTAGTGATTCACCTGAGAAAAGTCTTCCCCTCAGAGTCAAGAAGGAAAGAAATAACCTAACAAGCCTGAGACAGAACAGCCAAAACATATCTTGTCATATGGGTCTGATAATTGACAGCCCTAAAAGCAAGAATAGCTGAGGTATAAATCTTCTTACCCAATCATTCCATAGTTTGGCTGTTTATCAGAAGAAAGCAACTCTGATAGCTTGTCAGATGTCACAGACATGACAGAGGATCAGCCAATGGGGACTTATAAAGGAACTTGCAATCATCAGGCACCTTATAAAACCTATCATTTTTTGGTGGGGGGAGTAAGGGGGCAGAGAATCACGAGTCTGAGATGCAATACAAAAGGCATTCAACAAGGCAGCCAGGACAGGAAGAACAGCAGAAGGTCTAGAAGAGTCCATCTGCAAAAGCTCGTAATACCTCTTCTGAACCTCAGACACCTGGGCACAATCCCATTTGAACAATTCGATCATTCTGGAAATTGTGTCCCCAAAGGAAATCTCCTCAAAAGGAGAGTAGGAACTAGTGGACTCCTCTTCCTCAGAACCACAGTCTAAGAAAGAAGGAATTAGGGAATAGGCAAGGGACTCCTCCTCTGAGGAATCTTGTTCCTTAGGCCTCTTAAGAGGAGTAAAAGACCAAGGTGGGGGGGACTGGAACAGAAACTCCTTGAGGACGCTTCAAAGCCATAAGGGCACTAAACAAACCTTAAGTGAAATTCTACCATTCACTCTGTGGGTCTTTAGGAACAGGAGAAACATATTTACTTTTTGTTTTCTCTTTAAAGGGACATCAGCCTTGTAAAACATAGGAAGCTCAGATCCTGTACGACCCTCTGTAATTGTAGTTGGTACCTCCTCCGTAGCCAAAATCTGAGGAACAGTCCTAGGCCCTTCGTTAATAATCCACCACGGTTCACTCTAAACATCCGAAGCGGACATCTGCAAGGCCACCAGAGACATGGATGAAGCAGGATCCATGTTGGCTTCCGAAGGGGTCGTGGCAGAGGAATCCAACCCAGAAGCCGGGCGATCTTCCTGCCTTTCACTAATGTTGAGATAAACATCTGGAGAAGGCAGCACATCTGAAGAATCAGACCTAGCTTTCTTGGCTGCTTTCATCCCGAACATATGACCCTTGGAGCACAAAGTTCCTTCTGTAGTGTCTTTTCCCAAAAGCTTAAGATGCTGATTTTAAAAATTATATAGCCAAACAGGGAAGCTGACTATGCAGAGTCCTCAGAACAAAAGTCTAGCAACTAGAACAGGATGTACGGTCTTAGGAAGCACCTAGACAAAATAAACACTGCTCATGATCGTCTTTATGGGGGATCTGTCTCCTGCACTAGCATTTACCCTTTCTGGATAACATGAACCCCCACAAGCAACAAAAACAAAGGAAAAAAAGAACAAATTCCCAACGGGGCACTTATCTGAAAACAGCTTGGTGAACCAGCAAACAAAGCAAGCGTTCAGACTGACAACTGAAGATGGTGTTTGGACATAACAGTAATATTTCTGTGACTCTGATGTACTTATCTTTATTTTCAAAAGGGTTTTCGCTCCTTAGACACAATGGGCACATTAAGGGAGCTCACATTATTTACAAGGAAGTTAAACTGAGGTATATTTGATCATTCATTTCTGGATTGTGGCACTAAGGTTTTGAGGAAAAAAGTTGTTTTAATCCCCCTTTACACCCTTTAGTTTCAGTTTTTGAAAAAGCATGTGAAGCTGACCTTTATGAAGTATAAAGAACATAGTACAGTTTTGTACCTACCATAAATGTAGATGTTCGAGGATTCCATTGCTGCAGTCCTTACTATTGGGTATAGTCCGCGTCCAGTCGGCCCGAATACCAGAGTATAAGGCTGACGTCGGTCAGGGCGCATTAGACTGACGTCAGTACGTCAGGGTACTAATGCGCATGACCGACGTCATATCCTCAGTCTTTTCTTGCCCCAGATGTCAGAAGACCCTAAAAAGACAAGTCCCAAAATACCTGCACCAAAAACATGTACAATATATACAAGAATATATACAAAAATATAAGCATGTAGACTCACCTACACAACCACCCCTAAACACAGAGGGAAGGAGGGAGGTATTGGACTGCAGCAATGGAATCCTCGAACATCTACATTTATGGTAGGTACAAAACTGTACTATGTTCTTCGTTTTCCATTGCTGCAGTCCTTACTATTGGGTAGAATCCCAAAGCAGAGGTAAGGGAGGCTGGCAAATCATAAAGAAGTAGGAGCTGACAACATGCCTTGCAAAACAGCTGTGGCAAAACCAGCCCTAGACTTAGAGTAGATAGGAAGGTGATAATGCTTAGAGAAAGTATGTACTGAACTCCAAGTAGCTGCTTCCAAAATATCCTTAGTTGCCACCCCCCTTAGAAATGCTGTTGAAGTGGCAGTAGCCCTAGTGGAATGAGGCCTAATCCCAGCTGGAATCTCCTTGCCATGATGGGAATAACAAAATGCAATGCAAAAGCCAATCCATCTAGAAATAGTTTGTTTTGACACAGGCTTGCCCTGTGAACTCAAAGCAAAAGAAACAAACAACTGCTGAGACTGCCTGAAATCCTTAGTCCTGCTTAAATAATAACGCAATTGCCTGTGTACATCTAAAGTGTGCAAAATCTTTTCCCCTTTATTTTGGGGGTCTGCATAAAAAGTAGGCAAATGAATAGTTTGGTTTAAAGCCACACTAGAAACCACCTTAGGCATAAAGGAAGGATTAGTGCGTAATGATACCCTATCCTTATGGAAAATCAAAATGGCTCTACTGCCATAAGGGCCTGCAACTCAGACACCCTTCTTGCAGAAGTAATAGCCAACAGAAAAGCAGTCTTCCATGACAAGTATTTCAATTCAGCAGTAGCCGCAGGCTCAAAAGGTTGTAGAGTAAGTTTTTCCAACACAAAATTGAGATCCCAAGCAGGAGTAGGAGCTCTACGTGGGGGTCTTATATTCTTTGCCCCTCTAAGAAACTGCTTGAACAAAGGATGCGAAAACAATGGTGGGTCACAATCATAGTGAGCTGAAATTGCTGCAGCATGAATCTTAATGGAAGAGAAGGACAAACCTTTGTCCAATAACTCAGTAAGGTATTGAAGAGCCACACTCAAATTAGGCTCAGAAACCTGCAAACTCTTTGCTGTACTCCAAAATAAAAATCTCTTCCATTTTTCTGCGTACACTTTCCTTGTACTAGGTCTTCTAGCTTCCATAATCACATTTAAAACTTGTTGAGGAAGTTGAGACCTGCTGTGTTTCAACACAGAATATGCCAGGCTGTTAGATGAAGAGAGTGAAGCTTGACATTGAGCAGATGACCATCCTTCTGAGATAACAGATGAGGAATCAGAGGTAAAGGCCATGGAGGTTTCCTTACCAGACTCCGTAGTAGTGGGTACCAGTGTTGCCGAGGCCAATCTGGAGCTATCAAAATCATCCTTGGCCTGTCTTGTCTGACCTTTAATAGTACCTTTGGAAGAAGAGGCAGAGGTGGAAAGGCATACACATGAAGGTTTTTCCAACTGAAAGACAGAGCATCCACTTTCCAAGCTGTGTGATGAAACCCTTTTGTGCAATACTTTGGCAGCTGGTGGTTTAGTGGAGAAGCGAACAGATCTATGTCTGGAGTTCCCCATGACACTGTCAATTTCTGAAATACATGAAGATCCAGTTTCCACTCGTGGGGATCCATGATTTGTCTGCTTAACACATCTGCTAAGGAGTTCTGTGCTCCTGGCAGAAACCTTGCCTGAAGAGTTAGTTGCAAGCTTAGCGCAGTCTCCCATAAAATCATTGCTTGCCTGCATAGAGGATAAGAATGTGTTCCCCTTGCTTGTTGATGTACCACATGACAGTTGTGTTGTCTGTTAGAATCAACACCTGCCCTGGAAGAAGTAACTCCTTGAAAGCCATTAATGCAAACTGGACTGCTAACATCTCCTTCATGTTGATATGTAGATGCTGTAGTCTGGCAGGCCACTTGTCTTGTATCCACTTTCCATTTAGATGAGCTCCCCAAGCAATGTCCGAGGCATCTGTCGTTAAAATCTGACTTGCCTCTGGCCGGGTCACAGAGAGTCCCTTGTTTAGGTGACATTCCTGAGCCCACCACAAGAATTCTTTTGAAGGCAAGGTATTATTTGAATGACAGTGTCCAAATCCTGGCAGTGCTGTGTCCATACATTTTGAGATACCATTGTAGCTTCCTCATATGCAGTTTGGCATTGGGAAGCACCAGAATACAAGATGCCATGAACCCTAATGCTTGAAGGACTGTCCTTGCAGTCAGCACGGACTGATGAGATAGTTGATGGAAGTAAAGTGACAGACTCTTTTGTTTGTCCGGGGTTAAAAAGGCCATCTGGGCTGCTGTATTCAGTCTCACACCCAGAAAGCACATGTCTTGAGAGGGTACTAGACTGGACTTTATTTCGTTCACAGAATACCCTAGGCATCTTAGCACTGCTATAACATATTCCAGATGCTGTAGAAGGTCTTCCTTTTCTTGAGCCAGAATCAGGCAGTCGCCCAAGTAAGGATAGATTTGAATTCCTTGAAGCCTGAAGTAAGCTATCACTGGAGCCAGAACCTTTGTGAATACTCTGGGCAGTAGATAAGCCAAAGGGCAATGCAGAGAACTGATAATGAGAATTTCCAGCTCGAAACCGCAGATACTTCCTGCAACCTAGCCTTATAGGCACATGAAGGTAAGCTTCCTTGAGATCTAAAGTTACCATCCAGTGATCTTTGCCCAGCAGAGGTAAAAGCTGTTGTAACGCAAACATCTTGAACTTGGGAATGTCCAGAAAAGTGTTGAGGAGAGATAAATCCAAAATTGGTCTCCACGTGTTCCCCTTCTTTGGTACTAGGAACAGGCGAGAATAAAATCCTAGGCCCCTTTCTGATACAGGGACTGGCTGAATGGCCCCATCTGGAGTAACTGAGAAACTTGCTTGTGAGCCTCCTTTCTTTGTGGAGGAGGAACGTCTGGCATGCCTTTGAAAGGGGGCATTGTATGGAAATAAAATCTGTAACCGTGGTGAATGATATCCAACACCCATTTGTCTTGAGTAATTAAATCCCAATTTTCTTTGAAAAGAGACAGTCTTCCTCCCAAAGGAGCTGCCAGACGAGAATCTACTGGCAGCTGAAAAGACAGGTCATTGGGTCTGTTTACGAAAGGACTGACCCCTGCCCTCACCAGAAGTCTGAGCAGGTGAACTCCCTGTTCTAGGCCTAAAAGAACCTTGAGCCCTGCCCCTACCACGCCTAGACCTACCCCTAGACTGGGAATCATAAGCAGGATATGTCCACCCCTTAGCAGGCCAATTTCTACTAAACTTCGGTGGCTGCACCTGCAAAAATCTTTAACAGTTTGCATAGACTTAGCTTTGTCCTCCATTTTCTTTAAAACTGCTTCCACAGGCGATCCAAACAACACATCAGACTGTAAAGGAGCATCCAAAATCCTTGTCTTAACATGCTCAGCTAAATTCTGATCCTTCAACCAGGCATGCCTGCGAAGAACAGAACTAGTAGCAGCCACCCTCGAGGAGGCCTGTACAGCATCAAAACCACATTGCAAAGAATGCTTACCCACTTGTTCAGACACATGAACCAAATCCAGCAACTCTTTACACTCAATACCTTCCGCCAAAGCATCCACCTTAGATTTTAATTGTGAAAGGAGATAATTCTGATATTTTAGCATGTGAAACTGACAATTCAACGCCATAATGGCTAGAGTGGAAGAAGTATACACTTTCTTTCCCCACCTATCCAAAGCCCTTGCCTCTTTATCAGTGGGAACAGGATTTTTAACCACAGAAGCCTTAACACCTTTAGGCCCTTGAGAAATGGTTTCTGGGTCCGCCCTAGGACTCTTAAACAAATACTTATGAGCTTCGGGCACCCTATAATACCTATCAGGCTTAACAGGAGCAGGAGGCAAAGAGTCAGGGTTCAGGGAAGCCTCTGCAAAAACATCTTCCACCACATTCAACACAGGAGGAATAGCTAAGGGCCTATGCTGGGGTAAAAACAAGAATTCCCTAAGCCTTTTCCTGAATCAGAGTAATCCTGGCCTTCCCATTTAAAGTGCTCCCTCATGGAATGCAGAGTCTCTGAAAATGAGAAATCCTCAGGAGGAGAAGCTGTAGGAGTGGAATCATCCACATCAGAATCAGAATAAGTAGGATACTCCTGCAAGTCTTCCGCAGAAGACTCTGAAGCCTCTGAACACTGTTCAAAACTATCAAACTCGGTTCCACCCTAGGCCTCTTATCAGGCGGGGCATAGAACCTCTAATCATAGTAATCAAATCTTCTGCCATTTTAAGCATATGTTTCTTAGGTACAGAACCCGAAATGCTAGGAGAAGCCCCCACTGAAGCTGAACTAGGCCTACCTCTCAAAGAAGTTTTGGCAACAGAAGGAGAGGCTCTAACTACCTTGGGAAGAGAGGGAAGAACAGTTACCTGAGAAGCCCCTCAGCCTGGCCTACCTCCTGAGAAGGCACATCCTGTAACAGTAAAGTTTCTGCCTGAGACTCCATGGAAACTCCTGGCAAAACCTCTGGCTCCACTGAGCCCTCTAAAGAACCGACGTCCGGGACTGCCGGTTCATCAACCCTAGGCTTCACTGTTTTGTCCTTGCGCTTCTTGGACGAAGCGGGCGGAGCATCCGACGGCATTTTATAATTGCAACGCTTCCCAAACACTAACCTGGCACAGTCTAACCTCCTCTTAATAGTGCGTTTGTTAAACCTAGCACAAGAGCGGCAACCAACAACGTCGTGCTCAGGCCCTAAACAAGGTATACACAAGGTATGGTAATCCCTATGAGGTATCTGTTTCCCACAAGAAATACAGTTATTCACTTTTTCTGACATCCGGTAAAATACTGAGGCAAGAAAAACCAAAATGTTCCCAACGGGTACTTAGCCAACTCTGTTTCGGTCTGAAACTCCGGTTTCGGAAATATTTCAGAACGCCAACCTGCACTCGCAAAACTGCTTCTGCATCGGACCATGCGGCAAAAAAGACTGAGGATATGACGTCGGTCATGCGCATTAGTACCCTGACGTACTGACGTCAGTCTAATGCGCCCTGACCGACGTCAGCCTTATACTCTGGTATTCGGGCCGACTGGACGCGGACTATACCCAATAGTAAGGACTGCAGCAATGGAAAACGAAGAACATCTAAGCAGTTTTCTTGGCATAACTCATCAGCATCTGAGAGGGAGATATTGTGTCAGCTCACTAGGGACAAGTCATTGCATATCATGAAACCTGTCAAGGGTTAGGGTTTTGTTTTGTATGACAGTATTATGTACTCATCTTCTATGCTTACCCTATTACAGGACACCTCTACTTATTTACCTGTTTCTAGAAATGAGATTCATATTGCTTATTGGAAAACTGATTTATTTTTGGAAGATTGTATTTTACAACACATGGCAGATACAGAACTTTGCAATTTCTTACACAACTCTCACCCCCGAATACCTAGTATCTTTGGTATACCCAAAGATCATAAAGATATTTTTCATCTGCCCTTTAGGCTGATAGTAGCAGCAGAATCCTCCAAAATCCATCTTTTGGCCACTTTTACAGACAGGATTTTAAAACCTGCCTACCAACACATTCCCCATATGTTGTATGATTTATGGGATTTTTTGAAGAGGCTGCGTTATGACGTGTGGAACCCTAATCAAATATTTTCAACTGTTGATGCTGTAGATTTACTTAATTCTATTTCACAGAAAGAAGGTCTAGAATATTTTCATGAGGCTATTGTACAGTTTAAAATTTTTGACTACCACTGAGCTCCATTTAGTAGAAGACATTATGGCATTAGTATTGGAAAATAATGTCTTTTTTGAAGGAGTTATACAAACAAATTAGGGTGTGCCTATGGGGACAGCTTGTGCCCTCATATATGCTAATTTGGTCATTAAAACATGGGAGGAGAAATATCCTTTTTCTATTAAGTTTTTTTTTCATTTTGTAAATTATATTTGCATTTTCTTGATGAAATTTTATTTTGTGGGAGGGCTATGAAGAAGAAATAGAAAAATTTATCTGTTACATAAATTGGTTCTCTAGCTTTCTACATTTTACCTATTCTACTAATTATTCTGTTATGTCCTCACTTTGTGAATGCTCATCCGTTTCATCAGAAATGTAGTCTGGTGAAAGGGCAGGCTTTTAGGCATTCAGAAATGATTTTAAGTAATTCAGTCTATTTTGATGGGCTTGCTAAACTTAAAGATATGTTATGGCAGACAGGATACCCTATGAATTTATTAAATGAAAATTTTCAGTATGCTATAAAATATAGTCATGTAAGATATTTTCCTATACTTGAGAAACCTAGTATTGTCAGTGATCTTGTGGAAAATGACAACCATCTGTTTACTAACTCTATGGTTTTAGCCCATGGTTACGATACTTTATTAAAGTAAAGGACCTTTTCATCCACAATTGGTGGATTCTTAGGGCTGATTCTATTTTTAATAAACTGGGTGACAGACCACATTTTATTTATAAGATTTCTAGGAATTTTAACTTGATAAACTAGGTTTTACTTTACGTAAAGGAGATATTTGGCAATGTGGCTCTTGTGTTCAATGTACATACATTAACATTTCAGAAATACAAACACTTGCTAACTACACTAGGTCTAAGATTTATTTTCAAGGTTGTAACTGTCTAAATGTACATCGTGTTCTGCCTTCTATGTGGGGAAAAAATGAGCATCCACTTAAAAAATGAATATATAAGCAGTTATACAACATTAAGAAAGGGAACAGCAGCAATGCCTTATATTGTCATTCATTACTTTGTCATAACTTAAAGTTGGTTTTGGAATTTTGGAAATTGTAGATTGTTATCCTAGAGGCAGAGTTTGGGAAAGTTCTTTAGAAAACAAGGAATTGATCTAGGAATTCCATTTAAATGCCCACAATCATCCCAGTATTAATGAAAGTATTTCTATTGTCCCACTATTAGAAATGAGGGCAGCAAAATTGTAACTGATTTTCTAATTTTGTTTCTTATTACAAAGTTTTTTTTTAATTGTGACTTTAAGTACCTAATCATGTTTATAAATCTCTGCCTTTGGCTGGTTGTTGTTTTTTTTTTATTATTATTATTTAAAAGGTGCATTGTGGATATATGTCTATATTTAGATCTTTTGAAGTCCAGTTTTATGGATGAAAGTGTTTAACTACTTTTTTTTAATAGTTAAAGTTTCCTTGGTGCAACACCGTGTGTTTTGCCTTCTGAGGATGGGGAGGGTGGCCTAATGGTTAAGGTGTTTGCCTTACAAACACAGGGTACAGGGTTTGAATCTCACAGGGGATAATTGGCTAGGCTTGAAATGGCTCGCAAGGGCAGTTAGCCTAATACTAATACTAATACTAACCTATGAGGTGACTACTGCACAATTTTATTAAAACAAACTCTGTCTAAAGTAGAATTAAAAATTTCAACCTTAACATCTGCAGGAAGGTTTTGAGTATGCATCCATGCAAACCTCCTCATAAAAGTGGCATCAGCAGAATCATAAGCACATTTCAAACAGTGGGAAGTCAATAAGGTTACATAAAGATGTTTCTTCCTAAAAGAATGAAACAGATGCCATAATGTTCCTTATGTTCCCAAAAGAGTCGAGCATAAACTAACATAACATATAAAGCAAGTGTTGCGGAAGAATACACTTTTTGCCTAAATCTATTAAAAGCATTCCCATCCTTGTCAGAAAGAAAAGGATTGATATTAACCAGATGTTTAGCAGCAGTTGGGTTCAACAGAGAAATAATTGCATGATTTGGGGTTAGTATATAAAAACTTACAAGACTGAGGAACATTATGCAATCTATCTGCTTTCTTGGGGAAAGGAGGCTGGCCATCAGCCAAGTCACAAGCTGCAACAACACATCCTCTAATGCTGAAAGAACATGAGGAATTGGTGGTGTAGGTTAAAAAAAGCAGTTGCAGTAAATCACCACTTCTTCAGGACACAGTGGAATGTCACCATGTTCCCCCCAAGACAACTGATTAATTCTAGAAATAGTTTTAGAAAAAGAAAATCCTTCAAAGAGACTGGCAGACGCTACACTTTTCTCAGAATCTGAATCAGAAACGTGGGGAGAAAAAAACAGAAATTATCCATGCACAATCACTTTGTGGTTTAAAATCCTGAACCTCCTCATAAATGAACCACCGCTTTTCTTCTTGCCAAAACAGCTGAACCGGAAGGGTCAAGAGATGAAACTAACCCCTGAGCCAAGCTCAATAAATCACTCCTGTCCAAAGTAAAAAGTAATGGTCATGTTTAAAAGTTATTAAAAGCCAAAGAGCAGTTAATAAAAGCATTTTTTTGCTAGCATAAAATAATGTCACAGAAAAAGTTCACCCTTAGCCATTAAAATGACAAGTGGAAGGCATTTTCACCGAATGGAATTTATCTGCCAGGAAAGGAAAGTGTTAGCTAAAAAGCCTTTAAAAGAAGTACTCCTTGATCATAAGAAAGCTATGAAAGGCTTTGCTACCAAACCGCTTTTTCTTCAGCTCAGCTTGAACTGACTAATGGTTTGTGTGTTTGGAAAGTGCCCTTGAAGCTTTGAAAGCTGGTCAGCTGTTATAACCCTAGCAGGATATAACCCATATAGGAAAAGGGTATTGCAGCACTTATCAGTATGATGAACATTAACTTGTATAATTATTTTTGGAAAAAAACAGACACAGCAGCCAGGCAGAGTCTAAAAAAGGTCCAATATGATCAATGCTTTATCCCAGGAAAAAAAGCAAAGAAAGAAGGTTAAGAGTTCATGGAGGGTACCACAAATGCAGACAGATTGCAGAAATGAATGAGTAGGTAAATTCTAGCAAATATGTACAGCGGAACTTTTAAAATGAAACTTCAGATGTTATAGTACATGGGCATTTCCAGTGTCCTGAAAAGTGCATTTTTAATTAATATACCAAATCTGGATAGACTTTGTTATGCTCTGATTTTAGGAATATGGTGTTTCAAACCAAGAGATGCTGCCTCATCAAGCAGCTACCTGGTGACAGCCTTTGTTACCAAGAGTACAGGATCCTGCACTCACGCACATGGGAAGGCACGTCTCCACTGAGATGTAACTAGCCCATTTGGAATTTAGACTACAGAAACAAGCAAATATCATGAATACATGTGTGACAGCTTCCTCTGGATGGTTCTTGCCATGTACATACTGAGTGCGCTCTCTATATGGAGGAAACAGGCAGAGTCTGACCAAGAAGACCTTGACGGTCAAAGCAGGCAAGGAGGCAAAAAGCACCTAGATTTTTTTTAAAAAAGCAATCTTCACCCAAAACACTAGGAATGCCTACTAAGGAGCAATGCATTATCCAAATCTACTGAACTACTACGACTAAGACTGAAGCACTATCCAAATCTTACAGCAAGAATTGCGATAAAATTAACTTTAATACAATAAAAGCAAGATAAAGATAGCAAGTTCCAGACAACCAGTTACTGGAGAAGGACAAGGCATCTGACCAAACCTTATCATGCTTTGAAAGCCATAGCATGAGACTGAAACCTTAGCATTTTATGCATTCTGCAAGCCAATATCATGGATGAATGGTAAAGTTCTAAGACATTCAATAAAGGAAAGGCTAAATGCACAAGTAATACCGATCTGAAAAAAATATTTCATCAACAAAACAGTCAACATTAAAAACTTTGTTTTAAGAGATTACAACTTGAAAATGTACTTTATGACATGGGTCACTTTCAGTATTCCTCATCAGTAGGTCTGAAATATGTGTGCCTAAAATCTTTCTTTTTTCTTTTCATCTCATTCCCAAACATACCCAACAGTAAGGGATTACAGAAAGCGGGTACCATTACACAAGGACACGGACAGTCTACATACAATGGCTGATTAAGGAAAAACTGCTAAAAGACTGAACTGCATGTAACTAACCTGATAATTCATCTGGTGTCCATGGAATGCTGCGAGCTGCTTTTTCAGAGGGTGTCCCTGAGGTAGTGATCATCCTTACACTGGGGCTTGATGATCTGCTGCTGCTCCTACTTCCCTGCATTATAAAAAAGTAAAAACTATGAATAAACACACAGTTACTGAAGTCACACAAAGCAAACTAAGTACAGTTATAAAAATACTCAACATCAATAGGTATTTATTTAAAAAAAAAAATCACTTGTGGCATAGGCAAACTTACATTTATATAAAAAGTAAACAGACCATATTGACATGTTAATTTACAAACGTACATCACATATATTCTGTACAGCATAAGGAAATCAAATTGAGCACTGCATGAATTATTCAACTGCTGCCTTTTCAGAAACCTCATTCCTCCTTCAAAACATTTTTCTGCATGAACTGTTCCCACAACTTCTATTTTTTTCAATTTAATTTCTTTCTACCTTTTTCTAAAGATCCCACATCCTGTTCTTTTATCTCTGTTACAATACTCACAATTTTAAAAACGGATAGTTTAGACTATGATTTCCATTTTCTAGTAACTGCTTTTTTAGCAGCCAACAAAATTTAAACTCAACAAGACCTTACTTTGTCTTGGCAATTCAGATCCTATATCCCATCTCAAAACAAATAATTTATTTAGTTGCTCTCATTTGTTCACCCAGTATTCCTGACAGAGTACCCTGTAGGGAATTTTTACAGTCTGCCAATTCACTATACTCAGAAAACATATGCTCCCAGGTACCTTTTTCTTTCCCACCACACTTCCAGCATTTGGCATCTATCTGTAGAAAAATTATTTGCAGTCTGCTTGAGGTATAACAGTACCTATGCAAACACTTCTAAGTAAAAATCCAAAACCCTTTAGACTTTGTTGCATATCTGGGAGTCATAAATATGTCCTCCCAGTGTTTAATTATGTTACTTATCTAATCTCTCTTCCCAGTCTTTTCTGAGTTCCCCTAATTGATTCCTATAGTTATCGTGCAATTTTATATGACCTACTAATTATTCTGTTTTAATACTAGATTCTGTTCAAGATTCAAATAAAAACAACCAGTGCAGGTCTTTCACTTAAGAATCCCTTTCTCTTTGATTAAACTCAGAAATCAATCCCTTATACGAAAGGCAGTCTTTAGCCTGCAGTCCAAATGTATTTTTGGTCTCTTAGCATTTTATTACATTTTTCTCTATAAATTTGTTCCCAATACCTTGGGGCTCCTTTGCCAGCTTTCTCCAGTAAATTCCAGACCCCTCTTGCCTACTTTTTGTACCCATAATTAAAGTCATCTCTATCATCAGACTCTTCTTTCTCCATTCTCACGGTGGCTTAGCTCAGTATACTTCCTGCTGCTTTATGAATAAAACATTCTGTATGACTGTTATAATCCTTAAGGATCTGCATCTTCAACAGGTACTTATGAGCATCATGTAGCAGACACAGTTGGTAATGAGACACAGAAAGTACAGTTTTGTACCTACCATAAATGTAGATGTTCGAAGATCCACATTGCTGCAGTCCTTACTTATGGGTAGTCTGCTGTCCTCGGTCGGCCCGAATACCAAAGTATTAGGCTGACGTCGGTCATGGGCGCTCAGAACTGACATCAGAGCGTCAGGGTATAAAAGCGCATGACCGACGTCATATCCTCAGTCTTTTCTTGCCCCAGATGTCAGAAGGCCCTAAAAAGAAAGGCCACAGCCCAAAAACAGGATACCTCCCAAAAACATGCCCAACAACAACCATCACCCAAACCATATTACCATGCCAAACTACAGAGGAGAAGGAGGGAGGGTAACTTGGACTGCAGCAATGTGGATCTTCGAACATCTACATTTATGGTAGGTACAAAACTGTACTATGTTCTTCATCTCACATTGCTGCAGTCCTTACTTATGGGTAGAATCCCAAAGCAGAGGTAAAGGGAGGATGGCAAAATCATAAAGCATTAGGGGCTGCTAAAATGCCCTGTAATATAGCAGAGGCAAATCCAGCCCTAGACTTAGAATAAAGAGGAAGGTGGTAATGCTTGGAAAAAGTATGTACTGAACTCCAAGTGGCTGCTTCCAAAATATCTTTGTAGCTACCCCTTAGAAAGGCAGTAGAAGTGGCAGTAGCTCTAGTGGAATGAGGTCTGATTCCAGCCGGAACCTCCTTACCATGATGGGAATAACAGAAAGAAATACAAAACCCAATCCATTTAGAAATAGTTTGTTTTGAAACAGGTTTCCCCTGAGAACCCAAAGCAAAAGAAACAAACAACTGCTGAGACTGCCTGAACCCCTTGGTTCTGCTCAAATAATAACGTAACTGTCTGTGAATATCCAAAGTATGCAAAATCTTCTCCTTTATTTTGGGGGTTTGCATAAAAAGTAGGCAAATGAATAGTTTGGTTCAAGGCCACACTAGAAACCACTTTAGGCATAAAGGAAGGATTACTACGCAAAGATACCCTATCCTTATGAAAAATCAGGAAAGGTTCCACTGCCATAAGGGCCTGTAATTCAGAAACCCTTCTTGCAGAGGTAATGGCCAACAAAAAAGCAGTCTTCCATGATAAATACTTTAACTCGGCAGTAGCTGCAGGCTCAAAAGGTTGTAGAGTAAGTTTTTCCAACACAAAATTGAGATCCCAAGCAGGAGTAGGAGCTCTACGTGGGGGTCTTATGTTCTTTGCCCCTCTAAGAAATTGCTTAAACAAAGGATGGGAAAACAAAGGAGGGTCACAGTCATAGTGAGCGAAATGGCTGCAGCATGAACCTTTATCGAGGAGAAAGACAAACCCTTGTCCAATAACTCAGTAAGATATTGAAGAGAAACACTTAAATCAGGCTTGGAAACATCAAAGTCCTTCGCTCTGCTCCAAAGAAAAATCTCCTCCATTTATCTGCGTAAACTTTCCTTGTACTAGGCCTTCTGGCCTCCAAAATAACATTCAAAACTTGCTGTGGAAGCTGAGACCCTCCAGGGTCTAGAACAGAATATGCCAGGCTGTGAGATGCAGAGACTGAATCTTGACAGTGAGGAAGTGATTGCCCTCCTGAGACAAAGATGCGGAATCAAAGGTAGAGGCCATGGAGGCTCCCCTACTAAACTCCTCAGTAGTGGGTACCAGTGCTGTCCCGGCCAATCCGGTCCTATCAGAATCATGGATGGCTTGTCTATTCTGGCCTTCAGGAGTACCTTGGGAATGAGAGGCAGAGGTGGAAAGGCATAGACATGAAGATTGCTCCAACTGAATGATAGAGCATCCACCTTCCAAGCTGTGGGATGAAATCAGGTAGTGCAAAACTTTGGCAACTGGTAATTTAGTGGAGAAGCGAACAGATCTATGTCTTGAGTCCCCCATAACACTGTCAACTTTTGAAACACATGAGGATCCAGTTTCCACTCGTGAGGATCCACAATTTGTCTGCTCAACACATCTGCTAAGGAGTTCTGTGCTCCTGGTAGAAACCTTGCCTGAAGATTGAGTTGTAAACTGAGAGCAGTCTCCCACAAAATCATCGCTTGCCTGCAAAGAGGGTACGAATGGGTTCCCCCTTGCTTGTTGATGTACCACATGACAGTAGTGTTGTCTGTTGAATCTACACCTGTCCTGGGTGAAGTAAATCCCTGAAAGCCATCAATGCAAATTGAACTGCTAACATCTCCTTCAAGTTGATATGCAAATGTTGAAGTCTGACAGGCCACGTGTCTTGCACCCATTTTCCATTGAGGTGTGCTCCCCAAGCCTTGTCCGAGGCATCTGTCGTTAAAATCTGACTCGCCTCTGGTCGGGTCACAGAGAGTCCCTTGTTTAGGTGACATTCCTGAGCCCACCACAAAAATTCCTTCTGAATGCAAGGTATTATTGGAATGACAGTGTCTAGATCTTGGCAGTGTTGTGTCCATACATTTTTGAGATACCATTGAAGCTTCCTCATATGCAGTTTGGCATTGGGAAGCACCAGAATACAAGATGCCATGAACCCCAAGGCTTGAAGGACTGTCCTTGCAGTCAGCCTGGACTGTAGAGACATTTGATGGAAATAAAGAGAAAGGCTTCTTTGTTTGTCCGGGGTCAAAAAGGCCATCTGGGAAGCTGTATTCAGTCTCACACCCAGAAAGCACATGTCCTGAGAGGGTACTAGACTGGACTTTGTTTCGTTCACAGAATACCCTAGGCATCTTAACACTACCATCACATACTGTAGATGATGAAGAAGTTCGTCCTTGTGTTGTGCAATAATCAGGCAATCGTCCAAATAGGGATAAATCTGTACTCCTCTTAACCTGAAAAAGGCGATCACTCGAGCAAAGAACCTTTGTGAACACTCTGGGCGCAGTAGATAAGCCAAAGGGCAATGCAGAGAACTGATAATGTAAATTTCCAGCCCGAAAACGCAGATACCTCCTGCAACTGGGCCTGATAGGAACATGAAGATAAGCCTCTTTGAGATCCAGAGTTACCATCCAGTGATCTTTTCCCAACAGAGGCAAAAGCTGTTGTAACGTCAGCATTTTGAACTTTGGAATGTCCAGATAAGTGTTGAGGATAGATAAATCCAAAATTGGTCTCCACGTGTTCCCTTTCTTTGGTACTAGAAACAGGCGAGAATAAAATCCTAGTCCCACTTCTGACAGAGGAACTGGCTGTATAGCTCCTATTTGAAGAAGCAAAGAAATCTGCTTGTGAGCCTCTATCCTTTGCCGAGGAGGAACGTCTGGCATGCCTTTGAAAGGAGGCAATGTATGGAAATAAAACTTGTAGCCTCGGTTTATAATGTCCAATACCCATTTGTCCTGGGTGACTAAAAGCCAGTTTTGCTTGAAGAGTGCTAACTTTCCTCCCAAAGGAGCTGCCAGGCAAGAAGAATCTGGCAGCTGAAAATGCAGGTCATTGGGCCTGTTTACGAAAGGAATGGCCCCTGCCCTCACCTGCAGATTGTGCGGGCGAACTCCAAGTTCTAGGCCTGAATGTACTGTGAGCACTGCCCCTGCCACGTCTAGATCTACCCCTAGATTGAGAATCAGAAGAAGGGTAGGTCCACCCCTTAGTAGGCCAATTTCTACTAAACTTTGGAGGTTGCACCTGCAAAAAATCTTTAACAGTCTGCATAGACTTAGCCTTGTCTTCCATTTTCTTCAAAACCGACTCCACAGGGGGGCCAAACCAAACTTCAGACTGTAAAGGGGCATCCAGAATTCTAGTTTTAATATGCTCGGACAAATTCTGATCCTTAAGCCAGGCGTGCCTGCGAAGAACTGAACCAGTGGCAGCCACCCTAGAAGAGGCCTGCACAGCATCAAAACCACACTGCAAAGAATGCTTACCCACCTGTTCAGAGACATGTACTAAATCCTGCAATTCTTTACACTCTATGCCCTCTGCCAAAGCATCCACTTTAGATTTTAGCTGAGAAAGGAGGAAATTCTGATACTTCAACATATGAAACTGGCAATTTAAAGCCCTCATAGCTAAAGTAGAAGAGGTATACACCTTCTTACCCCATCTATCCAAAGCTCTAGCTTCCTTATCTAGAGGAACCGGATTCTTTACAACAGAGGCTCTAACACCCTTAGGCCCCTGACTAATAGTTTCTGGGTCCGCCCTAGGACTCTTATACAGATATTTATGAGCCTCAGGCACCCTGTAATATCTGTCCGGTTTAACTGGCGCAGGAGGCAAAGAATCAGGATTAAGGGAAGCCTCCGAGAAAACATCTTGAACAACATCCAAAACAGGAGGTATAGCCAAGGGTCTATGCTGTGGTAAAAACAAGAATTCCCTAAGCCTCTTCCTTGAATCAGAGAAATCCTGTCCTTCCCACTTAAAATGCTCCCTCATGGAATGCGAATGCAGAGTTTCTGAAAATGAAAAATCCTCTGGAGGAGAAGCAGAAGGAGTGGAATCCTCTGCATCAGAATCCGAATAAGGAGGAAAATCTAGAATATCTTCAGCAGAAGACTCTGAGTCATCTGAGGCCTGATCCAAACTTTCCAACTCTGGCTCCACCCTGGGCCTCTTATCAGGAGGGGGCATAGAACCTCTAATTAAAGTAATCAAATCTTCTGCCATTTTAAGCATGTGCTTTTTAGGCACAGACCCTGAAGTACCTGGAGGGACACCAGAGGAAGGCAAAACAGACCTGCCCTTAGAAGAAGCCTTAGGAATAGAAGCAGAAGGCCTAACCACCTTAGGCATAGAAGGGAGAACAGTAACTTGAGAGGCCCCTTCAGCCTGACCTGACTCCTGGGAGGCCACATCCTGCAAAATCAAAGTTTCCCCTGAGACTCAACAGAAACTTCAGCCGGATCCCCTGCTCTACTGTAGCTTCTGCAGGACCGGCGTCCAAACGGACGAATCAACCTGTCTAGGTTTCAAGGATTTGTCTTTGCGCTTCTTCGTGGAAGCGGTCGCCGGAGGATCCGACGGCATATTATAATTACACCGCTTACCAAAGACTAACCTAGCACAATCTAACCTTCTTTTTATAGTGCGCTTATTAAACCTAGCACAAAACCGACACCCGACAACGTCGTGGTCCGGTCCCAAACAAGGAATGCAAAGAGAGTGATAATCCCTATGCGGTATCTGTTTCCCACAAGAAATACAATTATTCACTTTTTCTGACATCCGGAATTAACTGAGGCAAGAAAAAACAAAAATATTCCCCAACGGGGTACTTTGCCTAACTTGGTTTCGGTCTGAAACTCAGAATTCGAAAATTTCAGAACGCCGAATGGCACTCGCAACGCTGCTTCTGCATCGGACCATGCGGCAAAAAAGACTGAGGATATGACGTCGGTCATGCGCTTTTATACCCTGACGCTCTGATGTCAGTTCTGGGCGCCCATGACCGACGTCAGCCTAATACTTTGGTATTCGGGCCGACCGAGGACAGCGGACTACCCATAAGTAAGGACTGCAGCAATGTGAGATGAAGAACATCTAATGTTAGTTCTATGTCTACCAGTCCATAAATTTTTGAACAAACAGATCTTTTAGGCCATCTCTAATCCCTTTGGTAAATGCTAGAAAAGGTCTTCTAGCCTTGTAAAACTTAATGAAACTGATGTGGAAGACTGACTTCATGGAAGCATGCGTGGTTAAACCTACCTATACAAGATGATAAATGACAGAGGGGAAGAAAGAAGGAAGACTGCTATATGCAAATGTTTCTCCTTAAGATTTTCGGCCATGGGAGCAACATTACAATTGTAATGCCCTCCTTTAAGGAAGGCAAATAAATTTGAATAATGGTACATATAACAAAAAGAAGAAAATGAGAGGGAAAGAAACGGTGAAACTCAAGCTTCGAGAGAGAAACACACACCACACAAAGCCACTTCTTTTCATTGAAGATATACAACAAACTTTTTCCTGAAAATATAGAAAATCCTAGCATAACATGGTTTTCTGAACAAAACAAGGGAAGCAGAGAAATGTGACAGTCAAAGCATTTATGAAGTTCTTGCTGTCCTAATTATTGCAGAGGACAAAGCAGATCACATCTAGCTATAACCTATTTTGAGAAAGAGTTTTCATTCATTGCAGTGTGTGAACAGCTTGTCTGTTTATTAAACCTCTAACCACAGAATAACCTCATTTTAAAAGGTCATGGGCAGTGACAAAAGAAAATAAATGTACCTGAGCAATCTAACTGAAAATAAATGCTGGCATAAGGTTCAGAAAAAAAGAAAGAAAAGCAAACTGTACCCTAACAAATGGACTTTTCTGGTATGTTGCTGCCCAGATTTAAGATGCCGGTGACTGTAACTACCTCTAGGAACACCTTTATGCTAGCAATAGGTGCTGGCTAAGATAAGGGTGAAGGAAGGAAGAGGGCACTTTGCTTTCGATGGGCAAAGCTTAAATGCTGTGAGGGTAAGAGCTATTGGAAGAAACATTTCCACAGAAACCATTTCAATTGCTTGAGTTATGTGGGTGACAAGCAAACACTGCAGAACGCTGTACCATGTTGGCTGCTGTTGAGAAGGTACTCTGCTATGGGCTGAATGCAGAGTTCATTTTCATGCTAACTGAATAGTTTTTTTACCTCAGCTCCACTACTTTAAATGCTTGTGTCCTTTCCTGAAAATTCAAGCTGAGGCTTCTCAGTGGTTGTAAAAAGATGGCAGGCTTAGCTCCAGCATCCTTAGTAACTGATCTATTGTACAAGGGGAAATAATACCTAGAAACAAAGAAAACAACAAGGATACACATTTATAAATCTGTAATACTCCCAGATGTATCCTCCACTATGTTCGACTGTGAAGATGCTAAGTTACAAAGGGACTAGACAGGGGATAAAAGTACCCACAGGACAGGGCTCTTGAAGATTAACCAGTACTGGTGTTATTCATATAACTGACATCTAATTTCAAAATGTCTTCAGCATTAGGGTAAATACTGGGTTCATTCCTAAGTGGTACATCCACACCCTAGCAAATGCAAACGAGTTGGGAACCAGACTGCCTACAAGAAGGAGGCACAAGACTAAGTCCTGAGACAATGGAAGTTACATTTCTGGAGCATGAAAGTACAATCCTTAGAAAAGGTAGTCAGCAAAAACCAAGCAGTTACAGCAAATGTCTGCTATGGAAACATTTTGAAACAAGGTTATGAGAATGGGTCTCAGCATCTGTACTCCAGACACATGAAATTCAGTTTTGTAAAATGTCTAGTTATGCTTCTTTCTGACAGGTTCTATAAGGGACCCAGTCTCCCGAACACCATCCTTTGGTAATTCTAGAAAACTCAACTGGAGTTAAGGGAAGTGCTAGCCCTCTTAAAAGCATGACAGATGAGAGTTACCTAGTAAACCTGTGATTAAGTGGTACTCACAAAAATTTCTACTGCAGTTCAGTATATCTTCACATTATATTAACATTTTCACCCACCACTTAACCATCAAACATCCTTGAAACTCTAGAGATGCAGCCAGGCTGGAAACAGAGGGAATCATCAGAACTTCAACATTTTCAGTGTGAAAAAAAGACTACAACCGATGACAGGAAATAATATCTGGGGGAGGCCTAATTCCATGCAACCTTTCCATCTTCTAGTTCCCTTTTCAAAATGATTTGTGGAACCATAGCATCCCATTTCTGAACAGCCACCTTTCAGTGTAACCCCCTCATGAAACAAGCTCTTCAAAGGAGAGGGACTTGGAGCAGACTTCAGCCTAAACAGTGTGGAAGCTCATGAAATTGTCAACTCTTGGAGGTAGAGAACTCTCATTCAGTAAAACAAACAAGGCTTTGGGGTTACCAGTACATACCACTATAGCAAATTAGTCTCACCTTCTTTAAAAATAAACCTTGGCACTTCATGCCCAACTTTTCTTTTTATTAGATCTACATACGCATGTAGCTTTAGTTTTATTTAGAAGATGTAAGAGAAATGGAATAAAATACAATTTCATGTAATCTCTGGCTAAAGACAGAATAATCTCCTTGCGAATGCTTTTTAAGCCTAGTACAATGACAAGGATTGTGATCCTTCCCAGATAAAAAAAAAAAAAAACTATAAAAATTAGAATTCCTCACTGAGAATCTGATGGCCACAAACAAATGCGGTGGTAACTGCTCTTGGGGAATCATTACTAAGCATAATACAGAAACTGTATAATTAAACTAAACTAAACAATTACAGAAATAAATGGTTTGGTACTACCAAGACTGAGACCTAAGAAAAGCAGAAGTGTATTGTCTTCAGGTGGCAAAGAAAAAAAAAAGGGGGCATGAAGCACTTTCATTTTCAGCTGAATGCCCGTTAACAGTCACAAACTGACACTACTATGTCCAAAGGGAAGTCTAGCTGCTAAACCAACAGGACAAGGGCACATACAGTACAGTTGTGTACACTTACCATAAATGTAGATGTTCGAGTGTATTCACTGTTGCAGTCATTACATTTGGGTAATCTGCTGGCAGGTTGCCCTCAGTCGGCCTGATTAACAAAGTCTTGGGTCCTGCGTCAGTTGCTGTCTCTTCTTCCATGATGTTAGGTCGTCATGGGGTATAAAACATGCAGCCGGAGCCATTACATCAGTTTTTCTTGCCCCAGATATCAGGTGCCCCCCAATGGGAAGCAAATAAACATAGAAACATAAAAGCATACCTCCAACAAACAGAAAATACATCAAAAAATGCTTTTAAGCATAGTAGAAAAGTAGAGGTATAGCCAGAAAAAAATAGGGGGCTGGAAGGAGGGTAACCAGGACTGCAACAGTGAATACACTCGAACATCTACATTTATGGTAAGTGTACACAACTGTACTATGTTTTTCGTGTTTCACTGTTGCAGTCATTACATTTGGATAGATTTCCAAAGCTATGGCCGGGAAGAGGAGTTTATACAGCATTAGGGCCAGCTATAAGGCCCTGCAAGACAGCAGTGGCAAATCCAGCTCTGGATTTAGAGAAAATTGGTAAATGATAATGCTTGGTGAAAGTATGTACAGAGCTCCATGTAGCAGCTTCTAGAATATCCCTGGTAGGAACACCTCTGAGAAAGGCTGCAGAAGTAGATGCAGCCCTGGTGGAGTGAGACCTGATCCCCTGAGGGATAGGTTTTCCATGGTGCTTATATAGCAGAAATGAATGCAATGGCTTATTCATTTAGAAATGGTTTGTTTTGAAATAGCCTTCTCCTCTGCCCCTGTGGCAAATGCTACCAGCAGTTGTTCAGATTTTCTTCAAGATTTAGTCCTGTCCAAGTAGAATCTAAGTTGTCTTTGCACATCCAGGGAATACAGAATCCGTTTCCCTTTGTTCTGTGGATTGGAAAAGAAGGTTGACAAATGAATGGAATGATTAAGAGCCACACTGGAAACCACCTTGGGAATGAAGGATGGATTGGTCCTGAGAGATATCCTGTCCGCATGAAAGATAATGAAAGGCTCAACTGCCACAAGGGCCTGTAATTCAGATATCCCTCTAGCTGAAGTGATTACTAAAAGGAAGGCTGTTTTCCAAGAAATAAATTTTAACTCTGCAGTAGCAGCTGGCTCGAAAGGATGTAGAGTGAGTTTCTCCAGAACAAAATTAAGTTCCCAGGCAGGGGTAGGAGCTCTCGTGGGTGGTCTAAAGGTTTTTTGCCCTTCTGAGATACTGCTTGAGCAAAGGATGAGAGAAGACGGAAGGTTCTGTGTTATAATGAGTTGAAATAGCTGAGGTGTGGATTTTAATGGAGGAGAAAGACAGGCCCTTGTGAAGCATCTCAGTTAAGTATTGCAAAATCTGAGGTAAATTGGGCGCTGCTGTGCTCATCCCTAAAGATTGGTTCCAGGCACAGAATCTTTTCCATTTGTCAGCATAAGGTTTTCTAGTACTAGGTCTCCTAGCCTCCAAGATAACATCCATCACAGGTTTGCTGAGGGATGATAAGTGTGAAATTAAGTGATTAGCCAGGCTGCAAGGTTCAATGTTGGAAGCTGAGGGTGCAGAATTTGGTTCTCCTGCTGAGACAGCAGGGAAGGGATCTGAGGCAGGAGCCATGGAGATATTTGCAACATACTGCGCAGGAGGGGGTACCAGTGTTGGCACAGCCAGTCTGGAGCAATCAAAATCATCTTTGGTTTGTCCTGTTTGACTTTTAGTATAACTTTGGAGAGCAGAGGCAGAGGGGGAAAGGCGTAAACTGATCGGTTTTTCCAGCTGAAGGACAGAGCATCCACTTTCCAGGCTTGTTTGTGGGGAGTCCTTGTGCAAAACTTGTCTAACTGGTAGTTCTGGGGGGAGGCAAATAGATCTATGTCTGGGCTCCCCCATTCGCTTGTCAACATGTTGAAAATCCATTGCTCCAGTTTCCACTTGTGTGGGTCCATGAGGTTTCTGCTTAGTCAGTCTGCCAGTGTATTCATTTTTCCTGGCAGAAATTGAGCTTGTAGGTGCACCTGGTAGCTCAAGGCTGTGTTTCACAATGCCATGGCTAGCCTGCAGAGGGGGTAGGAATGTGTACCCCCCTGCTTGTTTATGTACCACATAACCGTGGTGTTGTCCGTCTTTACCATTAGTTGTCCTGGAAGAATGTAGTCCTTGAAAGTTATCAGAGCATTCTGTACAGCTAACATTTCTTTTTGATTGATATGTAGGTGCATTTGATTTGGGTTCCATTTGACCTGAATGCACTTCCCTGCCAGGTGAGCCCCCCATGCATAGTCTGATGCATCTGTAGTTAGGGTTTGGGCGGCAGGGGGTAGTGTGAATGGTAGTCCCTTGTTTTGGTGCCAGGCCTCTGCCCACCAGAGGAACTCCAGGCGTAGGCAAGGTATGATAGGAATCATTGTTTCCAGGCTGTGACAGTGTTGACTCCATAGACATTTTAGATACTACTGTAGTTTCCTCATATGCAGTCTTGCATATGGAATTAGAAGAATGCAGGAGGCCATGAACCCCAAGGCTTGCAGTATTTGGCTTGCAGATAGCAGGGTTTTTGTAGCCACTTGTTTGAAGTAAGTTACCAAATGAATTTGCTTTTCTGGAGTGAGGAAAGCCATCTGGGCAGTTGTATTCAAGCTTGCACCCAGGAATGTAATCTGTTGACAGGGTACCAGCTGTGATTTCTTTTCGTTTATGGTGCACTCCAGACAAGTTAGAACCTTTTTTACAAACGCCAGATGATTTAAAATATGCCCTGGTTTTCTGCCTGAACTAGACAATCGTCCATGTATGGCTATATTTGAATATTTCTTTGCCTGCAAAATGCAATAACTGGAGCCAGGCACTTTGTGAATACCCTGGGTGCAGTAGACAAGCCAAAGGGCAGTGCAGAGAACTGATAATGCAAGTAGTAACCTGCTTTGAAGCGTAGGTATCTTCTGCAAGATTCCTTGATTGGGATGTGCAGGTATGCTTCCTTCTAGAGTTGCCAACCAGGCGTCTTTGCCTAGCGTAGGAAGTAATTGGTGAAGAGTCCGCATCTTGAATTTCGGAATCTCCAGAAAGGCGCTTAGAGTAGACAGGTCCAGGATTGGATGCCATGATTTGTCTTTTCTGGGTACCAGAAAAAGCCTGGGATAGAAACCTTGTCCCTCTTCCTCTTCTGGTACCAGTTGAATAACACCCATGCTTAAGAGGGAAAGTACTTGTTTTTGAGCCTCTGGCCACTGATTTGGGGGCAGATCTGGCCACCCGTTTGGTGTTGGCAATGTATGGAAATGAAATCTGTATCCCTGGGACACTATATTTAAAACCCATTTGTCCTGGGTTATGAGTTCCCAGTTCTTTGCATGAAGAGCAATCTTTCCCCCCAAAGGGGCGGTCAAAAGATAAGTGCTTAGGAATTTTAAAAGGAAGTCATTGAGACTGTTTACCATGGGGGGTGTCTTGTTATTTCCAGATTTGGAAGTGGAGGCCCCCCACTGCTTAGTTCTGAGAGACCCCTGGGACTGAAACCTGGGGGTTTTGCTGTGTCTGGGTTTGGCTTGAGAGGACCTGGAAGGGACTGGAAAGGACCAATTCTTAGTAGTCCAGTGCCTACTAAATCTTGGAGGTTGCACTTGTAAAAAGTCTTTAACAGTTTGCATAGATTTAGCTGTATCTTCCATGTTTTTAAGAACTTCTTCAGCCTTCTTGCCAAACAGGTGGTCCTGATTTAAAGGAGCATCCAACAATTTAGCTTTAATATGATCGGGCAAAGATTGCTCCTTAAGCCAAGCATGACTTCTAAGCACAAACCCAGTAACAGCAGCCTTGCAAGAGGCCTCTAAATAATCAAAACCACATTGCAAAGTATGTTTTCCAACTTGTTCAGCAGAATGCATTAAATTAAGGAATTAACATAATTTTCTGTTTAAGCAGGCCAATAATATGCTGTTGATATTTTAACATATGAAATTGGCAGTTTAAAGCTCTGATTGCCAAGGTTGCAGAAGTATAAACCTTTTTACCCCATCTGTCCAGCGCTCTGGAGTCTCTATCAGAAGGGGTAGGATTTTTAGCAGTAGAACACTTAATGCCCTTGGGCCCCTGAGAAATGGTCTCTGGATCTGCAACTGGATTTTTGAAAAGGAACTTGTGGGATTCAGGAACCCTGTAGTATCGGTCAGGTTTAGGAAGGGAATCAGGGGCCAAACTGGATTCTGAGAACACATCATCAACAATGTCTAGTACATGAGGTATAGCCAAAGGCCTATACTGAGGAAGAAGGAGGAAATCCCTAAGCCTCTTTTTTGAATCAGAAAATTCCTGGCTTTCCCAGCGGAAATGCTCCCTTAAAGTATGTAAAGTTTCCCCAAAAGAAAAATCCTCAGGAGGGGAAGCAGAGGGAATGGAATCCCCTGCATCAGAATCCTCATAAGTAGGTATGGACAAATCCAGGTCATCAGAAGAGTCAGAATAAACAGATTCCTGATCATAAGATTCATAATCAAGCTCAGCCCTAAGCCTCTTAGTGGGTGGGGTTGACTACCCCTGATTAGAGTAATTAGATCTTCAGCCATTTTTATCATTTGTTTTTTAGGAATAGGTGCCTGAGCATGTGGCCTGGCATTGTTTTTTTAGACATGGATAGAGATTTAGGCCTTAATAATGAAGGCGGTGTTGATTTAATATGCAAGTCTGTAGGCCTGAATACACCCTCAGAAGCCGGTGCCTGTACAGTGGCTCCGGACCCATCCAAGCTAGAGACATCCGCGGGTTCCATAGTTGAAGTATCTCGCACCATACCGGACTCCAAATGGGTCTCAGTAGAGGCCTGCGAATCAGAAGTAGTGGGTATCAGGGGCTGCGAAAGCACCTCACTGAGCGACTGGCTTAGGAGAAGCGTCGGCAGTTTTGGACCTCGGCGGCCTGTCTCTTTCTATCTTTGTGTTTTTTCAGAATCCTGGTAGTTGGATGATTAACCGACATTTCAGGATAATTAAACCAAGAACCGAAATATTTAGAGGCAAAAATGTACCGATGATGGATAGTGCGCTGATTCAATAAAGCACAAAACCAACAGCAATGTACGTCGCGGTCAGGGCCTAGTCAAGGAATACAGTATGAGTGAAAATCCTTATGAGGTATTTGCTTTCCACAAGTAATGCAATTATTAACTTTTACTGACATCGGTAAGGAGCAAGAAAAAGTTTCCCCAGCAGGGTACTTAGCTTTAAGTTAAAGACTTCGGTTCTAAAACTCGAAAATGAAAATTTCAGGAGTCAGCCGACCGGCATTTGCGAACTGCTTCTGCTTCGGGCATGGCAAGAAAGACTGATGTAATGGTGTCGGGTGCATGTTTTATACCCCTGACGACCTGACGTCATGGAAGAAGGGACAGCAACCAACGCAGGACCCAAGACTTTGTTATTCAGGCCGACTGAGGGCAACCTGCCAGCAGATTACCCAAATGTAATGACTGCAACAGTGAAACACGAATAACATCTAACTTTGTCTAAATTACATCCAACCTAGGATTGCTACAACAATGATCCATGTGGCGAACACTGGGGGTTAGTCCTAAGGTCAAAAAGAGAGTTTGCAGCCTGGAAACCAAGAAAGTGTCACACAAGATATTTTATTTATTTAATTATTTTATTTATTTATTTAACATTTGTTGACCGGGAAAGTCCAACTAGGTAAAGGAAAGCTCTACCTCTAATACTGTTAAACTTACTGCAGAGTTATTTTTAACTCATGTGATTTAACTTAAACGTTTAAAGTTCAGCATTTAGCACACCTCACTTTTTTCTTTTCACTTCAAGCTGTTTCCCTGCCACAAACCAAGCAGGTCTTATTTTCCCATCCAGACCTCTCACTGATTCAGAAAATAATTTGTCTCTGCATGCTTGACCTAAGATGGGTAGTAGAAATTTTGTAGCTGTTAGGGCTGGTTATCACAAACTAATTTTACATTATGGCTGTCTTGCTGGGGTCAGCAAAGAGCTGCAAACAACGTGAAGCTATTTTTCGCAAAATAGTTTAACTGTTGAGAAATTTTTAAAATAAAGTTTACTCTCAATGAAATGCTGCTTTTGTTTAATTAAAAAAATAAATACAACAAACTTAAAAGCAGCCTTTATTTTCCTTTATCCTCTCTGACAAAACAAAGCAGAATAGTTTTACACCCAGCAAGTAAGTGGGAGAGTAAGCATCTGGAATTTTTACAATAAATAATATGATGTGATGTTAAATAAGTGCATCTTCCAATTGCAAACACCTAACAACGAAAAAAGGAGTACAGGGAAATGCATATGGCAAAGCTTCACTTAAAGAACAGAATAAGATTCTTAGTAAAGTGAAAACAGTTTGGTGTACAGTACAGTAATGCAAATATACCACTGTAATAAATAGCTGTTTACCATGGGATCTCTTTTAGGAAAAAATCTGTGTGTATGTGAATGAGTTTAGTCATAACCCTAAAGTAAAGTGGTTGAAAATTGTTGGAATAATCTGTGCATCTGTGAAAGAGAAGATGATGACAAATATTTGACAATGAATAGAATTCCGATGAAATAAAGATGCTGAAAAATAAAGATGATATGATGACAATGTGATGAAAATGCCAAATGACAAAAGTGGCAAAGCTGCAAAAGATGATGAAATGATGATGACATTGATGATGCAATGAACAAAGATGATAAAGACTTAACAGAGAAGATGATGCATCTGAAAAGGATTATTAATCATTGCATCATTTTCAATGCATATTCATGTGTAATGAGATGATGAAGATGCAGTGAACATATGATAAAGATGAAGACGAATATGTGAGGAAAATGAGGCGATGACGATAAATACACAAAGATGATACAAAACAGAGATCCCATGGTAGCAAACTATTTAATACAGCATCATATCTGTGTTATTACAATGTATAGTAAGCACTACACACTTTACTAGGAATGCTATTGTGTTATTTTTGTTAACTTTTACTCTAGCACAACTACATTTACTCACTGATTTACTGTCTAATCGGCTATGCAGCACTGATGAAATCTACTACCGATCATAGAAACACCCCTACCCACTAGAAACTCTGTCCCCCCACAACTGCATCATCAGAAAGTGACACTAGATGACAGAATCAGGAAGCAACAAGACAGCTGGTAGCTGCTTAGAAAAGAGGAAAATACAAACATTTTTTTTTATATTTTTTGTATAGATTCATCAAAGTAACTAAAGTAAAAAGTGCATGCCTGTGAATACGAATGTTCCTGTTACATAATGACAACTTACAGTGAAAAGAATCAGTAAAAATCCTTTGCGCTTGATCTTTAACTTCCAGCAGCTCTTTTATGCATCATAAATTGTCACCTGGTGTAGCAAACAGCAGTGGTATCTCCACATGTGCAAGCCAAATAAAAACTACCAGGCACTAAAAGTAAACATATGGTGTCTATGAACAATGGCTGCAATGTTAAATGTCTATGTACCTCTAACAAATGAAGAATCTTTTCTCCCTTGTTTTGGGTGTTAGGGAGATGAATACAGCAACTATACTGACCTCAGTTGGCACCACAATTACCTACAGGCCTTTGAAGTGAAATGTCATGCCTGGGTCTGTACTTTGGTATAAACTCTCATGCTTCTCCACAGTCAGGACACCAATCACG
The DNA here is from genome assembly GCF_019279795.1 of Protopterus annectens. Taxonomy (NCBI): domain Eukaryota; kingdom Metazoa; phylum Chordata; order Ceratodontiformes; family Protopteridae; genus Protopterus; species Protopterus annectens. The sequence goes on from NC_056725.1 coordinate 1,396,737,977, forward strand.
GTGACATTCATCCACCTTAGTACTGTCCCTTAAAGACTCAATATGAGGTATAATGCCTTGAGGATTGGGTTTTTTCATCTGCAGATTTGAGTACACACTAGGGGTAATCTTGACGCTCAACAGTAAGCTCATTGCTAGTTTACAAACAGGGAAATGATAAAAGAAGGTTTTTCCAGAATGAAAACAACAGAAGTGAAAGACAAGACAGCATCTTTGCTCATTTCCACTTTAAGAAGGAAAATAATAACTAACATATGGCCGAAATACCAAGAAGGAACCTATACTTTGCTAATCAATAGTTCAGACCACTGCTGGCTGCCAGTGACGCCTGGTTAACTAGGGCAGGGGAAAAGGAATGATTTCACACATCAATGTGGAATTCGGAGATGGCCAGGAGCTAAACAATGGGGAACAGGAGAAATCAAAAATGGTCTACATGCAGACCTTATGCTTAATGCATTCAAGCACCATGGGAGAGACCAATCACTGGTAGGAAAATCTACAGTACTACCTGTGAAGAAATGGAGGCAGAATCACAGTCATTGCAGCCACAGGAAAAAATGATCACATCTAGGCAACTTTACTGAAATGCATACCAACAGACATAGAGAAAGCATAAACTCATTAATGAAAAACACCTCCCCCTTGGTCCTATGTCCGTCTTGCATGAGACTTGGATAAAGTATCTGCAAATCTGACCGAAGTCATGGCAGCTACTGTATGGCCATTTTGAAAATGCGCCTGTCCAAATGGAAGACAACTTACCCTATATGTCCCCCGAGGGAAAGAAGACACCTGAGCTTTGCCATTCACTGCCATAGCTGTATCTGCAGCTTAAATACCAAGCCTGACAGAACCACTGTCCTACCAAAGACTGCCACAGCAGTCAAGAGGGCTAGGTGAAGTATATGGGAAAGGATATAATATAATACAGAACTCAGTCTCAAATTGTATAGGCTGCTTCTGCTTACTAAAAGGAAAATGAGTGGTGCCAACACCAGTGGAAGAAGGTGCGCAAGGAAAACCTCTTTTTTCATAGTTTTTTACTGGTAGCTCACACTTTTGGCATTGTTCACAAGAGCTGATTTTACAGATATGTCAAGTGAAACCTGCAATACTTATTTGGGAAGGGACAATTCTGATGATGGCTCTTAATGAATCAGGGACAAATATTAACAGAACTGGGGACAAATTCAGAAAAAATTAGGGACACTTTTAAACTTGGGATATTGACAGAATAAAACAATGAGAAATAATATAAATAAAAGAAGTCTACAACTCTAATTATTGCCATTAAATGTTAAATGCAATTCAACACATTTTCTCTAAAAAAATACCAGTTTTAGGATGGCTTAGGAGTAAAAGAGCTAAAATTTGAGTCAAAATCAGGGACATTCAAAAAAAAAAAAAATAGAACACTTGCGAGGCATGAATCTGATCAGTTACCCGCTTCCAAACTTGAACTTTTGTCTTTTTCAGTCACATTAAGTATTTGCTTTCACAAATGCATAAAGACATGCAGTAAATCCCAAAGAATGAAAATTGGACTGTAAACTGGCTTCCTACTGAAATGCTGGCACTCAAAATTGTGAGCGACAACATACCCCCCACAACAGAACACCGAAAATCCAGAAGAACGTAGATCTAACATAACATTTCTTCCTGGGGGGGGGGGGGGGGGGCACTCCTGAACTTACACATACCAGTTGAGAGATTACCATATCTTAGAAAAAAAATAAATATTCCAAGAAATGCACATCTCGGATTTGGTATATGTAAGTTTGCTCTTTCAGCCAGTCTCCATATTTCAGGACTCACTCTAGCAGGTCCTGACATTTCAAATGGTTACCCTGTAAACTGTCTGCAGTGGTCACTGCAGTCAAGTCTTTTTGGAAGCAGAATAAAAGAAACAAGCAGTTGCCAATGCTGAATGTTAACATGCAGAGCACCAATAGTGTTGCATTAAGGTGTAATGCAGTGAAATGTTGACAGCTCTGTTTATTAGGACAGCTCTCCGTATTTGGTACACTGTTTAATGGGTCATTTGGTGTACTGATAAGGAAGCAACATGGTCTTGTCAACCAAGAGGAGGCTATTGTGTGCTAGTGGAAAATATAGGCTCAGGTTAAGTTGCTCTGTGTGATAACAAATGCAGCCTGTAGATGCTATATGAATTCAATTGTGTAAAGACCTGATTAGTACCAGTTTATATTAACTGCACAATGCTGACAAAGTGCCAGTACTGAGAAGTCACAGCTACATACAAGAAAAATGAAAATTCCACTTTATCTTACCTGTTATTACATATTATTTGGTACAATGTTTAAAGAGGAAGCAATGTGAAGCAATATTGTCTTAAACGTATGACGAACACTACTTTGTGATAGGTGTAAATAAAAAGCAAAACTACAAGCAAGAGAAACTTTTTGCTTTATTTTGCTGAAAATGTCAGCTGGTGCACTGTTTAACAGGAAGGCAATACAAAATAACACGGTTTTGCTAATTTGACAAATGCTGTTCTGTGATAACAGAGAATAAGAAATTATAGCCAAATATATGAAGAAGAATATTTCCCTTTATGTTGTATGTCTGCTGTGTACAATACAATCTCAAGCAAGGTGCTTTCTGTACAATTAAATTAATTCAGCTTATAGAAGCTAAGCTGTGCATTAAATTAACAGAGCCTACAGAAGTTATTCTGTGCATGGCAGAATACATACTTTGCACAAAAGAATTACTGAACTTACAGATCATATCTGTGTGTGTGTGTGTGTGTGTGTGTGTGTGTGTGTGTGTACGTGCATGTGTGGCAGAATCAATACATAGAAAGAATTGGAAACTGATTTGATTGGGGTTAAAACATATGCACGTTTAGGAGGAAGCAATACACAGCATTTCAAGACAAGAAAGCAACATACAATATTGTACTGTTAAACAGAAAGCTGAGGTGCAAACATAGCAGAACCATCTTACGTGGTGTAACATTAATACATGTGTGAGACATGAAACTATTTTCACTAAGTTGAGCTGAAACATCTAGCTTTACACTTTATGATCATGGGGAAACAACAATCAACATTTTGAAATTATCATGGAAAGCAACACATGCCACTACACTGATGAAGAGAAAAAAATATGGAACACAGACAGCTAGGAAGGAAAGGACAATGACTTTGGCTTCAGTTTCATGCTGCAAGACATGCCTCCTTATTGATGTCAGTGATGTCTTTATTGGCAGCTAGCAATTTCAAAGTTTTATTCATCTACGTAACATTTTGCTTTGCTGTGGCCAGCTCTGAAGGATCATCTTTTGAGACTAAAGCATACAAACAAGCTGACACAAAAAAGTGGAGTGGCAAATGCAGTCATACACTGCAGTTGCATTCCAAATGCTTAGGACACATTCTTGGATGCAGTAACAAGATATAAATTAGCCGGATAAACCAAAAATACCTAGCTAAGATTCTCACAGGCTCCTTGGGAAGTGTGCAAATTGGTCTTGCAGACCTCTAAATGTACTAGTAAAACAAATAAACCTGCATCCTAGTAAATATTTAGCACTGCTTGTTATGAGCTTTATTTTTAAATGACAAAAAAATCCTAATTCAAATTAAACTAGACACACAAAACTGTTTTATTATAAACACATATATACATTAAAAAGAAATTATGTACTTACCATAATGTTCCATCTGTACTGCTCATCATTATTCTTCTTCAACCTGTGGGTTTCTGATCTGACCCAGCCGCTTTCTAAAGCTTAGGTTCTGAAGCTCAAGCTCCTCCCCTACCCATAATGCCTCATTCCCCCAGATTATATCAGATATCGTTTGATGCTAACATATTTTCAAAGTATGTAGATATATACAATAATGTACATAATATCAGACAGGCACTAAAAGAGGTAGAGCAAAGATCAGGAGCTCAACGAGGAACAGAGGCTCCTATTAGCATATCTGTCAGCTCCTTCATACGATGGACAGGGGAAGGAGGGTGAGGAGTTTGAGGAAAAAGGAAAATGGACAACAAAGATGGAACATTACGGTAAGTACATAACTTCTTTATCTCATGCAGTCATTTGCATTTGTTCCTCAACCTGTGGGAGAGTCCCCAGCTACAATAATCCAGAGTGCCATCACAGAAGTATATTTCAGAACAATGCAGACCCAAAGGCAGCTCTGTTTCTTGAGATAATGTGCAATTTATAGTGGGAAATAAAGATGTGAGAATTTGAACAAGAATCAGCTGAACAAATATCATCAATCAAAACTTTTGCCCAAAAGGTTTGAGGAGTTACCACTGATCTAGTAGAGTGAGCTTTGAATTGCTTAGGTAAGGAAACACCTTTAGATTCATGAACAATCAAAATGCAGAGTCTTAACCACTTGGCTAAACTGGTCTTGGCAACTGGTTTTCCTTTTCTCACATCCAAAAATGATTGAAAAGCTGGTCAAATCTTCTGAAAGATTTAGTTCTGTCTAAATACAGACACAGTTGTCTATGAACATCTAACAGATGAAGACTATATTCCCCTTTGTTTTAGTAATTGGGAAGAAGACTGGTAAATTCCTAGATTGGTTAATGTTTTTCTCTGTAGCAACTTTGGGTAGAAAGGATGGGTTGGTATGTAAGGTTACTGTGTCTACAAAAAAATAACCAACAAAACCACAAAGTTGTTATTTCAAAATTCAAATAAAACAAAACACTGACAGGAAACCAAGAAAACTTTAATAAAACTGTTTAAAACCATAAAATAAAACAATAAATAACTATGCATCCAGTAAGCACTTTTCGTGTCTTGCTTGAAACTTCTTCATACTGAATACAATTAACCCTACAAACTCAGTCTTCCACAAGAGGAATTTCAAATCTACTTTGGTTGAAGGTTCATAAGGGGGATACACTAGTACCTGTAACATCATAGTTAGGTCCCAAAGAGGTGCTGGATGGTGAAGTAAGAAAGTACCTCTGAGAAAGGCCTTACACATCTTAGAAGAAAATAAAAATGAGGAATTTTCTCAGACATGATAATTTGAAATGGCTACTAGTTGTACTTTCACATTGTGGAAAATGTGAGCAAGACAATCTAGAACTACTGGAATAGAAGCAGTAAAAGGATCCAACTGCTTTTGTTGAGCCCACATATACAATCTGTTTCATTTGCTCTTATAGACTCTCCTAGTAGATGATTCATGGGAGGAGATCAGAATGTTTTGGACTGAGGATGAAAGCCTGGAAAATCTAGCCATCATTGGAATTGGAGAAACCATGCAGTAAACTTTAGGCTTGGAAGAATGAGGTGAGTTTGCCCTGATGGATGGGGAGGGGGGGGATCTATATTAGAACATCGAAGTTTTAGAACATTGAATGTTCTAATATCGACCCCAAAACAGCGAATGCTGAAAATAGCAAAACTGCAGAACACCAATTTATTTCTTAGGGAAAAAATTTGGTTGGCCGTTTCTGTGGCTTCGCTATTTTCAGCACTGTGGTGGAAAGTTACGGGTCGGGTTCAGGTAAGTGTGCGATTGTGTGAACGTTAGGGTTAGGGCGCGGGTTAGGTGAGTTAGGGTTAGGGTGTGGGTCAGGTGAGTGTGCGATAGTGACGGACCTTAGGGTTAGGGTTTGGGTTAAGGTAAGTGGATAGATAGTAGTGTATGTACGGTTTAGTGTAGGGTTTGATGTAGGATTTTAAGTGTGTGTGTGTGTGTGTGTGTGTGTGTGCAGATTGCTGTTTTTTTGGTGTGCTTGTGTTGTGTGTGTGTTTTTTGGAACAGCAAGTTTTTTCCCAGAGAAAAAAATCGCTGTTCTGAGCTTTCGATGATATCATATTTCGAGATTCCAAGTTCGTGCTTATGTTGTTCGATGTTTTGGAATTTCAATAATATGATATAGACCCATGGATGGGACAGCAGATCTGGCAATGGGGCAAATTAGATGAAACCAAAGGAAGATGAACCAGATTTGTTGAGACAAAAGGAAGCAATGATGATCACTTTGCTTTTCAATCTGAATGCTTTCTGAAAAATATTTGGGGATCAAGGGAAGTTGTAGGAAAGCATAAAGTAGACCGGGAGGCCAAGCATGAACTACAGCATCTCTGGCTGACTGTTCTTGAGGGGGATGAGGGGGAATCAAGGCAAAGAACCTGTTGCATTTGTTGTTGTGGGGAGATGCAAAGAAATCACAGCAAGGTTGACTCCATTTGTGGAAAAACATGTTCACCACAAACTGATTCAGAGACTACATTGCTGAGCCTGTCTGCTACAATGTTGTGATCAGAAAGTAGTTGGTAGAGATCACACACTGCCACACTCTCAATGCTTCAAACACAGGGGGTAGGATCTGTTCTCCCTTGTTTGTTGATGTACCACAATACTGACATATTGTTAATTTGTATCACAATAGCCCCTGGAGGAAGAAACTGTGAAGACCCTGCAATGTCAGAAGGGCCACCCTCATCTCCAGGACACTGATATGCAGGTTGGTCTCCTGTCATATCCACACGCCTTGGATCATCTGATCCAGAAAATGCCCCCCATCCCAACTGGGACGCGTCTGTCGTCAGTATGGCATTTGGGGGGAGGGACAAAGGGGCGTCCATGTTGAAGCTTCAAGGAGTGGAGCCACCACAGCAGAGCATCTTTGTACATTCGTGATAGTTTGATCAGGTAGCTTACAGGACTGGTGCAATGACCACTGGACTGCTAAGGTCCACTGCAGAATTCTCATATGTAGACATGCTACTGGCAACAGGGTTATGGTAGCAGCCATGGAGCCCAAGGCTTTGAGTACTAGTTTTGCTGGAGGAGTTGGAATTGCTAAAATTTGTCTGATATGTAATCTTAGGGTCGACATCCTGTATGGAGGTAGATAGGCACAGGTTTTGGTTGTATTCAGACATGCTCCTATGAAGTCTATGTTCTGAACAGACTGTAACTGAGATTTTTGCATGTTGATGGTTATGCCTAAAGTAGGAGCTAGTTGTAACAGATAGTCCCTTGCTTGGATGAGTAAATGCCTGGTTGGAGTGGTTAGTTGCCAATTGTCTAAGTAAGGAAACATATGGAATCCCAGTAGTCTTAGATGAGCTGCAACTACCGTCACACGTTTGGTGAAAACCCTGGGGGCTGTGGTGAGACCAAAAGGAAGTGCTCTGAAATGAAAATGTCTAGCTCCCACCCTGAAGCGTAGATATGTTCTGGAATTTCTGTCCATCTCTATGTAGTAGTAAGCATCCTTCAGGTCTACTGAGCACATCCAGTCATCCATATTCATAAGAGGTACAATGAAGTATACCCTGGATACAATCCTTTGCACCCACTGGTCATTTGTGATGGCTAGCCAGGCTTGTGGGTGCAAGGCTAAGTGCCCCTGAATGCCTCCAGTGGAGGACAGTCGGGCAACCTTTCAGGAGCACTGAAAGGGTCTGTCCAAGAAAGAATCTCGAGACCCTTGATTTTACAGACACCCACTGCCATGTAGGCGGTGCCTACCATTATAATTGTTCCTCCCTCTGCATCTGGGGGAAAAATCTCCATGAAATTCCTGAAAAGGACCCTGAAATATCTTGAACCACAGTTTTATTCCTCCCACGGTGACTCATGGAGAATGATCCTTGTGGGGTAGAAAAACAGATTCCGGTAGCAGAAAAGGTCTTTCCATCTTTTTCACTACAGGAGTGTGTGTGCCTAACAGTGGGCCCAAACAAAGATGATCCATCAAAAGGTGCATTGACAAAATATGCCTTGAAAGATTCCGCAAAGTCACACAGCCTAATCCAAGCATGGCGCCTAATGGCAATGCTGAACCAGCGGCCCTTGAGGTACACACAGCAGCATGGAAGATTAACCTCATGAATGCATAGGAAATTGACTGTAGAGTGGCCATTCTGGAGGAGGTGGACTTCCTTCTTCATTGGACATGGACTCTGGGACAGAGCTAGAGAGCTCTTTGATTAAATCGCTCTGTAGCCAAGTAAAAATGGGAAAGATGGTTTAAGGCTCATAAGGTGAAGGTAGACAAGGCACAAACGCTCTTGCCAGATCTGTTCATGGCCCTCGTCTCCCTGTTAGGGGGATGGACAGTGGAGCTTTCCTGGACCAGCTCCTTCTTGGTGGCTGCCGCAACAACCAAGGCATCTACCGGGATTCATTTTGCCCAAAGGGGTTGGTCAGAGGAGGCACTTAGGATCTTGTCTGTACATTTGGGGATAGGTTCTCCAGTGTCCAGATCCTTCCAAGCCCTGCTGGATGCCAGGTCGATACCATCCCACTTTACTGTTCAGGATTTCTAAGATGTTCCCGAAAGAAAGATCCTCAGGTGGATATCTAGGAGACTCTTCCCCTTCCTCGAAATTGCTGTCTTCTGTAATGGATTCTTCTGGGGAATCCAGGTGCCTCCTTTTGCACCTTCATTTCCATGCAATTTCCTCGGTGGGGTGCTCCTAGGAGACATTGGGAGAGACCTGGGCTTCCAAGGGTGGAAGTACCTGAAAACTTTGTTCGGCTGGTTGACCCGAGGGTGGCAGTGGTGAGGTCTCAGAAGCAGTATCCATGGGAGTGAGGAAAAGATCCAAAAGAGTGAGTGCTGAGGATCTCCTGGGCATGGACAGACTCCTCTCCACTTCCACGAAAGCGGAAGGGGCCATAGATGCTGAAGACAGTCTCCCCGGAGGTGAAGCTACTGGAACAGAAGACCCAGAGCCCCCCAGCCCTCTGTTCCGAAGGGGAAGTTGGGGTTGAGCTGTCGAATGCTGGTGCTCCGAGGGAAAGCGACAGTTCCGAACACTTTGGAGTCGAGGTCAGCTCCTCTGAGCCAATGTTCAGGCTTCAGCTCAGAGAGCCACTCTGTCCGACGTGGTCAGGGCCAAGTGAGTCAGGGAAGCTGACTGGGTCAAAGACAGAACCACTATTGGCTCAGACACCTGAACACTTGGGTCCTTCAGATCCGAGGACTCCAAAGCAGGAGGTCAGATCTGAGAAGGAGCTAATGGTCTGAAAGGTGATTGTCTTCCTATGGACCTTGTAGCTGTTAAGACCCGGCATCTCGATCGTTGTCTGAAAAAATTTCCTCATCAATCTGTCCACCTATGATTCAGAAAGGTTATGGGGAGGACCTGAAAGATGATGCTGTTGAAGGCTGGATGTATTTGTGTGTGTGTGTGTGTGTGTGTGTATGTATATATATATATATATACACACACACACACACACACACACACACACACACTACAATGATTTGTTATGCTAGCAAATTACTGAATGGAATAAACTACATACTACTCAGTTCAAGCAAACACAATTCTGTATAAGCCCTGGATGTTTTGATCTAAAAAAAAAAAAACACCTCATTAAAGACAGAAGACAGGGTGACCAAAATCCCTTTCACCACTATGCCAACAAAGTTATAAGAAGGGCATTGTACACCCAATGTGGATTCCTCCAAGTGTCAGCAATGCCAATGAACTATCTAAGCTCCCACCTGACATTCCAGAATGCTGGCATATACTATTCACAACTTAAATATTCCTCAACAGTCCCAAGCCAGTGAGTGTCTAAGGAAAATATCTGGTGTGGCCTCTCTTAATATTCCACAATATACCATACTCCAAAGATAAGAAAGAACTAAAGCTATCTGATATGCCCAAAGCAACTTTGATGTTTACTTCTTGTGCTCTATATAGCCATCATGTTTTCTTATAAAGGGGAATAATTAGTTTTCCTATTTTACATGGAAAGTAGTATGCAGCCCTTGTACTGCAAACCTTGTGTTGTCAATGAAAAAGGTTTGTCTTTCAGGTTAGTGTCTACATACTTCAAATTTAACAGCTGAAATTAACTCAGATCTAGGGGTGCTTTACAAGTAAAGATTAAATCACCCTTAAGCTCCTATAAAGAGATCAGATTGAGCTGAATCAGTACTGCACACAATAAGTGATGCAAAGAGATAGGAACAGTCTATTAAGGACTGAGAAAACCTGTTTAAATGTATGGAAAAATGTGCACAGGCAAACGTGTGGCATAAATAAAATGTAAAAGAGACGCACATACTTAAAGATGTTTTAAAAATCACAGAGATCAGAAACTACCAGTGAGAAAATAACTACTTCATTTTGTATTTTGTTTGGTTAAAGTCACATTTGTTATCAGGGTTAGGATGGCTGAGAGAAGAAAGGAGCCACTTTTGAGACTTAGTATTTTTCCTGTTTATTTGCTAAGTTTTTCTGCATAGCCGCCTATTTTGAGCATTTTCTGGCTTGTTAAATTTGATTTCTACATTAGTAACTGTATTTAGAGCACAACCTAGAGCTGTTTACTGAATTTCCTGTTTGCACTTATTTTTAAAATCATTTTTTTCTCAAAACTTGCATTGTATCTGTCTTTGGCCTAGCACTCTTGTGTGGGGTCATTTACTGCACTGTTATAACTTGTTGATACTTGTTAACCTCTGCTATCTCTGAAAAAACAAAAAATCTTGCTTTTTTCCCACTTTTCTGAGATTTAAAAAAGTTCAGTTACAGGCTTGCTGTTCTTGAACTGTTTGTAAGTTTCTGTGAGGCCATTTTTGCTTGGGCTAAAGGAAAGTCTCTCTGTTGATCAGTGGCAGTGAAAAACATTGAGCAGCCTGCCTGCCCCTGTGGGAGTGGTTACTGACTTGAAACTGTAGTTTTATTGGCCATTTTGGGTCAATTCCAAAACTCCTTCATCTTCCTCTCTTAAAACCCTCTTTTGTGCAGTTTTGAGCATAGCGCAACAGCGGGCAGCGCTGCCTAATTGGGTTTAAACTATTCCTGGCTCCACAAAGTCTGCTCTTCACTTTTTCCCTTAGAACTGCTCTATCTCTCAATTTAGACACCATATTCTCATTCTAAGGCCCTTCACTGGTCCAATTAAGTAATCCTACAAGTTAGCACTATTAAACCATAAGCACTACTTACTCTTATACTCTCTACGATTACCCTGTCCTCTATTGGTCCGTCTTAAATTCAGTTTCCCTGTTACTCTAGCATGTCCAAAGGTCAGTCACTGGTTTCCTCTCCAGTCCAGCTGGTGAATCTGGGAATTTTGAGGCAATGTTACAACTGTCTCATGTACATGGACAACCCTCTCCTCCTCCAAACACGTTCAAATATATGTGACAGATGCAACTATTTAGCCAAACTGGAGGCTGAGCTCTCTCATCTCAAAACTGGTGTAACCAGTCAGGAGGAGAAGGTAACCTCACACAACACAATTCCAGTATCACATAGTCCCACCACATTAGCGAACCAAACACATAAATACACAAAAACATACTCGGAGGCTCTAAATAAAAATCTACCTAAGCAACAGAGACCTCCAAAGCAGACATCCAAGCAAACGCTACCTCAAAACAAAACACACACAACACATAACCCACAAAGTCAGTGTGTCAAGCAGCCACAGCCCTTAAGGCTGAATAACACACCTGATACTCTTGTTATAGGTGACTCTATTGTCAGACACACTGACGTCCCGCTCACCAGGCTGAATAAAGAGAAGGTCATGGAGAGCTGCCTGTCGGGTGCTAGGATCCGACACATAACACAAGCACTCAGGTCACTCCAAAGCAAATACAAATATGACTCAGTCATTGTACATGCTGGTGTGAATGACCTGAGACGTACCTCCCTGGACTACATGAAAAGAGACATAGAGGAGCTCTCTGATCATGTAGCCCAGGCTGGTATGACCCTGACCTTGAGCAGCATCTTACCCTCACCTAGAATGATGCCACAGTACAAAGACAAAATGATCGATTTTAAGAATTGGCTAAAATTTTGGTGTCATTCAAAGGGGATCCAGTGTCTGTCAGCCTGGGATGACATGCTCGACAAGCCACGTTGCTTCACTAGGGACGGCTTGCACCTGTCACCACTGGGCTTTGGATATTGGCAAAGGCTCTTGCCACCCCCATAGTGCCTTTTTTAGGCAAGGCTCAAAAGTCAAACCCACCCCCATAGACAGCACATGGAACAAGAAACTAAGGGTAATGCTGCTAAACGCCAGAAGTCTTAACCTCAAGATGCACGCACTCGAAGCTCTCCTCAGTATGGAGAACATCGATATCTGTGCAGTGACAGAAACCTGGTTCAAGGCTCCAGAGAGCACCCCAGCACTACCAGGCTATACCTCGTATCATGCTTTTCGGCCCCAAAACCCGGACCGAACCACAAAAGGAGGGGGAGTTTCCATATTTATCAAGGTTATCCACACCTCCAGGTTAGTGGCATTGCACGAAGTATCGGAGACCATCCATGTGCAACTAACAGTGGGCAAGACTGCTTTTCAGTTTATAGCATCCTACAGACCACCCTCTCAAAGCCAGGAATCCCATTCGGCTTTCCAGAAAACATTGGAGAACATGAAGATCTCTCCGAACACCATTATATTGGGCGACTTCAACTACCCAAACATTGAGTGGGAGCACTACTCAAGCCCCAGCACCTTAGCCCAAAGATTCCTGGAAATTATAAACTCAAATGCTATGGAACAACTAGTCACCACTCCCACAAGAGGGTCAACATACTAGACCTGATCATTACCAACATGGGGGCTCTATGCTCCACACCAGAAGTATATCCCTCACTGGTAAGATCAGACCATAAATTAATTTCACTGGATGTCCACATCCCGACCCCACCCCCAGCCCAGAAAACCACAGTGAAAAACTTCTCAAAAGCGAACTTCTCAAAACCGAAGTGGAATTCTTCAAGGCCCCAGGGCCAGTGGAAACTACAGCCCAAACTGCAGAATCCTATATAAATGCATTCTACGGACATCTCCAGGAATGCATGGATCATGCTATCCCAAACAAAACCAAGACCCAATCATCCAAAGGCAGGCGGCCAGTCTGGTGGACTCCTGCCATAAATAAACTGTACAACAGAAGGAGGAAGCTACTACATGATAGAGCAAAATCCCTAAAAGGGAAGGCATCTCTGATCAGTACTAGCAAAAAATTACGATCCTTCATAAAATCCTCCAAGGCCAGCTTCGAGAGAAAAATTGCACAGGACACCAAAGACAATCATAAGGCCTTTTTCAGTTATGTTAGAAACCTGGGATGCAACTCCCAGACTTGTTCTGAGTTGATTCTAAACGACAAAAAATACACTGAACCCACAGACATCGCCAATATCCTGGCAGACAGGTTCAGTGCAAACTTCTCCACCCCCTCCCCCCCAAAAGAGCAAGTATCTATCCCAGCAGAGGGCTGCCTCCCAAACATCTCAGATGCTCAGGTGAAGGCTGCCCTCTCCAAAGCAAAAAACACTGCTTCCATGGGAACAGATGGCGTCCCAGGTTACGTCCTACATGAACTACAAGAGGAACTAATCCCTCAAATAAAACAGCTATACAATCTCAGCCTCACTACAGGATATGTGCCCACAGAATGGCGTACAGCAACAGTGGTCCCACTCCACAAAGGTGGAGCCTCTACGGACCCTGGAAACTATCGCCCCATAAGCCTGACTAGCTTAGTCTGCAAGACTATGGAGAAGATCATCATGGAGCTCATAAACAAAGACATTGGGGACCTACAGACACTAGATCCTACCCAGTTCGGCTTTGTCAAGGGCAGATCCTGCCTTTTGAACCTGGTTGACTTCTTTGAAACAGTCACCAAAGCCTTAGATGAAGGGAAGGTAGTCCACACAGCCTATCTGGACCTTGCAGAGGCATTTGACACAATACCCCACTCGGGCATCATAGATAAGCTATCCAGCTTAAATAAAAACCCCTATGTCACAAGATGGGTTGCAAACTGGCTCAAAGACAGAACCCACAGAGTGAGAGTTGCTGGAGCCATGTCAGACTCGAAACCGGTCACAAGTGGCATCCCACAGGGTTCTGTCCTGGGACCACTCTTGTTCGGTATATACTTTTCCGAGGTACAGGCAAACGTGGGAGGACTATGGCTCACCAAGTTCGCAGATGACTGCAAACTGGGCGCCATAATCAACTCTCCAGCTGACACAAACATCCTTCAAAAAGGTCTCACAGAGACAGATAACTGGTGCCAGCGCCATGGTTTAAAGCTAAATGCCAAAAAATGTATAGTCATACCCTTTGGCAAAAACAATGTGCCCACAAATTACCACATAGGCAGAAACCCATTAAGTACAGAGAAAGTTATTAGGGACCTGGGGACCCAAGTTGATAGCAATCTCTCCTTTGAAAACCACATTGCCAAAGTGGTTAGAAAGACCTTCTACATAGCCCACCTCATCACAAAGGGTTTCACATCTAGATCAAGAGAGGTAATTGTGCCCCTTTATTCATTCCTCATCAGGTCCATCATAGAATACAATGCCCCTTTTGGGATGTACCTTACCCGACACCTGCAACAATTAGAAAGACCCCAAAAGTATCTCACCAAGAGGATCAAGGGTCTCAAACAGATGCCATATGCTGCTCGGTTAAAAAAACTCCAGCTCTACTCAGTTGCATACCGCCTACTTCGAGGCGATCTATGCCTGACATACAAAGCTATGTCAAATCCAGAATTAATGGACATGCTCCACCTCAGTAAATCTAAATCCCTTAGAGCCACACGCTCGAGGGACTTGAACCTCAGCACAGAAATAAATAGAACTTGCTGGAGGGACAGGTTCATAACCCAGAGGCTCCCTTTGCTCTAGAATAGAATTCCAGTTCATGTGAGGCAGAGCACCTCACTGAATCTCTTCAAGAAGAATCTCGATAAGTGGATGGGGGATCGTAGGTTTGTCCCAGGAATTACTCCCGTGTCACTATTAGACAGAGGCACAGTAAACTAAACCTTAAAAAGGGCACAGTATACTCAAATCAAGGGGTGGCGTAAGCCATACAGAATCGGGCTAGGCTTATAATTGCCCCAGGGCAGATAGCCTAGTATGAACCTATGAACCTATTCTCAATTTGCAGACTGACCTGTCTCTAGTGCTTTGGGATTGAAACTTGTCTTCCTTGAATGCTATTGCTTGACAGCAAGAGGATAAGAGTCACCATCTCCGGAGAATTAAACTTCACCTTTTGAAAACAGATACAGCTTTTGGGATATCTAATGAAAGGTAAGTGATATATGATAAAAATGTGCACTGGCTGCAGAAAAAACAACCTACAGAAATTTATATGAAAGAATGCACACAGACTAGCTATCTAGCAACACAAGGATAGAGGAACATATTCAGAAATAAAATTCTGCAGGCAAGTGAAGTAAAGAGATCAATGATTTATAATAGCTGCTAAGTCAAGGGATTACATCAGGGTTTGAATATTATTACAGAGGACGGGGATAAGCTTTACACTTTAATTCATAACATCAGCATTATAGCCTTACAAAAATATGAATATAGTTAATATTCTGTTTAGTTCTTGGGTAAGAAGGGAAATGTGTATTTTAATGAGAGAAAAGGCTCAGCTGGGTCAGTACAGCACAAAATATATTAAAGTGATGCAAAGTGATAGGAGCAGCCCATTAAGGACCAGTATGCAAAAGAAAGGCAAGCAATACAAGCAGAATATAATATAAGCTTTACTAGGGCACACCCCACCCCATGCACAAAATGGGAAAAGGGGCTGAGAATAGATGGACTAGGGCACAATTTGACTTATTGGTTTAGAATGTTAATGGGCTCATTAACAGGAAAATATTCTAACATGTTTATAACAACACGCAGGTTATAGAAGATGACCTGAATCATAAAGAACATGAAGGTTTTGCAAAGAAAAGTGGAAAGGAGGGTTTCTTTGATGGAAAAAGAGGACAGTGACAAAAATGTCTTAATATCAATTGAAAAAAGGTAAAAAATGTGTTTAAATATAAGTAAGTCTTGTTTCAATGTACTACAAACATTTCAACGTTCTAAACTTGTTGTTTATGCTTGTCTTATAGCTTTAAAAAGGGTCCCTTTTTGTAAATGGTTTGCTTTGATTAAATCAACAGTTAATTGATTAATTTTAAACAATTGTTTTTTGGCTGAGCCTCCCTATAAATATGCAGCTACTTTTCATATTAAATTGTCTGAAGAAGCGTATCGTAGCATACGCGAAAGCGCTCACCGTTTGTCTTTTCTGTTACTAATAAAAAGTTTAAGCAACGTAGAGAGTCAGAAGTTTTTTGCTTTATATTTATATTTATAATTGAAAAAAGGTATAAGAATAAATATTCAGGAACAAATGAAGGACAAATTGGAGATTTATATGGTGAAACGTTACTTGCAGGGTGTAATAATTACACTGACTGCACTATATATATTCTACTGAAAGCAGTAAGAGAAAAAATAAAGAATATTATGGGAGACAGTACTTCATCAAGGATGTATGGTAGCAGTAGGACACTGGAACATTTACAGGAAATAAGGAAGATATCCCTGGAAAGGCAAGATATCACAGAATACCAGCTAAGTGAGGATACATAAAGAATATATGCATATATTTGGACTTATTGATGTCATGAAAATAGAACTAAATGGAATATACACATTTTTAAGCTACATGTGTTTTGGGGCTAGATCAGATAAATGTTGCATATGGAAATAATACTTTAACATGGTCCAAACCACGAAAACACATAAGGTGATAGTGTCACACAATGTACCTATACAAACTAGTGTCATACAATGTACCTATACAAACTATGTTTTAGAAACAAGTCTATTTTGATAAACAATGGCCTCTTTTTGTTATTTCTTCTGAAAAGGAAGCTGTTTAATGATTGTGTAGAACATACTTTAACTGAAAGGTTACTATATCTGAACCTAAACAGTAAAGAGCTTGCAAAGAATTAGGATAACTGCAAACTGAAGATTAGCGATGGGGGTAATGAAAGCAAATGAGATATGCAATAAGTCATATTGATATCTAGAGGACTTACAAAAAAAAAAGAAGGGATTTGCAAATGCATAAAAAGAACATGTGGAAGAATAAATGAAAGAAGCTAGAATATATACGCAAAATACTTAAAAAAAAAAAAAAAAAAAAAAAAAAAAAAAAAAAAATTGAACAAACACAGACCAGTGGTTTTAAAGCAACTTTTTTAACTATAACCCTAGAACAACCAAATTATCGGCTCATGTTTGAGACGACAAAATGTTGAAACTTAACTAAAATCAGGAATTACAACGACGGGCAGAAGTGGTGGTAAATTACTATAGTACACTATACAGACAAAATGTTGAGGATGCAAGCAACACCCAGGAAAAAGTAACATATATGAGACAGTTATAACTTCCTCAGTTAACAAAAGCAGAAAGAGGGATATGAATATCAAAAATAAAGGAAACAAATTAAAGTAGCAATGAAAAACCAGTATACAGGGAAAGCCTCTGACAGCAATGGAATTCCAATAAAAGTCCAGAAAAAAGTAGATGCAAGAGATAACAGAAATGATCTGACTAGTACATTTAAAAAAAAATTCTGAGGGCACAAGTCCTTTCACTTGGAAAGCAACAGCAGTGGTAGCGATAACAAAGCAGCAGAAAAGCCCTCTTGATCTAGATTCATGGAAACCCATTTCGATACTGAATCATAACTACAAAGTGTTTATAACAATTTTGGTGAAAAGAATGGAAAAGATATTGCTGAGAACAGAAGACCTGGATGAGTATACAAAGACAATATATCAATGTTTAATATATCTGTATGCCCAAAACAGCATCAGACAATGTGAGTTGTGAACTTGTGAAGAGAACTTTGGAGGCATTTTGGTTACAACAAACATGGGCATCATCAATATTTCATATTTACACAGGAGTTCAAGCTAAGATGAAGTGTGGTGGTTGAGTTATTTAAAACACTTAACCTTAGGGATGTTCACTTTTTCCACTACTCTGCTTTACATGTAGAGACATTAGCCAGGGACATAAGACAATCAAACATAAATAGATATAAATGCAGACAGACCATTACTTAAATTATATCTGATCACCTGAAATATTAATGGTATATCAGGATATTTAGGAAATGAAGCAAACACACACACACACACACACACACACACACACACACACACACACACACAACGGCTATAGCAATGAACTACACCCCAACATATTTGGTACAGAGCTGAGCTTTCCTGTAGGGTCACAACAAGATGAGATATTTGAACATTTAGTTCAATCAGGATGTTGAGCAAGTAGCTAAAGAAATGTGGGAAGAAATTACTCAAAAGACTGTAAGATGAGACTATGGAAATTGTTATTTATGGACATCAATAAGATACAAGTGAATAAGGGGGTTCTGGTCTTGCAGGATCTTTAGGAAGGTTAAGCATACATGTACTGACAGAGAGATTAGACACGAAAAAATATGAGAAAGGAAAATAAAAAGTTTCTTTGAGATAGCAAAAACAAAAGACAGCAATGGTAAAAACTAAGGTCTACACAGAAAAAACAGGGTGGTCTGGGATTTCCAGACTTGGAAACATGTTATAAGGCCAAACAACTTAGGTTAGCATTATTTGCTTCAGGACACAGAATACAGGTCTATATTGAAGCATGTTACAGGCATACTGCCCAATGAGGCAACAAAAGGATCACAAGTGAACATTTGGGCATATCTAGGAAAGAAATATAAATAACATTATGTACAGCCTTATATAAATAATAAGTCTTTATGTTAAAGGAAATTAGACCTTAGAGAATAGATCATTAGGTTTACTATGTATAACAAGGGGAAAGACTTGTAAGAAAATGTAATAAGCATGTGGAGAAGAAAAAACAAGGCAGTACAGTTGTGTACACTTACCATAAATGTAGATGTTCAAGTGTATTCACTGTTGCAGTCATTACATTTGGGTAATCTACTGGCAGGTTGCCCTCAGTCGGCCTGAATTCCAAAATCTTGGGTCCTGAGTCGGTTGCTGTCTTCTCTTCCATGACGTTAGGTCGTCAGGGGTGTAAAACATGCAGCCGACACCATTTTCTTTAGTTTTTCTTGCCCCCGATGTCAGGTGCCCCCAAAAAGGTAGCAATATTCAAAATATATATATATACATGCATCAATATAAACTTTACCTTCATCTACAAGCAAATACACCACATAGGTTTTAGAAGATAGAGAAGAAGAGATAAACTGTAGAATGATAGGGGGATGGCGGGTGGGTAACCTGGACTGAAACAGTGAATACACTCGAACATCTACATTTATGGTAAGTGCACACCACTGTACTATGTTCTTCGTGTTTCACTGCTGCAGTCATTACGTTTGGGTAGAATCCCAAAGCTATGGTTGGGAGGCTGGAGCTAAACAGCATTAGGTGAGGCTATAAGGCCCTGCAGCACTGCAGTGGCAAAGCCTGCCCTGGACTTAGAGTAGAGAGGCAAATGGTAATGCTTTGTAAAGGTGTGAACAGAACTCTAAGTAGCAGCCTCTAGAATGTCCTTGGTTGGTACTCCTCTGAGAAAGGCTGCTGAAGTATCTGCAGCCCTGGTGGAATGAGACCTAATGCCCTTGAGCTCAGGTTTGCCATGGTGTAAGTAGCAGAAACGGATGCAATGGCTTATCCACTTTGAAACTGTCTGCTTTGAGATAGCCTTTCCTTCTGATCCTGCAGCATATTACACTAGTAATTGCTCATTTTTTCTTAAGAGCTTTAGTCCTGTTCAAGTAGAATCTTAGTTTCATAGTTTCATAGTATAGTACTAGGCTATCTGCCCTGGGGCATTTGTAAGCCTAGCCATAGTGATGTGGCTTTTGCCACCCCATGAAATGGTACAAAAATGTACAGAATAAATCTAGAATACTGTGCCTCTGTCTAGTAGTGACACAATGAAGGTCCCCTTATATAATAGAATTAGTTTACTGTGCCCCTGTCTAGCAGTGACACAGATGTGACCCCTGGGGTAAACTTACGATCTTCCATCCACTCATCAAGATTTCTCTTGAAGAGAGTCAGTGAGGGGCTCTGCCTAATACGAACTGGGATCCTGTTCCAAAGCATGGGAAGCCTCTGGGTTATGAATCTATCCCTCCAGCATGTCCAATTCATACTTGTGCCGAGGTTTAAGTCTTTAGCTCTCGTGGTCCTGATGGATTTGGATTTTTTGAGGTGGAGCATGTCCATCAGATCCTGATTGGACATGGCCTTGTACGTCAGGCAGAGATCACCTCTGAGCAGGCGGTATGCTACTGAATAGAGCTGAAGTTTCTTTAGTCTGGCAGAATAAGACATATGTTGGAGACCCTTGATTTATTTTATTTATTTTATTTTATTTTACATTTGTTGACCGGGCTAGTCTGGCTGGATACATGTCCATTTTCAGCAGAGGCCCGAGGAGAAAAGCTCCACTATGTACTAGTAACTTACAATAAACAAAAAATATGAAAAACATATAAGCAAAAAAAGGAACATTTTCTTGTAGCAGAGTAACAATGCAGAGGAAGTTTAACAAGAACTAAACAGTAGTGAGGAATTGTAATCCTATAACAATTGCAATAGTAGGACTGCTAAAAAATAAGGAGGAGAGAAAAACAATAACAGATAAAGAGTCTATAAGTATTTACACTAATAACAAATTAGGATAAAACATGTAGTGCCGGGGCACTAGTTTTAGGATAGAGATTTGCACAGAAGTGATAAGCCTATAGGCTAAGTAAATGGGGAGAAGAAACAGGTTGCAGTGATATATCAAGTATAAGAGAAATAGATAGTATAGGAAAAATTAATGAGCAGGTACACTACGCTGGAGTGACAGAAGTAGTGATAGTGACACGGACTGTAGAGAGGGATTGTTAGGTGAGTTCAGTCAGGATTAGAGCAAGGACATAACCAGTGGGATTGAAAATAGTTTCTTAGTTTTTTTTTGAAAAGGTGTGATGAGCCTAAAGAGGTCAGTTCTATGGGAAGTTTATTCCAGTATGAGCCAACAGCATTAGCAAATAAGGAGTCACCTGCTTTATTATGAGATTTGAGAGTAGCTACTAGAAGTTTGCTGGCTGAGCGAAGGGAAGTAAGATTTTTGTATGGGGTAATGAGGTTATTTAGTATGGGTGTATTAGATGGGTAATGGAGAATTTTATAAATGATGACTAATTGATGTAGGAGAATTAGATTTTGAAGTTCAAGCCAGTTAAGGTTTTTGAGATTAAGACAATGGTGAGTACGGAATGGGGAACCTGTAGCAAACCTGGCAATACTATGGTAGGCTGTAGCAAGTTTTTGAAGGTTAGCTTTTGAAATGTTGATGAATGAGGGAGAGGCATACAATAGTGTAGAGATGAGATGAGTTTGGGCAAGAGACACTCTGGTGGTTGCAGAAAGAAAGGGCTTGAGTCTATAGAGGGCACCTATCTTTTTATTAACAGCCTTGATGGTTAGATCAATGTGACAATCAAAGTTTAGTTGATTGTCTATTGTAACGCCTAGTAGTTTAGTGGAACAATCTGGTTTAATAATAGTGCCATTGCCAGACACAATGGAAAAGGAGATAGGGGCAGATTTAAGAGTTGGGGTGAAAAGTAATAATTTGGTTTTGGGATTAAGGAGGAGACAGATTTGTTGGAACCATTTTTCCGCTGCTGAGAAGACATTTTGGGTGGAAGAGTGAAGTTCTTCTGGGGATAAAGAAGAACAGATGAGAGTAGAATCATCAGCATACTGAATACAGGTGGATGTCGGGAGCGAGGTAGACAGGTTATTTATAAATATGGAGAAGAGGAGGGGCCCTAAGATGGATCCTTGAGGGACACCGATAGTGATTGGGAGCTGAGAGGATAAATGGCTGTCCCAGAGGACTGCTTGTTTTCTATCTTTCAAATAAGAGTCAAACCACTGTATGGCTAAAGAGTCCAGAGAGAGAGATTTCAAAGTTTTCAGGAGAAGTTGATGGTTGACCATATCAAAGGCTTTTGAGAGGTCCAGAAATAAGGCAGAGGAGAAAAGGTTATTATTGCGATTTTTGTTGATGATGTCTGTGAAGGAGAGAAGGGCAGTGGAAGTACTATGATAGGGCCTAAAACCATGTTGGGAGTCTACGAGTAGGCTGTTTTGCAAGAGATGCTGTAAGAGTTGATGGTGTATACAACGTTCCATAATTTTAGATAGTGGAGATAGTAAGGCTATAGGCCGGAAATTAGAAAGTTCATTAGTGTTACCTCCTTTATGCAGTGGAATGATATGGGAGACTTTCCAGTAGGATGGAATAGTAGATTCGGTTATTGTTCTGTTAATTAAGATGGAGACTGGGTAAGCTAGTTCTGCTGCTGCTAGTTGCAGATATTCAGCTGGTAGTTTGTCGGCTGACGGGGTGCATGGTTTGAGTTTAGAGAGTAACTTACGTATGTGGGTTGTGGAGACTGTACTAAATTTGAGAGTGGGGGTGTTATTTTGAGGAGAGGTCTTTTGAAGGGAAGCGATGGGAGTCATGGTGTTTGCAAGAGAGGTGATAGTTTCAGAGAAGAAGTTATTGAAAGTATTGGCTATTATATTGGGTGGGGTCTGAGCTAAGATAGCTGGTGTAGGTGTTTTGGTATTTCCTGGATGGAGCAGTTTATTGATTCCTGACCAGAATTTTTTGGGGTTGTGATTTTGGTTTTGTTGATATTGAAGGTAATAATTTTTTTTATCAAGATAGGTGAGTTTTTTTGAAGTATTTCTGAGGTGTTTGAAGTTTTGATGGTCAGTTGGATCTTTAGTGGTTCTCCATTTTGTCCATAGTTTATTCCTAGCTAGCATTGTTTGTTTGGTCTGTTTGGAAAGCCAAGGGGCTTTGGATCCTATTCTAATTAAGCGAGAGGGGGCGTGATGTTGGAGAATTTGTAGGAATGTGTTATTGAAATGGGCAACTGCTTCCTCGAGTGGGAGGTGTTTTAGAGCTGACCAGTTACATTCTTTGAGTTCATTAAGGAAAGTAGGCAGGTTAAAGTTTCTTTTGTTACGTACAGTACGATAAGTAGGCTGTTTGAGATTGTTCTTTTTTTGTTTAGTGATGTAGGTGAGGAGATGGTCGCTGATATTGTCTGGGAGTATTCCGCTTTCATATAAGAGGGGATTGTTGTTGATCAATATCCAGTCCAGGATGGCTTGTTTATTGGTTGATTTGTGAATTCTAGTGGGGGAGTTTATGGTTTGTTGAAAGTTAAAGAGATTGAGGTGAAAGGTAGGTTTGGGAGAGATGCAGGAGTTCCAATCAATATTAAAGTCTCCTAAGATTATGGTTTCTTGAGGAAAGGTACAGGAGACCCAGCTAAGAATATTTTCAAGTGTGTTTAAGTTATTGCCTGGTGGGATATAGGAACATATTATATAAATGGCTTTGCTCTTATTTACTTGGAGTTTGCTACAGAGTATTTCAGCATTGGCTGGGGAGGGAGGCAGGGAGTCAATTAAGGCCACTTGAAGTTGGGATTTGTATAGTAAGGCCACTCCCCCA
This sequence comes from Protopterus annectens, assembly GCF_019279795.1. Classification (NCBI taxonomy): domain Eukaryota; kingdom Metazoa; phylum Chordata; order Ceratodontiformes; family Protopteridae; genus Protopterus; species Protopterus annectens. The sequence goes on from NC_056725.1 coordinate 1,396,761,354, forward strand.
CCCTTTTTGTTAAGACGATCTTGCCTTAAAGTGCTATAACCAGGAGGAGTAATTTCGTTGTCTTTGGTCCCTGGTTTGAGCCATGTTTCAGTGAGACAGAGGATATCAAATGCATAGAGGTCAATTAGAGCATGGAGTTGAGTGATTTTATTGTTGATACTACGAATATTTAGGTGTGCTATAGAAAGGGAGTTAGAAGAGAAAGGTGAACTGAAGTTGTTAGCAGTTTGGTTAGAAAGGGAGAGGTTGAGAGGATTGTTGGGGCCAGGGTTGGGGTGGATGTCCCCATGTAACAGTAAAAGTGTTTGTGAGATTGGAAATATTTTAGAGTTTTTGGAGGGCATTAGATAGAACTTTCTAGTGGTTTGAAACCTGTTATGGTGTAATTTGTGAAAGAGAGGGGCACGGTAGGGACAGTATGATAGGATATTAGTACAGGTTTGTTCTGCTAGAGGAAGGATAGAGGTTGTGTGTTTAGTTAAAGTAGGAGACCTGCTAAGTGTAGAATACTCGTAGGAAGTTAGAATATAGTTTAAAAGAAGGATGTTGAGGAGTAGCAGTAGATAAAGTAGTTTAAGGCTTAAAGGCATATTTTTAGTGAGGTGAGGTTAGCAAGGTTGGAAATTGGAGGAGTAGGATGGTGGAGAGTGGGTTGTGGCAATTAGATAGGAGTATGGAGAGTGGGGTGTCGAAAGATAGGAGTAAAGAGTTAGCAGGTGTGAGTGAGGCAGGAAATGAGATAGGATGTGAGTGAAATTGGAGGTGTGGCAGAGGAAGTATAAGGGTAGGGACCAGAGAGGGGACCAGTGGCAGTAAAACAATCAGAGAAGGAGAGAGAAGCACTGTGTCCTGCAGGGTAAAAGTGAATTATAGGGTAATGTAAAGGGAGGACTATGGTGGGTTTGGGGTGATAATATAATTGTAGGGTAGCTAAGTGAGTTAGCAGTGTTGGGTGCAGTATATTAATATAGAGGGGTTAAGACTAGGGGATAACAAGGGGCAAAGATGTACTGTGTGGATAAGGTAAATAATTAGTTTTTCTAATCGATGGGGTGCCACCTAGTGGCCGTGTCCAGGAATAGCAAGAGACAGAGCAAGCAGAGAGCTCACCAAAGTGTTGTGTCAAGGTAGAGGAGAGAGTTGCCTCAAGGCCAGAGATGAAGAAGGAGAGTAAGAGAGGGTCACTTAACTGTTGCTAGGGGGGGTAGGCTGCTGGTTAACTTGGGAGGGAAGTCAAATCACCTGGAGAGTAAAGATTAAATAATACAAAAGTAGGACATACTTTTCAAAAAGGACTATTCAGGGTCGAAAGTCTTTATGGGGAGGACGTATAAATCCTATTCAGGACTTTGTTCTTAAATATGGATTCAACGGGGCTTCTTAAGCCTGGGAAAAGTCAGGAACTCAGGTGTACACAGCTGGTAACAAATAAGGAAGAGAGAGAAGACAAAATAAGTATATTAAGCAGTCGAGGATGTAGATAACAGACAACTAAAAATAATACCAGACACTCTAAAACAAGGTCAGAACAGTGACTAACCCTTTACCACAGTGTTAACAGGCTTACCATAGAGGGAAATAAAACACAGAGTGGGGTAATACAGACAGACTATAGTTATTTACAATAATGTCTGTTAACGCTGAAAAAATAAAATCAAACTATGCAACTAATGTCACCTTTATGCCTTATGGTTCATAGGTGGACTACTTACACCAATTAGGTAACTGTAGTTAAAAACAACAGCATCAGGAAGTTACAGTTATTAGAAGAATTAGGCAATAATAACATAGGTTAGCATTTGTATAGACCAGCAAGGTTGACTAAATAGGTAATTACAAACACTATTACCTTGCTATAGTGATGTTTAAAACAAGGGTAAAGATCCCACACGTAATACAAAAACGTTGACAAAATAAACCGTCACAGAACAGTGATCTTAAAAAGCACAGCCCAAGGACAGCTATTAGTGGATACCAGTACTACTTATTATGTACAATACAAGCATTATAAAGGATTCCGAGAGAATTCACCTTTGGTATTACTGCTGCCTCAAATTATCAGGCCATAAACACTTTCACTGTTAACATAGGAGGCAATAAGGGTGCTAGAAAAGTTTTACTGGTATTCTCCAATACGCGTGAAAGAAACAGTGTAAAAACAGTTAATCAGCTTAACTATTATATTGTGACGCCACATCCAGCCTTAGAATACTAGTACTGTGTAGTTGGGGACCACGTGGACGCTACGATAAGTGGCATTATTTACACAGCTTGAGAAACTTGACGCTGTAATAAACAGAGTAAATATGCACTGACCGCTATAGCTGTTGCCTGATTAAGAGTTGTATTGCAAGCGAACGCTGTAGGGACTAAAAGCGGCTTAGCTCCACATAAGCGACCAGCAGAGAAAACACGGCAGAGCCCCATAAGCAGCAGTCAAGGGTTAACCGGCTTTATTCTGTCCCGGTTGCAAAGGTGCGCCACGTGGTTCCCAGCGTCACAGTAGTGCAAAAACAGAACTATATTACAGTTTACAGAGCCAGTACATTTGAGACCATTAAGCAAAGAAAAAAAATATAGCTTCCTAACAGTGAAAACATCAGCATTGTAAGTGAAGTAAACAACATAAACAATCACAAAAATGAGAGCCACAGAGTACTCACGTTAGGGTATTAACCTAAATTTGACGAAGTGGCAATCAAAAAACTAAACTAAAACAAAAACTAAAATAAAAAATCATACAAAAAATAATAAAAAGTCCTCTTTGAATGAAAGAAATGAAAAGTCAATTCTTCAAACCTTGTTTAACAATGAAGATTATTCGTGACAATTCCTCATTATGTTAGTGAAGCAGTCGCTTAAAAGAAACTCTTATAGCTTCCTCTTTACATGTATGGAAGCCATTGTTTCCGTTGAAGCTGTATTATACACCAATAGATAGTCCAATGAGGAATTAAAAGAAAAGTTTAAGGAAATAGTCTTTATAACAAATAGTCACAACTGGTTTGTCCTAAAACAATGTTTTCCCATAAGTAAGGTTTTCTTGAAAATAACCTTCACTTCTTGTAAGATAAAAGCAAGTTAGGTGGAGACGAAACAAACAGCACACATCTGAATCAGCAAGACGTGCCCAAAGCAGTCGTACGTGCTAAACATACATACTCGAAACAAATTGACTGCTTAAAGCAAAACTGTGTGCTCAAAACAAAACAGCATGCCTAAGCAACAACACATGTAACCCATCTAGACTCCATCCAACGAGCAACATATCAGGAGTCAAACAGAGTCCGGTGCTAACCCAAAAGCCAGGTCTCGACAAAATGGTGCACAGGTGTTCAGCCTTTCAGTAGTTCTGATACACACCCAATCTCAAAAGGCCCAAAAGTTCGTTGGTTAACCTTGGTAGCTGTTCAGCTCAAACCAAGGACCAAGAAAAAAACTATCAAATCTGTTAATGGTTCCGATACTTGGATGATCCTTTTGGTGAGGTACTTTTGTGGTCTCTCCAGCTGTTGCAAATGCCGGGTGAGGTACATACCAAATGGGGCATTGTACTCAATCATGGGTCTGATGAGGGAGGAGTATAGGGGTACAATGACATCCTTGGATCTGGATGTGAATCCCTTCATGATGAGGTGTGCAAGGTAGAATGTTTTTCTAACCACTTTGGCAACGTGGGTGTCAAATGAGAGGTCACGGTCTACTTGGGTCCCTAGGTCTCTGATTACTTTTTCCGTACTCAGTGCGTTGCTGTCTATGTGATAATTTGTGGGTACGTCCAAGGAATGCAGAATTCTCTCCCCCTTGTTCTGTGGATTTGGATAAAAAGTTGGCAGATGAATTGTTTGGTTAAGAGCCACACTGGAAATTACCTTAGGCATAAAAGTAGGATTTGTCCTCAAGAGACACCCTGTCTGGGTAAAATATGATAAAAGGCTCTACAGCCATGAGGGCCGGTAGCTCTGAAACTCTTCTTGCTGAAGTAATTGCTAGTAGCAGAGCTGTCTTCCATGATAAATACTTTAGATCAGCGGTAGCAGCTGGTTCAAATGGAGGCAGGGAGAGTTTTTCCAACACATAATTGAGGTCCCATGCAGGTAATAGTGATCTTCTAGGAGGCCTTAAATTTTTGCTCCTCTAAGATACTGCTTTAGTAAAGGATGAGAAAAGATTGGTGGCTCTGTATTGTAATGAGCCGAAATGGCAGAGGCATGGATTTTGATTGATGAGAAAGATAGACCTTTGTCAAGCATCTCAGTTAAGTATTGTAATATCTGAGAAATATGCGGTGCTGCTGTATCAGTTCCTTGTGCTTGATTCCAAGCACAGAATCTCTTCCATTTGTCAGCATAAGATTTTGTAGTACTAGGCCTTCTGGCTTCCAAAATGACAAGCATCACAGCTTTACTGAGAGGTGTCGTCTGTATGATTAGAGGATTAGCCATGCTGCCAGGTTCTGAGTCTGTAGTTGATTGTGCAGGATCTGATTGTTTTGCTGGGACAGTAGTTGTGGTTTTTGAGCCAAGATCCAAGCTGGGTATAGACACACGTTCCTTAGGATTGGGTCACAGTATTGGCGGGGCCAGTCCGGGTCAATTAATATCATCTTTGGCTTCTCTTGTCTGACTTTTAGGAGGACCTTGGGTAGAAGAGGCAGAGGAGGAAAGACGTAAACTGATAGGTTTTTCCATCTGAAGGATAAGGCATCCACTTTCCATGCTTGTCTGTGATAAGTCCTTGTGCAGAATCTTTTCAGTTGATAATTTTGAGGAGAGGCAAATAGGTCTATGTCTGGGCTCCCCCATTTCTCTGCTATCATGCTGAAGACTTGTGGATTTAGTTTCCACTTGTGAGGATCCATAAGGTTTCTGTCTAAATTGTCTGCCAGAGTGTTTTGTTTTCCTGGCAGGAATTGAGCTTGAAGATTTATTTGGTAAGTCAAAGCTGTGTCCCACAGTGCCACGGCTAATCTGCAAAGGGGGTATGAGTGTGGGCCCCTTTGCTTATTTATATACCACATGACTGTGGTGTTGTCCATCTTTATCAGTAGTTGTCCTGGATGAAGCAAGTCCTTGAAGGCTGTTAGGGCATTTTGAACAACTAGCATCTCTTTCTGGTTGATATGTAGATGCATATGACTTGGTGCCCATATGCCCTGAATGCATCTTCCTTTCCATGTGGGCCCCCCAGGCATAATCTGATGCGTCTGTTGTTAAGGTTTGGCTGGCAGGGGGTAGAGTGAAGAGCCGTCCCATGTTTTGTTGACAGGCCTTTGCCCACCATAGAAACTCCTGTTGCAGGCAGGGGATGAGAGGAATCATTGTTTCCAGACTGTGTGAATGTTGACTCCATAAACTTTTTAGGTATCATTGAAGTTTCCTCATATGGAGTCTTGCATATGGAATTAGTAGGATGCAGGATGCCATGAAGCCAGAGCCTGCAGAATTTGTCTTGCAGAAGACTGGGTTTTTGTTGCCATCAGTTTGAACTAAGTAGTCAGTTGCCTTTGTTTGTCTGGTGTGAGGTAAGCCATCTGGGCAGTTGTATTCAAGCTTGCACCCAGGAATGCTATCTTTTGAGAGGGTAACAGTTGTGATTTCCTTTCGTTTACTGTGTACCCTAGGCAAGTTAGAAGCCTTTTCACAAACACCAGGTGTCGTAGAAGAGTGTCCTTGTTCTCTGCTTGAATGAGACAGTCGTCCAAGTAAGGATATATTTGAATACTTCTTTGTCTGCAAAATGCAATTACTGGTGCCAGGCACTTTGTAAAGACCCTGGGCACAGTAGATAAGCCAAAGGGCAGTGCAGAGAACTGGTAATGCATTAAGCCAGCCTTGAATAGTACAGTTTTGTACCTACCATAAATGTAGATGTTCGAGTGCTAATACAGCTGCAGTCATAACAGATGGGTTTTGCTGCCGTCAGGCGGGTCCTCGGTCGGCCGAATTCCAAAGTCTAGGTCCGGCGTCGGTTGTCGTCGCTTCTTCCCTGACGTCAGTGCCACAGGGGTATAAAAGAACCAGCCAACGCCATTTTCTTCAGTTTTTCTTGCCCCAGATGTCGGGTGCCCCCAGAAGGAAGGCAAAACATAAATTTATGTAATAATGCAAATGCAATATAATCAAAAAAACAGTAGTTGCAAGCAAATACACCATAAAAGAATACCCCAATGAGGTTGTATGAGGAGGTGTTAGCCATTAGGCCTGTCCCAAGAGGGGAAGGAGGGAGGGAAACCTGGACTGCAGCTGTATTAGCACTCGAACATCTACATTTATGGTAGGTACAAAACTGTACTATGTTCATCGTGCATACAGCTGCAGTCATAACAGATGGGTAGAATCCCAAAGCTAATAAAGGGGTGGTAGGCACTAAGTGGAACTAGGAGGAGCCAGGATGCCCTGCAAGACTGCAGTGGCAAAGCCCGCTCTAGTTTTGGAGTATAATGGTAGGTGATAGTGCTTGGAGAAAGTATGTACAGAACTCCAAGTGGCTGCTTCCAGAATATCTTTGGTAGGAACCCCCCTGAGGAAAGCTGCAGAGGTAGCTGTGGCCCCTGTGGAGTGAGATCTGATGCCTGTAGGTACAGTTTTACCATGAAAAGAGTAACAAAAGCGTATGCAGTGGGCTATCCATTTTGAGATTGTCTGTTTGGAAATAGGCTTCCCTTGAGCATCTGTAGCATAGGACACAAAGAGTTGCTCTGATTTTCTGAAAGGCTTTGTTCTGTCCAAATAATAACGTAGCTGTCTGTGAATGTCCAAGAAATATAGTAGTCTCTCCCCTTTGTTTTGTGGATTAGGGTAAAAGGTAGGTAAGTGGATAGCCTGATTCAAGGCTACCCTGGATACTACCTTTGGCATAAATGAAGGATTGGTTCGTAAGGAAACTTTGTCCTGATGGAAAATGATGAAAGGCTGCACAGCCATGAGGGCTTGTATTTCCGAAACCCTGCGTGCTGAGGTGATAGCTAGAAGGAAGGCTGTTTTCCATTACAAATATTGCAGATCTGTTGAAGCAGCTGGCTCAAAAGGAGGGAGGGTTAGTTTTTCTAGAATGATATTGAGGTCCCAAGCAGGTACTGGTTGCTTCCTTGCGGGTTTTATATTCTTAGCCCCTCTGAGGAACTGTCTTAAGAGAGGGTGAGAGAATAAAGGAGGATCAGTGTTGTACTGTGCAGAAATGGCTGAGGCATGGATTTTGATGGAGGAGAATGAAAGTCCACTGTTTAGCAGCTCGGCTAGGTACTGTAATATTTCAGATAAATTCAGTATTCCAGGATTCTGACCCTTTTTCTGATTCCAAGCACAAAACCGTTTCCATTTTGCGGAGTAGGCTTTTCTAGTAGAAGGCCTTCTGGCCTCCAAAATGACATCCTGCACCTCCTTGGAGAGTAGGGTCTGCTGTGAATTTAAGGAATCCTCCATGCGTCTAGATTGAGTGTTTTCAGCTGACTGTGAAGAGTTCTGAAGTTGTGCTGAGTCAGTAGAAGAGGCATTAGAGGCAGGATCCATGGTGGGGAATGCATCAGGCTCGTCAGGAGTGGGTACCAATGTTGTCTTGGCCAGTCTGGAGCAATGAGAATCATCTTTGGTCTGTCTGCTCTGGCTTTTAATAGAACTTTGGCCATCAGTGGAAGAGGTGGAAAGGCATAAACCGTCATTGTTGTCCAACTGAAAGAGAGTGCGTCCACTTTCCAGGCCTGTGGATGAAAGGTCCTTGAGCAGAATTTTGTCAATTGGCAATTTCTGTGGGTGGCAAAGATCTATGTCTGGCCTTCCCCATGCTTGAATTATAATTGTAAAAAAAGTACAGTTTTGTACCTACCATAAATGTAGATGTCCGAGAGACATGCAACTGCAGTCATAACATGTGGGTTGCCCTGCCTCAGGCAGCCCTCGGTCGGCCGGATTCCAAAGTCTGGGTCCGACGTCGGCTGATGTCGCATTTCTCTCCGACGTCAGAGCGGCTGGAGTATATAAGCATCAGCCGACGCCATTTTCTTCAGTGTTTCTTGCCCCAGATGCCAGGTGCCCTCCAAGGAAGGCTGTAATCAAATTGGAAGACAAAAACAGGATTCCAAACAAATACATGAGCAACAAAACAAATACACCATAACAGATATCCCCAGCTAAGAGAGAGGGGGATAGGAGTGGACCGGATATCCCCAGCTAAGAGAGAGGGGGATAGGAGTGGACCCTAAGCATAGAGGAGTATGGAGGGAGGGAAAACCCGACTGCAGTTGCATGTCCCTCGGACATCTACATTTATGGTAGGTACAAAACTGTACTATGTCCTTCAAGAATGCAACTGCAGTCATAACATGTGGGTAGAATACCATAGCTTAGCTGGGGGAGGAGGTATGCTCTAGGAGAGTGATGGTGTGGCAATCAAACCCTGCAGGACTGCCGAAGCAAAGCCTGCTCTGGATCTGGAATATAGGGGGAGATTGTAGTGTTTTGAGAATGTATGCACGGAGCTCCATATAGCAGCTTCTAGAATGTCCTTTGTAGGCACCCCTCTTAAAAATGCTGTAGAGGTGGCTGTAGCTCTGGTGGAATGTGGTCTGACATAGGCTGGAACAGTCTTTCCATGAAAGGAATAACAGAATCTGATGCAATGTCCAATCCATTTAGAAATAGTCTGTTTTGAAATTGCTTTTCCTTGGACTGCAGGGGCATAAGCTACAAAAAGCTGTTCAGACTTCCTACTGGCCTTGGTTCTGTCCAGGTAGTATCGAAGTTGTCTATGAATGTCCAAGGTATGTAAAAGCCTTTCCCCTTATTCTCGGGATTGGGGAAGAAGGCAGGCAGATGAATGGCTTGATTTAGAGAAACCCTAGATACCACCTTTGGCATAAAGGTAGGGTTGGTCCTTAATGAAACCCTGTCTCTGTGGAAAATAATAAAGGGTGGTATTGCCATTAGGGCCTGTAGTTCAAACCCTTCTTGCTGAGGTAATTGCCAACAGGAAAGCTGTTTTCCATGAGAGAAATTGCAAGTCAACTGAAGCTGCTGGCTCAAAAGGAGGTAGAGTCAGTTTTTCTAAGACAAAATTGAGGTCCCAGGCTGGCACTGGGGCCTTTCTTGGTGGCTTAATGTTCTTGATTCCCCGGAGGAATTGTCTTAGTAAGGGGTGAGAAAAAACAGGAGGATCAGTGTTGTATCTAGCTGAAATGGCAGATGCATGTATTTTTATTGATGAATATGAGAGGCCACTCTGTAACATATCTGCCAAATATTCCAAGATAAGTGGGATGTTCAGTAATGATGCATCATGCCCTTTGCTGGTATTCCAATTGCTGAATCTTTTCCACTTGGCTAAGTAGACCTTTCTGGTGGACGGTCTTAGAGCCTCTGTTAGTATCCGCTGAACTTCCTTAGAGAGAGGTAAGTTGAATTTATTTATGGGATCTCCCAGGCTGTTAGCTGCAGAGTCTGAAGGTTTGGATGCAGTGTTTCGAAATTGTGGAGTCAAAAGTAGAGGCCACTGAGGGAGGGCCCACCTCCTGGTGTGACATATGCTCCGTAGTAGTGGGTACCAGTGTTGTCTTGGCCAATCCGGAGCTATTATGATTCCCTTGGGCTTCTCTGCTTTGATCTTTAGTAATACTGAGGTCATCAGTGGCAGAGGTGGGAATGCATAGATTGCTAGGGAGCTCCAGTTGAATGAAAGAGCATCTATTTTCCAAGCCTTTGGATGGTATGTCCTTGTGCAAAATTTTGGTAGTAGATGATTGAGATGAGAGGCAAATAGGTCCACTTCTGGCTTGCCCCATGTTGAAGTGAGTTGTCTGAAAGCCTTCGGATGCAACCTCCACTCGTGTGGATCTGTGAAATTCCTGCTTAGGCTGTCCGCCAACACATTGTCTTTTCCTGGAACAAACTGTGATTGTAACGGGATGTTTAGACTCAGTGATTTCTCCCAAAGCTGCATTGTCAGTCTGCAAAGGGGATAAGAGTGAGTGCCCCCCTGCTTGTTTATGTACCACATCACAGTGGTGTTGTCTGTCCGTATCATTAAGTGACCTTGCTGGAGTTGGTTTTGAAAAGCCTCGATAGCATGCATTACTGCCAGCATTTCCTTTTGATTTATATGCAGATGTGTTTCCTTTGGAGACCATTGTCCTTGTATACATCTGCCTTCCATGTGCCCCCATCCGAGGTCTGAGGCGCCTGTAGTCATGGTCTGTGTTATCTGTGGTTTTTGAATGACAAACCTGTGTTTTCCTTGCTCACCAAGCCCACCATAGGAATTCCTTTGTAAGCATGGAATGAGTGGTATGATTGTCTCCAAGTTGTTGCTGTGCTGAGACCAAACGCTTTTTAGGTACCATTGAAGCTTTCTCATGTGTAGTTTTGCTAATGGAACCAGTAGAATGCAGGATGCCATGTAACCCAGGGCGTGTAGGAATCTCCTTGCAGTCATCTGGGTGAGTTTTGCTAAATCTTTGAAGTATTGAGTTAACTTCTCTTGCTTGTCTTCTGTCAGGTAAGCCATTTGAGAGGCTGTGTCTAGTTTGGCTCCTAAGAAGATTATTTGCTGGGATGGCTGCAGTCTTGACTTTTGGAAGTTGACTGTGTATCCCAGAGCTTGAAGTAATCGCATGACATATTCCAGATTTTTTGTCAACATCAGTTTGTCGTCCGCTTGTATGAGGCAGTCGTCCAGGTACGGGTAAATTTGTATACCCTGGAGCCTGCAATGAGCAATTACTGAAGCCAGGCATTTTGTAAACACTCTGGGTGCAGTAGATAAGCCAAATGGCAATGCTGAGAATTGATAATGCGCTGGCCCTGCAAGAAATCTGAGGTATCTTCTGCAACTGTGTCTGATAGGGACATGCAGGTATGCCTCCTTGAGGTCCAGAGTAATCAGCCACGACTCCTTGCCCAGCATGGGAAGGAGTTGCTGCAGAGTCAGCATTTTGAACTTTGGTACTATGAGAAAGGTGTTTAATGCGGACAAGTCCAGTATTGGTCTCCATTGAGTTTCTTTTCTTGGAACAAGGAACAGTCTTGAGTAAAATCCCTGTTCTTGTTGTGGAACTCTTTCTATTGCTTTCATTTGAGTTAGCAGAGAGATTTGCTTGATAGCCTCTGCCCTTTGATGTTGTGGTAGATTTGGCATGCCTTGTTTTCTTGGTAGGGTATGAAAATGAAACCTGTACCCTCGGTCTATAATGTCCAAAATCCATTTGTCCTTTGTCAGTCTGTGCCAGTTTTCTGCAAACAGAGATAATTTTCCGCCCAAGGGAGCTTCTAGTTGTTCCCTGGTAGGCGGTAGTAGAGGAAAGTCATTGAGATTGTGGTTGTTGGGCAGGAGAAACCCCTGCGTCACCTCTTTGGTTTCCTGGCTGCCATTGACGTCCCCTGTAAGGGCCTCTGTACTGGCCTCTTCCTCGGCCACGTCTGTTCTTACCCCTTTGAAACTTTTCTGGATTAGGAAAGGACCAGTTTTTTGAAGGCCAATTCCTACTGAATCTGGGGGGTTGAACCTGGAGGAAATCCTTTACAGTTTGAACTGATTTTGCTTTTTCTTCAATGGTCTTTCGCACATCCTTAGCATTTGCACCAAAAAGCTTGTTCTTTTCCAAAGGTGCATCCAGAAGTTTTGCTTTTACATGATCTGGTAGAGGTTGATCTTTTAACCAAGCATGTCTTCGCATCACTGCCCCTGTCATAGCTGCCCTACATGAAGCTTCCAGTGCATCATATCCACACTGCAGGAAGTGATTGCTTACTTGCTGAGTGTTATGTACAGCTTCCTGCAAAGTCTTCCTATCTAAAGGATCAGGAGAAGCTAGTGTTTTTTGTAAATCTTCTAAGAGATAATCCTGATATTGGAACATATGAAAAAGGCAATTTAAAGCTCTCATAGATAAAGCAGTGGAAGTGTAAACCTTTTTACCCCATCTCTCTAAAGACCTTGCCTCCCTGTTGGAGGGCAAAGGATTTTTAGAGGTGGAGGCTGAAACTCCTTTAGGCCCCTGTGAAATAGTTTCCAAATCAACAGTATGGGCCCTGAATAAATGGGAATGAGTTTCTGGGACCCTGTAATACCTGTCTGGCTTGGCTGGTGCAGGAGGGACAGTATCAGGGGTAGCACTAGAATCAGAATACAAATCATCCAGAACATCAAGTACAGGAGGAATAGCTAAGGGCCTGTGCTGAGGCTTCTTAAGGAAAGTCCTAAGGCGTTTCCTGGAATCAGAATATTCCTGGCCCTGCCACTTGAAATGTTCCCTCATGGTGTGCAGAACTTCCCCAAAGGAAATATCCTCAGGAGGGAGGCCAAGGAATGGAATCTTCTGCATCTGAGTCCTCATAGGTCTGGAAGAGCTCTTCCTGGCTATCAGAGTGGACAGAGCCCTCAGAGTCTTCATCTGAAGGAGTAGGGTCAGAGGGTTCAACCCGGGCCTTTATCAGGAGGAGGCTGGGATGCTCTCTGGATGGGTCTGTGAACCTCTAATCATGGAAATTAAATCAGCAGCCATGGACATAATTTGTGTCTCTGGAGTCGGCTGAGGTAAGGATCTAGAAGTAATATGCTTTGTTTTGCTGGCTGCCTTAGCCCTAGTGTAGGCCTTAATAGACATAGCCATAGGAGGCCTGGCAGCTCCACGTGCAGGAGTGACCTTGTCTACAGCAATGGTCTCGGGCATCTCCTCGGTTTCGGTATCCGGAGGAAAATCTATAACTGGCGTCGGAGTAATATCTGGAATCGGAGTCGTCGGTACTGCGGTGTCTTCGGTTCGGAGCGGTGGAGAGACCATCTCAGAGGGAACCGGAGCACTCGCGCTAGGTTTTGGCGTGGAGTCGGTAGTAGACGCGGGCCGAGGATGTCGGTCCCGGTCTTTTCGCTTTTTGGGAGTTTGCGATGTCAGAAGATCCGACGGCATGGTATAAGCAAATTTATCGCCGAAAAAGTCTTCAGCGAACTCCGCCCGGCGCCTGAGAGTGCGCTTGTTGAAGCGAGCACAGGCTACACAGGCCGAGACGTCGTGGTCTGGGCCCAGGCAAGGGAGGCAGTAAGAGTGGAAATCCTTATGAGGTATTTGTTTACCACAAAAAAGACAATTGTTAACTTTCAGTAATTTCTGACATCAGCTGAGGCAAGAAAAGGTCCCCAACGGGGTACTTAGCTTTTTTGATGACTTCGGTATCGTAGAATACAGGAGCTGACCGACCGGCACTTGCGAACTGCTTCTGCTTCGGGCACCGCGCGGCAAGAAAGACTGAAGAAAATGGCGTCGGTTGATGCTTATATACTCCAGCCGCTCTGACGTCAGAGAGAAATGCGACATCAGCCGACGTCGGACCCAGACTTTGGAATCCGGCCGACCGAGGGCTGCCTGAGGCAGGACAACCCACATGTTATGACTGCAGTTGCATTCTTGAAGGACATCTTGAGGATGCAACTTCCATTCGTGTGGAACTGTCATATTTCTGCTCAGGTTGTCTGCCAGTGTGTTTTCCTTCCCTGGCAGGAATTGTGCTTGAAGTTGGATTTGCAATTCCAGAGCCGTGTTCCACAGGGACATGGCTAGTCTGCACAGGGGGTATGAATGAGCTCCTCCCTGTTTGTTTATGTACCACATCACTGTGGTGTTGTCTGTCCTTATCAATAGCTGGCCTGGATGCAGTTGGTCTTTGAAAGCCATAATAGCATTTATTACTGCTAGCATTTTCTTTTGATTGATGTGTAGGTGCTTTTCTTTTTGTGACCATTTGCCCTGAATGCACCGATCTGTCATGTGCGCCCCCCAGGCGTAGTCCGAGGCGTCTGTTGTGATGACTTGATTTGCTTGAGGCTTGCAGAATGGGAGACCTATGTTTCTTTGGCATGCTTGAGCCCACCACAGAAATTCCTTTTGAAGACATGGAATCAGTGGTATGATTGTTTCCAAACTGTGGCTGTGTTGAGACCATACGTTTTTTAGGTACCATTGAAGTTTTCTCATATGCAGCTTTGCACAAGGGATTAGCAGGATGCAAGATGCCATGAATCCCAGAGCCTGCAGGATTTTCCTTGCAGTCAGCCTGGTGAAGGTTGCCAGTTTTCTGAAGTATTGAGTTAATTGCCCTTGTTTCTCTGGCGTGAGGTAGGCCATCTGGGTGTTTGTATCCAAGCTGGCACCCAGGAAAATTATTGTTTGAGAGGGTATTAGTCTTGACTTCTTTTTGTTGACTGTGTATCCCACAGATTTCAACAACATTATTACAAACGCCAGGTGTTTCAGAAGAGTGTGTTTGCTGCCCGCTTGGATCAGGCAGTCGTCCAAATATGGGTAATATTTGTATCCCTTAAAGTCTGCAGAAGGCAATTACTGATGCCAGACATTTCGTGAACACTCTGGGCGCAGTAGATAAGCCAAAGGGCAATGCAGAGAATTGAAAATGGGATGAACTTGCAAGAAATCTGAGGTATCTTCTGCAATCTTGTCTGATTGGGACATGCAGGTATGCCTCCTTGAGGTCCAATGTTACCAGCCAAGACTCCTTGCCCAGCATGGGAAGAGGCTGCTGTAATGTGAGCATCTTGAACTTTGGTACAAGTAAATATGTGTTTAGGAAGGATAGGTCCAAAATAGGTCTCCAATCTTTGCCCTTCCTTGGTACCAGGAATAGTCTGGAATAAAAACCTTGACCCTGTTCTTGTACAGGTACCTCTTGAATAGCTTTCATGTCCATGAGATCTGAAATTAGTTTTTGTGCCTCTGCCCTTTGATTGTGTGGCAGGTTTGGCATGCCTCTCATTTTTGGAAGGGTGTGAAAGTGGAATCTGTAGCCTCTGTCTATAATGTCCAGGATCCATTTGTCTTTTGTGGCAATATGCCAATTTTTCGAAAATAATGCCAGTTTTCCGCCTAAAGGTGCTGCCATTTGAGCCTTGCTTGGCATGCAAAGGGGAAAGTCATTGGGTCTGCTTTCTGAATGGCTGTGAACTATCCTCACCCCCTCTTGGTATAGGTGTTTGCCATTGTCTGCCTCTAAATGATCCTTGAGATTGCCCTCTACCCCTCGGGCGCCTGTATCTACCTCTTTGAGGGCTGTCCGTGGCTGGAAAGGACCAATTTTTTTGAAAGGCCAATTTCTACTGAAGTGTGGGGGTTGTACCTGTAGGAAATCTCTCACTGTTTGCATTGATTTTGCCTTTTCCTCCATTTTCTTTAATACCTCCTCAGCTTTTACAACAAACAATACATCTTTTTGAAGAGGTGCATCTAGTAATTTAGCTTTGACATGATCTGGTAAGGTTTATTCTTTGAGCCAAGCATGTCTACGTATGACTGATCCTGTAACAGCAGCTCTACAAGAGGCCTCTAAAGCATCAAAACCACATTGCAAGGTATGTTTACCCACTTGCTCTGCACTATGCAACAAATCCTGCAACTCCTTCAAGTCTGGTTGTTCAGGTTGTGACATTTTGCTTTTCAACTGAGATAACAAAAACTGTTGATACTTTAACATATGGAACTGACAGTTAAAGCCCTCATGGTTAAGGTGGTCGAGGTGTATACCTTTTCCCCCACCTTTCTAAAGCTCTGGAATCTCTCTCTGAAGGTAATGGATTTTTGGCAGTGGAGGCCTTGATTCCCTTGGGACCCTGTGAAATAGTTTCTGGGTCAGCCGCATGGCTTTTGTATAGGAATTGGTGTGAATCAGGAACCCAGTAATACCTGTCAGGCTTGACTGGAGCTGGAGGTAAAGAATCTGGGTTAATGCTGGCCTCTGAAAATACATCATCTAGTATGTCTAAGACAGGAGGTATAGCCAGAGGCCTGTGCTGAGGGAGCAAGAGGAAATCCCTGAGCCTTTTCTTGGAGTCTGAGTACTCTTGGCCTTCCCAGTGGAAGTGTTCCCTCAAGGTATGCAAGGTTTCCCCCAAAGAGGAATGGACTCCTCTGCATCAGAATCTTCGAAAGGGGAGTAAGAATGTTCCTGGTCCTCAGAATGTTCTGAAGTAATGGAGGCCTGGTCCGAGGAAGGGTATTCTTCCTCCACTCTGGGCCTTTTGTCCGAGGGGGGTTGAGAACCCCTGATAAGAGTAATCAAATCCTCAGCCATTCTGAGCATCTGCTTTTTAGGCATGGGGCCTTGAGAGGGACCCTGTGGAGCTTGTCTTTTAGAATGCATGGCTGCTTTAGATTTAGTATAAGCCTTAATGGAAAAAGAAGAAGAAGGCCTGAAGACACCTTGAGAGGTGGCAGGCCTGTCTGAACTCTGAGTTTCCCCACCAAGAGTGGCTTCTGTATCTGTAGTCGGGGTGTGGGCCGAAGAGCCTGCGACCTCGGGCACAGAAGACACCGCTAATGAAGTGTCATCGGTAGTCAGGGGCTGCGTAGGCACCTCGCTGAGAACCGGAGCACATGTAGTCGGCTTTAGCGTGGTGTCGGTAGAAGTCGCGAACCTCGTATGTCGGTCCTTATCTTTACGTCATTTACTCAAAACTGGAGTCGGAGTATCCGACGACATGTTGTAATTAAACTTTTTGCCAAAATAGTGTTGGGCGAACTCCGCCCGACGCTTAATAGTGCGTCTGTTGAATGTAGCACAAAAACGACAGGCCGAGACGTTGTGGTCTGGGCCTAAGCAAGGTATACAGAGGGAATGGAAATCCTTATGCGGTATTTGCTTCCCACATGAAATGCGATTATTAACTTTGTCTGACATCGGTCTGAGGCAAGAAAAGTTTCCCCAACGGGGTACTTAGCTTTCAAGAAGTCTTCGGTTGAAAAATATTCGTAATCTCAGGAGCTGGCCGACTGGCACTTGCGAACTGCTTCTGCTTCGGGCACCGTGCGGCAAGAAAGACTGAAGAAAATGGCGTCGGCTGGTTCTTTTATACCCCTGTCGCACTGACGTCAGGGAAGAAGCGACGACAACCGACGCCGGACCTAGACTTTGGAATTCGGCCGACCGAGGACCCGCCTGACGGCAGGAAAACCCATCTGTTATGACTGCAGCTGTATGCACGATGAACATCTGAGGTATCTTCTGCACGACTGTCTTATTGGGACATGCAGGTATGCCTCTTTTAGGTCTAAACTCACCAGCCAAGCATTCTTGCCCAGCATGGACAGAAGCTGTTGCAAAGTGAGTATTTTGAATTCTGGAATGTCCAGGTATGTGTTCAAAATCGATAAATCCAGTATTGGCCGCCAGGCCTTGTCCTTTCTGGGTACTAAGAACAGTCGAATAATAAAAACCTTGCCCTTTTTCCTGTTCTGGTACTGTCTGAATGGTCCCCATATCCATGAGGGACATAAACTGTTTCTGTGCCTCTGCCCATTGTTTTTTTGGCAGATCTGGCCAACCATTTGTCATTGTCAGAGTGTGGAAATGGAATCTGTATCCCTGTGATATGATGTTTAGTACCCACTTGTCCTGGGTTATTAACTGCCAATTTTGAGCAAAAAGTGCTAATTTCCCCCATGGGTGCTGCCAAAAGATAAGTGCTTGGTGTAGGCAGAGGGAAGTCATTGGGATTGCTTTCTGTAGGTTTGCGCTTTATATCCTCCAGATTTGGAGGTGGATGCGCCCCACTGCTTTGGCCTGTATGAGTCTTGAGCCTGGTACCTAGAACCCTTAGGGTGTCTGGATTTGCCCCTTTGAGCTCTGTCTGACACAGGAAAGGAACAATTTTTTGTAGGCCAGTGTCTATTGAATCTAGGTGGCTGCACTTGTAAGAAATCTTTAACAGTTTGCATAGACTTAGCTTTGTCTTCCATTTTCTTTAAAACCTCTTCTGCCTTAATACCAAACAGAGAATCATGCTGTAAAGGTGCATCTAGCAATTTAGCTTTAACATGATCAGACAAATTTTGTTCCTTTAACCAAGCATGCCTCCTAATCACAGATCCAGTAAATGCGGCCCTGCAGGAGGCCTCTAAAGAATCAAAACCACATTGCAAAGTATGCTTTCCAACTTGTTCAGCTGCATGCAATAATTCCTGCAATTCGTTATTTTCTGCACATTCTAAAATCAACATAATTTTCTTTTTTCAGCAATCCCATAACATGTTGTTGGTACTTAAGCATATGAAATTGACATTGTTGTTGGTACTTAAGCATATGAAATTGACAGTTTAAGGCCCTGATTGCCAAGGTTGCAGATGTATACACCTTTTTCCCCATCTGTCCAGTGCCCTTGAATCTCTGTCGGAGGGGGTAGGGTTTTTTGCTGTTGAGGCCTTAACTCCCTTTGGACCCTGTGAAATAGTTTCAGGATCAGCAGCAGGGTTTCTAAATAAAAACTGAGAGTCAGGGTCCCTGTAATACCGGTCAGGCTTACTGGGAGCCAGAGGTAAGGAGTCAGGGATCAGGCTAGACTCCGAAAACACATCATCCACAATGTCTAAAACAGGGGGGATGGCTAAAGGCTTGTGCTGAGGGAGAAGGAAATCCCTGGGCCTCTTTTTTGATTCTGAGAAGTCTTGACTCTCCCAGTGAAAATGCTCCCTCAAAGTATGCAAGGTTTCTCCAAATGAATAATCCTCAGGAGGAGATGCAGATGGAATAGACTCCTCAGCATCAGAATCCTCATAGGGAGGTAAAGATAATTCCTGATCAGAAGAGGAATCAGAAGAAATAGAAACTTGATCTGAAGATTCAGTCAGTGTCTTGCCTAGGCCTCTTATCTGGAGGGGGATGGGCATCCCTGATCAAGGTAATAAGGTCTTCAGCCATTTTGATAATTTGTTTTTTAGGCATAGAGGCCTGTGCACGTGGCTCAGGTGTCAGTTTTTTAGTTTTAGAAGGTGTCTTTGCCTTTGGTTTTGCAGCTTTCGTCAGTTTGATATAAAAATGTTGAGGTCTGAATACACCCTCAGAAGCCAGTGCCTGCTCAGCGGCTCTGGACCCATCTGAGGGAGATACATCCGTCGGTCCAATACCTGGAGTATCTTGCTGCATGCCGGACTCCACATGGGTGTCGGCAGATGCCTGCGACTCGAAGGTAGCAGGTATCAGGGGCTGCGAAAGCACCTCACTGAGTAACCGGTGACTGGCTTAGGAGAAGCTTCGTTGTCGGTTTTGGATCTCGACTGCCTTTCTCTGTCCTTTTCTCTGCATTTTTTATGTATTCCGGTAGTCGGATTGCTATCCGACGACATTTCTGGGTAGTTAAATCTGTTTCCAAAATACTTAGATGCAAAAATATACCGATGCTTAATAGTGCATTGGTTAAATCTAGCACAAAACCGACAGCCAGGCACGTTGTGATCAGGGCCTAGGCAAGGAATACAATATAAATGGAAATCCTTATGAGGTATTTGCTTCCCACAAGTAATACAATTATTAACTTTTTCTGACATCAGTAAAAAGCAAGAAAAAACTTTCCCCAACGGGGTACTTAGCTTTAGTGAAGACCTCGGTTCTGAAACTCAAACTTGAATATTCCAGTAGTCGGCCGACCGGCACTTGCGAAATGCTTCTGCTTCGGGCACCACGCAGCAAGAAAGACTAAAGAAAATGGAGTCAGCTGCATGTTTTATACCCCTGACGACCTGACGTCATGGAAGAGAACAATGTAAACTCCACGCCTCGCCAGTACGGTATGCCCGGCCAAACCAATATGGAAGAAAACACAAGAGGCCAGCATGTGCAGCTATAAATTATTTAATGTATAATAACTAGAATTCAGGCATGAAATGCCACTGAACACATATAATCCTGTTCAAACTGGTTTCGGCTTTGCAGCCTTCCTCAGTGAAAAAGCATTTCACATCCACAAAAAAACTCATGAATATTTATACACACCAGCAACCAATAGAAAAATAGTGCGGTCCAACCCCAAGGCTGGTGTTTCAATTCTATTACTAAATAGTACATATATATAGAAAAAGTCTCGTCATCAAAATTATATACCTTATCATGTCACTTGTACATAAAACATAAAACAAACAAAACTGTGAGTATATATGCTACACATAAAATAGAAATAAAGAATAAAAAAGAACCTGTAAATATTATTTTGTACTGGGGATGTGTAATAACAAACCATAAGGTCCTCTGTAACATAGAAATAAGTATGCTGTATGATTATTGAGAAGTAATTCACAAAAACAGGAATGCAATATATAAAGTACATCCAGAAAATAAACTGATATGATTTGTGGAAATCACAAATCTGCTGTATGTAACACTGGGTCCAGATTATTATAATAAAAGTGATACATATGCATCCTAATCCTGATGTACCATATATCTTTTAAATAATAAGTGTACAAGAACTATTCCTGACTTACATTATATAATATTTACAGGTTCTTTTTTATTCTTTATTTTTATTTTATGTATAACATATATACTCACAGTTTTGTTTGTTTTATGTTTTATGTACAAGTGACATGATAAAGTATATCATTTTGATGACGAGACTTTTTCTATATATATATGTACTATTTAGCAACAGAATTGAAACACCAGCGCCTTGGGGTTGGACCGCACTATTTTTCTATTGGTTGCTGGTGTGTATAAATATTCATGAGTTTTTTGTGGATGTGAAATGCTTTTTCACTGAGGAAGGCTGCAAAGCTGAAACCGGTTTGAAAAGGATTATATGTGTTTAGTGGCATTTCATGCCTGAATTCTAGTCATGGAAGAGAAGACAGCAACCAACGCAGGACCCAAGACTTTGGAATTCAGGCCGACTGAGGGCAACCTGCCAGCAGATTACCCAAATGTTATGAGTGCAACAGTGAAACACGAAGAACATGTAAGATTTTGGGAGCAGATAACTAGGAAAAAGGTAATAAAACTGGATAAAGCTACATAAAATGTTGCATTACTGAACTCAAATCATCCTGCGTATGCACATCAAATGTTACAGTTCAAGGGAGATATCCATGGGTTGGATTATAATTGTGTTAAACCACAAATAGTAGATTTAATACTTAAGGCCAGAACAGAAATGAAAGACCAACAAACAGCAAGCAGTACAGTATAAAAGGCAATATTATAGCTGAGAGGTCGATACAGTATAAATGTGAAAACAACACAGATGGAAAGATTTAATAAAGGTATGACAAATTATCAGCGGAGAGAAATGTGTCCAAATCCTAGATATGCGCCCAAATTGGGAACATTTAGCATTTTGCATAGAAAAATACCAATAAAGGACCTGAAAAGAAAATGTTCCTGCAGACAACATGCATATGTTGGGGATGCGATGGTTCAGAAAGAGCATATATTTTGGTATAGAGTTGCTTCAGTACAAAAATGACATGAATAATATGTCAGGTCTTCTACTTTGAAGAGAATTTAACCTCCGTAAAGAAATGCTTTTAGTTGAGTTGGTATAAAATAAGACATATTAAATAGATAAAAAGTTATCTTTAGTGTTGAAAGTGGCCACGGCAAATTAACAAGAGAGGTGAAAAAGATGATTACACAGATTAAAAATATAGAACTACGAATTATCAGAAGTCCATAGTAAACAAAAATAAGCTGTATAGGATTTTGTAATGGAAACTGAGCCTGAAGAGGGCACTGAAATGGACAAAAGTACTCAAGATGTGCATATATTTAACACACTGCAATAATACAAAGTGAAAGGTCACTGGGCCAGTTATTAAGACTTGTAATATACTGCAAATACAACATTAAGGTCACTAATTCTTGATAGCAAATTATGTGGTAAACAGTGAGTTTAACTTTTTTTTGTTTACCGAGCAATGCTAAATTAAACTTGAGATTAAGACTAGATAGAATTGCAATTTAAAAGTTACATACACACTATAACTAGTCATTTATGTTGTCCATTCTCTTTCTTCCTCAACAAATGGGTTACAGATCTAATCCTTAGATCCCGACTTGGCCACATACTTCACCACTTTGGATCCAACTCTCAAGCTCCTTTCTCTACCCATAATGCAACAGTCTATTCCCAGTACCTCAGATTGATTTTTTTGACATAAGGACTCCATTACCATGTTAAAGAAAGGGACAGATAAAGACTAGGGCTCAAAACTTTAACTACAGATTCAAATAATGCATTTCTCCAACAGTCATCCCATTATGCAGTAAAAGAGTTTGGCTAAGGGGCAGGTCAAATAGATGGCAAGAATGACCTAACACTTCAAAGACATCAGGGAAGAATTATTTAAAGTAGCAAAAATGTTTTTTTGAGAGAGGCTGTCCAAGAAATATGGTGGAAGACATCATTTGTGAAGTCTATAAAAAATGGGAGGTCAGGTATATGCCACTTTTGGGGAGGGCCTCCTTGACACTAACAGCAAAAATGATAATGAAAACAGGGATGTGGGCAAGAAATATAAGAAGACATGTATTATTCAATATAATCATGTGTCAAAGGGGATAAAATACATTATAAGGAGAAATTGGAACATTTTTAGAGTTGATCCAGAGGTGAATCACATCCTGGACAATGAGCTGTTGTTTATTACAAAAAAACAGTGTTAACATTAAGAGACTTTTGAAAAACAAAAGTGACAGATCTGGGCTTAGTGTGATAGGTACAAATTCCTGTGGTTCATGTAACCAGTGCAGTTACATTAATAAGAACGAGGAGATTACTTTAGAAAATAGAATGCACGGTAGAACTGTGTTTATGAAAGGTAATTGTGGTTCTGTAAAAATAGTATATTTGGCCAGCATTCTACGTTGGGAAGACAGAGTGGGGTCTGAGAAATAGAATTTATGAGCATTTGTATGATATCAAACACAAAAAAGAGACCACTGTTCTGTATAAACGTTCCCTCAGCTGCAAAGGTTTTAGAAAATTGACCTTTGGAATTACTGAACCGATTATAATAAACCCTAGGGGTGGGGACTGGAAGACTTTGTTAAATAAGAGAGAAATGCACTGGCAATTGAGATTACCTACAACCCTTTCACCTGGTTTAAATGAATTTATTTCATTAGTCTCTGTGAAAGAAAAAAGCAGACAGGCTATAATGGGGGTAGTGTAGTTTCTTAAATAATACATACATTCTCTTATCTAAAACAATATTTTAATATGGGTTACGTAAATATAATTGCATTTTTTTTTTCCAGGCAAGTTGTGCATTTGTTTGACAGTGGTATCATGTGATGATCAAATATGTTTTTATATTGGTGTTGTTTTAACCAATTGGAACAGTTATTAGTGTATTTAAAGTGGTTTGATAAGACTTTTTGTTAGATTCTGATGAAGTCCCCGATTTGTCAGGGAAGAAAGCAATTAACTGATTCATTAAATTGTGGATTTTAAACCCGATAATCCTCTTTTGGGTTATTTATTTTTGTTACTAGTATTTTCACTTGTGGACTGCACCCTTATCACAACTCTTTTTTTTGGGTTACAAACCCATAGAGTAGCGTGCTAAAGGAAGTAGGACTATTGCTTCTGCCACAGACTATCAAGCATGGATAATTAGTCTGGCTGGAGGGGACGGATGAACTAGAATTTGATGAACTTGGGATCTGAGTATGTCCATGCGATGAGTAGGCAAAGAGGCAATTTGTGTTGTCGTATCCAGATGTGCACCAGTAAACTCCAGGCTCTTTACAGGTGTGAGGTTTGATTTGGTATAACTAACTGCGATATCTAGTGAGTGACTTATGTGGTGCAAATAGCCCCTGGATTGTTGTAAAATATGCACCGTAGGGGCGGTGAGGTGACAGTTATTCTGATATGGAAACACTCGGAATCCCTTCAGTCTCAAGCAAGCTGCCACCAGGGCTATACATTTGATGAACACGGTGGCAGCGGTGAAGAGTCCAAAGGGCAGTGCTCTGATTTGGCAGTGACTGGCTCCTAGCCAAAAGCATAAGTGTCTCCTGGAGTGCCTGTCTATTTTGATGCGATAGTACACATCCTGAAGAGCTATGGAGCACATTCAATTGTCCTTGCGTAGAAACAGCAGAATGGACTGAACTGTGACCATTCAGAACTCTGACTTTTTTGCAAACTGATTTAGTTTGCTTAGATCAAAAATTGGTCTCGGGTCCCCTGTCTTTTTGGGCACTAAAAAGAAATGAGAGTAAGTTCTGAATCCTATTTGGTCTGGTGGGACCTCCTGGATGACTCCTGTCTAGCAGCATTTGAATTTCTTGTGCTACAGCCTTCCTCTAACTGGGTGGAACATCATGAAGTCTCTCTGTTTTGGAATTTGGGGGTGTGGGAAAATGGTATGGAATACCCTCTGGATATTATTTTCAATACAAAAGGAAATAAGAGCCACAGCAAAGTAGAACTTTGTACAAATAAAAACTAATCATTAGTGTAAGTTAAAAATCACTCAATTACACAATCATTAAATACTCATACCCTGAACAGCACAGCCAATACTAACATATAAACAATTGTACAATCCACTTAAAAACCAATCAACATAATTGCAAACACAGTTGTTATGCTTAAGGACAGGTTTAATGGTTACAGTTTGATTAACCATTAAATATGTCCTTAAGTATAAACAACTATGTTTGCACTGATTACGGGTTGTTTGTGAACCCAAAACCTTTGCTGTTTGTATTATTAAATCTATTGTTATACTGCACGTGGCTGAACTCGTTTTTTTGTTTAATTATTATTCTTAGTACCCAGGAATCTTTTGTTATAGCAACCCAAGTATCTGGGTGCAAGGACAAGCGTTCCCTGCCTGCCTTCAGAGGTGAGCAGTCGGATAGCACTTCAGTAGCACTGAAAGGGTCTATCTAGGAAGAAAGCTTGGAAACTCCGATTTTGTGGGCCTCTTCAACCTCAAGGGAGACATTTAACATTAGAACTGCATCCTCTGCCTCTGAAGAAGTGGTCTCCGTGCAGATCCTTGAAAGGCCCCTGAGATTTGTGGAACCACATTTTATTACCACCTCCCTGATTTCTAGAGAAAGTTTGTTGAGAGATAGGAAACTTAGTTCCCAAGGCAGACAGGGTGTTCCCTTCATGTTAACTGGAGGAAAGTATTTCTTTCACAGAAGGACCAAACAAAGATGTTCCCATCAAAGGTAGCATTGATGAAAGACACCTTGAAAGGTTTCGCAGAGTCGCCAAACCACATCCAGGAATTCTACGCCTGTGAGGCACCTTCTGCTGCATAACAGATTAACCTCATGGATGCAGTGGAAATTGGCAAGAGTGTGGCCAGCTGAGAAGATGGTCTTTTGAAATCCTCTGCAGACATGGACTACAAGACACAGTGATAGCTCTTTTGTCATTTTTGTCTGTAGCCTTGTAAAATGTGCCATGTTGTACAGAGACCTCAGGGCGAAGGTCGCTGAAGCAAATACATGCTTTCCAAATCTGTCTAGTGCCCTAGACTCTCTGTTAGGGGGATAGACAGAGGAGGTTTGTCTGCTAGCTCCTTTTTGGTGACTACTGCCACAACCATTGCATCAACAGGGACTCCTTTGCTCCAGTGGGGTTTATCCTTTGAAGGGGCTAAGAACTTGTCTAGGTGATACGGAATTGGCACAATGGAATCCAGCTCCTTCCATGTCTGGTAAGAGACCAGATCAATAAGAAGACACTCATCTGTTGGGGAAGGGGGTCACCCAAAACACAAATGGGATAGAACCAAAAGCCTCCAAACTACTGACTCCTCTGGAGAAGGATTATTGGAAGACCAACTACCTTTTTGCTTAAGGATTTCTAATATGTCTCCAAAGAAGGCATCATATGGTGGTGATCCGGGGGTCCTTTCTCCTTCCTCAAAATCAGTATCTTCAGTGACAGATTCCAAGGGGAAATCTATGTGCTACCCCTTGCACATCCTCTTTTGATGGACCTCCTCGGGGGGTGTCCGGGGGAGGTATCTGACGAGAGGGGGAGCTCCTTCACGGGGACTGAATGGAAGCTAGGTGGAACTGGCTGTCCCTGTGGAATGGGCCAAATGGACTCAGAGCTTGAAAGCGAAAAGGGGATAGAGAGTGGATCTGATGGATGAGACACCAGATCTCTACAAAGAGAAAAAGCCCTTTCCACAACCTCAAAGGCAGACAGACCAAGAGAAGCCATGGCCACTTGCACCAGAGCAGAGTATTCCAGTATGGGTAGGTTAAAACTCTGACCTGATCTGTGCCAGGAGAAGAGAACCAGACCTGAGCTGTCCAGCACTGAGGCTCCAAGGGCAGGGACGGATCCGAAAACATTGGAGTAAATTGTGGCCTCATGGATCTGATGCCAATGCTTCAGCTCCAGGACCAGTTCCGATCTAAAGTCATAGGAGCAGAACTGGTCAAGCTAGCTGTCGGAGTTAAATAAGTAATTCTCTTCAGATCTGACTCTGGAACTCTCAGGGCTGATGGATCCTGGGGCTCTGAAACCAAACGTTGGATCGGAGAAGGAGATGAGACTGTGTGAGCAGTGGGTGGAAGATCCTCAACTGGAATCGAGTTCTGAGGAATTTACACATCATTCTATTCACATACACTTCTGATTAAGTTCTGGAGGACCTGATGGATGTGACTGACTGAGGTCTAGATTGCTTTTTTGGGGGGTCTACATGAACAGAGATTGCAGCCTAGGAGAAACAGGATCAATAAGGAACTCAGGGGAACAAGTCCTTGGAGTGTATGAAGTATTAGGCTTCAGATCCGAAGGCTTAGGATCTGTAATTTGAATGGTCGGACTTGCAAAATCATGATCAGATCTGAGATGTCAGGATCCACTGTATGTCGTTTGGATCTGATGGAATCAGATACAACAATTTTGTGACTTTGGAAGGACTCTGCTGAAGTCTTGGGAGACTTGGGAGGTGACTGCTTCCTATGTTCTGACAGAGCTTTTGACGACTTACTGGGAGTTTGAGCCACTGAAGATGAGGAAGATGAGGGAGGAAGCAAACCCCTGAGCACCAGTTTGCATCTCGTCAGCTATTCCATGAGAATTAAAGGCTGTGCAGATTAAGCAGCTCGTATTTAAGTGAGTTGGCCCCAAGCAATAAACACACTCCTTGTGGGCATCCGAGTTAGGGATTTTATTCCCACAAAAAGTGCATTTTTCAAAATCTGTCTGCTTGTCAGCCATGACAGCACAAAAAGCATGTAGAAAGGTAGATAATATACCAATAGCAAAAACATGTGGGTTTTTTTTGTGTTTTTGTTTTTTTAATATTAAGCAATGGTATAAAAGTATTACCCTGTTGAACAGGGGAGGAAAAAAGAGGAGAGAGAGAAAGACAGAAAACCCAAACAGGTAGGTATAACAAGGAGGAGAAAGAAATTAGATAAAGAATTAAACTTCTCTAACTTTAGAAAAACCAATAGCAATTGAAAATGTTATGAGAGAAGGATCCCACATCTATGTGCGATAGTGGCAAGATCTGAGGTACTGGGGATAGACTAGGGCTTTATATTTATTTATTTACATTTGTTGACCGGGAGTGTCCAACTGGACGTAGGTCCATTTTCAGCAGAGGCCCGGGGTGAAAAGCTCCACAGTTAAAATAAACAGACAGTAGTTACATTGGATTACACAGCGATTAACAATTTAACATAGCAATTACTTACAACATATTTACAGATGAAAAACATAGTACATCAGTAGACAACTAGAATCTTTATCTGTGAAGTACATAACAGACATTAACAAATGTTACAATGAGAAGTTCCTGCTGTATAATAAGTACTAGGCTTATGAGCATCTGAGCTTGCTATAATATAGGTAGAGAGAGGAGCTCAAGAGTTGGACCCGAAGTCTGAAGTCCAAGTTGGATCAGATCCGTAACCCATTCGCTGAGAGAGAAAATGAAAAGGGCATCATCAGATATTTTGATTTACATGCTTAGTAATGGCAAGTTATTGAAAGTTAAATGCAAGCACTGACTGACATGATATTAAATTTGTACTACATAAACACATACAGTGGATACAAAAAGTTTACACACCCATGTTAAAATGCCAGATTATTGTGATATAAAAAATGAGAACACAATAAACCATTTCAAAACTTTTACAACCTTTAATGGGACCTATAACATGTAGAATTCAATTGAAAAACAAACAAATCTGTTAGGGGAAAATATAAAAAATAAAAAACATACAATAAGCTGGTTGCATAAGTATGCACACCCTTAGACTAATACTCTGTTGAAGCACCTTTTGATTTAATTACAGCAAACAGTCTTCTTGGGTACACACCTGCCATCAATTAAAGAGACTCTGATTAATCCCAAATAAAGTTCAGTTGTCTTAGTAGGATTTTCCTGACGTACTCAGTTGCCTGATACAGCAAAAGCCATGGTTCGCATTGAGCTTACAAAGCATCAAAGGGATCTCATTGTTGAAAGGCATCAGTCAGAAGGGTACAAAAAATCTCCCAAGCATTTGATATACTATGGAACACAGTGAAGACAGTCATCAAAAAGTGGAGAAAATATGGGACAACAGCGATATTGCAAAGAACTAGATGTCCCTCCAAAATTGATGAAAAAGCAAGATGAAAACACGGAGGCTGCCAAGAGACCTACAGTAACAATCAAGGAGCTACAGGAATTTCTGGCAAGTACTGGTTGTGTACTACATGTGACAACTATCTCCCGTATTCTTCATATGTCTGGGCTATGGGGTAGGGTTGTAAGACAGAAGTCTTTTCTTACACAGAAAAACATCCAGGCCCAGCTAAAATTTGCAAAACAATATATCAAGTCTCCCAAAAGCATGTGGGAAAATAGGTTATGGTCTGATGAGACCAAGGTTGAACTTTTTGGCCACAATTCCAAAAGGTACATTTGGCACAAAAACAACACTTTGCATCACCAAAATAACACCATCCCCACAGTGAAGCATGGTGGTAGCAGTATCATGTTTTGGAGTTGCTTTTCTTCAGCTAGAACTGGAGCTTTAGTCAAGGTGGAGGGAATTATGAACAGTTCCAAGGCCCAAAACATTTGAGCATCTGCTAGAAAGCTGAACATGAAGCGGAATTTCACCTTTCAACACAACAATGACTCCAAGCATACATCCAAATCAACAAAAGAATGGCTTCACCAGAAGAAAATTAAAGTTTTAGAATGGCTCAGCCAGAGCCCAGACTTAGATCCAATAGAAAATCTGTGGGGTGACCTGAAGAGGGCGGTGCACAAGAGATGCCCTCACAATCTGGCAGATTTGGAGCACTTTTGCAAGGAAGAGTGGGCAAATATTGCCAAATCAAGCTGTTCCATGCTGACAGACTCCTACCCAAGAAGACTGAATGTTGTAATTAAATCAAAAGGTGCTTCAACAAAGTATTATTTTAATGGTGTGCACACTTATGCAACCAGCTTATTGTACTTTTTTATTTTTTATATTTTTCCCCAAAAGTATTGTTTTTCAATTGAATTGTACAGGTTATAGGTCACATTAAAAGTGGGAAAAGTTTTGAAATTATTTATTGTAGTCTCATTTTTTTATATCACAAAAACCTGGCATTTTAACAGGGTTGTATAAACTTTTTATATCCATTGTATCTATAATTTGACTGCATAAGCAATCTGTGCCAAAATGACAAGTGCACCATGTGTGGGGACTGCACAGTATGAAAAAAATGAAACTGTAGTAATAAAGTATTTACATGGCTTAAAATTGCTATACTTTTACAATTTAATTTTAGCCCTTCTCCAGTAACCCACTGGTTTGTGTGGATTAGAGTTTACTATAGTGACATCAAACAGGACAGCTATGTATGGACTTACAACAGTAGATGTTCAAATAGATCAATGATGCCTTATTTCTGAGAACCAGGAAGTATCCTGCAAAGGACATCATACTTTCAACCTTTTCAAAAAAGTTAGGGTGCCGCCTTCTCACACTGTACGTCCAACCTATGACCTAGGAAAGAAGCTACATGTAGGGACACAAGGGATGTATGAACATGAACATTTTTAGTGCTTTCTTGCCACCCCCCCCAAAAAAAAAAACAAACAAAAAAAAATTTACAGTCAGAGGCTAGTACTCCAGGAAAAAGGTGTCCGATATAGAGGGATAAAGACGGTATAACATTCATAAAGGTCGTCATTTGTCAAGAGAGGACAAAAAGAAAAAAAATGGTGGAAGGAGGCAGAGTGCACATAACTACAAAAATGACCTACTTGAGTGTCTACTGTTATGGCAATTTCTTACACAACTATAACATGTTCTTCATCAGATCACTGTTGCAATATTGCTGACAACTGGGAAGACTCCCAAAGTTTTTTTTTATAATGACTGGGTGGTGGGTCTGAGGTACAGAAATGGAGTCCAATATTCCTTGTAGAAGGAATCAAGCAAAACCAGCTCTGGCCCTTGAGAAAGCATCAATATTATAATGTTTGGAAAATGTATGACTCCAAGACTAAACTGCTGCTTTCAGTGGATCCTGAATCCAGGCCTATGAAATAAGATCTTGAAGAGACAACTGCTCTAGTAGAGTGAGTTTTGACCTGACCTTGAATAAATTTCCATGGAAAAAATGACAAAACGAAATGGGTGAAATACATCTGGATACAGTCCGTTTAGAAACAGGGAAAACGAAAGTTATGTATTTACCATAACAACAGATCCATGCTGTCTCATTTTCGTCCAGTTCAACTTTTGGTTTGTTGGATCTGACTGGATTTAACCTCAACACTTTCTTCTAGAACTTTGGATCCAAGGCTCTGACTCTTCCTCTACCCACAATTCCCTCTATATACCTTAATTATCTCAGATTTTGTTTGCTGACTCTAACCATATAGAAAAAACATCCTGATAAGTACAAACACTCCTACAGAATAAAAAACAGCAGCTAAGTATGCCAAGCTTGGTAATGTGACCTAAAGCTGACACGCACTAGAAGTGTGCAGATGGCAAAATGGAAGGGGGAAGAAGGGAGGGATAATGAACCAAATGAAAATGAGACGAGACAGATCCATAGTTATAAATACATATCTTTCATATCCAATGTTGTCTGTTTTCAACTAATTCAACATTTCAACAAATTCCAAAGCTGCCTAAAAAAACCTGGGTGGTATGAGGGGAAGGACATCCCTGAGAATGGTAGAGCCAAAGGATATGTGAGCTCTGGACTATACATTCAATTTGTAGACAGACACAAACATATGAAACATTGATCAAGTCGATGCTGCACAAATGTCATCAATGGGAACTCTTTTCATGAGTGCTGTAGAGGTAGCAATTGCTCTTATAGAATGAGCTTCTGGTACTGAGTGCAGACACAAACCTCAAATTTTATATACAAAAGTGCAATCTGACAGCCATTTTGAAATTATAATTTTTGACACATGATTTCCCAATTTTACTTTGGAAAAAGACAAAATTGTTATACTGATTTTCTAATATCGTTGGTACGGTGCACGTTGATCGGATCTGTGTGTAAACAACTACGGTATGAAGTGCATGTTCTCATTTGTTAGAGCAACTGGAGAAAAAAAGACTGGCAAACCAATAAATTGATTCAAATATGCATCAGATGAGACCTTTGGGAGAAAGGCAGGATTTGTTCTCAATGACTCTCTGTCTCTGGGGAAAATAAGAAAAGGTGACTTATATAAGAGCACTTGCAATTTAGATATTCACTCAGTGGATGCAAAGACAATTAAGAAAACAGTTTTCCAAGAAAGGTACTCAATGTCAGCCGAAGTTGCTGGCTCCAGGGGTTTCTAAGTCAATGATGGAAGTAAATTTGTGACATCCCATGGGAGAACTGGGCAACAATAAAAAGGCCCCATTGAGGAAAGCTTTAGATATTCTAAGAGCAACAACAGGAGAGCCATTAAGGCCTATGTGAAAATCTGAAATGGTAGCCATTTGAACTTTGATAGTAGAAAAACAAGATCCTCTGTGAAAAAGTTCTGAAAGAAATTCCAGTATCGATTGGGGGGGGGGGGGTAGAAAAAGGGTCCAGTCCTTTATTATTATGTCCAAAGAGAAAACCTTCTCCATTTACATTTTGTAATTCTTTTTGTATGACGGCTTTTAAGAACAAATTATGTGAACTGCTGAAGAAGAGAGTCTGGCATCTCTGGCTATCGTTAAAATCGGAGACCCCATGTGGTTAACAAGCTTGATGACCTGGTAGACGCATCCCAAAAAGGTGATTCAGAAGATCTGGAGTGGGATCTAGCACCCAGGATGGGTGTACCAAATGAAGCCAAAGGATCTGCCAGACCCAGAGTGAACCAATGAGGATCACCTAGATCTTGCACCTGGTGGTTTTCTGGATGAATTTTGTCAAGAAAGGTATTGGTAGGAATGCATACAGGAGACCCAGGGGTCAAGTGAGGACGACGGCATTTCTCTATGACTGCCCTTGAGGAGGAATGAGGACAAAGTAACTGCTGCACTTGTTCAAGTCAGAGACAAAGAAGTTGCAGCAAAGTTGGCCCTAGGGGCTGAAAATCTCCTTTGGCACTGTCTGAGAGACCACTCCTAAAGTAATACGACAGACCTGCTCAACTTGTATGCTAGTACATTCAATTTCCTGGAAATGTGTGTTGCTATTAGAAAGATATGGGAAGACTGCACCCACTGCCAGACTTGTACAGCCTCCCAGCAAAGTGGATATGATCATATTCCCCCTTGTTTGTCTATATACTGTACCAATAATATATTGCCCATTTGGATGGAAATCATATCCTTAGGCAGATAGCCTACAACACTAGGAGGACCATTCTCATCTCCAAGATAGTGATTTGAAGTTTGGCCAAAGTAGGTGACCAAGTACCTTTAACCGTCTTTTACTGGAAATGCCCCCCCACCCCGAACCCTAAAAAAAGAGAAGTGTAAAATGGAGATGGAATATTTAAGCCCGATCTTTTGGCCATACAAAGTCTGAGATGCCATTTCTCAGAATACTCCCTTTTCTCCACAGTATGCCAATTTCAAAGATGGTATATATAAGTTTGGGGGGGTATAAGGGTGCAAGCAGGGATGCTTACCCCCCAACAAGTAGTAGATTAAAGGAGAAAGAATAGTTGTGTAAGAACCATAACGATAGATGTTCATCTCTTCTTTGTTGCAGCAATCTTTATATGAGGGAGTTGCCTGCCCAAGCAACTCGACGTCGGCCAGTATACCAAAGTCTCTTTATTACTGAAAGGTGCGTGGTACATCTCATGTAGGCAGCTATCAGACGTTGCCCATAAAAGAGACGTACATGCACACCATCCTCGGAACTGAAGCCCCATGAAGAGAGGCAGTCCAAGGACTAGGAAGTCAAGACATCCAAGAATCATGAGAAGTGGTGAAGTGGGGGAGGCAGAATACTGCAACAGAGAAGAGGACATCTATCGTTATGGTAAGTTCATACACAACTATTCTATGTCCTTCTATTCATCTGCTGCAGTAGTCTTTACATGAGAGAGTACCAAAGCTCATGCAGAAAGTGAGGTGCAGTTAGCTGAAGTATTTTCCAGGAAGCCATGCAGAATGGCTCTGGCAAACCAAGCCCTAGATCTGGAGATAGAATCCAGCTTGTAATGTTTAGTAAAGATGTGGACAAAGGTTCAGGTAGCTGCCTCTAGGATGGAATTTGTGTCTAGGCCTTTAAGAAAGGCACCAAAGGAATCCACAGCCCTGGTGGAGTGAGCTTTGACTGAGCAGGGAAGGGTTTTTCCATGGTAGGCATAGCAGAAGGAAACAGTTTGGGACATCCAGTTAGAAATGGTTTGTTTTGACACAGGTAGTGCCAGAGCCCTGGAATAGAAAGAGACAAACAGTTGGTCTGCTTTTCTAATAGGTTTAGTTTTGTGAAGGTGAAATCTGAGTTGTCTGTGCACATCAAGTGCGTGCAAAATCTTCTCACTAGTGTTTTTGAGAACAGGGAAAAAGGTTGGTAGGTGAACAGCCTGGTTTAAAGACAAATTCTTAATCACTTTGGGCATAAAAGTGGGGTTGGTGCGAATTGAGACCCTGTCTTTGTGGAAAATCAGGAAGGAGGGAGAAGCCATCAGGGCCTGGAGGTCAGTGACCCTCCTGGCAGAGGTTAGGGCTAGCAGCAAGACAGTTTTCCAGGTGCAGTGTTTTAAAGAGGTAGAAGAGGCTGGCTCGAATGGAGCAAGGCTCAGCTTCTCTAGCACAAAGTCAAGGTACCAGAGTGGGGACACATGCCTCCTGGGAAATCTACTTTGGAGGACCCCTTTGAGAAACTATTTGGCCTCATATCTAGAAGCTAAAGGTGGGGAAAGAGGCAGACATGCAGAAATGGCTAACATATCGGCTTTTACAGATGAATAAACTAAGCAAGTATTGAGCAACTCACACAGGTATGAAAGAACCAAACGGAAATCCACAGTTAGTGGGTCAAGGTTACAAGAAAGACACCATATTAAAAATCTTTTCCATTTGGAGAGGTAAAATTTCCTGGTACTGTGTTTCCTGGCCTCTGGCAGGACTTGAAGCAGGTCCTCTGACAATAGGTGTCTAAGCGCTATCAGGGCTCTATCACCCACAGAGTCAGCTGTAGAGTTGCCAAGTGTGGGTGAATGAGGGAGCTCTTATGCTGTGTGAGTAGGTCCACTCTGTGAGGTAACTTGTGATGACTGCACTTGGTTAGGTGCAGGAGAAGGGGGAACCAATGCTGTCTTTGCCAACAGGGAGCCACCAGCAAGACTTTTGGTTTGCCCTGCTGAATCTTCAGCAGGACTTTTGGAATGAGTGGGATGGGAGGGAAAGCATACAGAAACTTCCCCTTCCAGGACATTGAGAGGGCATCCACTTTCATTGCCAGGTAATGAGGTTCCCTGGCACAAAAGTTTGCAAGTTGTTTGTTCATGGAGGAGGCAAACAAGTATATCTGAGGAATACCCCACTGGTGGACTATGTCCAGAAACATCCCTGTGAAGCATCCATTCGTGGGCCTGTGTTGTGGATCTGCTCAGGGTTGTCTACTGCAGACTTCTGTCTGCAGGGGATATTAACCACCTGCAGAGAAATTTGAAGTTAGACTGCTAGTTCCCAAACCTATAAAGCTAGTCGGCACAGAAGGTATGAATTCACCCCTCCCCCACTTGTTTACATTTTAGAGAACAGTTATGTTGTCTGTGAAGATCCTCAAACGACCTGGGTTAAGAAGGGTCTGAAAAGACTGAAGGGCTAGAATTAGAGCTTTCATTTATTTGATACTTATGTGATCTTTTACTTGAGAGGGAGACTACTGCTCTTGTACAGTATTGGGACCCAACCCATCCTGTATCCAAAGCATCTGTGTAGAGGTTTTTATTTGGGACCAAGAAATGGATCAGAAGTCCCGGATTGAGGGACATTTGCTGTATTCACCATAGGAGCTTCTTCTTCAAGCATGGTAGGAGCAGAATTTGGAATTCTAAAAGATGTGATCGACTTCAGGAACCACTGAAACTTCCGCATGTGAAGCCTTGCCAGAGGCAGCACAGGAGTGGTGGAAGCCATTAGTCTAAGGATCCTGAGAAATTGTCTTGCTGACAAAAATTGCAGAGGAAAGAGGTCTGAGAATGTCTGACAGAGCTCCTGTGCATTTTGAGGTGGAAGAGAGACTATCATTCTGTCTGTTTGGAATCTGCACCCCAGAAAGACATGGTCTTGAGATGGGGTGAGGACAATGGCTGAGTGGAGGTTCCTCTGCAGACCCTCTGGGGTATTTGCCTGGAACAGGAGGTCGTCTAGATAAGGGAAAATTTGAATTCCTTGGAGTCTGCAGTATGCAACAACTGGGGCTAAGCATTTTGTGAAAACTCTTGGGGCTATAGAAAGGCAAAAGGCAAGACAGAGAACTGAAAGTGCCAGGATGCCACAGTGAAAATAAATGCCCTGAATTTGGGATGAATGGGAATTTGCAGGTAGGTGACTCATGTCTATGGAAGCCATATATGCCTGTGGGAGGATCAGAGGAAACAAGGTCTGAAGGGTTAGCATTTTAAAGGAAAGTACCTTCAGGAAAGTGTTGAGAAAGGAGATATCTACGGGAGTAGAAGCCTGTTCCTTTCTGATGTGTAGGCACTGGCTGAATGGTTCCCTGTTCCAGCAGGTCTGCCAGTACCTGTGGGAAAAGGGGATCTGTTCTGCAGGTGGCTGTGGGATACCCCTGAAAGGAGGAACCACATGTCATGCCATAAAGTATCCGTGTTTTATGATGTACAAGACCCAGGCATCTTGTGTGATGGTTTTCTAGGCTGGAAGGGATTGGGGAAGTCCTGAGGAGTAAGGAAGAACCTGCTCTGTCAGGAAAAGGCTGCTTGCGCAGAAGGGTGGAGGAGGAAGCTGAGCAGTGTTGGACTTTTTTTGCTCATCTTGGAGGGCTTAGATTGTGAGGGCCAGGTTTGCCTACAGACAAATACCTGCTGGGAGGGGTAGTTCCTGTGGAACTTGGGGACAGGTGAGGCCAGGATGTGTGAGTTCTTTTCAAATCTCTGCAAGAAAAAAGTAAAGAATTAAAAGATTAGCTGAGGCCTGAGAAATTATGTGGAATTATCAAGGGGAGCATCCATGAGCTTCACCTTGATGTTCTCGGGGACGGGTTGAAGCCTTAATCATGCAAACTTTCTCAACACCGAAGCAGAAACAGCTGCCCTAGAGGTAGCTTCCACAGCATCACAGCTGCATATAACTGAGTGACGGGCTACCTGTGAGGATGCAGCAATCAGGGAGTAGGCCAAGACCATGTTTTCTGAGTTAGGCATGTCAGAGGCAGTTTTTGACTGTTGTGATATTAGTTCAAGGGAATACTTGGTCATATTGGTTTGATACTTTAAAGCCCTAAAGGCTAGGGTAGCTGAAGTGTACACATTTTTCCCCAACCATTCTACTTGTCTGCTGTCTTTGTCTGAGGGAAGGAGAGAGGTGGAGGGAAGGGACCTCAACAGCTTTAGCTGATGCCACAGAAATGACTGAGGGGTCAACAACAGGGGTCTTAAAGAGGAAGTTGCAGTCTTGAGGAACTTTATAGTATTTATCTAGCTTTTTAGAAGCTGGAGGCTGGGAGTCTAGATGTTGGGACATGGAGGCAAAGGCATCCAAAAAGGCAGGGATAACTGGTGGGATCACAGAACGGCTGGGGGTTTCCACCTGAAGTCAGTCATAGAATCTGAACATCGGACATTTGAGAGCTGTCCCACCTAAAGTGGTCTCTCATTTTTTTTAAGGGGTTCTCCAAAGAAGATTTCCTCTAAAGGGGAGTCTGTTCCATTAGATTCTTCCTCAGGGGAGGCGTAGTCTAATGGTGAGGGAATTTGTGAGTAGTCGTCCAAGGAGTCACAGTCATCCTCAGTGGAAAGTTCCTCCTCTGAATCAGGTTGTTGTCTGGCTTTTTTTTGAGGAGAGGTAGGCCAGGACAAGGAAGGAGTAGGTGACCCAGTAGTAGGCCTCAAAGACATGAAGGCCCT
The DNA here is from genome assembly GCF_019279795.1 of Protopterus annectens. Lineage (NCBI taxonomy): Eukaryota > Metazoa > Chordata > Ceratodontiformes > Protopteridae > Protopterus > Protopterus annectens. Next base: position 1,396,798,615 of record NC_056725.1, read on the forward strand.
GAATAATCCTTGGACAAAATTTTGCCACTCTTTCTGGGGGTCTTGGGTGGCTGGGTGGGTAACACATTTATTTGTTTTTTCTTAGCAGGCACATCCACCAGATATAATGTTGGGGAACTGGGCATAGGCCTGCATTTCAGTATGCCCGAATCTACTTCTTCCTTCACAAGTATTTGAGTGATTCCCTTGTGGCCTTCTGACACAATGAGCCTGGGATTCCCCTGGACATCTGTACCAGATGTCTGTGAAGCCTCTCTGGACCTGTTGTCATTCAGGTCTAAGGTGGCCTGCAAAACTGGCTCGGCCTGAGGATCCAGATCAGAATGCGTCTCTGGGCTACCATGTGCCTCGAGAGACACACCCATGGGGACAGGAGCAGCTGAAGCTAGGGCCTAGGCCTTTTGGACTTCTGCTACACGGACAGCTCGGTCATCAGGTCGGAGGAACCCTCCATTGTGCTTTTGGCAAGGATTTTTAAGAGTTGGTTCTCTCAATAAATTACGTAGGAGGAAAGTCTGCTCCAAAGAGTCTTGGGGACAAATGACTGGCAGATGGAACAGTTCCTATGGTCATGGTCAGGCCCAAGACAACAAAATGACAGGAATTCAACAGCAAAAGACACAAAAGGGTTCCCCAATGTGGCACTTACCTTTTAGAAGAAATACTTGATTCCAGCAGCAGAGCGACGTCCCGGACTGGTGATCCGACTGGCAGCAAAGTTGTTCAGAGGATGGTGCGCGAGTCTCTTACGGCCTACATGCGATAGCTGCCTATGTACGACATACCATGCACCTTTAAGTAGTAACAGACTTCGGTATACTGGCCGATATCAGGCTGCCTGGGCAGGCAACTCCCTCATGTAAAGAATACTGCAACAGAAGAATAGAAGGACATCGACTTCTGAGATTCACTCTTCTCCAGGTTTTCAGTCCTTTTTTTCCAGCTTGTCTGCACTCAGCATTTCAAGTGCTGGCATTTCAATATGGAGCCAGAGGGGAAGAAAACGGTCTGATCACTGGACCGAAAAAGTCCAGAGTAACACTCTCATGTGGTATCTTGCTAGTGGGACTGGACAGATAGTAATGGCCATCAAGCCTACCAAATGAAGAATTGATCTTGCTTGTGGATAGGGACGTTGAATTACCTGAGAAGCTATGACTCTCAATGAGAGCACTCTCGCTGTTGGAAGTTTGGCACTTTGTTGACCTGATTGATCGGACACGTTATGAATTCTATATGTTGAGTAGGGGCAGTTTGCTTTTTGCATGACTGATCGTTATTCTCAACTGATCTGCAAAACAGAGTAGGAATGCTTGAGGATGTAGCAGTAGATCCCTAGTGGTAGCAGTTAGAAGCCAATCATTGAGATATGGGAAAACTTGGATCCAATGCAGTTGAAGATGAGCTGCTACCACTGCCATAATCTTGGTGAACAATGGGGGGTGGGGGAATTGTGGCACGACTGAATAGCAGTACTCTGAATTGGTAATGACTGGCTCCCAGCTGGAAATGAAGAAACCTCTTGGATTTCCTTTGAATGTTGATAGAGTAGTAGGCATCTAGGAGATCTATAGAGGATATCCAATCATTCTTCCTCAACAGAGGTAGTATGGACTGTACCATGACCATCCAGAACTTTATCTGTTTGAGAAACTGACTGAGATGACTGTGGTCCCTTGTCTTCTCTGGAAAGTACAGTTTTGTACCTACCATAAATGTAGATGTTCGAGTGTATTCACTGCTGCAGTCATTACACTTGGGTTATCCTGCCTTCAGGCAGTCCCGCAGTTGGCCAGAGTTCCAAAGTCTTGGTCCGGCGTCAGTTGCTGTCGCTTCTTCCCTGATGTCAGTGCGCCAGGGGTATATAAGATGCAGCCGACGCCATTTTCTTCAGTTTTTCTTGCCCCAGATGTCAGGTGCCCCCAAATAGGTAGGCAATACATATTGCTAATAAAACATACAATAAAGGTAAAACCAACACCTTCAGTTACCAGCAAATACACCACATAGGTAGTATAGGGTTGAAAGGTATAGATAAGTCCCAGCTAAGAAAGAGGGGATGGAGGGAGGGCAACCTGGACTGCAGCAGTGAATACACTCAAACAGCTACATTTATGGTAGGTACAAAACTGTACTATGTTCATCGTGTTTCACTGCTGCAGTCATTACACTTGGGTTGAATCCCAAAGCTGAGGTAGGGTGGCTGGTTCTATAGAGGATTTCGGGTGGCTATGAGGCCCTGCAGCACTGCAGTGGCAAAGCCAGCTCGGGATCTAGAATAAAGAGGCAAGTGATAATGCTTGGTAAAGGTGTGCACTGAACTTCAAGTTGCAGCTTCCAAGATATCTTTGGTAGGTACTCCTCTAAGGTAGGCAGCTGAAGTGGCTGTTGCCCTGGTGGAAATGTGGCCTAATGTTACTAGGTACAGTTTTCCCATGCTGTGTGTAGCAGAAACGTACACAGTGTCCTATCCACTTTGAAATGGTCTGCTTTGAAATAGCCTTTCCCTGTGATCCTGCAACATATGCTACAAACAACTGCTCAGTTTTTCTGAAAGCTTTTGTTTTGTCCAAGTAGAAATGTAACTGTCTGTGTATGTCCAATGAATGCAGAAGTCTCTTCCCTTTATTCTGGGGATTTGGATACAAAGTTGGCAAGTGAATAGTTTGGTTAAGAGCCACACTGGATACCACCTTTGGCATAAATGAAGGGCTTGTTCATAAAGAAACCCTGTCTTGGTGAAAAATTATGAAAGGCTCCACTGCCATTAGTGCCAGTAACTCTGAGACTCTTCGTGTTGAGGTTATTACAAAAAGCAGAGTAGTTTTCCATGACACATATTTTAATTCTGCTGAATTGGCAGGCTCAAAAGGAGGTAAAGTTAGTTTTTCCAAGACAAAATTGAGGTCCCAAGTTGGTGTCGGTGCTCATCCGGGGCGGTCTTCTGTTTTTAGCCCCCCTGAGGTACTGTTTTAGCAATGGATGAGAGAAAATAGGAGGATCTGTGTTGTAATGAGCCGAGATGGCAGAGACGTGGATCTTAATGGCCTTTGTCCAGCATCTCAGTTAAGTATTGTAATATCTGAGGAATATTTGGGACAAGAGTGTCAAAGCTTTGAGCCTGGTTCCAGGCACAGAATCTCTTCCACTTTTCTGAATTCTTATTGGTGCTAGGCCTCCTGGCCTCCAAAATGACATCCATAACAGCTTTAGAGAGAGGTGTTGTCTGCTTGATTAAGGAATCTGCCATGCAGCCAGGTTTAAGGTTTTGAGCTAACTGTACAGGATCTGATTGTTTTGCTGAGTCAGAAGATGCAGAGTTTGAGGTAATATCCATGGTGGGCCTTGAGCTAAGTTCCTTAAGATTGGGTACCAGTGGTGGCGTGGCCAGTCTGGGGCAATCAGGATCATTTTTGGCTTTTCCTGTCTGGCTTTTAGGAGTACCCTTGAAAGGAGAGGCAGTGGTGGGAAGGCATAAACTTTTAGGCTTTTCCAGCTGAACGAGAGAGCATCCACTTTCCATGCTTGTGTGTGGTAAGTCTTTGTGCAGAATTTCTGTAGTTGACAATACATTGGGGAAGCAAAAAGATCTATGCTGGGATCCCCCATTTTTGTGTTATCATGCTGAATACTTGTGGATTTAATTTCCATTCGTGAGGATCCATAATGTTTCTGCTTAAGTCGTCTGCCAGAGTATTTATCTTTCCTGGGAGGAATTGTGCTTGCAGATGAACTTGATAGGTTAGAGCTGTGTTCCACAAGGTCATGGCTTGTCTGCATAGGGGATATGAATGAGTGCCCCCTTGCTTGTTTATGTACCACATAACTGTGGTGTTGTCTGTCTTTGTCCTGGATGCAGAAGGTCCTTGAAAGCTGTTAGGGCATTTTGTACAGCTAGCATCTCTTTTTGATTGATGTGAAGATGCATTTGGTCTGCGGCCCACTTGCCCTGAATACATTTTCCTGCCATGTGTGCTCCCCAGGCGTAATCCGAAGCATCTGTTGTTAGTGCCTGCCTGGCTGTGGGTAGAGTGGAAGGCTGTCCCTTGCTGAGGTGACATGCCTGTGCCCACCATCGAAACTCCTATTGTAGGCAGGGAATTAGTGGTATTACTGCTTCCAAACTGTGACAGTGTTGGGTCCAAACACTTTTTAGGTACCATTGTAATTTCCTCATATGCAGTCTGGCATATGGTATTAGCAGTATGCAGGATGCCATGAATCCCAAGGCCTGCAGAATTTTTCTTGCAGGGAGTTAGGTTTTTGTTGCCATCAATTGAAAGTACTGAGTCAGTTGTCCTTGCTTGTCTGGGTGAGATAAGCCATTTGGGCCATTGTATTTAAGCTGGCACCCAGGAATATTATCTCTTGTGAGGGCGCTAGTTTTGACCTCTTTTCATTTACTGTGTACCCCAGGCAAATTAGCAACCTTTTTACAAATGCTAGATGCTTTAGAAGAATGTCCTTGCTCTCTGGTTGAATAAGGCAGTCGTCCAAGTATGGATATATTTGAATTCCTTTTTGCCTGCAAAATGCAATTACTGGTGCCAGGCATATTTGTGAAGACCCTGGGCACAGTAGATAAGCCAAAGGGCAGTGCAGAGAACTGGTAATGCGTTGAACCAGCTATGAATCTGAGGTATCTTCTGCAATTTTGTCTGATAGGGACATGCAGATATGCCTCTTTGAGGTCCAAAGTAACAAGCCAAGCCTTCTTGCCCAGCATGGGAAGAAGCTGCTGTAGTGTCAACATTTTGAATTTCGGAACATCCAGGTAAGTATTTAGAGTAGAAAGGTCCAGTATGGGTCTCCAGGCTTTGTCCTTTCTGGGGACCAGGAAAAGTCTTGAGTAAAATCCTTGTCCTTGTTCCTGTTGTGGCACTTTTTGAAGAGCTCACATGTCCATGAGGGCTGTAATTTGTTTTTGTGCCTCTGCCCACTGATTTTGTGGCAGGTCTGGCATTCCTTTTAGACTTGGTAGAGTGTGATAGTGGAACCTGTAACCTTGAGACACAATATTCAGAACCCATTTGTCTTGGGTGATTATATGCCAATTTTGTGAAAAAAGTGCTAGTTTTCCTCCTAAGGGAGCTGCCAAAAGGTAAGTGCTTGGCATTTGAAGGGGGAAGTCACTGGGACTGTTTCCTATAAGGTTGTGACTTGTCTTCCCCTCCTTTTGGGGTTGAAGCACCCCACTGTTATGGTCTGTAAGAGCCTTGGAGCTGAGATCTGCCTCTAGGGCGTCTGTATCTGCCTCTCTGTGGTCTATCTGACACTGGAAAGGACCCAATTCTTTGAAGGCCAATTTCTGCTAAATCGAGGTGGCTGTACCTGTAAGAAATCCTTCACTGTTTGCATAGATTTTGCCTTATCCTCAATTTTCTTTAATACCTCTTCTGCCTTAACACCAAATAAAATATCCTGCTGTAAAGGAGCATTTAATAATTTTACCTTAACACGATCAGGTAAACCTTGTTCTTTTAACCAAGCATGCCTTCAAATCACAGATCCTGTAATTGCTGCTCTACAAGAAACCTCTAACGAATCAAAACCACATTGCAGAGTATGTTTTCCCACTTGCTCAGCTGCATGCAATAAATCCTGCATTTCCTTATAGTCAGGATGTTCTGAATTTGTAAGCATTTTCTGTTTTAACAGAAACATTAAATATTGCTGGTATTTAAGCATGTGAAACTGGCAATTTAAAGCTCAGACTGCTAAAGTTGCACAAGTGTAAGCTTTCTTCCCCCATCTGTCTAATGCTCTAGAATCCCTGTCAGAGGGAACTGGATGTTTAGCCGTGGAAGCCTTTACCCCTTTGGGACCCTGGGAAACAGTTTCTGGGTCAGCAACAGGTTTTTTATAAAGAAATTTGTGAGAGTCAGGGACTCTGTAGTATCTGTCTGGCTTGACTGGAGCAGGGGGCAAAGAATCAGGATTTAAACTGGATTCAGAGAACACATCATCCACAATATCTAACACTGGCAGAATAGCAAGGGGCCTGTGCTGAGGCAATAAAAGAAAGTCTCTAAGCCTGTTCTTGGATTCTGAGTAATCCTGGCCCTCCCAATGGAAATGCTCCCTCATGATATGTAAAGTTTCCCCAAAAGAGTAATCCTCAGGAGGAGAGGCTGAATGAATTGATTCTTCAGCATCAGAGTCCTCATAGGGGGGTAAAGAGTATCCCTGGTCTGAACAGGTATCAGAAGAAATGGAAACCTGGTCAGGAGTCATAGTCTGTATCCTGCCTAGGCCTTTTATCAGGAGGGGGATGGGAACCCCTGATCAGAGTAATTAAGTCTTCGGCCATTTTGAGCATCTGTTTTTTAGGCATGGAGGCCTGGTCAGGTGAATGCTGTACTTGCTTCTTTGTCTTTAATGGAGTTTTAGACTTGGCTGTAGTTTTGATGGTACGCTGTGAAGGTCTGAAAACACCCTCAGAAGCAGATGCCTGCTCAGCAGCTCCGGACCCATCTGAGGGGTTAGTTTCCATAGGCCCAACGCCTTGAGTTTCCAGAGGCCTAGACTTCTCCACGTGGGAGTTGGAGGCGGCCTGTGGCTCTGAGGAAGTGGGTGTCAGGGGCTGCGAAAGCGCCTCACTGAGAACTGGCGACTGGCCTAGAAGAGGCTTCATCTTCAGTTTTGGGCCTTGGATGCCTGTCCTTATCCTTGTCTTTCCGTTTTTTGTGTATTCCGGTCGTCAGTTGTTCCGACGGCATGGTATAATTAAACCTTCGGCCAAAGTAATATCGAGCAAAGTCAAACCGACATTTAATAGTGCGCTTGTCAAAGCTAGCACAAAACCGACAACTAGTGACGTCGTGGTCTGGGCCTAGGCATGGAATACAGAAAGAATGAAAATCCTTATGAGGTATTTACTTCTCACAAGAAATACAATTATTAACTTTTACTGACATCGGTCTGAGGCAAGAAAAAGTTTCCCCAACGGGGTACTTAGCTTTATTGAAGACTTCGGTTCTAAAATTCTAATTGAAAATCTCAGGAGTCGGCCGACCGGCACTTGCGAACTGCTTTTGCTTCATGCACCGCGCGGAAAGAAAGACTGAAGAAAATGGGGTCGGCTGCATCTTATATACCCCTGGCGCACTGACGCCAGGGAAGAAGCGACAGCAACCGCCGCCGGACCAAGACTTTGGAACTCTGGCCGACTGCGGGACCGCCTGACGGCAGGATAACCCAAGTGTAATGACTGCAGCAGTGAAACATGATGAACATATAGAAAGAACCCGGAATAGACTCCAGATTCTAACTGGTTTGGGAGATCTGTTGGAGGACTCTTTTCTAGCAATTTTGAAACTTCTGTTGCTGCAGATTCTAACGGATCAGGTGGAGTATTGGGGATCTTTAATATTTTCTTTGGAGAATACAAAAAGGAATGGTACATCATCTGGTGATTATCCATAACACCCAGGAATCTAAAATAAGGATTTGCCAAGTTTGTGGGTGTAAGGTTAAGTACGCCCCTAACGGTCTCCAGACCGCAGCAGGTGGGTAACCTTTTAGGGGTGCTGGTAGCTTTTTTCAGTGAAGTGACCACAGAAACACTGATTCTGTAGTCCGCTTCTGCCTCTGAAGCAACGTCTATTCAAACTGCCACCTCCTCTGCCTTGGGGGGGGGGGGATCTATACCATGAGTGTGATGGTGAAAAGGCCCAGTCCCACTGAGAGTTATGATGCTAGTCCGTTGTCCCAGTCGGAGCAGTCCCCAGAGTAGTCCATGGTCAGCGATCCCCGTCGGCGTCTCAGAAGAAGCATAGTATTGAATGTCAGCCGCGCCGGCGACACCAGTCAGCACCGTCTGCTTGTAAGCTCAGACAACCGCAGCGTTCGAGGTCCCCAAAAAACAAGCCCCACCAAATAAAGACCCAAAAAAAGACAAGTCCCAAAACAACCTGCACAAAAACATGTACAATATATACAAAAATATACAAAAAAAATAGGCAGGTAACAGCCACACTGTAGGCCACACAGCTTCACTGCAGGAGGAGGGATCAGAAATCCCTGTACCACAAGTCCACCTCACTCTAACAAAAACTTGTACTGCTGCAACAAAACATTACAGAAAAAAATAAGCATTGCAAACCCACTGTGCCACTCAAATTAAAGGCAGCAGTAGGAGTTGGGAGGCTGATGCTAGCAAAAGTAGCATTTATGCACCAGACAAAACAGTACTAGCACCTTAGCCTTCAATAAGGTAGTAGAAAGTATGCACTGAACTCCAAGTAGGTGCTCCCAGAATATCAAACAATGCCTTAGAGGAGAAACAAATAGCTCCTAACCCTAGTGGCCCTTGAAATAAAGTCTTGAAACTGGCAGGCATGTGATATGAACAGAATACAATGATGAACACCTGCGCAGCTGGCCTAGTTGCCAAACACAAAATAACAAAACATAAAATGCGAAACAGCCACTGTAAAAGAATCAGGTAAAACCTTGAACTGCCTAAAAACAAGTAACTGCTAACAAGCCTGTGCAAAAAGCTAATCCACTTTAAAATAGTTTAATTGCACACAGGCTTTTTAATTCTTGCAAAGCAAGTCCGTAAAAAAAGGATCTCTGGTTAAAAAAAGGTAAGTCAACGCAAAGCAAAAATGAATTATGGAAAAAGAAATCCTGTGTGCTAAAGGAAAAGATAGTGAGGCTATGGATGTGGCCTGTATGGACAAATGAGCCATTTGGTGCCAATAGGGCCTAACCACAAGAGTTTAAAGCGAAGGATTTTTCAATTCAGCAGTAGCTGCCTTCCACAAAAAGGCAGTAAGTTCAGGTTTCCAACACAGGCTCAGAAGTAGTAAGGTTGAGTTTTCCAACACAAAAGGGTCTCTTAACTTGGATGAGGAGCTCTCTGCTTGAACAAAGGATGCAGGAAAAAAAGGTGAGCTTGTATTGAATCAGATGAAACAAACAAATCATAAATTACAGTAGGCACTTCATTAACAAGCTTTTTGGAAAAATTGCATGGAAAGAAAACCGTTTGAACAATAATAAAAAAGTAAATCTTTGAAATAAATTAAAATAAAAATCCAAAAATCTTTTCCATTTTTTTACGTCCCATCTCTTCAGCTTTTCTTCTACATTCTTCATTTTGAAGAGGAACACCAAATTCTGGCTGCTTTTGTCTTCAACACTGACAAGTGGCAGATTGTGAGATCTCTTGAGCACATTGAAGCTTCTAATTAGAGGTGAAGAATCCATCTGAGATAAAGAATGATTGAGGAGGAGGTGAACCTCTTCTGAGATAACAGATGGGGACCAAGAGGTAAAAGGCCAGTGTTGAAGCTTCAGATTGATTAGAAGTGGAGTACCAGTGTTGCGAGGCCAATCTGGAGCCTATAATACCTCCTTTGGAAGAGGCAGACCTGAACTTTTGGAATACCAGGTTTTTGAAGAAGCCAATCTGAAAATATCCTTGATGAAGTGGTTTGTCAGGAGCATCCACTATCGTTGCAGAAGGTGAGTGTGTGGGGAAACGATGAGATGCTTTGTTTTTCCAACTGAGTTTCAGAGCGATTTGAGAGTTTTGTGTGGGTTCGTTGATTTCTGCTGTTTTTTTCTGAGGATCTAGTTTCATCTTCTTGCCGGAGGGGATCCATGATTTGTCTCCCATGACACTGTTGCCTGGTTTGTTGGCTGAACGAGAAACCACCTGGGGAAGAGTTAGTTGTTGTCCGTGCAATTGATCTCCCATAAAATGCCTGTTGTTGCAGAAACCTTGCCCAGATGTTAGTTTTGTTGTTGTCGTACACAGTTGTAAAATCTGTTAGAATCAACACCTGCACATCCAAACCCTGGAATTGAAAGCCATCAATGCAAACATGACTGTTAACATGTCTGCTAACATCCACTTGTTGTGATGGTGTACTGTTATCCCACTCCTGTCTTGTGTCCACTTTCCACTTAGACATCTCCTTCCTGCCCAAATGCAGATGGAGGTTCACAATGGTTAAAATTCTCTGAGCCATGCTGACAGAGAGTCCCTTGTTTAGGTGACATTTATGTGAATGCACCACAAAATCTTTTGTCAGTGCTGGCTTAGTATGAATGACAGTGCAGAAATCTTTGCAGTGCTGTGTCCATACATTCATTGGCATACCATTAATGCAGTGCTTGGACCTAAGCAGTCCATGCTGGAAGTTGCAGTCAAGATGCCATGAACTCCCGATAGTTGAGGGGAAGGGAAGGACCAGTGACTGATGAGATAGTTGATGGAAGTAGTGGAGGATGACTGGACTGGTCACAGTCTAAAAACCACAGCTGATGGATCTTGAGAGGGGTACTGACTTTGAAGCACATTCGTTGGAGAGGGACTTAGACTGTATCTACTCTCACACCCAGAATACCTATAAAGTCTAAGCACTGCTATGACTTTCCAGATGCACTGTCAGGCGTCCCTCCTTTTCTTTATAATCAAGTATGACAGTCAAGTAGAAGTAGAGACAACCTTCTTTTGAAGCTGAAGTAAGCTATCACTTGCTGCCAAGGATAGCCGATGAATACTGCAGAATGAGATAAGCAAGGAATCATGAGGAGAGGAAAAATTGTGAAAATCGGTGCAACTGCAGATAAGCTCTGCCAGTTTCCCTGAGATGACAAAGTTAGTCTCTTGTGATCTTGATTGCACAGCTGGTGAGTTGCATCTTTGACCATCAACATGACAGTTGCTGTGTTGTAACATCCATTGATCCTTGCCCAGATAAGGTTGGAGGATAGATAACGCCAAAATTGGTCTCTGGAACCACCCTTCTCTGTGCGAGGATACCTTCTTAATTGCTGGAACGCTGCTTTGGCTTTTGTACTACTGAACTGGCGAGAATCTTTGTGAGCCTTTTCTTTCTTTTGAGAAGGAGCCCTTCTGGCATGAGGACTGAGGGGGCATTGCATCTGGCAAAAATTTGAATAAAAGAAATAAATTGCAGTGATGAATGGGTGATTGTGTTGAAATAAACCCTGTTTTTTCTTTAAAAATGATCTTTTGCAGAGAGGAGCTGTTTCCCAAAGGAGCTGGCAGCTGCTGAAGACTGCTCATTCTCCCTGCTAGAAAGGTACTTCTGACCACTGGAACACCAGACTGGCAGTACCCCTAGTCTGCTGATCTGCAGGTGAACTGTCTGATCTAGGCCTCTGAACACCTGAACCTGCCCCCACAGGCCGGAACCAACTACCCAGCCCTGGTCCCACCCACAGATATGTCCCACCCCTTAGCAGGGGAATTTTAACTTTAATGTCTGCTTTTAGCTTCTTTTAACATTACTAAACTTCGAGCTTTAGCCTGCAAAAATCTTAAAACAACTCAGCCTAAAAAACACATCCTCAAAATTCTTCATTACTATCCTCACAGGCTGTCCAAACCACACATCAGACCTAGCTAGATCGGTCAAAATCCTATTCTACTGATGAGAACAGAACTAGGGGCAGCCAACCCAAGCAAACCCACACTGCCAGAACTAAACCCAGCAATTCTCTACTACATGAAACTTTTAATCGACACAAAACCAATCCACCCACTTCAAGACCAATAAACCTCCGCCAGCACCCTTACAAGAAATACCAATTGTGAGCATTTCCCATTTGATGGAAAGAACTGAATCAATTTCCTGCGCCTTCAGCATATAGTGAAAGGAATATAATCTTCCCACCCCTAGACAAAGCCTCCTTGCCTTTTTCACCTTTCACACTTTTTTAAAGACACATAGTTTTAACACCTTAAGCAGGAACCTTAAACACAGACTCTTTAACTAGGACTCTTAAACAAATACTTATGAACCGGTCCTATACGGACTAGGGGCATCAGGGAGGCAGGGGGGGCAGGAGGTCCAGGAGGCTTATTCCCAGCAGGAGCAACAAAGTCAGGCCTACACAGGAGGGGCAGCTGGAAGAAAGGGGGAAAGTAAAACATCAGTGCCAAAATCCCTAAATTCCTTCTTTCAAGCATTTAAAGTGCTCCTAACTTGTTAAGAGTGGGTGAGTGCTGGAAATGGAAATCTCTGAAAATGAAGGCTCCTCAGGAGGATCCATACATCAGAGAAAAGACGAATCAGAAAGAGAATATAGGAACTCCACAGAAACAGAGACAGCTCTGTGAACACTGTTCAAAACTATCAAACTCCTGTTCTCTCCTGTTCAACCCCTCTTCTTTATCAGGAGATAGAAATCAGAATCAATCAAATCTATATCTCTTTCAAGCATTTGTTTCTTTCTATGTTTCCCGAAATGCTGGGAGAATGAAGGGAGGAGAGAAAACAGAACCTGCACTACTAAAGAGCTGGGGAAGCTGAAGGAGCAAGGAACTAACCAACTACCTTGAAGAGGAAGGGAAGGAGCCTGCCCCCTAGAGCTGGCCTACCTCCTGAGAGAGAGACATCCTGTAACAGTGTAAAATCTGCCTGAGACCCAGAGACTCTCAGACAGGCAAAACCTCTCGCTCCCCTGGTCCTTCTACCGACGTCCGGGACGTCCCAGGCTCTTCCCTTCACCTCACTGTCGCTCCTTGTCCTTGCTTGCTTGGGATGAGCGGGCCTCCGCATCATACGGCAGCATAACGCTCCAGCAACACTAACCTAAACAACTGCTACCTCTAAATAGCTCTGTTATTGTTAGCACTGGGCGCGGCAATCAACAACAACGTGCTCAGGCCCTAAAACAAGGTATACAATATGTATGATATGATAATCCCTATGCTGCGGTATCTCTTTCACAGAAAATACACAGTTATGACATCCGGTTAAATACTGAGGCAAGAAAGAAAAAAGAAAAACCAAATGTTACCCAGCCAACTCTACCAACGGGTCCATCTGAAACTCGGAGAAGAAAAGTGAAACGCCAACCCTGCACATTGCAATTGCTGCGGCATGGGATATGCAAAAAGACTGAGAAATTGCGTCGCGTGGGTCATGAGTACTCGGACCCTGATCTAAAAGCGCCATGCCATGACCGACGCCAGCCTTCTCTGGGTATTCGACCGGATTGGGACGGGACCTTGGAATAGTCATCAGACTGGCTGCAGCAAGGGAAGACGAAGAACATCCCTGTGATTTCCTGAATCACATTTTCTTACCCCCCCCCCCCTTTGATTCCTGGAGCAGGATCTTTGTTGGGTGGAGAAATGGAAACCAACTGCATAAGGGGTCTTATCTTCTTGCTCATTCCTGGTAAGTCTCTAACTTTTGGTCCAAAGAGAGTGAAACCATCAAAAGGGTCATGAATAAATGATGCCTTGAAGCTTTCAGGGAAGTCACATAACCACATCCAGGCATGGTGACTCATAGCAATGCCTGTACCAGCTGCTGCATTGGATACCAGGCATATGGCTACAGTAGAGGTAGATGAAGGGAAGATATTTGGGTGTCCACTGTTTTTTGGATATTCGAAGGCAAGTTACCCAAGATGAACCTGGAAATCTTGATTACATTTCTCTGAAAATGTGACAAGTGTGCAAGGTAATTCAGCACTCTGACAGCAAATGTCACTGAAGAATATGCTTGTTTCACTAGTCTGTCCAAAACCTATGACTCTCTGTTAGGGGGATAGACAAGAGAACTCTCCTCAGACAGTTCTTTCTTTGTGGCTGCTACCACCATGGTATCTACAGGGGGTCGTTTTGGACAATGCTTGCTATCTTTCATGGCTATCAATTTTTTTTTTAGGAATTGGCTCTGTATTATCAGGGTCCTTCGAAGCCCGCTGTGCCATGAAATCTAGGAGTGCATCTGGAGTGGGACCCATCCAGGACACAGATGAGCCAGACCCAAACGCTTTGAGAAACACAGACTGATCCGAAAAAAGGGTTTCATTGGACCATCCTCCTCCTGCTTCATCAATTCCAGGATGTCCCCAAATGTGACGTCTCCTGGGGGATCCTTCTCCCTCATCCAAATTAGTGTCTTCAGTAACCAACTCAGGAGAGGAGTCTAAGTATGTCCTATTGCATATCTGTTTCCTTGGAACATGTCTCTGAGGTTCTGCTGCACACAGGTTAGAATAAGACCGGGAACTTGAGTGCTGACTGCTCCTGAAAACTATGGGTTCTGTCTGTCTCTGTTGATCTGAATGAGAGGCAAAAGAAAAGTACAGTTGTGTACACTTACCATAAATGTAGATGTTTGAGTGTATTCACTGTTGCAGTCATCACACTTGGGGTTATCTGCCTGCAGGTAGCCCTCAGTCGGCCCGAATACCAGAGTCTTAGTATTTCTGCGTCGGATGCTGTCGCTTCTTCCATGACGTCAGGTTGTCAGGGGTATAAAACAGGCAGTCAACGCCATTACATCAGTTTTTCTTTCCCCAAACGTCAGGAGCCACCAAATAGGGAGCTAGTATATGGTGGGGAACACCACCAGTAAAAAGTAAATACCAATGCCATTAGGAATGGCCATAGAGAGGAGAGATGGACAGAGAAAGCCAGGGTGCTGGAGGGAGGGAAACCAGGACTGCAACGGTGAATACACTTGAACATCTACATTTATGGTAAGTGTACTATGTTCTTCATGTTTCACTGTTGCAGTCATCACACTTGGGTTGATTCCCAAAGCCGAGGATGGGTGGAGGCAGTCAAGAAGTGTTAGGGCTGGCTAGTAGGACTGCTGTAGCAAATCTAGCCCTGGATTTGGAAAAGATAGGCAAGTGGTAATTCTTGGTGAAGGTGTGTACAGAACTCCAGGTTGCAGCTTCCAGACTGTCCCTGGTAGGGACTCCCCTGAGAAATGCTGTACAGGTGGAAGTAGCCCTAATTGAATGTGCTCTCATCCCCTGTGGGGTAGGATTTCCATGGTGCTTGTAGCAGAAATGGATGCAATGTGCTATCCATTCTGAAATAGTTTGTTTTGAAATGGCCTTACCCTCTGCCTCTGTAGCAAAGCTGACTAGCAGCTGGTCAGATTTTCTGAAAGGCTTAGTCCTGTCAAGGTAGAACCTGAGCTGTCTGTGCATATCCAAGGAATGCAGGATCCTTTCCCCTTTATTCTGAGGGTTAGAAGGTTGGTAAATGGATGGATTGGTTTAGAGCCACACTGGACACCACCTTAGGCATAAAAGACGGGTTAGTCCTGAGGGAAACCCTGTCAGCATGGAAAATAATGAAGGGTTCCACAGCCATTAGTGCCTGTAACTCAGACACTCTTCTACCTGAAGTTATGGCTAAAAGCAATGCTGTTTTCCAAGAGAGGAATTTTAACTCTGCTGAGGCACAGCAGGTTCAAAAGGGGGAAGCGTGAGCTTTTCCAAGGTCCCAGGCAGGGGTGGGTGCTCTTCTAGGGGGCCTTAATTTGTTAGCCCCTCTCAGGAACTGTTTGATGAGAGGGTGAGAAAATAGAGGTGGCTCAGGATTATAATGAGCTGAGATGGCAGAGGCATGAATCTTAATGGAAGAGAAGGAGAGGCCTCTGTGTAGTAGCTCTGCTGGGTAATCCAGGATTAGAAGTAAGGACTGACTGCTGTGTCCTTTCCTTTAGACTGCTTCCAAGAAAAATATATTTTCCACTTTTCAGCATAGGATTTCCTAGTACTAGGCCTTCTGGCTTCAAGAATGACATCCAGCACCTGTTTGCTGAGGGTTGCTGGTGGGTTATTCAAGGGATAAGCCAGGCTGCAAGGTTTAGGGTTTACAACTGTGGATGCAAAATATGTCTCTCCTGCTGAGACAGCAGGGTAGGAGTATGATGTAGGTGCCAGGGTGGCACCGTTGTCAGGCTGCGTAGGAGTGGGTACCAGTGCTGGCATGGCCAGTCTGGGGCAATAAGAATTGAACCACAAGATGAGCCACAAACTGTGATACTGTGCCACTCTTTATTAAGTCATATAAGTAACAAAATATTAAAACAACAGAAAGAAACAGACCGGTTTCGGCTAATGGTATTACATAGCCTTCCTCAGTGTTAAAAACTCATCAAACCATTGTTCATTTTATAATGTCATTCAATAACCAA
Source organism: Protopterus annectens (assembly GCF_019279795.1). Taxonomy (NCBI): domain Eukaryota; kingdom Metazoa; phylum Chordata; order Ceratodontiformes; family Protopteridae; genus Protopterus; species Protopterus annectens. The sequence goes on from NC_056725.1 coordinate 1,396,814,556, forward strand.
TTAGCTTCTGATTGGTCATATTACAAGTGTTCATTCAATCCTGGTGGGAAAAGCTCTCCCAATTTAATAATCCACTTTTTCTTAAATTTAATTTACTATTATTTATTTATTTTATTTATTTATTTTACATTTGTTGACCGGGATAGTCCGACTGGATGCATGTCCATTTTCAGCGGAGGCCCGGGGAGAAAAGCTCCAAGGGTAAGCAGATACAGCATTACATATTATAAACAGACTATTTACAGAGATTACATAAGTAAGCAAGTTAAACAAGTTCCACAGGTTACAGTTAGTCCTGAGCACAAGTCAGGATTAAATTAAATTACACAGTAAACTGGTTAACAGATTTTTACACATTCGAGTTAGCCAGGCTTGATACATTGACATAGCCAGTTAAGTGACAAATGTTGTTTGAGTCTAGTTTTAAATTGACCCAAGGTGGAAAGTAAGGTAATATCAGCTGGAAGAGAGTTCCAGGATCTACTTACAGAGTTTGCAAAGAGAGAATCACCGGCTGTGTTATTAATTTTGCTAGTCTGAATTAGTAGTTTGTTAGAGGATCGAAGCGGTCTAGGATTGTTATAGAGGGTGATAATATTTTTAAGTGCAGGAGTATTGTCCGGATTATAGAGGATTTTATTATAGATAAAATAGTGGGCAATAGATCCTATAAAGCTGGATGGCATTCCATTTTGGATGCAAAGGAGAAAAAGTGGATTATTAAATTGGGAGGGCTGGTCTGTTTCTTTCTGTTGTTTTAATATTTTGTTACTTATATGACTTAATAAGGGGTCACTGGCACACTATCACAGTTTGCTGGCTCATCTTGTGGTTCAATATGGGTTACTGGAGCCATGCAATTGCCTAATGCGCAGGGGACTTTGTTGGCAATAAGAATTGCCCTTGGCTTGTCCTGTTTTATCTTGAGTAGTACTCTTGAGAGAAGGGCAGAGAGGGAAAGGCATAGATTGAGAGGTTTTCCCATTGCAAGGATATGGCACCCACCTTCCAGGCCCTGCTGTGAGGGTTCCTGGTGCCGTATTTGCTTAACTGGTGGTTCTCGGGGGAGGCAAAGAGGTCCACCTCTGGATCAGAAGGTTGAAGGTGTTGGGCTCCAATTTCCACTCGTGTGGGTCAAGGAGATTTTTGCTTAAGTCTTCTGCCAGTGAATTTTGTTTGCCTGGCAGGAATTGAGCTTGTAGATGCACTTGGTTGCTCAAGGCTGTCTTCCACAGGGCCATGGCTAACTTCCAGAGTGGGTAAGAATGGGTTCCCCCCTGCTTGTTTATGTACATGTTTTTATCAGCAGTTTTCCTGGAAGGATTAGGTATCTGAAAGCTGTCAGAGCATTCTGTACAGCTAGCATCTCTTTTTGACTGATGTGCAGGAGAATCTGTCCTGGGCTCCAGTGGCCTTGAATGCATTTGCCTGCCATGTGAGCCCCCTATGCATAGTCTGATGCATCTGTTGTCAGGGTTTGGGCGGCGAGGGGTTGAGTGAAATGCAGTCCCTTGTTGTGGTTGCATGCTTCTGCCCACCAAAGGAACTCTGCCCTTAGACAAGGTATGATAGGAATGACTGTTTCCAGGTCCTGAGAATGTTGGCACCAAAGACTTTTTAAGTACCACTGAAGTTTCCTCATATGCAGTCTTGCATATGGAATTAGCTGAATACATGAGGCCATGAACCCTAGGGGTTGCAGTATTTTTCTTGCAGATAGCTAGATTCTGGTGGCCATTTGTTTGAATTAGTTTGTCAGATAGACCTGTTTTTCCGAAGTGAGAAATGCCATATGGGAGGTTGTGTCCAAGCTTGCTCCCAGGAATACAATCTTTTGACTGGGTACCAATTGTGATTTCTTTTAATTGATGGTGTACTCCAATGAAGTGAGAAGGCTTTTTACAAATGTCAGGTGCTGAAGTAGAAATTACTGACTGACTGACTGTCTGAATCAGGCAGTCGTTCAAATATGGGAACATTTGTATACTTCTCTGCCTGCAGTATGCAATGGCTGGAGTTAGGCACTTTGTGAATACTCTGGGTGCAGTAAATAAGCCAAAGGGAAGTGCAGAGAACTGACAGTGCATAGAGCCTGCCCTCAAATGTAGATATTTCCTGCATGACTCCATTATGGGGATGTGCAGACAAGCTTCTTTTAAGTCAAGAGTGACTAACCAGGCATCCTTGACTAGCATAAAGAGAAGCTGTTGCAGGGTAAGCATCTTGAATTTTGGGACCACCAGAAAGGTGTTGAAAATTGAAAGATCCAGGATTGGGTGCCAAGAGCCCTCTTTTCTGGGCACCAGGAAAAGTCATATGTAGAAACCCTGACTACTTTGTTCGAATGGAACAGGTTGAATAGTTCTGATACTGAGCAGGGAAAGTACTTGCTTTTGAGCCTCTGCCCACTGGTTTGGAGGAAGGTCTGGAAACTCGTTTGGGGTTGGCAGTGAATGGAAATAGAATTTATACCCCTGGGATACAATGTTGAGGAACAATTGGTCCTGAGTAATGGACATCCTTTTTTTTGCATGAAGGGCAAGTTTTCCTCCTAGGGGCACAAGCAGTTGGGCAGGGCTGGGAAGCTGAATCGAGAAGTCATTGTGCACTTTTTTCCATAGGGGGTCGGCTTATCACTCCCTGTTTTTAGGGTGGGGGCACTCCATTGTTTAGATCTCTGCATAACCTGAGATTGTAGTCTGGGTGGCCTGTTTCCCCTGGGTCTTGTCTGGGAAGGCCCTGGAAAGGACCAGTTTTTTTGAAGGCCAATGTCTACTGAATCTAGGTGGTTGCACTTGTAAGACTCCTTTAACAGTTTGCATAGATTTAGTTTTTTCTTCCATCTTTTTAAGAACTTCTTCTGCTTTGGTGCCAAACAAACAGTCCTTATCTAAAGCAGCATCTAGTAATTTGGATTTGACATGAGCTGACAAAGTTTGTTCCTTCAGCCAAGCATGCCTTCTCACTACAGAACCAGTGACTGCAGCCCTGCAGGATGTTTCTAGGGCATCAAAGCCACATTGCAAAGTATGCTTACTAACTTGGTTTGAAGAATGCATTAGCTCTTGTAAATATTTATTTTCTGCACAATCTGGAAATAATACCATTTTCTGTTTAATTAGTTCCATAACATGTTGCTGGTACTTCAACACGTGAAAGTGGCAATTCAATGCCCTGATGGCAAGAGTTGCAGAGGTATATACCTTCTTACCCCATCTGTCTAAAGCTCTGGAATCACGGTCTGAAGGGGTAGGATTTTTGGCTGTAGTAGCTTTAATACCTTTAGGTCCCAGGGAAATGCTCTCTGGATCAGTAGTAGGATTCTTGAAAAGAAACTTGTGGGAAAATCAGGTACTCTGTAGTACCTGTCAGGTTTCCTAGGGGCCGGGGGTAATGTATCTGGAGTAAGACTGGATTCCATAAAGACATCATCTACAACATCCAGGACAGGGAGTATAGCTAGAGGCCTGTGCTGAGGCAACTCTAGAAATTCCCTGAGTCTCTTTTTGGACTGAGGGTAGTCTTGGCATTCCCAGTGGAAATGCACTCTTAAAGTATGCAATGTTTCACCAAAAGAAAAATCCTCTGGAGGAAAGGCAGACGGAATGGATTCCTCTGCATCTGAATCCTCATAGGCTAAGGGCATGTCCTGATAAATCAGAAGGGTCAGAGTAATCGGACTCCTGGTCTGTAGAATCAGAAGGAAACTCAATTCTTTGTCTCTTAGAAGGGGAAGGCTGGCTTCCCCTAATTAGGGTAATAAGGTCTTCAGGCATCCTAAGCATTTGTTTTTGTGGCATGGGAGCTTGAGCATGCACTTTAGTCATCGGTTTTCTAGGCGTAGTGCATACTCTGGGCCTAAGAAACTCGGTAGTTTTGGCTAAAAAAGTCATCAGTCTGATGCCGGAGTACCGGCGGACTGGCGACTAGCTTAACGGAAGTATCGTCGGAATTTTTGGACCTATGCGGGCTGTCTCTGTTTTTATCTTTACGTTTTTTCGGAAGATCACTAGTCGGATGGCTCACTGAAGTAATTTCAGAATATGGAGAACGAGACCGAAAGAATTTAGCGACAAAGCTAGCCTGACGACGAATGGTTCGGGTGTTAAACAAGGCACAAAACCGACAGCGAGGGACATCGTGGTCTTGGCCTAAACAGGTGACTAAGTAAGAATGAAAATCTCTGTGAGGTATTTGCTTTCCACAGGCAAGACAATTGTTAACTTTTTCAGACACTGGTTAGAGCAAGAAAAAAGGATCCCTAATGGGGTACTTAGCTTTAGAAGACTTCAGGATTATCAACTCGAAAAACAAAAATTTCAGGTAGCAGCCGACCGGCACTTGCGAACTGCTTCTGCTTCGGGTTCCTCCTCAGCAAGAAAGACTGGTGTAATGGCATCGGCTGCCTGTTTTATACCCTTGACGACCTGACATCATGGAAGAAGCGACAGCATCCGACGCAGAAATACTAAGACTCTGGTATTCGGGCCGACTGAGGGCTACCTGCAGGCAGACAACCCCAAGTGTGATGACTGCAACAGTGAAACACGAAGAACATCAGGTTCTACATAGTGTTAGGATGGATCCAAACTCTGTGCATGCACACCTGCCTTCTTGGACCAACCTAAGCCTTTTACACAACCTTGAAAGCTGATGTTACAACAGCAGCCAAGGAAATACTTCCTGTGTCAAATGACTCAAGTAGCCTCCACTCTTCAATGCAGGTTGGCTCTGAGGAGGAACTCTGACACAATGTTCAGTTCCAGGACTCATCTCAATCCAATAGTTTTGAGGTTGACAGAGTAAGGGACATAACGGAAGTCAAAATCCCTTGGCTTGTCAAGCCAAACAAGGTGCGCTGGAAGGACTGGGACCCATGGAAACTGTTATCAGAGAAAAGTGCGATGGGGTCAATGGGCTTGTACTCGAATGTTCCCTTGGGGATGGTACCAAGAGGATGCCCAGATGGATCTGTGTCCTTAAAATTTTCCTCATTCAGTTGACATCTACCTCTGCAAGACTTCTGCTGGACTGGACAGACTTCAAAGATGAACCTATTGATGAGGGCCTAGAAGGTGGTTTGTCTTGGAGAATCAGTGAATGAAGCCGAGAGCTCACTGCTTCTGGAGAAAATGTATCCTGAAGTGTGGGAGTACAGACCTGACTTACATGTAATCTGACGCTTCAAAGATTTTAGTATTGGACCTAATAGACTAGCTGGATACGGGGACCTCTTTCTCAACTTGTTGAACCTCTCCTCTTCAACCCTTTTCTCTAAAGACTTCACTCTGTTTTTCTTTAGCCTTATCTTTTTTTTCACCTTTCTCTTCTCAGTGCTGGCAGAATCAGATGGAGGTCTTTACTCACAAGACATAGCAGATGTTAAAGACCCTGTATGTGGGGGAAGCAATTCTTTAACAATTAGTTTTTTCCCTACCGTATATAGCTCTAGAACTAAAGGCAGCGCGAATATCACAGTTTGCCTGTAGATGACCTGCACCTAAACAATATACACACAAGGAGTTGGAGGTCTTGATGAGGTATCTTGAGTCCACAGGCTGAATACTTTTTGAATCTTAAAGATTTGTCTGACATCGGAATACTATGACAACACAACTGTAAAATTCTAAGACAATCTAAACCCCTCCTAAAAAGAACTATCTTATTTTATAACTAAAGCCACGAACATGCACACACACAAATACTATGCTAGCCTAAGCTGTAATCTAACTATAGAACTATCTGAAAAATTCACACTACAGAGAAGGAATAAAAGCTTAAAACCTAAAAAATCTAAACCTATCACTATCCTATGCTATACTAACATTACACCATTTCTAAAGGGAAAATAAGAAAAAAATTTCAGTTATTATTATTACACGGTAGGAGCTCTAAGACAACACATCCGAATAGAACAGGCAGCAAATACGAGCTGAAGAAATTTAGAAAAAAAGGAGGGGGATTGTGGGTAAGGGAAGAGTCAGTATCTCGGAGCCAAAGCTCTGGAAGAAGGTGTCAAGGTCGAATATTTACCTTTGGTAAAAACTCTGTACCCATGAACTATCACATAAGCGGTAGTCTACTTAACACCGAAAGTGTGATAAGAGACCTTGGGACACAGGTGGACAGTAGTCTCTCCTGTGATAATCACATCGCCACAGTGGTCAGGAAATCCTTCTACGTGGCACACCTCATCACAAAAGGTTTCTCATCCAGAAAAAAAGAGGTCATTGTTCCTCTCTACCCATCACTCATTAGACCCATTATAGAGTACAACGCCCCTTTTGGTATGTACCTCACAAGACATCTACAACAACTGAAAAGGCCGCAAAAATACCTCACAAAGAGGATTAGTGGCCTCAAACAGATGCCTTACGCAGACCATCTCAAAAAACTCCAGCTTTACTCCGTCACATATCGCCTACTCAGAGGAAATCTCTGCCCAACATACAGAGCTATGTCAAACCCAGAGCTGTTGGACATGCTCCACTTAAAGAAATCACAATCCCTCCGAGCTACACGCTCTAGGGACCTAAACCTTGTCACCACAATAAACAGAATATGCTGGAGGGATAGATTCCTGTCCCAGAGACTTCCTATACTCTGGAACAGACTACCTATCTATGTCAAACAGAGCTCCTCATTAGCACTCTTCAAGAAAAATCTTGATGATTGGATGGGTAATAGGAAATTCACCCTGGGGATCACTTCTGTGGTTATGCTTGACAGGGCACAGGAAAATAATTTTCTTGGATGGCGAAAGCCAGGGTACCTTTTTAGCTAGGCTTGTACAGGCCCTAGGGCCAATAGCCTAGTACTTACCTATGAACAGATATGACAACCCAAATATTGAATCAGATGAAAACAGACAACACTGGATCAATACTTTTCCTGACAAAGAAATAAATAAAAGTTCATATTTCCTGATGTGTTTTGTCCAAATAAGTTGTACATGGACATCCAGTAAATGAATAATGGTTTCCCTCCTTATTTTGATGATTAGGAAAATGCAGGAAGATGAATAAACTGATGCAGATGCATTTCAGTCACCACCTTAGGCATTAGCTCTAAGGGCTACCCTATACTTATGGAAAAAAATGGGAAGGAGAGCACATAATTTCAAATCTCATTTAGACATTAGTCCCACTAACATAACTGTCTTCCAGGTAGAGAACATCACAGATGCAAAAGAAGCTGGGTCAAGAGGAGGAAGGATTCATTTTTCTAGAACACAAGTCCCAAGCAAGAGGGATTGATATTCTAGGTGGAATGAAATGAAGGACACCTTCTAGTAACTATCCAACTTCATAACTTGAAGAAAGTGAGGGGGGTACCATAAGTAAACAGGTTGAAATGGCTGACAAAATGTCTCACAATCAAGGTTTATGCAAGCCCTGAGTTCACCAACTCAGAAGTATTGAAGAATAGGTATACCAAGTTGATAAGTGCCCTGTCCTACTTGCAACACCAGATATAAAATCTTTTTTCCCATTTGTAAATGTAAGATTTTCTTGTAACAGTTTTCCTGGCCTCCTCTATTACCTACAGCACATCCTAAGAATAAAGGTACCAGAAGGGAATTAGCAGCCCATCATCCAAATAGTCACATTCAAAGTTTTCAGATTTGGATGAATTAGACACCCTTTTTGTTTTGAACAAGTCCATCCTGGGTGGTAACTTGTAGTGACTGACCTTGGCAAGATGAAAAAGGGAAAAATCAATGTTGGACCAAAATGGAGTCATCAATAGTATTTTTGGATCTTCAGAAGGACTTCTGGAATGAGTGGAAAGGGAGTGAGAGAAGGCGTACAGGAATTTCCAAGAGACTGGCAGGATGCCCACTTTCCATGCTTCCTTGTATGGAACTCTGGAGCAAAACAGCCTGAGTTGTCTGTTCAGAGTGCAGACAGAGATCTATCCAAAGAGTTCCACACAGATGGGCAACTTGAAGGAAGGCCTCTTGGTTTAGCATCTCTTTATGAAGGTCCACCCTGGATCTGCTTAGGTAATCTGTCATTAAATGTATCTTGGATCGAATATAAGTTGCATAGAAAAAGATTCTGTGGCAAACAGCAATAATGAAAGCTAACAAGGCCAGCATGCAATAATGGTAAGATTTTATCCCCCCTTGTTTGTTGATATACCACATGACTGTGACATCTTCTGTAAGGACTTGTAAAGTTTCTGGGGACCAGCGGTGATAAAGAGTCTATAAAGCACAGATCATGGTTTTCATCTCTTTTATGTTTATGTGTTTCACCTGCCCTGCTTTGATCAGAGCCGTCTGAACCTTCATGCCTCTTGAAACAGCTCCCTAACCAGGAACAGCATCTGTTGAGACATTCTGGAGGGAGAAGAAACCAGTAAGGGAACACCTGGATTGAGTGTTAACTGGTTTACCCAACATTAGAAGTCTTTTTTCACAAAAGTCAAGACAGGAATTGGGAAGGTCAAATGATGGCAACACTTTGCCAAAATTGATTTTAGATACCACTGAACCTTCCTCAAATGGAGTGTGGCAAAGGGGATCATCTGTATTATTGATGTCATGCACCCTAGGATTCTCAAAATTGTTCTTGCAAAGGACAATTCCAGATTTAGAAGGATAAAAAGTAGGAAGTAGGAAACCGTAGTTTTGTCCTGATGGAGAAAAGCCATCATGCAAGAAGTATCCAGAAGACAACTCAGAAACACTAAGCTTTGAGAGAGATGAAGAGTAGATTTCTTCAAGGTCAGAGTGAAGACTAAATGTTGAAGAGGACTGGTTACAAACTGTAGGTCTTGTAAAGCTTTTACTTAAGTAGTGACAATAAAAGTGTCACTAGGTAAAGGTAGATGGGGATACCTTGAGTCTGCACAATGCTTCTACAGAGGCTAGGCATCATGTGAAAACTACTATCAGCACTGTAGAAAGACCAAGGAGAAAAGCAAGAAATTTAAAATGATATCCTAAAGCACAGAATTCTAAGAATTTTCTGTGATTTGGATGGATAGAAATGTGAAGGCAGGTATTCTTCGGATCCATGGTAACCATGCAAGCCTGTAAAAAATAACATGAAATAAGTTCTGGACAGAACATCTTAAATTTTGGAATTTTGATATGAGAATGCACTGAACGATCCATGGGCTGACATGCTGAAACAGCTGATAAATTAATCTTGATGGAGGAGTAACAAATGCCATAGGATAGTAGCTCACATACACAGGACAACTAACCCTGAATGGGTGCTGGTTATAGGTTCATAGGTAGGTACTGTGCTATCTGCCGAAGGCATTTATAAGCCTAGCCGAATGTGTTGGCTTTCACCTCCCCTTAGATTAGTTCCTGTGCCTCTGTCCAGCACAGCCACTGGAGTGATCCCTGTGGTAAACTTTCTGTTTCCCATCCACTCGTCAAGGTTTCTCCTGGAGAGGGTTAGCGAGAGCTCTGCCTAATGTAGATTGTAATCTTGTTCCAGAGCATGGGAATTCTCTGGGACAGAAATCTATCCCTCCAGCACGTCCTATTTACTGTTGTTGTGAGGTTTAGATCCCTGGAGCGTGTGGCTCGAGGGGATATGGTTTTCTTTAGGTGGAGCATGTTCATCAATTCTGGATTGGACATGGCCTTGTATGTCAGGCAGAGATCACCTCTGAGTAGGCGGTATGCAACCGAGTACTATCTACCTGGGTCCCCAGATCCCTTATTACATCTTCCGTATTTAGGGGGCTACCACCTATGTGATAGTTTGTGGGTACTTTGTTTTTCTAAAGGGGATGACTACGCACATTTTGGCATTTAGCTTGAGGCCATGGTTTTGACACCAGGTATCTGTCTCAGTGAGACCCTTTTGGAGGATGTCTGTGTCAGCTGGAGAGTCAATTATAGCCCCTAGTTTGCAATCATCTGCGGACTTGGTCAGCCTTAGTCCTCCTGTGCTTGCCTGTACCTCTGAGAAGTGCATGCCAAAAAGGAGTGGTCCTAGGACTGAGCCCTGGGGAATGCCACTTGTAACTGGTTTAGAGTCAGACCTAGCTCCAACTCATACCATGTGGGTTCTGTCCGTGAGCCAGTTGGCAACCCATCTTGTGACATAGGGGTTTATGTTCAGGCTGATGAGCTTGTCTATAATACCTGAGTGGGGAATGGTGTCGAAGGCCTTTGCAAGGTCTAGGTAGGCTGTGTGGACCACCTTTCCCTTGTCTATAGCTTTGGTAACTGTCTCAAAGAAGTCCACCAGGTTTAGGAGTCATGATCTGTCCTTAACAAAGCCGAACTGGGTAGGGTCCAGTCTTTGGAGGTTCCCAATGTCTCTGTTAATGAGATCCATGATTATGCACTCCATAGCTTTGCAGACCAAGCTAGTCAGGCTTATAGGCCGATAGTTCCCGGGGTCCATTGTGGCTCCATCTTTGTGGAGCGGAATAACCATTGCTGTGCGCCATTCTGTGGGCACATAGCCTGTGAAGAGGCTGAGTTTAAGCAGTGCTTTTAGGTGAGGGGTTAAGTTCATCTTTGAGCTCGTGTAGGACGCAGCCTGGGACACCATCCGGTCCCATTGATTCTGTGTTTTTGGCTTTGGAGAGGACTGTTTTAACCTGAGTGTCTGTGATTTCAGGGGCACTACATTCTTCTGGTATAGTTATGGGCCCTTTTGGGGGAGAGAGGGGGGGTGAAGTTTACACTGAACCTGTCTGCCAGGATGTTGGCTATATTGGTCGGTTCAGTGTATTTTGTGCCATTCTGCACTAACTCCGAGCAGATCTGAGAATTGCCACTTAGATTCTTGACATAGCTAAAGAAAGCCTTGTGGTTATCTTTGAAGTCCATGGCAATTTTTCTTTCGAAGCTAGCCTTGGATGATTTTATGAGGGAACGTAGTTTCTTGCTGATACTAATCAGGGATGTCTTCCCTTCTTGAGATTTTACTCTTTTCTGTACTAGTTTCCTCCTTCTATTGTATAGCTTGTTTATGGCAGGGGTCCACCAGACTGTTTTCCTTTTCCTGGAGGAGTGAGTCTTGGTTTTGTTTGGGATAGCAAGATCCATGCATTCTTGTAGGTGCTCATAGAGTGCATTAGTAAAGGATTTTGCAGCTTGGACAGCGTTATCCTTTAGCATGGGGGCTTTGAAACTTCCCACCTCAGTCTTAAGTAATGTGAAGTTTGCTTTTGAAAAGTTTTTCACGGTGGTTTCTTTGACCGGGGGTAGTGGCGGAATGTGGATATCCAGAGTGATTAGTTTATGGTCAGATCTAACCAATGAGGGGTTGACGTCCAGTGTGGAACACCGGTTGCCAATGTTGGTGATGACCAGGTCCAATATGTTGTCACCTCTGGTGGGGGGTGTTTGACCAGTTGATCCAGGGCGTTTGAGTTTATAAATGCTAGGAAATGTTGGGCAAGGGAGTTTGTACTTGAGTAGTTCTCCCAGTTAATGTTTGGGTAATTGAAATCACCCAATATCAGGGTGTTTGGTAGGACCTTTATGTTTCCTAGTGTTTCCAGGAATGCAGAGTGGAGGTCCTGGGACATGGTGGGCGATCTGTAGCAAACTATAATTTGAATAGCAAATCTGTTGAGACATTCTGGAGGGAGAAGAAACCAGTAAGGGAACACCTGGATTGAGTGTTAACTGGTTTACCCAACATTAGAAGTCTTTTTTCACAAAAGTCAAGACAGGAATTGGGAAGGTCAAATGATGGCAACTCTTTGCCAAAATTGATTTTAGATACCACTGAACCTTCCTCAAATGGAGTGTGGCAAAGGGGATCATCTGTATTATTGATGTCATGCACCCTAGGATTCTCAAAATTGTTCTTGCAAAGGACAATTCCAGATTTAGAAGGATAAAAAGTAGGAAGTAGGAAACCGTAGTTTTGTCCTGATGGAGAAAAGCCATCATGCAAGAAGTATCCAGAAGACAACTCAGAAACACTAAGCTTTGAGAGAGATGAAGAGTAGATTTCTTCAAGGTCAGAGTGAAGACTAAATGTTGAAGAGGACTGGTTACAAACTGTAGGTCTTGTAAAGCTTTTACTTAAGTAGTGACAATAAAAGTGTCACTAGGTAAAGGTAGATGGGGATACCTTGGAGTCTGCACAATGCTTCTACAGAGGCTAGGCATCATGTGAAAACTACTATCAGCACTGTAGAAAGACCAAGGAGAAAAGCAAGAAATTTAAAATGATATCCTAAAGCACAGAATTCTAAGAATTTTCTGTGATTTGGATGGATAGAAATGTGAAGGCAGGTATTCTTCGGATCCATGGTAACCATGCAAGCCTGTAAAAAATAACATGAAATAAGTTCTGGACAGAACATCTTAAATTTTGGAATTTTGATATGAGAATGCACTGAACGATCCATGGGCTGACATGCTGAAACAGCTGATAAATTAATCTTGATGGAGGAGTAACAAATGCCATAGGATAGTAGCTCACATACACAGGACAACTAACCCTGAATGGGTGCTGGTTATAGGTTCATAGGTAGGTACTGTGCTATCTGCCCGAAGGCATTTATAAGCCTAGCCGGAATGTGTTGGCTTTCACCTCCCCCTTAGATTAGTTCCCTGTGCCTCTGTCCAGCAAAGCCACTGAAGTGATCCCTGGGGTAAACTTTCTGTTTCCCATCCACTCGTCAAGGTTTCTCCTGAAGAGGGTTAGCGAGGAGCTCTGCCTAATGTAGATTGTAATCTTGTTCCAGAGCATGGGAATTCTCTGGGACAGAAATCTATCCCTCCAGCACGTCCTATTTACTGTTGTTGTGAGGTTTAGATCCCTGGAGCGTGTGGCTCGAGGGGATATGGTTTTCTTTAGGTGGAGCATGTTCATCAATTCTGGATTGGACATGGCCTTGTATGTCAGGCAGAGATCACCTCTGAGTAGGCGGTATGCAACCGAGTACTATCTACCTGGGTCCCCAGATCCCTTATTACATCTTCCGTATTTAGGGGGCTACCACCTATGTGATAGTTTGTGGGTACTTTGTTTTTTCCAAAGGGGATGACTACGCACATTTTGGCATTTAGCTTGAGGCCATGGTTTTGACACCAGGTATCTGTCTCAGTGAGACCCTTTTGGAGGATGTCTGTGTCAGCTGGAGAGTCAATTATAGCCCCTAGTTTGCAATCATCTGCGGACTTGGTCAGCCTTAGTCCTCCTGTGCTTGCCTGTACCTCTGAGAAGTGCATGCCAAAAAGGAGTGGTCCTAGGACTGAGCCCTGGGGAATGCCACTTGTAACTGGTTTAGAGTCAGACCTAGCTCCCGCAACTCATACCATGTGGGTTCTGTCCGTGAGCCAGTTGGCAACCCATCTTGTGACATAGGGGTTTATGTTCAGGCTGATGAGCTTGTCTATAATACCTGAGTGGGGAATGGTGTCGAAGGCCTTTGCAAGGTCTAGGTAGGCTGTGTGGACCACCTTTCCCTTGTCTATAGCTTTGGTAACTGTCTCAAAGAAGTCCACCAGGTTTAGGAGTCATGATCTGTCCTTAACAAAGCCGAACTGGGTAGGGTCCAGTCTTTGGAGGTTCCCAATGTCTCTGTTAATGAGATCCATGATTATGCACTCCATAGCTTTGCAGACCAAGCTAGTCAGGCTTATAGGCCGATAGTTCCCGGGGTCCATTGTGGCTCCATCTTTGTGGAGCGGAATAACCATTGCTGTGCGCCATTCTGTGGGCACATAGCCTGTGAAGAGGCTGAGTTTAAGCAGTGCTTTTAGGTGAGGGGTTAAGTTCATCTTTGAGCTCGTGTAGGACGCAGCCTGGGACACCATCCGGTCCCATTGATTCTGTGTTTTTGGCTTTGGAGAGGACTGTTTTAACCTGAGTGTCTGTGATTTCAGGGGCACTACATTCTTCTGGTATAGTTATGGGCCCTTTTGGGGGAGAGAGGGGGGGTGAAGTTTACACTGAACCTGTCTGCCAGGATGTTAGCTATATTGGTCGGTTCAGTGTATTTTGTGCCATTCTGCACTAACTCCGAGCAGATCTGAGAATTGCCACTTAGATTCTTGACATAGCTAAAGAAAGCCTTGTGGTTATCTTTGAAGTCCATGGCAATTTTTCTTTCGAAGCTAGCCTTGGATGATTTTATGAGGGAACGTAGTTTCTTGCTGATACTGATCAGGGATGTCTTCCCTTCTTGAGATTTTACTCTTTTCTGTACTAGTTTCCTCCTTCTATTGTATAGCTTGTTTATGGCAGGGGTCCACCAGACTGTTTTCCTTTTCCTGGAGGAGTGAGTCTTGGTTTTGTTTGGGATAGCAAGATCCATGCATTCTTGTAGGTGCTCATAGAGTGCATTAGTAAAGGATTTTGCAGCTTGGACAGCGTTATCCTTTAGCATGGGGGCTTTGAAACTTCCCACCTCAGTCTTAAGTAATGTGAAGTTTGCTTTTGAAAAGTTTTTCACGGTGGTTTCTTTGACCGGGGGTAGTGGCGGAATGTGGATATCCAGAGTGATTAGTTTATGGTCAGATCTAACCAATGAGGGGTTGACGTCCAGTGTGGAACACCGGTTGCCAATGTTGGTGATGACCAGGTCCAATATGTTGTCACCTCTGGTGGGGGGTGTTTGACCAGTTGATCCAGGGCGTTTGAGTTTATAAATGCTAGGAAATGTTGGGCAAGGGAGTTTGTACTTGAGTAGTTCTCCCAGTTAATGTTTGGGTAATTGAAATCACCCAATATCAGGGTGTTTGGTAGGACCTTTATGTTTCCTAGTGTTTCCAGGAATGCAGAGTGGAGGTCCTGGGACATGGTGGGTGATCTGTAGCAAACTATAATTTGAATAGCAGTTTTGCCTGTTGTTAGTTGCATGTGGGTGATATCTGAAGCATCGTGCTGTGCCACTAACCTGGAGGTGTGGGTATCCTTGATGAATATGGATACTCCCCCGCCTTTTGTAGTTTAGTCCAGGTTTTGTGGCCGAAATGTATGGTATGAGTTGTAGCCTGGTAGTGCTGGGGTGCTCTCTGGAGCCTTAAACCAGGTTTTTGTTACTGCACATATATCAATTTTTCCATACTGAGGAGTGCCTCAAGTGCGTGCATTTTGAGGTTTAGACTTCTGGCATTGAGTAGCATTACCCTCAGTTTTTTGTTACTTGTGCTATTTATGGCGGTGGGTTTGTCTTTTGAGCCTTGCCTAAAAAAGGCACTATGGGGGTGGCAAGAGCCTTGGCCAGTATTCATAACCTTAAGGTGGACAGGTGCAAGCCATCTCTAGCAAAGCAGCGTCGCTTGCCGAGCATGTCATCCCAGGCTGACAGACACTGGATCCCCTTTGAATGACACCAGAAACTTAGCCAATTGTTGAAATTGATCATTTGTTTCTCTATACCGTGGTATCATTCTTGGTGAGGGCAGGATGCTACTCAGGGTCAGGGTCATACCGGCCTGGGCTATGTGATCAGAGAGCTCCTCCATGTCTCTTTTCATGTAGTCCAGGGAGGTACGGCTC
The DNA here is from genome assembly GCF_019279795.1 of Protopterus annectens. Taxonomy (NCBI): domain Eukaryota; kingdom Metazoa; phylum Chordata; order Ceratodontiformes; family Protopteridae; genus Protopterus; species Protopterus annectens. The sequence continues at coordinate 1,396,830,005 of NC_056725.1, forward strand.
AGGTCATTCACACCAACATGGACAATGACAGAGTCATATTTGTACTTGTTCTGGAGTGACCTGAGTGCTTGTGTTATGTGGCGGATCCTGGCACCCGACACGCAGCTAACAGCAACCTTCTCCTTATTCAGCCTAGTGAGTGGGACGTCAGTGTGCCGGAATATAGAGTCACCTATTACTAGTGTGTTGGTTATGTTATTTTGCCTTAAGGGCTGTGACTGCATGGCACACTGGTTTTGTGAAGTATGTGTTTCATGGTTTGTGTTGGGGGGTAGAGGTTGCTTGGATGTCTGCTTTGGCGGTCTCTGTTGCTTTTGCAGATTTTTATTTAGAGCCTCCGAGTATGTTTTCGTGTATTTATGTGTGTTTTTTGCCGGTGCTGGTTTCATAGGTCTATGTGAGACTGGTGGTGTTATGCAAGTAATTCCCTTCTCCTCTTGACTGCCTGGTCCAGTTTTGGGTTGAGAGAGCTTAGCCTCCAGTTTGGCTGTATAATTGCATCTCTTGCATGTATTAGTGTTTGGTGGAAGGAGGAGAGGGTTTGTCTGTGTACATGAGGCAATTGTAATATTGTCTCAAAATGCCCAGATTCTCCAGTTGGACCGGAGAGTACACCTGAAACTGCCCTTTGGACATGCCTGGATAGGTACAGTGAACTGCTTTACTGATTGGCTGGTAAGGTCGAATAGACAGCCTTGTCCTACTCTACAGTATAGGGGGGGGTGTCTAGTGCTAAGGTTTATTAGTGCTTGCTATAAATTTTGAGCAAGTGCCTGGATGAGAAGTGAATGGTTTGAGTGCTTAAGTTGAAAGTTTGTCTACTTTCAAGGGAAAAATTGAAGAGTAGACATTGTGGAGCCGGGAAAAGTTATACCCTAGCTAACCGGCACTGCCTGGCGTGCAAAACCGTGCAAATGCGGGTTTTATAGCAGGGAAATGAAAAGAGATAGAAATTAGCCCAAAATGGCCAATAAACTACTAATTTCTGGGCTGAAACCACTACTCCAGGGACAGATTGGCTGCTCAAAGTTCCCTCTCTCACAGTGAACAGAGAAACTTCCTTCCATCCAAGTAAGGTATGGGCAAACACAGAAACTTGCTGTTGTCATTGGCGCCAACTAGAAATCCTTTTCCACTTAATATATGATTTTATAGTAGCAGGCTTTCTTTTCTCCATTACTACCTACTACATGTCCTCATTAAAAAAAAAAAGTGCCTAAAAGGAATTCAGACCTTATTATCCAGGCAGTCAGTTAAAGTTGATTGGAGTAGGGGTGTTATCAAATACCCCTGATCTAGTGTGAGTAGATCCACTCTGTTAAGAAGCTTGAGGTAATTGCCCCTGACCATTTCCAAAACAAGGGAGGATCACTATTACCTGGGCTAGAAGGAAGTCACCACAATGATCTTAAGGGATTCCTTCTGAATCTTCAGAAGTACCCTGGATATCAGTGGAAAAGCATACAGAAACACTGAAGTTCAAGGAAAAGACATCTGTTTTCCAGGCCTTCCTGCACTGAGTCCTGGAGCAGAATCTTTCCAGCTGATTGTTCAGAGAGAAGGCAAACAGGTGTAACTGTGTAACTGAACTCCCCACAGCTGGATCAAATTGTGGAAGACCCCCCCCCCCCCCCACCACCAAATCTAGTTTCCATTTGCGAGGGTCTGCCCTTGTTAGTCCCAGCTTGTCTGGCACACAGTTCTGCTCTGTCAGAATGTAGGATGCCTGTAGAGTGAGATTGTGCTGTTCAGCTATATCTTAAGCTAACATGATTAGCCTGTAAAGGGAATACGACCTGGTTCCCACTTGCTTGTTGATATACCACATGACTCTAGTACTGTCATCTGTAATGACTTGAAGAGTCGAGTGCCTTGATCAGGGAAAGCATCTCTTTTACTTTTATGTGCTTGAGTCTGTCCTCCTTGGTGTCCCACACATATGGCACTTTTGTCCTTCCTGAAACTGCTTCCCAATCAATATCAAGACATTTGTGGTGAGTCACTTGACTGCCTTGGAACAGGAAGTGAGAATGCTGTCTCCACCAAGTGATTTCTCTTCTGACAAACCCCAGCACTAGGGTCTGAAAAGACAACGGATGTTGGTGCTGGGACCAAACAAACTTCAGATACCACTGTATCCTTTTCATGAGGATTTGCCAGAGGTGTCATGACGATCATAGATGCTATGAGACTCAAAATACTGAGATATTCCATCATAGTGACTGATGTCTGAGTGGAAAATCTTAAAAACAGATACAGACACAGATCTATTTTTTCTTGTGGAAGAAAAGCTCTTTGAACTAAGGTGTCTCTGACAACCAGGAAAACACTTGGGAGAAGGAGTAAAATATTTCCGAATGTTCTCAGGGAAATCCAGCTTATGTAACAGACTTCTCACCCAAGTGAGAGATTCCTGACACTTCGAAAAAGATTCTGTAAAGATAAGCAAGTCATCTAAATATTGAAAAATGTGGATATCCTGTAGCCTGCAATGAGCTATAACTGGAGCTAGACACTTTGTGAACACTGTTGGTGCAGTGGATAGTCCAAAGGGTAAGGCAGGCAACTGGTAATGTGATCCAGATACACAAAACCTTAAGAAATGCTGGATGTCTGGATGAACAGGGATATGATTATAAGCATCTTTTAAATCTACTGATACAAGGATACCTGAAGTTGTGAAGTGACATCACTTTACATTCAGGCACTATCACAAACAGGTTTAGGAAAGAAAGATCCAGAACTGGTCTTTTCATTCTTTGGCACTAGACATAATCTTGAATAAAAACTTTTTCCTACCTGGGAAGGAAGAACTAGTTCTATCACTCCCTGGGAGAGCGTGTGTCAAAGTACAGGGGAAAATAAAAGGATCTGGTCTGGTATGGAGGAGGAGGAACTACTGTCGGAAAATGATGGATTTCCTCCCACTGAAATCTGTAACCTTGAAGAATGATCTTCAGAATCCATTTCTCTGAAACTACCTGCTGTCAAAAGGAAAAACTAAGATTAAGACTTTCTGGAAGGGAGAAGGGAAAAGGGACTGCCAAGGTGAAAGTGAGAACTAAAGCTCCCTTAAACAGTCACTCTGACTTGTCCTTGGTTTTGGGAGTTCCTGAATTCTTTTTTAACCTCCCTGTCATTTCTTTTTAAATTTCTAAAATATATTTTTATCAGCATTTTGTTGAGATTTTTATTTTTTGGTAAAGGGTGGCTGAAAAATCTTAAAAGAGATTCCCTGGATCAACTTACCCCTTTTATCTCTGCAGCAGAGAAACCAAAAACTAAATCTCTATCCAAAGGAAAATTTAAAATCTCATTTTCACATTATAAGGAAGGTTCTGAAAACGCAGCCAGGCAAACTTCAAAACAGAAACAGTGGCCATAGCCCTGGAAGAAGTATTAACTGAGTCATGCACACTCACTGTAAACAATGAGTAGTGACTTGTACAGTGGAACATTCGTCACACTTTCATAATCAGTAAGAATAAACTAACATATGAGGTTGACAATTAGAAAAAAAAATGAAAATCAAAGTTGCAGAAGCATACACTTTTTCCCCATTCTTTTCAAAAATCTTCCGATCTTTGTCAGACAGAGTAGGACTGGAATTAACCAAATGTTTTGGAGCAGTAGGATTAAAGCTACATCTGCTGGGTCAGGATTTTGAAGACTGGATAAAAACTTATGACACACACACACACCCTTCAGAGCTGAAAGAACTAGGAGAATGGGTGAAGGGTCTGGAAATAACATCTGTAACAGCGCACAGTATTTTCTGAGTGACTGAAAAACGTCAGTGTTCTCTCACTGATAACACTAGCACATTCTGGAAAAAGTTTCAGATGAAGAGAAGCCACTACAGAATCTAAGCTCTCCAGAGTCTGAATCAGAAAAGTGAGGTGAAAACACTATCTGTCCCCATCACTTTCCTGTCCAGATTCAAAATCTAGAATCACTTCAAAAAGAGGCATCTCCTTCTCTCCTTTACCATAAACTACCTTACACGAATAATCAATAGCCTAAATTAAACCCAGACCCAGTGAACTACTCCTAGCTAAATCTGAGAGGAGTAGATACATGTTTAGTTTTTCTTTTTGACAAGAAAAATGGGGGCAACATTGCCATTAATGGCAGCAAAAGCATTCCCAGGATTAGGTACAACATTCTGACTAAACAGGGAAGCCTTCAATGTTCCCTCTCCCAGGATTGACAACAGTGTCTCTCCCTTGCCCAATGAGGGGACCCCAATAGCCACAGAGGATATGGATACCCCCCCCCAGTCCATAGTGGCTGCAGATGCTACACCCAAGAGATCATCAGAGACAGAAGATGACTGGTCTGAGGAGCAAACTATAGTCACAGCAGTCACCCACCTGCAGCTGAGGCAAACTGTTTGCCTGCTGTGGAGGCACACATGATTTAACTTTTTCTTTTTGTGGTTGGAAAAAGGCATGACCATGGGACTGATTCATTCCATGGTCAAGCCAAAAAATAGTGCATCGTTTCCCTGGAAAACAAGCAGCAAAAGTAGGTAGACATTTGGTCTTTAAAAGTAATACTTTCCCCCACAAAAACACAGTAAACCTCGGATTTAAAACACTTTGCAGGCCATATAAAGTAAAATAAATACAGTTTCTCTACAGAAAAAAAAATTCTGGCAAGAAAAAAGAGCATTTCCATTTAAAAGTACAGTCCCATGACAGACTATTAAAATATACACTCATAGCTTAAAATTAACTTTCCCAATTTCTATAAAGAGGAAGGTTTTCCCCAAAGGGAACTTATCTGCCCAGAAAAGGAACAGCACAAGTGGACCACTGATCCTCAAAAGCCTGCAGAGGAGTGTGCTCTTTGATAACAGGAATGCTGTGAAGGGCTTGATACATGAATATGTATTTTCAGTCATCTTAGCTAAGGCAGACTGACGGCTTTGGCAAGCAGGAGGTGCCCTGAAGCTTTGGAACTGAAAGGCTGTTATTATCCTTGGCAGGATATAACCCATATAGCATAAGCTATTGTAGCAGTCATCAATATGATGAACATATGAAAAATAGGTGTACACAATGCACAATTAAGAGGGTTATTATAACAATAAGGTATTACTCTGACACCTTTCCCTAGTATGATGGAATCAGACAGTAAAGCTAGAGAAGGGGAGAGATTTCCATGGTCAAGAGGAGGAGGAGTAAAATGGCCAGAGTTTAAAATTACGGTGAGAAAGTAACAGAAGTGCTTTAAGCAGCATCTCTGAAGCACTTACACTTGTTTTACATTATCAAGTGAGAATGAAGTGGCTTCATGAAATACGTAACATTTCTAGTTTGTTTAATAGGTTCTGGTAGAGTTCCAAAAAGCTGGAGCAAACTTAGAAAAGGAACTTTCACAGGTAGCAAAGGTAAAGGAAAGTCAAGAAAGAAGTGAGACAGAATTCCAAAAGGAATAACCAGAGGTGACAGTACCCTTGACTAAGTTTATATGCAAGAGTATTTAGAAGTGAGGTCCTGTCCATCACTAATAGCCACTGTCCAACACTAAGTATATAAATCACTTTTAGAAATGTGTCACCAAGAGACAGTTCTTCCCACAGGAGACTCAAAAGACTGAGTGCCTTCCATCTTCTGACTCAAATCATGTAGTAGATCGAGTCTGGGAATAAGTCAGAAACTCAACATCAGAATTTGAACATTCCTCATCTTCTGAAGTGGTGTCTTCATATTCTTAGTAGTGGAATGAGGAAGAGAGAAAAACTGAGGCAATTTAAGAGACATTAAGGCTTTAAAAGCACTTATGAAAAGTTGTACCACTAACGTTGTTGAGTAGGAGGAGGAGGGACAAGAGGAGGAAAACGTACAGTTGTTAAATCCTACTTACCCATAAAAGTAGATGTTTGAATTTCTTTACTGCTGCAATAGCCTATGGGTAGTGTCCTACAAAGGACACAATACTCAGGCCACCATGACAAGCTCTTACTCTCCTCTGTCTTGCTCACTCTGATTGCTGATATACTTCCCCCCAAAAAGGGTGCAGCCTATCAGCAAGCAGAGTGAGGTAAGCTTTCAAGGATTTTACTGCCCTGAGAAAGGAAGGAAGATTATTGATTGTTGGCTCAGGATTAATCACCGCAAAAATCATCCAAACAATAACAACCACCATAACAAAGAAGGTTGTGTCCCACCTCGACTACCTACAAAGTAGATGGGTGCAGCTACTACAGCAGTGAAGAAATTTGAACATCTACTATAGATCTCATGCATGTCACAGGTTAGTCAGGTTAGGCTTTTGGAGCAAAAGGAAGGTACCCAAGCTTTGGTAAGCTGGCTGGACAGATGGTATCCTTGACATGATACTCCTCAACTATCAGCAATACTGCAACAGTGATCTAATAAAGAACATCAAAGGGTAATCGGACACTGACACCCAACTTACAGTCATCAGCAAACTTTGTTGACAGTATATCTGAATTAACAGCATGGAGGTTGCAGAAGTACATGCCAAATGGAAGGGGACAAAGTACCAAACCCTAAGGTATACCAGTAGTTACTTTGTTTCCTGAGGAGGTAAATGCTTATTAACTATGTGGGTTCTATTTTTCAGTCAGTTTGCTATCCATCTTACTATGTGTGGGTTTACCTTTAGGTCTCCCTGTTTATTTACAATACCAGTATAGGAAAACTTTCAAATGCCTTGGCTATATCCATGTAACAGAGGTATAAGCTACAGAACAAGATAGATTCCAAGAAGTGACAGGATCCAATTCTTTTAAAATACGCGTTTAATTATAAAATAAATAAAAAAACAAGTAGAGCGCTTTCTTCTACGGATCGTAGATTTCATCAGAACACTCAGCAAATAATTTTACTCCCTTATATACTGATATTTCCCGCTTAAAACATCTACAATCTACAACAACGATATTATCAGAGCAACAGGCAATATGTGAAATAACCCAAACAGACAGGGTACAGGAAAAACATAAAAATTGATGGGGTTATTCACAGTCTGGGAGATTTCAGAACCTACAATTATACACAATATCCAGTGTGTGAGGAACATTTTAAGATTTTTTCCAAAGGTATGAAATTTACACCAAGGAAAAGATTCAACGTGGTCGACACATTGGTTGAATTCAAGTTGTACATGAGGAAATTGAACCTGGGTGTATTTTTTCAGAAAAGAACACATGGGAGAATGACTAACAATAATTTAAAGAAAAGAAGTAATTTTACACCCCCGATGCACAATACTTTAACTACATTTGAAAAGGAAGTAACCAAAAAAATATATGACATGTGCCAACTATGTGATACTAACAATATCCGGATTATGACTCCGGATAAGGGTGGGGGAATAGTGTGGTATGATATGGAGGATTACAATCAGAAAATATTTGACATTCTCAACTCCGAACAATATGAAACTTCATCTGTGAATCAAATAAACATAGCACACAGAAGAATAAACCTATATTTGGAGGAATATCTATTAGATGAGCGAACTGATATGGAACTTTATGGATTTTTGAAATTAGACAATCCAGTATTAGCAACCATTGTTGGGATACTAAAGATACATAAGAGCGTCAATGACCCCCCCCCCCCTTTAGACCCATCATTTCTGGGAGTAGGAGTAAAACTTTTCCTTTTGGAAGAGTAATAGATCAATGGTTGAAGCATATTTATAAAAATGTTCCAAATCTAATAAAAGATTCTTGGGATTTTCTGGGGAGATTCAAACAAGAATTATGGGATGACAATATGATATTTGTAACCACTGACATAAAAGATCAATTCTTCTGTATACCCAAAATAGATGGGATTACTAGATTTGTGAATAGTGTTAATAAGTATTCACAATTAGAGTGGGACAGAATTGAACTTATAATAGAATTCATCAATATAGTCCTTGATAATAATTACATCTACTTCGATGGGGAATATTATAAACAAGTTTTAGGAGTAGCTATGGGGGCAGCCTGTGCCCCAATATATGCAAATCTTGTGTTACTTGATTGGGAAGAAGAGTTAATTTTGCAGACACCTTGGAAGGAAAAAATAATATGTTACGTGAGGTTTTTGGACAATATGTTCTTCTTATGGAAAGGGACTGAAGAATCTGTCACACAATTTATTGAATATATCAACTGTAGTAGCCCATATTTAAAATTCACATACAATACCAGTAGAACAGGACTCAATTATCTGGATAGATGCATCTATAGTGATGGACACACTTTTCAATTTAGAATTTACAGGAAAGAAACCTTTTGCAATTCATATTTAGAATATTCTAGTAACCATCCATATATGCAGAAGAAAAGCATCTTGAAGGGGCAATGCATAAGGGCAGCTAGAATGACTACTAGTAAAGAAGATGTGATCAAAGAAATCAGATTTATAGGTGAATTATTTAGAGATAGAGGGTATCCTGTAAATTTAATCAAGGACATCACTGAATATATGATAAGTGAATGGGGGAGAAAGTATACCCCTCGTTTAGGTAGTGAATATAATATACAGTCTATTACTGACATGAACAGAATATGGATACCAAAGGGCTTATATTCTAGAATTTAGCCCGTATTCTGGAGCAATTAGGAACATCATAGAAAAAAAACTGGAATATATTAACTAGTGACGATACAATATGTGGCAAAATTGGAGAAAAACCCTCTTTTGTGTATAAAACAGTGATGAATATTAAAAGAATGATTGAGGCTAGGACATGCAACAGGAAGGAAACTGTTAAAAAGAATTTAGAAGGAACTAAAAGGTGTGGACATTGTAATCAATGTTCCTACATCCTGGAAGACAAACATATATGTCTTGAAAATAATATCATGAGTAGAGTACATTTCAGAAGGGGTAACTGTCAGACACAGCATGTCATATATTTGGGAAAATGTACAACGTCCTTGTTACTATGTGGGAAAAACGGATAGAAGGTTGCGAAACAGAATTTATGATCATCTCTATTGTATTAAAAAGAAAGACAGGAATAATGCGTTGTTTAGACACATAGAAGAAAGTATTGGATGTGACTCATTTAAGTTTGCCATATTGGAAGTGTTAAACAGTGACCCCAGGGGAGGGAACATTAAGGTCATATTAGGAGAGAAAGAAATCAAATGGCAGATAAGATTAAATGCAGCAAGTCCTCCAGGTATCAATAAACAAATGCCCACTAAACCCCTCATAAGGGTTTAAAAACCGAAAATTTAATAACAACATACTTCAGTTCACAAGTGCTGACTAAGCAATGTTATATGCAGTTGCTGGACTAGAATAAGATATTGTACATGCATCATATTTCAGGTATTGTGTTTATCTTAGCACTTTTAGGTGGTGTATTTTTTATGTAGCTGACATACAGAATTTACACAAGTACTATCTTTTTAAAAAAAAACAGCTACCTTGATTTTGTAATTCATTGAATAAGTGAATAATTGGATGTTTTAGGTGGGAAATATCAGTATATAAGGGGGTAAAATTAAAGCGCTCAACCTGTTTTTTATTTATTTTATAATTAAACACATATTTTAAAAGAAGAATTGGATCCTGTCACTTCTTGGAATCTATCTTGTTCTGTGACTTTGGGAGATTGTTGGGATTCCTTGAATCATCTGTGGAATATAGAGGTATAAGCTAGGTGTTCTCGTGTCTGGTGCTGTCCCCCGACTTGGGGTCTGTTCTTCACTATCTGTGGTCTTTTAAACTATAGTGAAACAGAAGTTATTACTTACCATAATGACAGATCCATGTTGTCTGATTTTCATATAGTTCAACTGTGGGTTGTTGGATCCAGTCTCAGCACCGATCTTGAAGCTCTCCAGGGCTCCAACTCCTCCCCTACCCATAATTCCCTGGTCTCCACCCTACTACCTCCGATTGAGTTTGAACCTGAAAAATAACTTAATAAAGCAAAAGGAAATAGCCTTATTCTACTGAAAAAGTCTTAGTCTGGCTAATTTCTAAGTGGTATGAAGAAGGCCATGACAGTTATAGAACACTGGCAGGGATAACTGGTTAGTGACAGGAAATGCCAAAGTCGACCAGTTCTTGGAGTTTCATTCCTGACAATTTGGTAGGGGGCAGGTGGGAGGGATGTTGAACTGGATGAAAATCGGACAACTTGGATCTATATCGGTGGTAAGTACATAACTTTTATAGCCAGTGTTGTGTTTTATATTTTCATCCGATTCAACTGTGGGGCAGATTCCCAAGAATACAGTCCCAGGTGGTATCAAGGAAGGACATTTCTAAGAATGATGGAGCCAAAGGATAAATGTGATCTGGATTGTTCATTCAGTTTGTAATGCAACACAAACGTATGAATTGTTGACCAAGTAACAGCTGCACAGATATCAATAGGAAGTCAGCTGGCAAAGGCTATGCAAGTGGCTGCAGCCTTTGTGGAATGACCTTTAGGCTTAGACTGCAAGGATAAACCCTTTTTATTGTACACAAATGTAATACTATCAGATAACAATATGGAAAACAGACATTGCCTTGCTCATTTTGTTGTCTGGAGAATGCCACAGTGTGTCGATCAGACCTCCTGAAAGGCTTACCGGTATGAAGATAAAACCTGAGTCGGCGAAAGATGTCCAAGCTTATGAAGCATGTATTCACCTTTGTTAGAAAATTGTAGAAAAAAGACTAGAAGATTTATTACCTGATTTAGATTAGCTCAGGATGCCACCTTAGGAGGGAAAGAAGCATTGTTTCTCAGTGAAACCCTATCTTTATGAAAAAACAAATAAGGAGGTCTGCAGGAAGGTGCATGCATCTCTGATCTATGCTTAGCTGATGTAACAGCCATCAGAAAAATTATTTTCCAAGGCAGGAATTTCAGATCTACTGATACTGAAGGTTCAAAGTCAATGCTTGCAACACAGTTCTAGGGAGCAGCTGGATATCTGACTGGGGGTTGAAGTAGAAAAGTTCCCTTTGAAAAGGATTTGGAATTCTTCAACAAGGCTGTAGAAGAGTTTTTCTGGCCAATGTGAAAATTAGAGACGGATGCCAACTGTACTTTGATAGTTGAGGAGCAAGACCCTTTGTGAAAAAGTTCTGATAAAAAACTCTAAAATGGCAGGAAAAGGAGCTGAAAAGGGGTCCAAACCTATGGTTGATGCCCAAATAAAAAATATTTTTCATTTGCTGTGATACATATTGATAGTGGCACGTTTTTGTGAGGCGATAAGATCTGAACAACCAATGAGGAAAGCCTGGCACCTCTTAATGTTAGAATTGGAGGAACCAAGTGGCTACTTTATGGTTTTCTGATCTAGGTGAGTCTGTCCAGTCTGATCCAGTTTACAGGGAGAATGTACTAGAATGGAAAACATGTTTGCTGAGGCCAGAAAGGGGCAATGAGGATCATCTTGGCCTTGCATATTGTTGCTTTCTGTATAAATTTGTTCATCAGAGGTAATAGTAAACGCATAAAGGAGACCCAGGGCCACTTGCAGAACAAAGCATCCCTTGGCGACTATTCCCGTGATATGATCACGGCAAAGTAACTGCTGCACTTGTAATTTAGATGGGTGGCAAAAAGATTGCAGCAAGGTTGGCCCCAGCGACTGAAGATCAAGTCTATCACTGTTGGATTGAGGGACCACTCCTGAGGCATTAGGACAGATCTACTTAGATTATCTGCCGAGACATTGGATGACCCCAGGATGTGTGATGCTGTCAGAAAGTGGTGAGAAGATATTTCCCATTGCCAGACTCTCATGGCTTCATGGCATAAGGGGTAAAAACAGGTTTCTCCTTGATTGTTGATGTACCATACTACCAACATGTCTGTTCATATCAGAGTCATACCTCTGGGGAGGCTGTCCTGAAAGGCCTGCAACACAAGAACCAGTGCCTTCATCTCCGGAACACTGATGTGAAGATTAGCCTCTGTGCTTCAACATGTGCTTTGGACAATCTCCCCTTCATAATGCCCTCCCCACCCTAGAAGAGAAGCATCCACTCTCACCATCATCACCAGGGAGTTTGTTGGGAATGGCCATTCGTCTATCACTGATAGAGACATTATCCAACAACTTAACTGTCTGCAGATTTCAGTTAGTTTTATTTTGGCATGGAGTGGGTAGACCTTTTGGGATCACTGTACTACTAAAGTCCATTGGAGGACCCTCATGAAAAATATGGCGAATGGGTACATGAGGATTGTTGACGCCATACGACACAACAGGCAAGGGATGAACCTTGTTGGTAGACAGGGGTGGTGAAGAACTTGAGTGGCAGTGAAACAAACAGAAAGAACCTTGGACACTGGAAGACAGTCAAATCTGTAAGGTTGTGTTCATGTGGCATCCAATAAATTCTGTTGAGAAGGCATAAGCTGACGTTTGGAGATGCTGACTGTGATGCCTAGATCCTTCATCAGTTGGAGTAAAAGGTCCTGATGATGCAATAAGACATTGTTGGTTGCAGCTGTGAGAAGCCAGTTATTGAGGTATGGGAAAAACTGGATTCCTAGTAGGCCTAGTGCACTACTACAACTGCCATAACTTTGGTGAACACCCAAGGGGCTGTGGTAAGCCCAAAAGGTAGAGCTCTAAATTGATAATGATTGGTTCCCAGCTGGAAATGGAGGAATCTTCTTGAATGCTTCTCTATCTTTACATGACAGTGTACATCTCTGAGGTCTACTGAGCACATCCAATCATCCTGCCTTGGGAGAGGCAAAATGGACTGTAGTGTTACCATCCAGAATTTTGTCTGCTTGACATACTGATTCAAATGACTCGGGTCCAGGGCGGGTCTGAGGTCCCCTGTATTCCTGAGTACTAAAAAGAACTGCAAGTAGAGTTTGGGTTCTATCTGGTCTACAGGGACTGATTAGATGACTTTTTCTAGCAGCTTGGAAACGTATGCTGCCGCAAATTCCCGGGGACTGGGTAAAATGAAATGAACTTTTTTCCATTTGAAAGAGGGAAGAGAAAATGGTATGAATAACATCTGGAAATTATGTTTGGCACCCATGAATCTGTGGTTATGTTTTGCCAGGCTTGTAGGTGCAAAGATAAGTGTTCCCAGACTGCCTCCAGGGTGCAGTGGTTGGACAACCCTTCAGGGACACTGAAAGAGCTTTTCAGACAATGGTCCGTGAAAGTCCTGAATATGCAGTCCCTCCATACCTCTTGGGTGACGTCCTTTATTGTTACTTACTCCCCAACACAAATCTCCTAATAAGGGCTCTGTGATTTCCTGAACCACATCCTCTTTCCAGCCTGCCTAGAGTAGGATCTCACGGGTGTGGAGAAGCAGATGCCTACTACAGAGAGAGCATCACTACTCTGCTTAACTCCTAGTGAGAGCTCTTTAACTTTAGGTCCAAACAAAGTGGACCCATCAAAGGAGGGGTTGCTGATGAAGGATGTCCTGGAGCTTTCTGCAAATTCGCAAAGGCACATTCAAGAATGCTGATGAATGGAGATGCTGATGCCTGCTACCCTAGCTGTGCCATCGGCTGCATTTGAGAGCAGAAGCATGGCTACATTAGACGAAGACTGTAGGGTGGACAGCTGGGAATACATTGTCTTCTGGACGTTCAACAACAGCACATTCAAGACAAACTTGGATATTTCCTTGGTTAAGTCTCTCTGAAATCTGGTGACAAATGAAGTGCAAATACATTTCCCAACTGAGTCCATCACATCTACCATGGGGAATGGACTGCAGAACTCTCTTCGGACAGTTCCTTTTTTGTGGCTGCTGCTACAGCCATCATATCTACCGGAAGACCCTTGCTCCAATGTCTCCTGTCTGTAGGAGTGGAAAGAATACTATCTGGCTTTTTTGAGGATAGGCTCCACCAACGTCAGGGTCCTTCTATGCCCACTGAGCCAAGAAATCAGTGAGTGGGTCAACAGGTGTTACCACCCAAGAAGAAGCTGAATTAGACACAAAGGCTTTCAGGAACACAGACTCATCAGGAGAAGGACTAACTGTGGACCATTCCCCTGTTTCATCAATTCCAGAATCTCACCAAATATGACATGTTGAGAGGGGGATCTTGGGAGCCTTCACCCTCAACCAAGTCAGTATCTTCAGTGACAAAGTCTAACTGCGCCCAGTTACATGCCTGTTTATTACGAACCATCTGAGGGTGAATGTCAGAAGGTTCAAATTCAGATGGGGAGCTAATACTGCAGATTCAATGGGAAGTCTAAGGAAAAAATGTCCCTTTCTGACAGAAGAATGAGAAATAGAAGCCGAGCCAAGCTGGAGTTTGGATGGCGCTGATTTTGAAGACCACACCTTTCCCCTCAGCACTGATAGGACCCACTGGAAAGCCTCAAAGGCCAAGGAAACCACCATCTACAGTGGCTCATTCTTGACCTCAGACAAAAAGGAAGACCTCAGAACTGATAAGTCTTGACCCTGAGGTTGATCTTGGCACTGAACTACCTTGAAAATAGGGAGCCACTCAGACTCTTAAGTTACCTGAACTACTGGCTCCAAAAAAGGTGCACCTGGGCAAATTGGACCTGATGCTACCAGCGCTGATGAACGAACCAGTTTCAGAAGACAGCACAGATGAGGGGTAGCTGGAGCACACCAAAGAGAGACTTGGAACTTTCCTTGGTGAAGTCTCTCTGAAAATTGGTGACATGAACTAAATAATTCAGCACTAAGAAACTGTCGGCTCCAATTGTCCTGATACCTTGAGATCCAATTCTGAAGACAGGGATGGATCTGGTGACCTCTTACAGCATTTCTCTGAGCCCTTTTTTTCTTTTGTTTTTTTCTTCTGATTTTTCTTTTTTTAATCCTTGTCCTTGTATGAAGCTATCTTCTCCCCTAATTTCTTCTCCTTTGTTTTTGGAAACGTGGAGGAGGAAGAGGTAGGGGTGGCAAACCCTGTCTAGGAGGGGGAGTCGTCCTTTGACGATTTTAAAGAGCGCCAGGGATTTCAACAACAATTTATGTAGCCTTTACCACTGAAACTACGTGCAAATATATCAGCTGTGACCTTTGCTTCAGAACAGGAGATGCCATTTTGGATTACTGTCAAGTGTTGTGTCTTAATTTTCTGACAATACTGCAGGATTATGATGGTCACTTGTTTCAGATGCTAGTTTCAGTTTGTGCTTAGCTTTTATCTTCTTGATAGTAGTTTTTAGTTCTTTGCTGATGCATTTGATGGACTTTTTAATGTTGGTCAAGTCAGATTTCTTATGACTTTAAATGTAATTTCCTTTTGTGGTAGAGCTTATATACTTGGCAGACCAGCAGGACAGTCTATTTTTGAATGTTTCAGTAGATGTGGCTCTAGTAAAGACTGCTTTTTCCAGGTGGGTGTAGAACTCTGATCAAAAGCAGCAGCTGAATCTGCATGGCAGCTCATGATATTATAAGTAAACTTTGTTGGTTCACCATAGAGACTGAGTACGTTTAGTCTTATGAAGTCTTTAAATTCAGACCTCAAGGTGGGGTTAGATGATTTTAAAGGTGAAGGTCGCCAGCTTTGTGTCTGATTTAACCAGGGACAGGGACATCATACAAGTAGTAATGAAGGGACTACACTGGTAAGGACTATGTCCATAATGTTTCACCCCTTAGTGGGTTGGTTTACTATTCTTTCTAAGAATTTTTAAGCCAAGAAATTTTTGGGCATACCTAATTTTTGAGATATAGGTGTATCAGCTTATCGATGGACAACTGAACTCACCCAACAAAAAGCATTTTTCTTAATATTTCAGAGAGCACATTCATAAGTCTCTCATGGTCATCTCAGGACATGAAACATATACCACTGCAAGCAACCAATAGACAATTTGTTTTCCTTTAGATAAGCTGGAGTTCAAGGCGTTCAGCATGCACTTCTATAGGAATCAAACTAAAGGAGATATGGTTCCCGACAAATATGGAAATGCCGCCACAGTTACTCTCAGGTCTGATTATATGGTAGGCATTAAACTCAGGCAAGGTGGGAGTAACATCTTTATAAATGACACAAAGTCTCATTTACAACATAGCCATGGATATGTTCAAGTTGCAGGAAGCTTTAAAATCATGCAATGTGCTAAAACATCTGACACTAAGAAAAGCAGAGGTGACAAAGCTAGAACTGGAGTTTGTTGTAACTTTATCTACTCAACTGGGATGTCCAGTGTCTGGACCTTGCCCAAAAAAAGCCACTACAGGGATAGGAAGGGTTTTGACCAATAAGCAGAAACCATGGGATAAAAGTAAGAGCTCATTCTTTGCAAAGCACACTGATCTGTTAACCATCTCATCCCAAGCAGACACATACTGGATATGCCCGCCCCCAAACAAATGACGACTACTCTTTAAACTTCTGAAGCCAATTATTATTTCCTCGTATTTAGGATTCCTAAAGACCATCTTACCTGCATGTGTCAAAGCTAATATCTAACATGTCTGTTTTACATGGCCCTCAGGGTAGAGTGCCTCAAATCATTCACACCCACATGAACCACCAGGAAGTTGTTGTTTCTTTCGGCTTTTCCCAGTTAGGGGTCGCCACAGCGGAACTCCGGTCAGCTAATGATTGGCAGTTGATTTTTATGTGCCACGTTGCTGGCCCTGACGCACAACCTTCAACGAAGGTACGCCCATTCACGCATGTGTCCACACAGAAGACGCTCTAGCTGAGAATCGAACGCAGCAACGTCTTACTGTGAGGCGACATTTCCAAGACAAGGACTAAATAGTCCTTGTAACATTGCAGAACTTGGTGCCAGGGAGACTAATATTACCCTGTCCTTGCCCAACCTCATAAGCATTAGTGTGTGTGTCTAACAATGGTGTTACAAATTACCAGAACATTTCTACCTGTATTCATGGGTTCAGCAGCAATAGCCAGTGTATAGTCTGCAGCCTAATGATTCTAAGTGTGAGGGGGATTGTGTTGTATTTGTAGATTTCTGTAGTGACTTATTTTTCCTGGTTTTAGGAGGCTTGGGAAGTGACTTTTTAATACCCTCAACATAAGTTGGTTTGATATGTTTGCATAAATATGTGGGTGGAATTATGTGATGCCTCCACATTGTGTAGAAACTTAACCTCTCAGACTGCATCATGTATTTCAAATAACAGTTTGTCATCTCAGTATTTGCCAGTTCCCACTCTAAGAACACCAAATGCTATAAGGCTGACAACAGAAAGGACACCAGTCTGTCTGTTGTTTTACCACTGGTCAAGCCAGACTGTCTTACTAAAGAAGTGTCTTATTAAAATAAGTGCACATAATATTTAGCTAGCAGATTTTGACAGCAGCTGCTATATCTTAGGTGCAAGATGTTACAATGCTGGTAGCAATTAATAACCTACAAAAATCTGAGTAACATGTATGGCAAATATGGCAGCAATAAAAGACAATACTTAACACTGTGCTGTTTCTGTACCTCTTAACAGTGCATTGTTGCTCACAGTGCATGTAACAGCAACTAAGGGCAAATAGCAGCCCTGCATAAACAGTCGACTTCAAACAAAGCAGTATTGCTGAAATGCTCAACGAACACCACAATGTTCATTAGCAAAAATGTTTACCTCACTTGGAGGAAATCTACAGAAAAGTGCCCACAAGTTACTGTACAGAACTGTTTCTTGTAGCGCTGCTCAATGGACAGCTGACAGCAATGATGTGCAATAAAGAGCAACGTAAAGTAAGCAAAAAGACCAGAAGCCAATTAAAAAATCTTTAATGATGCCAGCCATGATTAAACCTCCAGACAACACACTGATTAAACTCCTTAATACGCCTTTCTTATCACGAACATTTCTGCACAGGTGTTTAATTTTTTTAATTACTTTACTTTTATACTGCTAGGTAAAACGACTATCTGTAAAATCCAATTGATTCTGGGCCTTTGAATGTCTCTCTAAAAATTAAGGGACAGAAAATGAAGGTTCAAAACAAGTTAATATAGTCTCCTCATCTAATACCAGTAAATTAATCAACCAAATTGATATCACTTATTTATACTTAATTTACCCCTCTTACATACCCAACTAAGATTTTGCTGTGTTTGTTTAGTTCATAAACCATTTTCTATTTAATGGCTAGCCTTCCCATTTTTATGTTTGGTTTACTTTTCAGTCTTTCTGTACTTTCCCTCCTTAATGCATATCCTCTTAAGATACTCAGAAACTTGAAACTTCTTAAATGTAAGTGCTTTAAAATATATAAAGCAACCTGAGCAAGGTGCAGGAGACCAATATTCTGGGTATGGACTGAACAAAAC
This sequence comes from Protopterus annectens, assembly GCF_019279795.1. Taxonomy (NCBI): domain Eukaryota; kingdom Metazoa; phylum Chordata; order Ceratodontiformes; family Protopteridae; genus Protopterus; species Protopterus annectens. The sequence goes on from NC_056725.1 coordinate 1,396,848,234, forward strand.
AGATACAAAATTCTCTAAACTTCCAAAAGTGCACACAGTTTTTACTAGTCTTTGGCCAACATTTCAAAAAAATTAAAAGCTATAGAGAGAAAATGATATTTTTTCACTTACAATTTAGTTGAGTAAGTAATAATGAGTAATAGATGTTTAATGAGATATGTTATTTATGGGTATCAGTGATTGTTTTATGGTATGTATTCTGGGTCAGTTGCACATTATCACTTTAAGACCAGGTTTTTGCTTGTCATGTGACATTTAAGTATTTAAGCAATAAGTGTTTCTATTGATGTGTGTCTGATGAAGTTTTGCACTGTACAAGATGAAAGCACTCATCAAGTCTGGAATAAAACTTATTCTGAGGTTCTACATAGTCATTACCGGCCTTTTGCGTTTACGATTAGTTTGTTTCTAATTTTTTTTGGTTTATTTAAGCTTTTAAAAAACTTGTTTGCTTTCAGCTTTTCCCGGTTAGGGGTCACCACAGCAGAACTCCGGTCCGCTAATGATTGGCAGTAGAGTTTGACGTGCTGGCTTGCCGGGCCTAACGCACAACCTTCAATGAACGAACGCCCATTCATGCATGTCGCCACACAGAAGACGCTCTGAGAATCGAACGGGCAACGTCTAACTGTGAGGCGACAAAGCTACCGCAGCACCACCACCGCAGCTCTAATGAAGAATATTCAGAACAGCACATTGCATTAGGTGAAATAACATGGTGAGCTGTGATATGCAGGAAAGGGGGAATTCAGAGACACCCACAGCAGCTGTGCAGAATGCATCATGTTCTAATGATCTTACAATATAATGACATGCAAAGGGGTGATAACATTCTAATGAGATCCATCACATATGCTAATGAAATCAAACAAGGCTAAGCAACTCAGAAAAATATAAAATTACTGAGATGCGCTATAGCAATCAGCTGCTTTGAACAACGATATTTTACAGTACAGAGGAGGATTATTCTCATCAAGATACTAGGAGAAGCATTAGCATGTGGGTTTTAGAGCCAGTGTCCTCAGTATTGTGCATCACGGGCCTCCATGTCACAGACTGATCAGTCAAAAGCTAACATACCATTATCTCCATGACAGGGATATTGTCAAACTATAGAGTCTGGACAGACACCATATGGGAGTTAGTAGACATCAGCCACCCTTACATGGAATCAAGGGGGGTACATAGAATGCCTATTCCAGTGGGCACAAACTGTGTGTAGCATTAAACATCCATACACTAGCCACATCCAAAAGGCACAGGGTCATCAAGTTTAAACATATACTGTGTCCTTATCCATGCTGACAGACACGAATATCTGTCCCCTCACCATGGGTAAGAATGGCCAACACTGGAAAGTTCCAAGTTAATGCATCTTAGAGGATTATATTTTTCCACAATCAGAAAGGAATCCTCCTTGTTTACAGAGGACTGAGGACTGATTAAAAAAAAAAGTCAGGCGTGAACAGTATCAAGGGGTCCCCAACAGGGTCACAGAAAGCCCATCATAAAGGTAGAGGAACACAGGTAATACTTCTTCTCCTATAAGGCCTCCATCATAATATTCAACATGCTGGTAAACACCCTGGCTGTAGAGAAAAGACAACATATCATTTGTACTGAAATTTGTGTCCCGCTACAGGAAAATGAAGTGAAGTCCAACACAGGCCATAGACATTGATGTGCTATGTGTTTATCATACTCTGAGATAACAATCAGGCACTGTGAGACATCAGGGTGCATGACCCAGCACCCACCTCTGAAAGTTAAAATCTAGAACTCTAAATACTGCATATGCATGCTGCAGTTGGACAGATCCAGAACTAAATGGAAAGCTCTCATGCTAGACACAGGAGAAACCCCTTCTGCTTATTTCTGAAGGAGGGTCAGCCTTTATGACCACTGTATGCTGCAGACTCCTGGCCTGCCCAGAGAGCTCTGTGGTCATGCCTGGTCTCCCAACCAGAACCCTATTTAGCCAAACTTAGAGAACCATTCCCCCCATCCCCATGAAGACTTTTGTGGGTGCTAAGTCGGTGAGGTTATCTTCCTGAAAAACTTGTTTGACACAGCAGGTGACATGGGTTTCCAAGACTGATACTTGAGGGTTCAACTTTACCTATAGGATGAGAGCCCTTCATATCTCAGGGTCTTTTCTTCCACAGGAGTTGGCCAGGCCTGGAAGGAGGGGAGAGCAATAGGGGGATGCAGAGACACTTCACTACGGTGATGACCTGCTTCTTCTTTTGGAGGTCTTTTTTTTATTTTATGTACTTTTTTATTTTATACATTTGTTAACCATGTAAGCCCCCTAGACACAAGTATCCCCTTACAAGGGCAACCCAGTAGCCTAGCCATGTCACTTCCCAAGGACACTGCACAGGCACTATGCACGACCAAATCCTGGGATGACTAACCAAAGAAAATCTCTTGTCATAAAGGGCAACTAGGATTGTCCATCTTCGCTCTTTCCTGAGAGAGAACAGCCTCATTTGTACTACATTTGCCAGCACAATACGGACACTGCTGCCCTAGCCTCAGCACTGGCACAATAAAAGTTGCAGTAAGCCATCCATCATGGAAGCAAAAACTAGGTTTTGACAAGCTCCTCCTTAAGCCCTGAATAAGGAAGTGCTTACAGCATTTGATCTGCTAAGGCTGAGATCTGGATAGGTAAGACACAGTTGAAGGATCTAAGGTCCAGTATGGCATGGGAAAATACCCTCCTGCATAACTTGTCCACAGTTTTTGACTCCTTGACAGCATCAAGATGATGTGAAGTAATTACATGTTCCATCATGTTTTTACCTCTTCAAATGCTCAATGTTCAACTTCTACTAATGCACAAGTAACTTTTGTACTGTAAGTCACCTTTATTTCATATGAATATAATTACTGTACATTACTTATTATTTATTTATTTCAGTTTGATGACCGGGGAGGTCCACTGGGCTCAGGGAGCCCATTTTCAGTGGAGGCCTGGGGAGAAAAGCTTCACATTACATAGTGATTATACACGGTTATTCACATAAAAATCCGCATTACATAGTGATTATACACAGTTATTCACATAAAAATTAAGTGAGGTAAAATATATATGCAGTTATACACAGTTGTTCACATAAAAATCCAAATTAAATGAGGAAGAATACAATTAAATAAAATTGTGTTACACAGTGTGTTCACAGTTACAGTCAAAGTAGAGAGAAACACAAATCAAAGACGATTAAGAGTCAGAGAACAACATAAGTTATATGGTTTCATCGTAAGTATTTATGACGGTATGATAAAGAGTAGGAACAGGGAATTTACTAATTTAAGGAGTTGAGGGTGCAGAATTTAATTTTAAGCTAAAGAACAGGAAACATCTTAATATTTGGTAATGTGTGTTACTGAATTTCTATTTAAAAATGTTTGTAATGTTGGAGCTTTTCTCCCTGGGGCCCCTGCTGAACATTTTGTTTTTTTACTAAACCCAATCAGACAAACATGGTAAATAAAAGCAAAATAAAACAATAAATATGGTCTCTGAGACCTAAGCTGGACCAGAGAGTCAACTTAGGAGTATGTTCTAAAATATTTGGCCAGAATCCTACCTCACTCAGCCAAACAGAAAGATGAAGACAATAAGTCTACCTAATCTGCCATGAAAATTCATTTAACCTTATATTGCCCCCCCCCACATCTCCCCCCCAAAAAACTTTCTGTACATTCTTCATGCTCTTATGTATGCCTCTATGAAGTGTCCTTCACCCATTCTAAAGGTACACAACTCTATCCGAGAAGTTATCTTCACAAATCCAGTGAACAATTTCAAAAATCTGCTGCTTGTGCCACCTCCTTTTCTCTGTCCTTCCCACTCAGGATGAGAGCCCTTCATATCTCAGTGACACGATGATGTATACTCATACTTCATATTTCTATCAAACCATCTCTTCTACCATCTTAGCTTGCTTAATTGAGCCCCACAAATGTCAGTGCTTCAAAGACAAAGCTGCTACTAGTTGCCAAATATTGCTCTTTACACTTTATGCCAAGATCATTTAAGATTCCATCGATTTCTCTTCTTAGAATGTTGCTGCTCAAAAACAATACTTTGTGCCTAACTCACACTCCTAGTACTTTTTTGTGCAACTGTTGCTATCACAAATTCTTCTACTTAATATTTAATATCTACTATCAACTACCTATGTACAACTGTACTAACATATTACCATACTGTTACACTACCACATGGTTGTCTAATACATGTTTTTTTACACCTTCTTTTGTATGTGGTATTTCACTGCTGCATTTAGTAGTGGCCCAGGTCTGAAAAGGGTTCTACAGACAGTTCACTTACCAAACAAACAGATAAAATGAACCTCACTGAAAAAAAAAGACACCATTTATTTGGCAGTGTTATCTTTTCTGCAGTCTGCACTGTGAAGGCGACCTACATCCATTTCAGAACTACCTCATCTTTACTAATACATTTCTCAAGCAAAGGCCTCTCACAAGTATGGTGCTGACAAGAAACTGGGCTTGCAAGCTCATTTTGCATCAGTATAACAGATTTCCCAACATCCCTTGCCTTAATTAAAATGATGTAAAGACATTAGGTTCAGGCAGCATTATGCTTGTGTGTAACACAGGGCATACACCGCTTCTCTGCGCACAATGCACAGCAGTGGAGTGCTTAGTTTTCACTTTCTTTCAATGAAAAGGTAAGCAAGGATAACAAATATTTCCTGTCTGAAATTAGAATACAAAAACTGGTACAGTTTCACACTAAATATACTAGTCACTGCTACACAGCAACAGGAAGAGGTACAATTTTTCTGGCCTACATCCTTGCTGATGATACAGGATCAATCAGCAAATGACGTAGTACCAGAAGCATACTATATGTACATATCAGAACACAGCTCTGCATTGATATGAGTTTTCACATACAAACATCCGTATTTTAATGTGTTCACAAATCCCATTAAACAGGATAAGGGACAGTTAGCTCACAACTGAATCTGCAAGATGTCTGTTTAGGTGCATCACGAAGTAAACGTGATATTATGTACAGATTAAATAAACTACTTTGAATCACTTATATTAAGTTACTTACCTGAGTGGAATCTGTGCCAACTATACTGAGGTCCTGAACTGATCTGCGTCTTTGCTGTTCATTTGCTGTGGAATAAAAATAGAAAATTAAAATACAAACTAACTAACTGAAAACACAATAAGGAGGATGGAGCTGCTACAAAGGTAATATGGAATGTCAAGAAATCTAGGGAAACAATGAGGTGGAGAGAGCCCACAACTGACTAAGGGGGGGTGTGCAGCATGTGTAAGAAAGTGAGTGGACAGACAGCTGCACTTTTAATTTAAAAACGTTGCCCTACTAAAAGAAAGTACATCCATATAAAAAGACCACTCCTAGTACATGAATAGCTGTATCACTGCCCTCTGCCATTTCTCATCACATGTGTTTAAACAAAATGCAATCTCAAAAGGGAGGGACGGGGTGACAGGACTGATGATAGCAACTATTTCAAGGCTCTTATGTTATGGGGGTTTTAAAACATGAGTGCTGACAACACTGCATGTACTAGATCTTTAAAAAGCTCAGTTTTCTATTCCACTAGTCAGCCCTCTACAAACTATTTAGTTGCAGTTTTGGTCTTTAAGGAACTAAAATAAGCAACTTAATTATGGACAACCCTTGAAACAAAGGAAAGCTAATCCATTTATCTAGCCACATTTGTTTTTTTAGTTTGAGCTTTTTGCCAAAGTAATTAAAACATTCTAGCACAGTCATATCACTTTAGTTTATTAAAAGGATTGCTATAATCTTCTGCCTCTAACATTGTGGCTGTCTCTCATCTTTGTACACCTGCTCATAATAATCAAACCATGGTAGACCAAAGGATTTATGGCCTGAAATATCCTGTGTCGGATACCAGTTCATCTCTGCTTCATCCGAAGCAACTTTTGTTTGCAACAAAGAAAACAATATTTCAGATAACTTGTATAACTGCTTTAATTTCTTGAGGTGTGATGAAAAATATTCACCTACTACACTCACTGCTGGCTAAATGATGAAATAGCAAGGTAACATTAATTAAGAATAAGCAATAGGGATGTAGCACTGGTGCAAGGACTATTACATTTAACTTTGTTACATGAGCACTTACTAATATTTTAATCTAACCCATGCTAACATTAAAACTGACTTACAGCATATTTAACAGCTACCTGGCATTACAGTAAAACTTTTTTTTCCTAATCTGCAGCAACTGTAACACAATGACATTTACACTATCCACATTTTAAACACTGCCCACTAAGAAGAATAGTACACTGTATGCAGCAAATGAATGGGTGACATAAGTGGAATACTGGTAGGCTACATCAGGCAGGGTCAAACGTGTGCATACTTGTCACTGTATAAAAATAATTGGCCATATACAACTGTTTAGTAGCTAACATGCAGCTTCAGACTGCAGTCTACCAAACTGTATGACATTGAAATTCATTGAACAGTGTAATATTTACAGTTACACAGATTTATTAGTTGCCTTCCTTGAAGGTTGGGCGTCGGGCTGGCAACTCGGCACCATACAAATCCACTGCTAATCATTAGCGGACTGGAGTTCCACTGTGGCGACCCCTAACCGGGAAAAGCCGAAAGACTCACACACACACAGATTTATTAGTTAACCGGGTTAGGTGCACAGGTTCAAATACCAGACAGTTTTCAGGTGACTCAGGCTAGTTGGCAAAAAAATGACAATACTGCACAGTGAAATTAAAGAGCAGTATTAAAATACAAAACACTAGTAACATTCAGAGTTTTAAAAGAATGCAACAGGCAATGATTACACACCACATAAATATGGCAGAAACACTGTGTACCATAACATGTAGCATAGTAGATTAAGAAACTGAAGAAAGGAATATAAGGAGGAGGTAGAAAGGATGAGAGGCGGTAGAGTACATTTGAAAGCGAAGTACTTCTGTGGTAGTAGGGATGTGAGAGAAACTCATGTAAGGTGGACATAAGTCCCCACTGATGGCAGTGAGGGCAGAGGTGGTAGACTAAGCTAGAAAGGAAAGTAACTCTGTGGCGATAGAGAAAGTGAAGATGGCTAGATGTTCTTGGTGCACAATGAGGTGGGGAACCTAATTAGTGGTTTCTGAGTACAGTGTTAGTGGGCAGTAGATTGAGATTCCCTTTCCCTGAATGAAAAATATGAAAAGGCCTGCATGAAGCAGTGTTCCAACAAATGGAGAGTCAGTCACATTACAATGAAGCATACAGGTCTGAAGTCCCATATGCCTGCTATTAACTTTCTGATCACACATGCATGTTTTATGCTTGTAAATCCCTAGGGCCATTAGCTTAGTAACCTCATATGAACTTGTATTCATTACAACATTATCTATACTTAATTCTCTGGTATTTACTTAGTAACTATCGATATACCTTCTCGGTGGCCACATCAACTAATTTGCTATATTTAGTGATCAACAAAGGGCAGTACCAGAATCCGTGCCCAACTACCACCATCCAACAGAATGGGTATCTCTGAACTATGTTTGACTACATAATGCTTGCATTCGTACCACATGTTAACAAACACAAGAGGGACATTTCATTATTTGCAGCCTTCCAGGGAAGAAAGAAACAAAGAAAAAAACTACAAATGGTTTCTTCACATGAATAGTTAAGATGCTTGATCACAGCTTTCCTAAGACGGACAAAAATACATTACAACAGTCGGGAGTTGCAGCAAAAGCCAGTAAAGGCTATGAAATGCTAACAAGTTTCACCCTGCAGTTTTAGGTTTGATTTTTGCAGTCATCACTGTATACTGTTGATGAGCAAATCACTTAACCAGCTAGCCATTCCAGGTTAACCGGGGGGGGGGGTGCCTAGTAACTAAGTAACCAGGAATCTCAAGATTTGGATAACAAGCTCTCATTCTACTCTCCCTACCAAGTAACATCTGTTCTGTTTTATGTACATGTATCAAAACTTTGGATTTGTATTTTGCCCCACCCAACAAGCAGAGTTCTTGCTATTCTGAGGATCAACTGTGCTGCCAGAATTTCAAAAAGAACCCAAAAACACATACTTGCCTAATTTACATGGAAGTGTAAAAGCAGCAGTTGAACGAATGAGCCACCACACAAGGGGCAGTGCAAGGGTAATCAGGACCTATTAACGAGAGTCCACCTTAGTGACCAAATGATATGGCAAAAACATGTCTACTGTACTTATCAGGAAGCTTTCATATAAAGAGGACCAAAAGATTTTTTTACAGTCACACACTAAACAATCACCTGAACTAAAAGCACTGAAGTCTGAAAGTACAGTCGTGTAAGCACACTTACCACAACAGTAAATGTGTGAATGATCACTGCGACAGTAGCCTTAGCTATAATGGTTATATCCTGCACAACATACAACTACTGCTCAGCTTCAAAAGCTTCAGGGTGTCTTCCATGCACATGGGTTGAGCTGACTAAAAACACAGGTTTGGGCTCTAAGCCCTTCAGAGCTTTCATGCCAACAGAGACAGAGGGGGAAGCTGAGCACTGTAAGAACAATGTTAGGAACAAAAATAAATAAATTTTCCACAACCTGAGATAAATAACACACCAAAAAATGGGATTGGGAGACTCTGGCTACTGCAGCAGCAATCATTCTAACATCTACTCTTATGGTAAGTTTACTTAAACAACTGTATTACATTCATCATACTAATCATTGTTGCATTAGTCTAAGCTATATGGGTAGATTACCTAGTTTACTACATTTGGGAGGGAGAAAAGAAAAACTATGAAAAATGCTTTCCCAATAACTCAAGATTCCAGTAATTTTCCAGTTATGGTGACTGACGTAACACTTGAGGGGGATTAATGCTGAAAAGGAGAGGTATTCCCCCACTTTAAGGAGTGGGGGGACTCAATGAATCAGTAGAAAATGTGCACATATACTCAAACAAATGATTTTAAGTAACATGAAAATCTATACTGTAAATGTGTATATCTGCATTTTGACATGTATAAAGATGTGAATTTTACATGTAAGGACATGCATGTAGCCTGTATATTCTTACTACATATTATTATTGCTATTTGCCATGTAAAGCTTACATAGTACATTGTTATTGTAATCATGTGGAGCTTTTTTTTCCCAGAGCTTCTGCTGAAAAGGGGGTCTTCATGCCCAGGCGGACAATCCATTAACCAACTAAAATGTCAGGACCCACTAGAGCCACTCCCAAAATAAGGAGACTGAATGGCTTAAATATCAGAATGTTGTGTCTTTCGGCTTTTCCTGGTTAGGGGTCGCCACAGTGGAACTCCGGTCCGCTAATGATTAGCAGTACATTTTTATGTGCCGAGTTGCCAGCCCTGACACACAACCTTCAACGAAGGTACTCCCATTCACGCATGTCTCCAGACAGAAGACGCTTTAGCTGAGAATCGAGCGGGACAATGTCTTACTGTGAGGCGACAGTGCTACCACAGCACCACCACCGCAGTGGCTTAAACATCAGAATAACATATACTAAGATCGAGATGTCTTTTCTCAGAATATTCTCTATTCTCTGAGGTATGGTATTAGTTTGGATATAGAAGTTTTTTGGGGGGGCTGCCCCCCTGCAAAAAGAAGATTAAAGTAGAAGAGCAATTTTTGAAGTTTGCTCTTTTGTGTTTTCAGTCTTTTTTTTTCCTGCCTTGCCAGCAGTCAGCATTTTGAGTGTGGACATGTCATTAGGGAGCTGGACAATCCTGGTTAACAAATACAAAATAAATGAACAAATCATTTATTAAAGCCCTCCTTTGTCCAAATTGTGGGGGTGGTCCAAAAAGATACCCTACATATTATCTGCTACACTGGTTGCAAAGTGATCCCTCTCACAAAATCTGTATCTGTTTTGAAGGGATTGACATCTTGTATATTTTTACTGTAAGGGAAATAACTTCTTACTCAGTCCATCTGCAGCTTAGGATCTGCAACCTTTTTCCTTAGTTTTATATTCACTTTCCAAAGTCTGCATTAACACAGCAGCATTAGCCAACACAAAAAATACCCTGACGAACGTGGAGCTGCTGATTTTAGCGCTCCCATTGTCAGGGCAAGGTTAACTTAGCTGTCTTGAATGTCTCTAGTCAAACCATCAGTAACTTAACAGCACAAGTGTAACAGGAAAAGGATGCATCTCAAGCATACAGTAAAGAGTCGATTATCCACAACGTCAATTATCTGAACCCAGTCTTCCAACGTTTTTGGGTAGGAAAAATCATAAAGTCTGAATACGCATTAGCCTGTGTATGGTTTTTTGAAATTGTAGCCTGCTTGTGTGTGAAAGATATTCTTTATTGTCCAGTGGACTTGCTGAATGGTTGAAAAGTGTATTCCCTGAGTGCAGAAAAAACTAGATTTTAGAAATTTTTTATCCAGTTCAATGCATGTTTGATAATCCAAACAGTTTAATTATCTGAACTACCCTTGGTCCCAATTAGTTCCGATAATTGACTCTCTACTGTACTTATAAACACGCATAGTCATTTTACTATTAGTAAGCAACAGATTTAACAGCTTTCTCTGTGTTGCTATCTCAAGACACCTTTAACAGTGAACACAGTTATAACTGATACAATACCATGAAGAAGCCAATCCAAAGATCTCTCAACCAAAGAGCATGAATGATAAATAATTTTCCAAAATTAGTAAAAAACTTCAACATCTGTATCTTGAAGAATGGAAACATCTACAACAAACTATAAGATCTGGCTTCAACAAAGTCAGTCTGATCTGCTAAATTTTACTGTACTGAAATGGCACTTTTTACTAGGTTTCAGAAAATGTTGTGGAATTAGTCCTGTCAAAAACTTTCTGTAACCTTCTGGCAGCATTATCTTTCAACAGTGAAGATGGTATTGGTTTACCTATTAAAAACTATTTTAGTACAACAAAACAAACAAATCAGACTGACCTGGTAGCGGCTAGATTTAATGCATTTTTGTGATGCTGCCAGTCCTCAAGACAGAGTTCTTAGAAGTTTTAGACTACCTATAGAACATGACTTATCACTTGCTCTTTGGATTCCCTGACTGATAATTCATCGAAGAATGGCAATAAAAAGGAATTTATCATTTGTCACTTACTACTACTAAAATTTCTCAGCATTTTATAAGTATACTTGTGATGCACATACTGCACAAATTCCTTACTCAATAATTCTAGACAAATCAAAACTAATAAGATCAAGGGGAATCAAAGACCCAAAATTGGGGTCAATTTTTAACTACTACTGTAATTCACTAGTTAACAGAAGAGATTTTGCATCAACATGCATGTTCCAAACAGCAGTCCAAAACTCTAAAGTTTGGTATTACTGACTGACACTCAGTAATTTATCAGCAAATCAAAAATCTTATGAGACAGGGCAAAAATATAAGGTAAAATGAAGGATGCTTTGCAAAATTCTGGACAGCTTAGATGTATGGTTAAGCTTCACCTCCTTGTTAATCTGAGCAGGCAAGTTACTGCTAGTATGATAATACCTGAGTGCATGACTTTGATAGAAGTTTCTAAATGCAGCTTCAGTAGACATCTTTAATATTTTAATGGTTTATTTTTAGGTTTAGGCTAGTCAGACATTTTAGAACAGTTTACATTCAATTTAGTTTTAAACATTCTAACACTCTAAGTATATGCACAAAGAAGAGCTTCTAAGCAGTAACTCTAGTAGTTCTCAACAAGTCACACAATGCACTTCTCCAAAGATTTGTGAAAGTATAGTTGTGTAAACTGCACTTACCATAACAGAAGATGTTCAAAATCATCACCACTGCAGTAAACTAAGCTATAAGGGTTACATCCTGCCAAGGACATAGCTAGCCAATCTTCGAAAGTCTCTGGCCTCCTTCCACATGTGCCCAGGCTGTTGCCATGAGCTCTTAAGGGAGAAAACAGCAGTCAGGGTGCCAAAACCTTCAAATCTTATTGTTCCCGAAAAGGAATAGCACCTAGAGTCTTGAAAAAAGAGAAAAGTTAGAAAAAAGAAGTTATATACTCACCATAACGTTCCATGTTTGTAGTCCATCTCGCCCTTCATTCTTTAGATATGGGATCAGAGCCGATCCTCGGTTCCGACTTGGCCTATTTACAAGCTGGAAGTCTTCCAGTTGGTTCGTGGTTAGGTATCCCATGGTGCACCAGTACAACTCCCCAGATCTTGTTTGCTGCTAACTACGAGAGATAATAACAAATATACAAAAGAAGACAATACTAAAAGGTCTCCATAAAAAATGATAATTTCTATCTCCAGGTACTTCCAGGATGGGGGTAGGAGGGTGGGTTCGTAGGAATGAAGGGCGAGACTGAGTACAAACATGGAATGTTATGGTAGGTACATAACTTCTTTATGTTCTGTAGTCCTATCTCACATTCATTCTTTTCACCTTCATTCTTTACATATGAGACAGCGTGCCTAGCGCCTTATTCTTGGGTGGCTCAAGGAAAAAATACTCCTGAGTACTGTAGAACCAAATCATGCTCTACCCCTGGAGGTTAAATCAAATTTGTAATGAGTGATAAAAGTGTTAGGGGTAGCCCACGTTACTGCTGCACAAATATTATCAAGTGGGACCCTGGCTTGAAAGGCAGCAGAGGTAGACTGAGATCTGGTAGAATGAGCCTTGATTTTAAGGGTAAAGGTCTACCCTCAGAGTTGTAAACGTAAGCTATAGGTTCATAGGTTCATACTAGGCTATCTGCCCAAGGGCATTTATAAGCCTAGCCCAGAGTTTTGTGGCTTTCGCCACCCCTTTAGTTTGGAGGATACTATGCCCATTATTTTGCTGTGCCTCTGTCAAGCAGTGACACTGAGATAATCCCTGGGGTACATCTGCAATCTCCCATCCATTGGTCAAGATTTCTCTTGAACAAAGCCAGCGAGGTGCTCTGCCTCACATGTACCGGGATTTTGTTCCACAGCATAGGGAGTCTCTGGGTGATGAATCTGTCCCACCAGCACGTCCTATTAATAACCGTGTCGAGGTTTAAGTCTCCCGCCCTTGTAGTTCTGAGGGATCTAGATTTTTTGAGGTGAAGCATGTTCATCAATTCTGGGTTGGACATGGCCTTGTATGTCAGGCACAGGTCACCTCTGAGCAGACAGTAAGCGACTGAATAGAGCTGAAGTTCCTTCAGTCGGGCAGCATAGGACATATTTTTGAGACCCTTTATCCTTTTGGTGAGGAACTTTTGGGGCCTTTCCAGTTGCTGCAGGTGTCGTGTCAGATACATTCCGAATGGGGCATTGTACTCAATCATTGGTCTGATGAGTGATGAGTACAGGGGGACGATGACTTCCCTTGATCTAGATTTGAATCCCTTCATGATCAGGTGGGCAATGTAGAAGGTCTTCCTAACTACTTTGGCAACGTGAGTGTCAAATGAAAGGTTACTGTCAACCTGGGTCCCCAGATCCCTGATAACCTCTTCTGTGCTTAGTGGGTTACCGCCTATATGATAGCTAGGGGTAACCTTGTTTTTTCCGAAGGGTATGACTATGCATTTTTTGGCGTTTAACTTTAGGCCATGGCTCTGGCACCAGTTATCCGTTTCTATAAGACCCTTCTGTAGGATATCTGTGTCAGATGTGTTCTCAACTATGGCACCCAGTTTGCAGTCATCTGCAAATTTTGTCAGCCATAATCCTCCTGTGTTTGCTTGTACTTCTGAAAAGTAGATGCCAAACAGGAGAGGGCCCAGGACTGAACCCTGTGGGACACCACTTGTGACAGGCTTTGAGTCTGACATGGCGCCAGCAACTCTGACCCTGTGGGTTCTGTCACTTAGCCAGTTTGCAACCCATCTTGTGATGTATGGGTTTACATTTAAGCTGATGAGTTTTTCAATGATACCTGAGTGGGGTATTGTGTCGAAAGCCTTTGCCAGGTCGAGGTAGGCTGTGTGGACTGCCTTTCCCTCATCAATGGCCTTGGTGACTGTTTCGAAAAAGTCAACCAAGTTTAAAAGGCATGATCTGCCTTTGACAAAGCCGAACTGGGTCGGATCCAAAGTCTGCAAGTCTCCTATGTCTTTATTTATGAGTTCCATTATGATCCTCTCCATAGCTTTGCAGATCAAGCTTGTCAAGCTGATGGGATGGTAATTTCCCGGGTCGGTGGAAGCACCGCCTTTGTGAAGTGGGAAGTGGGACCACAGTTGCCGTACGCCACTCCTTAGGCATGTATCCTGAGGTGAGGCTAAGATTAAACAGCTGCCCTAACTGCGGGTTTAATTCCTCATTGAGTTTGTGGAGCACACATCCGGGGACACCATCTGGTCCCATGGATGCTGTGTTTTTTGCCTTGGAGAGAGCAGTTCTACCTGAGCGTTAGAGATGTTTGGGGGGCTATAATTCTCTGGTATAGATATCTCACCTTTTGGGGGGGGAGGGGGGGAGAAGTTTGCACTGAACCTGTCAGCCAGTATGTTGGCAATGTCTGTAAGTTCAGTAATTTTTACATCATTTTGAACTAATTATGAGCATATCTGGGAGTTTCCTCCCAGGTTTCTAACATAGCTAAAGAAGGCCTTATGATTGTCCTTTGAGTCCTTAGCGACTTTTCTCTCAAAATTTGCCTTGGATGATTTTATGAGAGATCTTAGTTTTTTACTTATAATGATCAAGGGTGTTTTCCCTTTTAAGGATTTTGCTCTATCTTGTAGTAGCTTCCTCCTTTTGTTGTAGAGCTTGTTTATGGCTGGGGTCCACCAGACTGGACGCTTGCCTTTGGTACAAAGAGTCTTTGTTTTGTTTGGGATTGCCTGATCCATGCAGTCCTGTAGGTGTGGGTAGAAGGCATTTGTAAGTGATTCAGCGGCTTGAGTAATGGTTTCTGCAGTCTCGGGGGCCTTAAAAGAGACCACACTAGTCTTTAGAAGTGTGAAGTCGGCTTTTGAGAAGTTCTTCACTGTGGTCTTTTTTATCTCAGGTGGGGGCGGGATGTGGACTTCCAGTGAGATTAGTTTATGGTCTGATCTCACCAGTGAGGGGTATACTTCCGGTGTTGAACATTGTGACCCCATGTTCGTGATGATGAGATCTAGTATGTTATCTCCTCTTGTGGGGATGGTGACTAGTTGTTCCATGGCATTTGAGTTTATGAACTCAAGGAACCTTTGGGCTAGAGTGTTGGGGCTTGAGTAGTGATCCCAGTCTATATTCAGGTAGTTGAAATCACCTAGTATGATGGTGTTTGGAGATACGTTTCTCCCCTCCAGTGTTTTCAGGAAAGCTATGTGAGGTTCCTGAGATTGAGAGGGTGGCCTGCTGTAACATGCTACAAATTGCAGAGCAGTCTTGCCTATGGTTAATTGCACCTGGATGGTTTCCGATGCATCGTGCGTTGCCACCAACCTTGAGGTGTGGGTGTCCTTGATGAATATAGACACCCCCCCTCCTTTCTTGGTGTTGTCCGGATTTTGGGGCCGGAACGCATGATATGAGGTAAAGCCTGATAGTGCCGGGGTGCTCTTGGGAGCCTTGAACCAGGTTTCAGTCACAGCACAGACATCGATGTTCTCCATACTGAGAAGGGCCTCGAGTGCGTGCATCTTGAGGTTGAGACTTCTGGCATTGAGCAGCATTACCCTTAGTTTTTTTTCCTTTTTTGTGTTCTAGGGTGGTAGGTTTAGAATTTGAGCCTTGCCTAAAAAAGGCACTATGGGGGTGGCAAGAGCCTTTGCCAATATCCGGAAGCCCAGGGGTGACAGGTGCAAGCCGTCCCTTGCGAAGCAGCGTGGCTTGTCCAGCATGTCGTCCCAGGCAGACAGACACTGGATCCCCTTTGAATGACACCAGAGTTTAAGCCAATTATTAAAGCTGATCATCTTGTCTCTGTATTGTGGCATCATTCTTGGTGAAGGTAGGATACTGCTCAAGGTCAGGGTCATACCTGCCTGGGCTACATAATCAGAGAGCTCCTCTAGGTCTCTCTTCATGTAGTCCAAGGAGGTACGTCTCAGGTCGTTCACACCAGCGTGGACAATGACAGAGTCGTACTTGTACCTGCTGTTGAGAGACCTGAGTGCTTGCGTTATGTGGCGGATTCTAGCGCCCGACAGGCAGCTTACTGTGACCTTTTCCTTGCTCAATCTGGTGAGCGGGACGTCAGTGTGTCTGACTATGGAGTCACCAATGACGAGTGTGTCTGGCATTGTGTTTGGCCTTAAGGGCTGTGACTGTTTGGCACACTGACTATGTGGTCTATGTGTTGCATGTGTTGTGTCCTGAGGTGGCAGTTGTTTGGGTGTCTGCTTTGGTGGCCTCTGCTGTTTTGGTAGATTTTTGATCAGAGCCTCCGAGTATGTCTTTGTGTATTTATGTGTATGATTTGAAGTTGTGATAGTACTATGTGAGACTGGGTTTGTGGTGTGTGTGTGGTTACCTTCTCCTCCTGTCTGGTCTTACCAGTCCTATGTTGAGAGAGCTCAGCCTCCAGTTTGGCTATATAGTTGCATCTCTCGCATGTATTTGTGTTTTGTGGGAGAAGGAGAGGGTTGTCCGTGTACATGAGACAATTGTAACATTGCCTCAATATTCCCAGATTCACCAGCTGAGCAGGAGAGGACACTAGCAACTGATCCCTCAACATGCTAGAAGGAATAGACAAGGACTTTAAAAGACTCCAGGGGATGTGGGTGATCGAAAAGGGGTTTTTGGCTGGTGGGGTACTATGTATAATAAAAGTGCTATATCAAGTAAAAAAAATACTTTAGGAGCAAGTGCTAGGCTTTACAGATAGAGAATAGTCTACTTAAGAATCAAGTAGAGCTAAACTTTTTAGATATAGAATATGCTGGTTTGATCAGCAGTACAGTTCAAGGAAGGCTGTTTTAAGGGAAAATTTGAAGAGTGGACTTTAGGTAGCCCGAATAGTTTAACCTTGATTAACCGCCGCTGCTCTTGTGTGCTCCTGTAGCAACTCCGCGCCAAAGCGTGCTTTATAGCAGGGGGCTGGAAAAAACAGGAAATGACCCAAAATGGCCAATGAATTACCAGTTACTGTCTCTAACCACTCCTCTGAGGACAAACAGGCAGCTCAGTACTCCCCACTCTCACTGGTGAGTAAAGAAACTTCCCTCTGGCCACACAAGAAAATGGAGGAACACAGGAACCAAATACAAAGCCCAGGGATCAGCAAAATCTGATCACTGGAACAACTAACTAGAAAAGTTAGGAAAGCAGAAGTATTTTTTTGTTTTTTTTCAAGTTTTTTTACACACACAGACAGAAAATAAAGTAAATGCTTGTTTTTTCGACTAAATGCTATCAAAGGCTAGTACACTAGAAATCCAATTAGAGAGTGTTACCTTGGAAACTGGTAGGCCTGACCTGGATTCGGAGAAGGAAATAAATAATTGGTCTGATTTCCTGATTTCCTTAGTTCGATGTAAATAAAAATGTAATTGTCTATGGACATCCAGCAGATAAAACCTGTATTCAGCTGTGTTGGAATGATTTGGAAAGAACACCGGAAGTTCTATGGATTGATTTAAGGTGGCAAGGGAACAAACCTTGGGGACAAAGGAAGTATTAGTATGAAGGGACACTCTGTCTTTGTGAAAAATCAGATAAAGGGGGTTTCACAGACAATGCTTGTAACTCTGACACCAGTCTGGCTGACGTGATAGCCACCAGAAACAAAGTCTTCCAAGACAGGAATTTCAAAGGGGAAGAATGAGAAGGCTCGAAGGGCAGAGAAGTTAATTTGGATAACACAAAATTTAAATCCCATGAGGCAACAAGTTCTTGAAAGGGGGCCTCAACAAGGTGGCACCTTTAAGGAAAGTTTTGCACAGCCTATGTGACATCACATTAGAATCTTGAAAGCCTACATGAAAATTTGAAATGGCTGCCAATTGAACCCTGATAGTGGCAGCCGCAGATCCCTGGTGAAAAAGCTCAGACAGGAATTCCAAAACCACTGGAAGTCGTGAAGCCTGACTAGGGATGGATCTGGAGCAGCCACGCTGTCAAACTGAGGGCGTGTAAGGGGGGTAAAGCAAACCTGACATGTGAGTCAACAGGTCTGGAACTGGGTCCAGAATCCAAGGATCATCTAGGAGAAGAGGACCGAGGAAGGGGAACCAAACCTGACAAGGCCAGTAAGGAGCAATGAGAATCAGTTTGCTTCCCAGCCGTTGAGCTTTCTGAATAACCTTGGGAATGACGGGAAAGGGAGGAAAGGCATAAAGGAGACCCAGGGGCCAACCATGAACGAGTGCATCTATCAGTGACTCCGAGGAGAAGTAGCTGCTTCATTTGGTATTGATTGGGCTGGCAAAGAGATCGCAGCAAGGCTGTCCCCATCTGCGGAATATCTGTTCTGCTATTTCCTGTTTCAGAGACCGCTCGTGAGGCATCAGGATTGCCCATCTGAGCTTGTCGGCAATTACGTTGGTTGCCCCTGGAATGTGTGTTGCCACCAGAAAACGCTGGGAAGATATCACCCATTTCCAAACTCGTATGGCCTCTCGACAGAGTGGGTAAGATCTGGTTCCGCCCTGTTTGTTGATATACCATGCTACCGATATGTTTTCAGATTGTATTGCAATAGTCCCTATAGGCAGAAGGTCGTGGTGTGCTTGCAATGCCAGGAGCACTGCCCTCATCTCTAGAACGTTGATATGCACGTGAGCCTCGTGATCTTGCCATGTGCCTTGGACAGTCCTGCCTAGATAATGCCCCCCCCCGCCCTGTGAGGCATCCGTGGTCACAGTGGCAATGGGTTGGTGAGGAACAAAAGAAGTGACCGTGGTTAACGGACTGGGTAGTCTCCACCAAAGGAGGTCCTTCTTGCAAGATTCTGTCAGCAGAATGTGATGAGATAAGGGTAGGTGCCGAAAAGACCATTGGGACGACAGGAGCCACTGAAGAATTCTCATGTGTAGCCTGGCTAGTGGCACCAGTAATGTGGTAGAAGCCATGGTCCCTAGAAGCTGCAAAATAGTCTTGGGTTTGACCTTTCGTAAGAGGAGAAGACATCGAATTTGAAGAACCAAATTCTGTGCCCTTTCTGCAGGAAGACGATCCAACATGTCTACTGTGTCTATCTCTGCGCCTATAAAAAATCACAGATTGAGAGGGCAATAAGGCAGATTTTTCCCAATTTATAGAAATTCGCAGCTGGGCACAAAGCTGAATTGTACCGTCCCTGGTCTGAAGAAGTAGATGCCTGGTGGGGGCGGTCAAGAGCCAGTCATCCAGATACAGAAACATTTGGAATCCTCGATGTCTCAGGTGAACTGCCACTACCGCCATACACTTGGTGAACACCCTGGGATCTGTGGTGAGACCAAAGGGCAGAGCACAAAACTGGTAATGACTGGCTCCCAGCTGGAAGCGTAGATGACTCCTCGACACCCTGTCGATTTTTATGTGGTAGTAGGTGTCTTGGAGATCTATTGAGCACATCCAATTGTCTTTCCCTAATAACATGAGTATAGACTGCAGTGTCACCATCCGGAACTTATCCTTTACTGATTCGTTCAATCTGCTGAGGTCCAAGATGGTCCTCCAGTCCCCTGTATGTTTTGGCACTAAAAAGAATCTGGAGTAAGTTCCAGATCCTATTTGGTCTGCTGGGACGGTTTGGATGACTCCTTTTGACAGCGACTTGTTGACTTCCACAGTTGCTTGATCCCTGTGATTGGGTGGAACATCCAGGATCCTCTTGGGAACAAAAGGTGGAAGAGAAAATGGTATGACATAACCTCTGGTAATAATTCTTTGTACCCACTTGTCTTGAGTGATACCTAGCCAGGCTTCTGGATACAAAGAAATGCGACCCCCAACCGGCCCCAGAGAAGCATAGTCGGGCTCCACATCAGGAGCACTGGTAAGGCTGGCCCCGAAAGGAATCGTGACCTCCTTAGTTTTGTGGACCACCCCTGCCTCTAGGGCGACGTCTACCATTTCCTCCCCCTCCTCTGCCTCTCAAGGAGGAGTTGCCCTGTGCATCCTGGAAAAACCTTTGGGACTTCTTGAACCACATCTTACCGCCCCTCTGACCCTTAGGGTATGGTCTAGAGGGAACAGTAAAACGTATTCCCATGGCAGTGTGTATTTTTCCTTCTTGCTCGCACAGGGTGAGAGTGTCCTTTAGCTTAGTTCCAAACAATGAGGAACCGTCGAAGGGGGCATTGGTAAAGCTAGACTTGAACGGTTCCGCAAAGTTGCACAAACGCATCCAGGAATGACGCCTTAGGGAAATTCCTGAACCCGCTGCTCTACTCGCTCCATCGGCTGCATATGAAATAAGTCGCATGGAAGAGTTGACGATAGAGTTCAAGGTGGACAACTGGGCAGACACACCTTGTCAGGGACTCCATCAGTACATGTACCTTGTACAGAATCTCCTAACTTTTTAAGGAGATCTCTCTGAAGCCTCGTGAAGTGAGTAAGGTAGTTCAATGATCTAACAGTAAATGCCTCTGAAGAAAAGATACGCTTCCCATATCTGTCCATCATTCGAGACTCCTTATTCGGCAGATGAACAGAAGAAGTCGTCTCAGCTAACTCCTTTTTAGTGTCTGCCGCCACCACCACCATGGCATCTATGGGAACACCTTTAGACAAAAAATCCTTTTCTGGGGGTGCAGAAAGAAACTTAGTTTGTCTCCTGGGGACTGGCTCCATGGCATCAGGAGTATCTCACACCTTTCGACTAACTAGCTCCATCAGTTCGTCGAAAGGTGGAGATATAAAAACCTTCAGGTACACGGACTCCTCATCAGAAGGGGTGACAGTGGGTCAGCCGCACCTCTGTTTAAGGATTTCCAGAATGTCTACGAAGGAGACATCATCAGAGGATGGCTTGGGCGACCCCTTTGACTCCCTGAGGTTAGTGTCAGAGGTTAGAGACTCATCCTGGGAGTCTACATGCTTCCAAATAAGACAAAAGTTGAGTAAAAAACCTTTATAAAACACCAACAAAGCTTTCAGGTTTAACAACCCTTTTTCAATGCATAAGTCTACATGCTTCGTCTTACATGTTCTCTTCCGTGGTGGCTCTGAAGGAAATTCCGGGGAGGTCTCGGAAGAGTGGGGGCCACCAGCCGGTGGCTCCTGAGGCTGAGGATCTGTGCTGTCCACAGAGAGAGTAGGAGCTGAGACAGAAGTAGGTGCCTTAGGGGGAGGAGTGTCGGTACCTCTGGTAGGAGCTGACAATCGGGACAGCACACTCCTCATCATCTTGAATGTTGACCTCCCCGGCTCCGAGGAGGCCGAGGATGCCATCGGCTCCGAGACAGACATAGGGTCTGAACTGTTATTTTCTCTTATAAAAGAGGGAAAAATCTGAAGGAGTTATTAAATTATAATTTTTTTAGTAAAGGTGAAGAGGAAAGGGAAAATGTTATTACTGGCACTTACAGATGTGGGCATTGTAGTGTTTGTGGAAGAATCAATAACCTAACAAACATCAATGGTGTGTCCTTTAAAGCTAGATATCGATTTAATTGTAAATCAGTGGGAGTGGTATATATCTTGGGTTGTTCATGTCCAAGTATTTGGTACATAGGACAAACAAAAAGAATGGTTCGTGTCCGAATTTTAGAACATTTGAAGGACATTAGGAAGAAAAATGAATTTAGTCCTGTGGCAAAACATTTTTTGGAAAAACATAAGGGTGACCCAGGCAGTTTAAAATTTTGTGTTTTAGGTAAACCTTTTAATTGTGAAAATGGGGGATTGTTTGTTCAAAAATTACTTGAACTAGAGACCAGAATGATTCTGAAATTTAACACATTAAAACCACATGGATTGAATTTAGAATTAAGCATTTAAAATATTAATTAATTTTTCATATATACATGGCATGTTTAAATTATAATAATTTATAAAGACCAATTAGAATTTATGATGAAAACTTTATAGTTATTATAGATTTTCTGACATTTGATAAAAGGAATTATATAAATGATATTATTTTTTATTCCTAACATTGCATGAATTACTTAAAAGTAATAAATATTAAATTCTTTTTTCACACATTTGTTTAATGAAAAGATAAGGAATTTTATAGTTAAAATTTTATATTAGAAGGCATTTTGTTCTTGATTGTATCTTGTTATATTGATACATGAGAAAAGAAATACTGGTAGAGCACTTTAAAATTTGATTATGAAATGATATAATTGATTAATTGAATAATTAGTGCTGATTAATTTATTTTTTTGTATAAATAACAGTTAACAGCACTTGGTATATGTGATCCTTTTGAAGGCGAAAAGCCGAGGTACCAGATCGCAATAAACGCTTTACTGGCATGGTGCTGGTTCATTTGTGTTTTTCTTCTTTATAGGGTCTGAACTCACCCTCGCTGACGCGCCGAGAGGAAGACTCGGAATCGAAGAAAGTTTGGTTTCAAGCATCCCTGTTGGGGCTGACCGGGGAGCTTCGGCTCCTAGACACTACGGACGGCACTGAGAGTGTCAGAGCAGAACTCAGCTTCGAAACAGCCACAGGGGAAGCTGAAGCAGAGGGTTCCACCAGTGGTACCAAAAATTCTGGCTGAGAAAGACCAGCATGGCTCGAAGGAGGAATGATCGATGCGGGCTTAACGGACTCAAGTGGCACTGGAACCGACTGGGTCAGAGCCAACAACAATTTAGGCAAAGCAGATGACTTCAACAGTCTCAGCACTACCCTCCCCACATCTTCTTCCGATAAACACCTGGAAGACCTGGATGACAGAGTGGGATCTCAATATAGGGGAGACTGGCAGAGTATCCATAGACCAACTCCGTGAAATGGCCTCAGCGGTCGGCTCCGAGAAACTTGGAACCGATGCTGTAATCACAGTACTGCCCTCAATCGGCACCGAGCTCTGTGGAGCCGATGAGACAGTGGACTTATCCGATTTAGTGATTTTAAGAGGTGGCTCCAAGACAACAACCGGTGCTGGGGAGGGCCTCTTAGAAGACTTTTCCTTTTTAGATCCCTGAGATCTAGAAGAGGAGGAAGAGCTAGCCAGATCTTCCTCAAAGGAAGGTTTAAGAAGGCTTTTTAGGATAAGCTTAATTTTTATGTTCTTCCAACACCTTTGCACTGAAAGAGTGGCAAAATAAGCAAGTTTCCTATAAGTGGATGGCCCCCAGACAGTAAACGCAGTTACTGTGGCCATCCGTTATGGACATCTTCTGTGAGCATTTAATACATTTCTTAAAGCCAGATGGTTTATGGTCCTTACTTTCTTTAGACATCCTCACAGAGATGGGCACGCACACACACACACACACACACACACACACACACACACACACACACACACACGCACACGCACACGCACACGCACGCACACGCACACAGAAATAAGAAAAGGGAGAGGACTGGGTCCTCTAATTTAAACAGGCCTAGCCCTGCAGGAAAAAGAATCATGAAGACTAGGTCATCTAACTTAAACGAGCCTAGCCCGGGCAAGAAGGGAAATGGAAAACAGCTACGTCTTCTAACTAAAACAGACTTAGTTAAGTTACAAAAGGCACGGAAGTCACACACTCAAACAGGAATACAGTGTAAACTTTCAATTTACTCAATAAGAAAACAGAACCTCATTCTGTCAACAACACTAATCAAAGAAGCAAGCGGAAACCTTAAAGAAACTCAGACTTATTACTAAAGAAAACAGAACAAAACAGAACCTCGTTCTGTCAATGATGCTAACAATTTAGCAAGCGAGAATTCGCCAAAAACTTAGACTTATGCCTAAGAACAACACACAGCCTAACTGAGCACAAAAGGCACCTACAAATACTAATTATATTAATAACACGAAAACCAGCACACAGGATACCAATACAAATAAGCCAAAAGGCCAATTTACCAAAAGATTGTACACGATGGTGCAATTATAAAGGTAACTATACTAAGCTACGCTAACTATGACTAAACAAATAAAACAGTTTAGACTAGATAGTACAAAAAATTTTGAATAAATTCAAAAACTTAGCCAGAGCCAAAGAGAAGCACAACCAAACTCGTCGACGTGGCAAATGAGATCTGGGGATTGTACTGGTACACCATGGGATACCTACCTAGATACGAGTCAACTAGAAGACTTCCAGCTTGTAAATAGGCCGAGTCGGGGCCAAGGATCGGCTCCGATCTCATATGTAAAGAATGAAGGCGAGACAGGTCTACAGAACATCAAATACTTGTTAGACTGAGGAACTTCACATAAAGTCTGTCTGTCTTTTTGGAGACTGAAGATTGACTATTAGGATTACTGCAGACCTTGTCAAAAGCATCCTCCAAGTTTTACATTATAGGAGTAATAGGGATAGTGTGTGGCATATTCACTTGTAACTCGTCATATCTCCTTTAAGAAATGGGAACATTCATTTATTCCTACTAAAATATTCAATCTTATCAGAGTTTCAACAAAAGAAATTTCCTCAATAGGAAAAACTGAGGCATTACTCTATACAGAATCAGAATCAGGGACATAAGAAAATACTGATGAAGCTCTGTCCCTAGCCTTATCAGAAATACCTGATAAATTATCCTCTGGTCAAGGGGAAACATGTCTTACAGGAATTACGTCAAAGTTTTTGTCTTATTTTCCTAGGGACATCACTAGGAGGATAAGCACTGAAGGACTGCACTTCAACTCAAAAAATAGGTCTCCAAATATCCAGGAAAGAAGAAGGTTGGAAGGTAAGTTGTCGCAAAGGGTACATAAAAACTAAACTTGCTCATTCTTCCTTAGAAAATACTCAAATCCTTCAACTAAAACACATTTTTACTACAAAAAAATTACCTTAACAAAAACAGTTAGTACCAACTAAAAATATCCTACCTAATGAGATGTTTCTGTTAAATTGAAAAATGCACACAAATGCTAGTCTTCTTAAAGAAACCCAATACTACTTTCAGTCAAAAAATACATAAAATACAAGTGTGTGTGTGTGTGTGTGTGTGTGTGTGTGTGTGTGTGTGTGTGTGTGTGTGTATGTGTATGTATGCGTGTGTGTAACGGTTCCTCAAAGGGGACTTATCTGCCAGGGATGGAAGATCGTTGATCCTCTGAAGCTAGCAGAAGTGCTCTTGAGGGCAGCAATAAAGAACTTAAGGTTTTTGGTGCCCAGCCTGCTGTCTTTTTTCCTCAGGATCTAATGCCACAGCAGTCTGTGCAGATGTCTGGAAGGAAGCCAGAGATTTTGGAAGACTGTTCAGCTGTTATACCCTTGGCAGGATACAATACACATAACTTAGACTACTGCATCAGTGATACTGATAAACATCTTCAGATTTTTAAAACAGAATCTTGTCAGACCTAACAGAGAACTAACAAAACACATCTAGACAGAGAAATTAACACAAGAGATTTCACAACCACTTAGGCAAATGCTCAGCCAGTGATGGGATCCATTACAGTTCATTAAAAACCTGGTTCTGTTACATTTAACTGTCAGACTGTGATGAAATATTTTAGTCCAAAGAAATGTGTCATTTACTGTAATACTCTTGTTACACAAAACCAAAACTGAAACCACAGTGGTGCAGTCTCTACACTTCAGCACATACCTCAAAAGTAAAGTAGTGTCTACTTAACTAGTGCGTGAAAAATTACAGACAAGGGAGAAAATTGGGATGTTATTTGCTATTTTCCTCCCAGCCTCTGTGCTGTGGGATATGCTACTGCTGTGATTGTGTCTATTATCTCAGGTCAGCAAATTAAGACTGGCAGGGAGGAGACATAATTCACTGCTTGAGTTGCACGTGCACCTTAATTTCCAGGACTAAATGTTGTGAAATACCACACCACTACTGGCATGCAATCAATGCTCCATTGCTGACTAAAATTTTTTGATACCCGGTAGCTGTAACTTCAGAAGTGTGACCTAATTAAACAGAATTTCTCTATGAAAAAATGCATGTTGCAATTTGGACTACACTGCACATGCTTGATGGGAGAAAGAAAAATAAGCCTACCTACTCTGCCTTATGTTTATTTAATATTTTACCTCATGTTTATTTAATATTTTACCTCCTCCCTCTTACCCTTTTTTCACACATCTGAAGCCCTCTTGAACACACCTGCAATTCCATTTCCACCACTCATTCTACAACCCTATCTAAAAGTACTATGGAACTGCATTGAGTGGTTAGTTCCTACAATCTGTTGCATATTCCCCTTCCTTCATCCCTTACTATCCTTCCTGCTTTAGGGTGACAAGCTCACATCTCCCTTACATGATCTTGAGCATCAATACCATGTCCCACACCTCTTCTAGTCTCATGTCAGAAGAGATGTTCTCTTTTATCCTCTAGTTATATCCCTTCCTTTACATTATATGGATTTTTCTGGTAACCTGTGTCTGGATTTCCTTCCAGAAATAAAGCCTGCTGTCTATTATCTCATATGGCTTGCAGAACTGCATACAGTAGTCAAGGTGTGGTCTGATTAAGGCCCTTCAGAGTTGAAGCATTATCTGTTTGCTTCTGGAATCTACTACATCCCTACATTCCTCACACTGTTTCCAGTAGTCCAAATCAAATGTGATCAATGTGCCCCCACCCCATCTTTTTTCTGCTATACTGTTATCAGTTCTGGTCTTATAGTTGATATTTCAAAGCAGGGTTGTTCACATCCAAGTGCAGCACTCTGAATTCATTTCTTCTTATTCAGTTACTACCTTTTTGTCCTGTTGCTTAGTCTTTCCAAATCCTTTGCTAGACTCTTCCCCCATCCTCCATTACTGCACCTATTATCATCATCAACAAAAACAATAATCCTGCTCTCCATTCCCTACTAACACAGGTAAATGGATGTCATACTAAATCACAGACAGCATCTGTCCCTGGCCAAAAAATACTTTTACATAGTAATCAATCTACTGCTTCTTTGTCGTCATTTTATTAATAACTTGAGAGGCACCAGTCATCCATTCACCCTCCCTTCTGTATTCTGCACATGAAGACAGAATGTCATCAACAGCGACCATCAGCTACAGCCAATGCTCAGACCACTGGGAAGCTACAATAATTCAGAACAAAATTTGAAAGAAAGACTATAACACATATCAAAATGGCTCTAAGGGTAGAAGTGTTAAGTATTTAGTATAGCGATCTTTGCATTAAAATGTCAGCATGGAGTTTCAAAAAGCAAAATGAAGAAAGTCTGTGCCAGAGCTGATGGCGGTACAAAATGCACAGTATTTACATGATGCAAAACAAACACAGAACTGAAAAAAATGAAGATTTGTCAACATCACCGATCAGTTAACCAGTGCAATATTGTCATATGAGATAATGGTAGTGCTACAAGCTACAAATGTAAAGAAAGACTACACCAACAGTGACATTAAGACTTTTGCTTTCACTGGGACCCAAGAGTCTCTTGTTTAGAGTCTGTAAATATTACTGGATCAGACAAACTAATTTTTTAGACAAGTTTTCTAAATAATGTAAAAAAAATACGCATCTCAAATGAAGATACAATATGATTCCAACTGTTAGAATCAGCCCTTGAAATCAGCACTCAAATGCAATCTGCCCACCAAACAGCATAATTTCAGCAAAGCCATATTAGTAAATAAACATCAGCAATTCAATCACTTAGTTTAGCCACCCAGCAAACAATATGTCTGTTAAAATAAAGCAAACGAAAAGCATGCAGCTATAAGGATAAAAAAAAAAAAATAAAAAAAAAAAATGAAATACTTGTTGCTCCAGAATTAGGTAATGTCATACATGGGGTCAGTTTATTAACATCCCTGTAGTATGATAACTTTGATTACATTTGCATTGAATAAGGATAATGAATATGTCTCCCTCTGGCAGTCTATCAAAGCTCAGAGCTCCTTATCCTGCTTGTCTGTGGGTGTGATGGACCAGTCACCTGACAGTACAGGGATTGCCTTTCAGACCCACAGACAGAACCCCTTCAATTTTCTGTGGTCCAGAAGGAAGAGACAGTGAAAATGCAAGCTTGTGAATACCTGCTTTCCCAAAACAAACACACACACACACACACACACACACACACACACACACAAAAAGGCAGCAGAACATAACTAAACAGCAACTTCAGTCTCAAACTATGTACATCCAAAAAGGGGGGTGCAGCTAGTAAGACAGTCCATTCTACAAGCATCTACTGGTACATGCAAGACTTAACACAACTGTACTATGTGCAACAGACACACTGCCAAACTGGTACATGGGTATATTCCCAAAGCTTATTCAACCTAGGACGAAGAAGGCTAAGGGTCCTGGAACCCCTGGAGAATGGTCGGAGCGAAGCCTGGTCCGGACTTAGAAAAAGAATCCAGCTTGTAGTGCTTCATAAACGCATGGATAGGGGATCAATTTACTGCCTCTAGAATACTTCAGAAACTGCTGCCCTGCAATGTGGTGGGTATTCTGTCTCTCTCTCTCTCTCTTTTTTTTTGTGTATGCATTACACAATACTAAAACCATGCCAGGGACATGAAGGCAAAAGAAGATAAGTTATCCCATAACCTGCTTAAGGCTATTGCAGAGTCACAAGCATAGGCTGAGGCATATTTCCTAACTTTTTTTAGATGCACAAAGGGCAGGTGGGGGGGGGGTGACACCACATCTGAAGCCATCAAGGCAGGGGACAAGAAACTATTTAGCTCAATACCAGATATTGGCTACATGGCCACCCCAGTACTGCACTGATCAAATGAAAGTATTTTTGGTAATACAGTTCAAAGCACAAAATGCAGGTCACAAAATTTTCCCCAATTTTAACAAATAAAGGCTAGCTTCAGCATCAAATGAATAAAAACAGCCTAAAACAGTATTAAACAAAAAATAAATTATAAACTGATGAAAAAATCTTGTCAGAAATGTTTAACGTACAAAATGGCACCAAAATCGCAATTTAAATGAAAAATGTTTGAAATGTTGTAATCCTGCTCAATGACCTCAAATAATCACAACCCCCCACGAAAAAACTGCAAGATCCACACGTTTTCCTGTCAAAACCTCCAAATGAAGCTTTTAAACAACACAGGCCTTAGTGTGCTAGTCAAAGTAAAACCAGAAATGCATATAAAATTTCTAATCAGAAAAGAAAGCCAAAGCAGCAGAATACATTATTCAAGCACAGATAGAAAAAACGGCAGAGGAAGGAAATAAAACACAAAAGGGTTTCTTAACTGAGCTCATCAGCTGACAATGCAGAGAAAGAAGCAGTCCTCTCAGAGATCCTTCTCTTACTATGGTACTAGAAAA
Source organism: Protopterus annectens (assembly GCF_019279795.1). Taxonomy (NCBI): domain Eukaryota; kingdom Metazoa; phylum Chordata; order Ceratodontiformes; family Protopteridae; genus Protopterus; species Protopterus annectens. The sequence goes on from NC_056725.1 coordinate 1,396,877,519, forward strand.
CTGAAAGGGATCTCTCTGTGGGTCCGAAAGGCAGTCCCTGTACTCTCAGGTGATTGGTCCATCACACCCATAGAGATGCACAGGGAGGAGCTCTGAGCTTTGAAAGACTGCCAGAGGTAAGATAGCATGGCAGTGCTACCCAAATGCCAGTAATTCAGTACTTTTGTTGAACATAGGAAAGGTTCTTTACACCACAAAATTTGGTCCATTAAAATCCTCCAGACTGAGCAAACAAAACACAAATCCCAATGATTCCTACAAAAGATGCTGCACATCAAAAATGAAAAGCTTAGCATGGAAAGGACAGTTGTGTAAAATCTTACCACAACAGTAGATGTCCTCCTCTTCACTACTGCAGTATTCCTAACATAAGGGCTCTCCTGCCAAGGATAGCCCAACAACCGGCCAGTATACCAAAGCCTTTAGTATCTACAGGGACTGTACATCACATGTATACTCTCCATGTAGGTCATAAAGGTGATGCACGGACACACACACTTCAGAACTGAAAAGCCTTGGGAGGAACAGAATGCCCCTAGTGACCAGGAGGAACATGTGCAATCAGAAGGAGAAGAAAAAGAGAGAGAAAGAGAGACAGACAAACTCTTCGACCAAGAGGGCAAGGAGAACAGTTTAGAGCAGAGGGGGCAGGAGGGAGGGAGTGAATACTGCAACAGTGAAGAGAAGGACATCTACTGTTATGTTAAGATTTTACACAACTGCACTATGTTCTTCCATATCACTATTGCAGTATTTCTTACTTAAGCGAGAGTACAAAAGCTTAGCAGGAAACCTGGGAGGAGGAGAGAACTGAACCACCCTCAAGAAAACCATGCAGGATAGCCCTGGCAAAGTCAGCTCTAGTGCCCGACATAATATCCAACTTATAATGATTAGTGAAGGTATAGACAGAAGACTAGGTAGCAGCCTTAAGAATGGAATTGGTATCCATCTCCTTGAAAAAAAGCATCACAGAGATATAATATCCAGCTTATAATGCTTAGTGAATGTATAGACAGAAGACTAGGTAGCAGCATTAAGAATGGAATTGGTATCCATCTCCTTGAAAAAAAGCATCACAGGAAGCAATGGCTCTGGTGCAGTGAAGCCTTTACTGAAGAGAAAACAAATTTGCTAAGAAAAAAATAACAAAAAGAAATGGCACTAGAAATCCAAGAAGAGATTATTTGTTTAGAAACAGCTAAACCTAAAGACCTGGAATGAAAAGAAACAAAAAGCTGACCAAATTTGAAAATAACTTTAGTTTTAGCTAAATAATATCTCAATTGTCTATGCAAATCCAAGGTGTGAAACACCTTCTCACTGGCAGACTGCAGAGAAGGAAAAAAAGGAAGGCAAATGGATAGACTAATTAAGAGAACTCATTGACCACCTTGAGCATAAAAAAAGGATTAGTACTAAGGGACACCCTGTCTCTGTGAAAAACTAAAAAGGGAGGAAGGAACCATGAGAGCCTGAAGCTCAAGACACTCTTTTAGCTGAAGTGAGGGATAAAGGAAGAGACATCTTCCAAGTACAATGCTGTAACAAAAAGCTGAAGCAGCAGCCTCAAAAGGAGCCCGAGTCAAGTTTTCAAGAAAAACTGAGGTTTGAAGAAAGCGAAAATGACTTTCTGGGAAGCCTGATATGAAGAACATCTTTAAGAAACTGCCTGACCTCAAATCTAGAGACCAGAGGAGGATCCAATGGCAGACACGCATAGATTGCAGACAGTTGAGCTTTAACTGAAGAAAATGCCAATCCAGCATGGAGCAAATCACACAAATGAGACAGAACCATAGGAACCTGCACAGATAAGGAATCTCAGTTACAAGAGAGGCACCAGATAGAAAATCACTTCCAAGTGGACAAATATGATTTCCTGGCAGTGGGTTTCCTGGTCTTCTGCAGGACCTGAAGCACATCCTCAGAAAAGAGGTGCCTACAAGTGAACAAAACTCCATCACTCACAGTGTCTGCTGAAGAGTGGGCAAGTAAGGCTGGATAAGTCACCCCTTGTCTTGTGCAAGAACGTCCACCTGGTGAGGTAACTTGTGGTGATTGCCCCTGGCCAAGTGAGAAAGAAGAGGGGGACCAATGCTGTCTGGGCCAAAAGGGAGTCACTAGCAAGACTCGAGTCTGCCACTAGACTATGCTCTCAGGTAATGTAAACTGCATGAATAGTCACCTGATATTGGACAGCTAGATCTTAGACCTGAACAGCCAAGCCTGCAAAGGAGGTAGGATCTTTTTACCCCTTTGCTTGCTGACATACCATATCACTGTGGCACTGTCTGTGAAAACTCTGAGGGGACCATGATAAAGAGGGTATGAAAAGCTCAAAGAACTAGAAACAGAGCCCTAATCTCCTTGATGTTGATGTGGTCCGACTTCTGATGAAAAGGGTAGAGACCATGAACCTTGAAAGAGCCAAAGGATGTTCCTACACCATGTCTGAGGCATCTGTAAAGAGCTCTTGAGTCGAGACTGGAAAGGAAGCCCTTTGTTGAGAGAAAGACGATGAATCCACCACAGAAGTTTCAGCTTAAGACAAGGAAGAAAGAAAGGAAGCCAGAATGTCCAGGGGATAACAATGTTGAAGTCGCACTGACTTGAGGTACCACTGAAGCTTCCTCATATGGAGCGTGGCTAGAGGTCGCATGAGAATGGTGGAAGCCATAAACCTAAGGACTCTGACAAAAGTCCCAGACCATGACTGAATCTAGAGGAAGAGGAGACTGGAAAAAGGCAATCAGAGATAGGGCTTGGGGGCAGGCAGAGATGCCAATAAGGGGATGATCTGGATCATGCAACCAAGGAAAACATGATTCGGGGGAGGAGTCAAGACTGATTTCTGAAAGCTTATGGTGAACCCCAGATTCTGCAGCATGAAAATACTGAACTGGAGACCCTGAAGCAAAGCCTTGAGGGATGAAACTAGAATGAAGAGATCATCCAGATAAGAAAAGATCTGAACCCCTCTTATCCTGCAAAAAATAAAGACAGCAGCAAGGCATTTGATGAATACACTTGGGGTAGTAGAGAGGTAAAAGGGAAGGTACAGAACTGAAAATGCAAGGGAGAAACACAAAATGCAAACATTTCCTGAAAAGGGGAATGGATGAGGATATGAAATCCTTAAGATCCAGAGAGACTAGAAAGGCCTGGAAAAGGAGAGGAAATAAAGTTTGAAGAGACAACATCCAAAAGGAGGGGACCTTGAGAAGGGTGTTGGGCTGAGAAAGGTCCAGAATTGGTCTCCAGGTGCCCTCCTTCCTGGGAACCAGAAATATTTTGGAATAAAAGCCCCTACTTTCCTGAACAGGGTGCACAGCTTGAATGGTGTTCTGGGTCAACAGAAAATGAAGCACCTCTGTGAAGAAAGGAAGCTATTCTCAAGGAGGTTGAAGAATGCCTAGAAAGGGAGGGAGAGACTTCTAGATCATGAAATACCCCTGTCACATAATGGACAGTGTAACAATGTGAGGTATTGTCATCTGTGCCAGGGAGAATTGGACAATGCATGTGTGACGTATGCCAGCATAGTTAGCTGTAGTTTTGTAAATAATTTCGTTATTTGACTATTACACTGACTTGTACATATGTGCATGTTAAAAATGTAGCAACAGTGTTACTACAACTGATTAAACGTATAAGTTTAAACAAAGAATTCTGAAAGGGAGAAGTACAGGTTTTTGAACTTGGTCTATAGCTTTCAGAAGCTGCAACAGTTGTTTGCAAAGCTCTGAGTATTGCACCAGAGTCAGGTGATGAAATGTGATACCACTCTATAACCAGCACTGAGAGGATGGAACTCTAACAGCAGCTTGTTTTGTTTTCATTGGAACCTGATATAAAAATCAATGACAGTCAGTTGAATTAGTTCAGTTTTTGTTCACTTCAGTCTGTTAGAAGCTCACCACCTTACCTTGTGGAAGTAAGCATCTCAGCATCTAATCTTGCCTTGCTGTATTAATTAAGATAGCTAGGGAACGGTTATTCTTTAGACAGTCAGGAAATACAGTGAGATTAGTTAAGTAGTGTTTTTCTGTATCTGTTTGAATCTGTCCAACTGTGTTATTTTTTATTTCTCCTGTGATTGAAACTCTGGTGTTTTCTGTACTTAGATATTTAGTATTCTTATGTTTTCTATTTGTATTATTAAATATTTTTATACCTTTCATCGTGGCTGGTCTTTTAGAGTATACTTTTAACATCCTGAGAGTACTTGTGCTTATTTTAGTGATGCCTTGGCCACTCTGAAAAGCCTGGCTGCTTTGTTTATACTCTACCATTTATATTAGTATTGATTTTACTCAGTACAATTGGATACCCTTGTAAGAGCCTGAGCGTAGTTGAATGGTGGCAGCCAGATTATCTTACAGTGTGGGCAGAAGGGGTGCAGCTAGCAAATCTATACTAGCCTTTCTTGGGAATGTGTTTGTCTGAAAATCAAATACTCAGGTGTGCCTGTGTCAGTTACTTGGAATTGGGACACAGTGCTCCAAAGTGAGTCTTATTTGGGATCTGGAGAGAGAGTCCAGTTCCAGGTCTGGAGCATGTTCCCTGTGTGCTCTTGGTAGGAAATTGTGTTTGATACAGACAGCAGCATTTGAAAACACTGTGTAAATCCATTCCTGTTATCAGTGACTATCTCTCACAGGTTTCAGTGGTGAGTATTGAGGCTCCTTGATTACTGGCACAGGGAAAGACAGGCCATCACAGACAGAATCCAAGAATCTGTTGTGATCCTTAACCAATCTGGAAGAGACAGGTAATGACAAAGGGATGAGGGAACCTGGCCGAGGGGAAAGGAAAGAAAACTGTCAAATATAACCTGAATTGCCCTGAAAAGGAGATTTCAGGGAAATAGGGGTCTGTGCAGATTTAGCAGGAGATACATGCCTATAACCATTTTTATCCTTGGGCAAAGGGTGAGACTTTCTGTGAACAAATGCAGATTTGGAAGGGTAATTCCTTTGAAACTTTTGAATAGGAGAAACAAAAATATGTTTCAACTACTGCAAGGCTTTGCTCTTATCCTGGAGACAGTTAAAAAGTTCAGCAGCAATAGTACCAAAAAAACTTTATTGTCCAAAGAAGCATCCTATAATTTGGTCTTAATGCCATCAGGTAAAGCCTGAAAACAAAGCAAAGAATAATGTCTCATAACAGAACAAAATGCATCAGCCCTGGAGGAAACATCAGCTGCACTGTAACTACATTTAATAGACTGGTGGGAAACTTGACATGCAGAACCTAGCAAGGAAAGGGAGAAGTCTTCCCATCAAAATAAGGAAGATCAGAAATAACCTGAAAAACTTGAGAAAACAGGGCTAAAATATACCTGGTCATATTAATGTGAAAGTTAATAGTCCTAAATGAAAGAGTGGCAGCAGTATAAACCTTCTTGCTCAACTTCTCCATGGTTCTACTATCCTCATCTGAAGGAAGCAGCTTTGTAGAGGGCAAGAGCTTGGAGGGTTTTTAGTGGAGACAGACAACACAAAAGGGCACATACAGAAACTTACAATCACGCACCTTATAAAATCTGTCAGGATTCTTAGGAGCTGGAGGCTGAGAATCAGGGGCTACAGAAGCTGCTGAAAAGGCATGCAGGAGGACAGCCAGAACTAGGAATAGAAGGCGGCTTGGGAGACTCTTTTGTATATCAGAAAAGTACAGTTTTGTACCTACCATAAATGTAGATGTCCGATAGGTATGCATCTGCAGTCATAACATATGGGTTTGTCCTGCCTCAGGCAGCCCTTCGGTCGGCCGGATTCCAAAGTCTGGGTCTGGCCTCGGCTGATGTCGCATCTTCCCCAACGTCAGAGCTGCTGGGGTATAAAGACATCAGCCGACGTCATTTTCCTCAGTGTTTCTTGCCCCAGATGCCAGGTGCCCTCTAGGAAGGCTAAATTTGGATAAAAGTTGACAATTCCAAACAGAATAAAACAATATATATATATATATATATATGCAGATATACATACAAACAAATACACCATAATAGATTCCCCCAGCTAGCTGAAAGAGGGGTAAGCACCCTAGGAATACCACAGAGGGGAAGGCGGGTGGGTAATCCTGACTGCAGATGCATACCTATCGGACATCTACATTTATGGTAGGTACAAAACTGTACTATGTCCTTCAAGGATGCATCTGCAGTCATAACATATGGGTAGAATACCATAGCTAAACTGGGGGAGGAGGTACTAAGATAAGGATGGTGTAGTTAAGATCCCCTGTAAAACTGCAGTTGCAAAACCTGCTCGGGATCTGGAGTATAAAGGTAGATTGTAATGCTTGGCAAATGTATGCACGGAGCTCCAAGTAGCAGCTTCTAAAATGTCCTTGGTAGCCACCCCTCGTAGGAAAGCTGTAGTGGTGGCTGTGGCTCTTGTGGAGTGAGGCCTGATATTTTCAGGAGCTGTCTTTCCATGAAAAGAGTAGCAGAAAGTAATGCAATTTCCTATCCATTTAGAGATTGTCTGTTTGGAAATTGCTTTTCCTTGCACTCCAGTTGCATATGCTACCAGAAGTTGGTCAGTTTTTCTGCTGGTTTTAGTTCTGTCCAGATAGTAGCGTAGTTGTCTGTGTACATCCAAGGTGTGCAGTAGTTTTGCCCCCCTGTTCTGTGGGTTAGGGAAGAACGTAGGCAAATGAATAGCTTGGTTCAAGGATACCCTGGATACCACCTTTGGCATGAACGTAGGATTGGTTCTCAGCGACACTCTATCCTGGTGAAAAATAAGGAAAGGCTGCACTGCCATTAGTGCCTGTAACTCGGATACTCTTCTTGCCGAAGTGATTGCTAGAAGGAAAGCAGTTTTCCAAGATAAGAACTGTAAGTCTGCTGATGCTGCTGGTTCAAAAGGGGGTAGTGTTAATTTTTCCAGCACAAAATTGAGATCCCATGCAGGTAGAGGGGGTTTCCTTGGAGGTTTTACATTTTTGATCCCTCTTAAAAATTGTCTGAGGAGAGGGTGAGAGAAGATAGGAGGATCCATGTTGTATTCTGCTGAAATTGCTGAAGCATGAATCTTAATGGAGGAATAGGACAGGCCATTGTGGAACAGTTCTGCTAAGTATTCTAGGATGTGTGCTAGGTTTGCCAGTGTGACATTTGTACCCTTTGTAGCACTCCAAATGAGGAATCTCTTCCATTTAGCTGAATATGTCTTTCTTGTGGAGGGTCTACGAGCCTCCAGGATTATGTCCTTGACCCTCTGAGATAAGACAGTTTGGTTTTGTTTTAGGCAATTTTCCAGGCAGTCAGCTGCAGTGTTTTCAAGTTTGGATGCAGGGTCTTGAAGGTGTTCTGCATTAGAAGTAGAGGCCATAGGGGTAGAGGCCATGAGTTCGTCCGAGACATGCTCCTCAGTAGCGGATACCAGTGCTGCCTTGGCCAGTCTGGAGCTATCAGTATCACCTTTGGCTGTTCCTCTCTGATCTTCAGTAGTACTCTGTACATCAATGGGAGTGGTGGAAAAGCATACACTGTTAGGGCATTCCAGTTGAAAGAGAGTGAGTCCACCTTCCAGGCTTGTGGGTGGTATACTCTTGAGCAGAATTTCCTCAGTTGGTTGTTGAGTGGGGAGGCGAACAGGTCTATCTCTGGCATTCCCCATTTGTTTGTTATGATTTTGAAGATGTCTGGATGCAGCATCCATTCGTGAGCATCCGTGGTAGTTCTGCTTAAGCTGTCTGCTAGTGAATTCTCTTTTCCTGGTACGAATTTGGCCTGCAGTTGGATGTTGAGATTCAGGGCTAGGTTCCACAGATCCATTGCCATCCGGCATAGAGGGTAGGAATGTGTGCCTCCCTGTTTGTTTATGTACCACATGACTGTGGTATTGTCTGTCCTTATCAGCAGATGACCTTGCTGGAGGAATGGTTTGAATGCCTCGATTGCATGCTTCACTGCCAGCATCTCCTTTAGGTTTATGTGCAAATTCAGCTGGTCTTGAGTCCATAGGCCTTGGATGCATTGTCTTCCATGTGTGCTCCCCATCCTAGGTCTGAGGCGTCCGTGGTGATGGTCTGCCCTGGTTGTGGTTTGTTGAAAGGCAACCCCCTGTTGGACTGGCAGGCCTTAGCCCACCACAGGAATTCCTTTTTCAGGCATGGAATGATTGGAATCATGGTTTCTAGACTGTGCCTGTGTTGAGACCATACATTCCTTAGGTACCATTGTAATTTCCTCATATGCAGCCTGGCATGTGGGATCAAGATTATGCAAGATGCCATGTAACCCAGGGCCTGCAGGACTTTCCTTGCAGTGAGCTGAGTTTGTCTTGTCAAAGCCATGAAGTAGACTGGGAGTTGCTTTTGTTTTTCTTCTGTGAGAAAAGCCATCTGAGTTATTGTGTCCAAATCCGCACCCAAAAAGGTTATCCTTTGGGATGGCACTAGTCTTGACTTCTGGATGTTGACTGTGTATCCCAAGGCCTGTAACAGGTGTATGACATAGGCCAAATCCTTTATAAGTCTTGTCCTGTTCTCCGCTTGTATTAGGCAGTCGTCCAGGTATGGGTAGATTTGAATTCCCTGAAGCCTGCAATGTGCAATTACTGATGCCAGGCATTTCGTGAATATTCTGGGCGCAGTAGATAAGCCAAAGGGCAATGCTGAGAATTGATAATGCTCTGATCCTGCAAGAAATCTGAGGTGTCTTCTGCAATCTGGTCGTATAGGGACGTGCAGGTATGCCTCCTTGAGATCTAGAGTCACCAGCCAAGACTCCTTGCCCAACATGGGAAGAAGTTGCTGTAGGGTCAGCATTTTGAATTTTGGCACAATGAGATATGTGTTTAGTGCGGACAAGTCGAGAATAGGCCTCCATTGGGTTTCTTTTCTTGGTACAAGGAATAGTCTGGAGTAAAACCCTTGGCCTTGTTCCATAGATGGTACCCTTTCTATTGCTTTCATCTGAAGTAAATTGTTGATTTGTCTTAAAGCCTCTGGCTTCTGGTTTGGTGGAAGGTTTGGCATTCCGCTCCTTCTTGGTAAAGTGTGGAAATGAAACCTGTATCCTTTGTCTATTGTTTGCAATGTCCATTTGTCTTTTGTAATGCAATGCCAGTTTTTTGAGAATAAAGCCAATTTTCCGCCCAAGGGTGCTTCCAGTTGTTCCCTTGTAGGCGGAATCAGAGTCAAGTTATTGTGTTTGTCCTGTGGAAGTAGTTGTAGTTGCAGCTGTGGCAGTACTCCTCTGGTTGGCAGGTTGCCACTGACGACCCCTGTAGGCACCCTTTGATTGACCTCTGCCTCTTGGGCATCTATTCCTGCCCCTCTGTGCTTTGGAGGTGTCTGGAAAGGACCAATTCTTTGAAGGCCAGTTTCTGCTGAACCTCGGAGGTTGGACCTGCAGAAAATCCTTAACTGTTTGCACAGATTTTGCTTTTTCTTCCACTTTCTTTAGAATCTCCTGTGCAGGGGAGCCAAATAAACTTTGTTTCTCCATTGGAGCATCTAGGAGTTTAGCCTTGACATGGTCCGGCAAGGATTGTTCTTTTAACTAGGCATGTCTTCGAATTACTGCCCCAGTCATAGCTGATCTAAATGAAGCTTCCAGTGCATCATAGCCACATTTTAAGAAATGATTACTGACCTGCTGAGAGTTGTGTACCAAATCCTGAAGGGCCTTACGGTCTAAAGGCTCAGGAGAAGAAAGCTTTTTATTCAGCTGATCTAACAAATATTCCTGGTACTGTATCATATGGAATTGACAGTTTAAAGCCCTGGCAGAAAGAGTAGCAGATGTATAAATCTTTTTTCCCCATCTCTCTAATGCTCTTGACTCCCTTTCAGAGGGTAGAGGGTTTTTGGCAGTGGCAGCTGCAACCCCTTTCGGGCCCTGAGAAATAGTTTCTGGGTCTGCAGCATGGGCTTTATACAAGTGGAAGTGGGAATCCGGAACCCTGTAGTATCTGTCAGGTTTGGCAGGGGCCGGGGGAAGTGAATCAGGGGCAGAGCTGACATCATTATATGCATCATCAACTACAGTTAGCACAGGTGGTATGGCTAAAGGCCTATGCTGTGGCAAGTGTAAGAAAGTCCTTAGTCTTTTTCTAGAATCAGAGAAATCCTGACCCTGCCATTGAAAGTGTTCCCTCATAGAGTGTAAAGTTTCCCCAAAGGAAAATTCCTCTGGAGGGGAAGCAGAAGGGACAGAGTCTTCTGCATCTGATTCCTCATAAGGTGAGTATGGCCCTTCCTGATGGTCTGTCAAATCAGATCCATCCGAGGAGTAGTCAGAGGAGATAGGTTCAGGGGGTTCAGTCCTGGGCCTTTTGTCAAGAGGAGGTTGGGAGGCCCTGTCTGGGTGAGGTTGGGAACCCCTAATCAGAGAAATAAGGTCCTCAGCAAGACTGAGAATCTGGGAACTTGAGGAAGGTCTCTGAGGAGTTGATTTTGCAGGTAAAGCTTTTGTAATTTTAGCTGCTTTAGCCCTGGAGAAAGCCTTAATAGACATAGAAGCAGGGGACCTAGCTGCCCCACGTGCAGGAGTGGAAATGTCCAAGGGAATGGTGTCGGACAATTCTTGTGCGCTTGCTTCTTCGGTAGGGATTTCTGTAGCCGACTCAGCCGGGGCCTCTCTGGCCTCGGTTGTCGGAGGTATGGTTTCGGCAGAAGGTAGAACAGAGGCCTCAGTTTCAGCCGAAACCGAGACACTCGCGGTAGGCCTAACCGTGGTTTCAGCCGAAACCGCGGTCCACGAGTGTCGGTCCTTTTCCTTGCGTTTTTTGGCTAAATGTGTAGTCGGAGTCTCCGACGGCATTTTATATGCAAAAGCGGATCCAAAAAACTCTTCTGCAAACTCCGACCGACGTCTAAGAGTCCGTCGGTTGAAGGAGGCACAGGCTAAACAAGCTGATACGTCGTGGTCTGGGCCTAAGCAAGGAAGGCAGTAGGAATGGAAATCCTTATGAGGTATTTGTTTCCCACAAGTTAAACAATTATTTACTTTGTCTGACATCGGCTGAGGCAAGAAAGAGTCCCCAACGGGGTACTTAGCTTTTTAGAAGTCTTCGGTAGCTGAATCTCTGGATCTGACCGACCGGCACTTGCGAACAGCTTCTGCTTCGGGCACCGCGCGGCAAGAAAGACTGAGGAAAATGGTGTCGGCTGATGCCTTTATACCCGAGCAGCTCTGACGTCGGGAAAGATACGACATCAGCCGAGGCCAGACCCAGACTTTGGAATCCGGCCGACCGAAGGGCTGCCTGAGGCAGGACAACCCATATGTTATGACTGCAGATGCATCCTTGAAGGACATCTTGAAAACAGTCCCACTTAAATAATTCCATTATATGGGAAACAGTGTCCCCAAAGCAGAGTTCCTCTTAAGGGGAATCTGGACTAAACGAATCCTATTCCTCTGAACCACAGTCCAAGGGGGAAGGGATCTGAGAAGAGTAGGCTAATGACTCTTCCCCTGAAATCCTGATCCTCAGAGGAATCCTGCTCCCTAAATAATTTAAGAGGAGTGGAACACCAGGGAGGGGCAGGCACACAGACCCATTGAGAAGGATTTAAAGCCATTAAAGATCCTGCCATTCTCATTGAGGATCCTTAACTGCAGGGGAAATAAATATGCTTGCTTTTCTATTTCTTTTTCTGAAGAATGTCCACATGAAAAACCCTGAGAAGGTCAGACCCTTGTCAACATTTAATAAGCGTAGTAGGGATCTCCTCCCTCCCTCACGAACATCAACAGAATCCCCCTTGGTTATAATCATCCAAGGTTCCCCTCTCAACGTCTGGAGCAGACATTTGGAAAGCCTCCGAGGACATGCGAGAAATTAGATCCATGCCAGTCTCCGACAGGTTATAGGTAGAGGAATCCAAAGCAACAACAGGACAATCCCTCCTGGCTTTCACTAGCCTCAAGAAAGACATCCGGGGAAGGCTGGTAGCAGCTGTATCAAATGTGAGTTTTTTGGCCTTTTTATTGGCTGATGGCTGACCCTCTAACAGGAAGACTGTGCCATAGCACCCTGCACCAACATCTTAAGACGCTGGTTTTCAAGGTAAATAGACAAGGAAGGGAGGCAACAACATAGGGTCTTGGGGACAAATGCTTGGCAGACAGAACACTGTGTATGGTTGTGGGAAGCACTCAGACAAGAGAGACACTAGTGACAATCTTTATGGGGAATTTGCCTCCCACAGTGACATTTTCCCTTTCTGGATGCCAAAAAACCAACACTACAAATAAAACAAAAGAAAAGGAAGAACCCCAACGGGGCACTTCTCTGAAAAATGTTTCAGTAAAAAGCACAGAAGAAAGGAGTTCAGACCGATGTTCAATGATGACATTTGGACTGGCAGCAAAGAAGCCATTGTGTATTCGTACATCACCTTTATGCCCCATACCCTGTGTGTGTGTGTTCATACGTCACCTTTATGCCCCATGCCCTGTGCTGGGAACATACATGCGACATACAGTCCCTGTAGATAGTAAAGGCTTTGGTGCACTGGCCAGTCTTTGGCAGGAGATCCCTTACATTAGGAATATTGCAACAATGATATGGAAGGACATAGGCAACCCTATTACATTTCTGAAAAAAAAATCACATCTATGATGAGCATAGACTATGTTGAACATGGCAACAGCATTTCAGTAAATGGGCTCGTTAAAAGCAGTGACAGTTAAGGGATGAAATTTAAACAGATTAATGTCAGGTTTATAACTTAAAACAGGAAAAATAAGTAAGCAAGATTAACCAAATCTTAGTTTTTTCACATATTTGCTCTGCAACTCTAAAAGACAAACAGCTTTCACTAGGAAAAGCAAGAAACTCTGCTACACTACTACTGTCTCTGCAGGAGCTATGCACACAGCCTGAGCTCCTCCAGGTATGGTTTAACAAGCAGCCATCTATCACATTTCAGCAGGTTTCAGGTAAGCAAGAATGATCAGACAAAAACAAACTCCACGTGTTCAGGACAAAAAGAGCTGGATCAAATTTTATTTTTGCTGTTTTCATTGAAATTTAATCAGGATACTCTACTAGAGAGTGGGGAAAGAAATCCTCTACCAGAAGGAAACTCCTCCAATATCTGGTATGAATGAGCAGTCTCATTTTGAAGGATCCAAAGGAAAACCTCTCGATCGCCCACCACTCTTCAGAAGATTAGGGAGTTAATGAAAGAGCTACTGAAGCTTACTAACTGCCAATCTATAACTGTGTTCTTCACTTCCAGTCCCAAACCTAGCAATGATTTTTCACACAGCGGGCAAGACAATCACTGAAAATGCACTGCACTAGCAAAGTGTTTGTTCTGACTATACTGAGGAAAAGGGCATTGATAACTGCCCTAATCTCTGGGACAATGGGGGGGAGGTAGTGCCTTTCCTGTGATTTCTACACATTGCTATTTTGTTAGTGAAGTAAACCCACCTATAATACATTTTACAGAGTCTGAACACAAGACTCTGGAGAGAAAAAATGATGAACTTAAGCAAAGAGGATGCAGCCATAAAATTTAACTTCTTCATTTAGCAGATCATGAACCAAAGTCATCCAAACTGACTAAACACTGGATGTCCAGTGATCAGAGTCACAAAAAACATATGTAGTTTCAACAAGTAAAACAAACTCACAGTGATCAGCATTTTCAGTATTAAGTACTTTCAGGAAGAATATGGTTAGAAGAAAAAAAAAAAAACGCTACAGAAGTTTTTTCTGAGGTAGAACTTGACTTAGACTCACAGGTTTATATTACATTAAAGACCACCAGAGTCTTTACAAGCCTAGCTATACAACCCAATCCAGTTTTGTCCTTGAATTCTTGGATGCTTACATGGTGAAGCATGTTAGTAAACAGACTCTCGCTGGCAGAAGTCAGAGCCATCAAAAAAGTCTTCCAGGTACATAACTGCAAGGTAGAAGAAAAGTACAGTTGTGTACACTTACCATAAATGTAGATGCTCGAGTGTATTCACTGTTGCAGTCATCATGTTTGGGTTATCTGCTTGCAGTAGCCCTCAGTCGGCCTGATTAACAAAGTCTTGGGTCCTGCATCAGTTGCTGTCTCTTCTTCCGTGACGTCAGGTCGTCAGGGGTATAAAACATGCAGCCGATGCCATTACATCAGTTTTTCTTGCCCCAGATGTCAGGTGCCCCCTTAATGGGAAGACATAAGACATATGTACACAAATATACAAGGATACATCTCCAATAAAAAAGCAAATACACCAAAAAGCTTTTAATCATAGTAAAGAATAGTAGAGGTATAGCCAAAGAAATTAGGGGGCGGTAGGGAGGGTAATTAAGACTGCAACAGTGAATACACTCGAACAGCTACATTTATGATAAATGTACACAACTGTACTATGTTCTTCGTGTTTCACTGTTGCAGTCATCACATTTGGGTAGATTCCCAAAGCAAAGGATGGAAGGAAGAAGTTAGACAGCATTAGTACCAGCTATAAGACCCTGAAAGACTGCACTGGCAAAGTCAACTCTGGACATGAAATTGGCAAATGGTAATGCTTGGTGAGGGTATGTACAGAACTCCAGGTAGTGGCTTCTAGGATGTCCCCGGTAGGAACACCTCTAAAAAAAGGCTGTAGAGGTAGATGCAGCCCTGGCTGAATGGGGTCTGATCCCCTGTGGGATAGGTTTTCCATGATGCTTATAGCAGAAATGAATGCAATAGCCTAGCCATTTAGAAATGGTTTGCTTTGAGATAGCCTTTCCCTCTGCCCCTGCAGCAAATGCCACTAGCAGTTGTTCAGATTTCCTTTGAGATTTTGTCCTGTCCAAGTAAAATCTAAGTTGTCTGTGCACATCTAAGAAAAGGAGTATCCATTCCCTTTTGTTCTGTAGATTGGGAAAGAAGGTTGGCAAACGAATGGACTGACAGAGCCACACCGGGATACCACCTTGGGCATGAAGGAGCGATTGGTTCTGAGGGACACCCTGTTCGCATGAAAGATGATGAAAGGCTCCACTGCCATAAGGGCCTGTAATTCAGATACCCTTCTTGCTGAAGTGATTACTAAAAGGAAGGCTGTTTTCCAAGAAAGGAATTTTAAATCTGCACTAGCAGCTGGCTCGAAAGGAGGAAGAGTGAGTTTCTCCAATACAAAGTTAAGGTCCCAGGCTAGAGTTGGGGCTCTCCTGACTGGTTTTAAATTTTTGGCCCCTCTGAGGAACTGCTTGAGCAGTGGATGAGAGAAGAGGGGAGGATCTGTGTTATAATGAACTGAAATGGCTGAGGCGTGAATTTTGATGGAGGAAAAAGTCCCTTGTGAAGCATCTCAGTTAAGTATTGTAAAATCTGAGGTAAGTTGGGCGCTGCTGTGCTCATCCCTTGAGACTGGTTCCACACACAGAATCTTTTCCATTTTTTCAGCATAAGATTTTCTAGTACTGGGCCTCCTTGCCTCTAAAATGATATCCATCACTGGTTTACTGAGTGGTGGTAAGGGAGAGATTAGGTAATTAGCCAGGCTGCTAGGTTCAGGGTTTGAAGCTGAGGGTGCAGAATCTGATTCTCCTGTTGAGACAACAGGGTAGGGGTCAGGCGCAGGTGCCATGGGACCAACAGTGACACACTGCGCAAGAGGGGGTACCAGTGTTGGCATGGCCAGTCTGGTGCAATCAATATCGTCCTTGGTTTGTCTTCTTTGATCTTTAGCAGTACTTTGGAGAGGAGAGGCAGAGGAGGAAAGGCATAAACTGACAGGTTTTTCCAGCTGAAGGACAGGGCATCCACTTTCCAAGCCTGTTTGTGGGGAGTCCTTGTGAAAAATTTGTCCAATTGGTAGTTCTGGGGGGAGGCAAACAGGTCTATATCTGGGCTCCCCTATTTGTTTGTCAACATGTTGAAAATCTTTGGCTCCAGTCCCCTCTCATGTGGATCCATGAGATTTCTGCTTACTCCATCTGCCAGTGTATTTAGTTTTCCTGGCAGGAATTGAGCTTGTAGATGCACTTGGTAGCTCAAGGCTGTGTTCCACAATGCCATGGCTTGTCTGCAGAGGGGGTAAGAATAGGTACCCCCTGCTTATGTACAATATAACCGTGGTGTTACCCATCTTTACCATTAATTGTCCTGGAAGAATGTGGTCCTTGAAGGCTCTCAGAGCATTCTGGACAGCTAACATTTCTTTTTGATTGATATGCAGGTGCATTTGACTTGGGTTCCATTTGCCCTGAATGCACTTCTCTGCCAGGTGAGACCCCCATGCATAGTCTGATGCATCTGTTGTTAGAATTTGGGCGGCAGGGGGTAGAGTGACTGGTAGTCCCTTGTGTAAGTGGCAAACCTCTGCCCACCAAAGAAATTCCAGGCGTAGGCAAGGTATGATAGGAATCATTGCTTCTAGATCCTGAGAATGTTGACACCATAGACTTTTTAGATACCACTGTAGTTTCCTCATATGCAGTCTTGCATATGGAATTAGAAGAATGCAGGAGGTCATGAACCCCAAGGCTTGCAATATTTGCATTGCAGATAACAGGGTTTTCGTGGCCACTAGTTTGTTAGATGAATTTGTTTCTCTGGCATGAGGAAAGCCATCTGGGAAGTTGTATTCAAGCTTGCTCCCAGGAATATAATTTGTTGACAGGGTACCAGGTGTGTTTTCTTTTTGTTTACAGTGTACCCCAGACAAGTTAGCACGCTCTGGACAAAAGCCAGATGATTCAAAACTGTGTCCTGGCTGTCTGCCTGAATTAGACAATCGTCCAGGTATGGGTATATTTTAATATTTCTTTGCCTGCAAAATGCAATGACTGGAGCTAGGCACTTTGTGAATACCCTGGGCACAGTAGATAAGCCAAAGGTCAGTGCAGAGAACTGATAGTGCTTGTAGCCTGCTTTGAAGCGTAGGTATCTTCTGCAAGATTCCCTGATTGGGATGTGCAGGTATGCTTCCTTTAAACTGAGTGTTGCCATCCAGGCATCTTTTCCTAGCATAGGAAGCACCTGGTGAAGAGTCAGCATATTGCATTTTAGCATCACCAAAAAGGTGTTTAGAGTAGACAGGTCCAGGATAGGATGCCATGGATTGTCTTTTCTGGGTACCAGGAAAAGTCTTGAGTAAAAACCTTGTCCTTTTTCCTCTTCTGGTACAATTTTAATAGCCTTTATGCTTAAGAGAGTGAGTACTTGCTTTTGAGCCTCTGCTCACTAATTTGGGGGTAGATCTGGCCAACCGTTTGGGGTTGGTAATGTGTGGAAATGAAATCTGTATCCTTGGGACACTATATTTAAAGACCAGAAAAACACCACGTCTCGCACGTACAGCTTGCACGGCCAAACCATTAGTAGAAAAAACACAAACGGCCAGCATATATAGTCCAACGCTTTATTTTGCAGAGAACCAGGAACATAAAAATGTCCCAAACATAACTCCAACCCTCAGACCGGTTTCGGCAATATGCCTTCTTCAGTGAGTAAAAAACATGCCTAAACCTGAGCATCATAATTACTTATATCCTCCATCAGTCATGCTTAACCAATGGTATAATCCAACCCCTTTGATACATATTCATGAGCCCAAAGAACTGCTTACAAGAGCCTATAGAGTCATATATGTAACAAAGGTAATAAACAAATGTAATTGCAAATGCAAAAAGTATTTACAAATATGAATGTAGATACAATGAGTGCACGTCTTAAGATAATAATAATCAAATCATAAAGATGAAAAAATAGTAAAAATAAACAAAAGATGGTATATGAATGCCATACAAACATGATTCAACCTAGTCTAAACTCTGTCCACTAAACATAGACCAAATTATATACCTTTCAAATTTAACAACCCAATCACTCCATATAAACATATATGTACACATATATATATATATATATATATATATATATATATATATATATATATATATATATATATATATAATGTGTACCATATTAAAAGAGGAAAACCACATTGGTAGTCACAAAAAATACATAAAGTGTGATGATTCAATTGGCCAATGATTTTTTAAGAGAGAGGTTGGGTGATAAATGTCAATTTTCCTATAGAAGGGGTAGAACATTGGGTTCTCTTTTTTCACATTACAAACATCAGGATAGTGGAGGAGCAAAATATAAACAACTCACCATTATGGGGGATGAGCTTTTGGGCACCTTTCCGTGTAGGCATTGTATATCGTGTAATCAGGTAAACAAAACCAAACAATTCACCAGTGCCAATACCAGTAAAGTTTATGATCTGAGAATCTTTGGGAATTGTTCCAGTAGTTGGGTGATATACCTAGCGACATGCCAGTGCTCAACCTTTTATGTAGGCAAAACTTCACGTTCACTACATATTAGAATAGGGGAACACAGGAGTGACATACGGAACAAAAAGCCAACTAATGCACATTTTCAACATACACTTAAACATCCTTCAGCCAGGTTCATGTTCACTGTCATTGACAGGATTATAGGGGATAGAAGCCATCAACAGGGATGGCAGAATACACTAAGCTTTAAAGATAAATATTGGATTATTCATCTTGGAGCTTTGTTTTCTCCTGATATAAATGACCATTTATAATGAATATTTTTTTCATTTAGCTTTTTGTCCTATAGGTACAAGTCTATGCGAAGCTCCATTCAATTTTCATGTTACAATTTGGTTGTATTTATAATTGAATCATCACACTTTATGTATTTTTTGTGACTACTACATGTTTGTATGGCATTTATATACCATCTTTTGTTTATTTTTACTATTTTTTTATCTTTATGATTTGATTATTATTATCTTAAGACGTGCACTCATTGTATCTACATTCATATTTGTAAATACTTTTTGCATTTACAATTACATTTGTTTATTACCTTTGTTACATATATGACTCTATAGGCTCTTGTAAGCAGTTCTTTGGGCTCATGAATATGTATCAAAGGGGTTGGATTATACCATTGGTTAAGCATGACTGATGGAGGATATAAATAATTATGATGCTCAGGTTTAGGCATGTTTTTTACTCACTGAAGAAGGCATATTGCCGAAACCGGTCTGAGGGTTGGAGTTACGTTTGGGACATTTTTATGTTCCTGGTTCTCTGCAAAATAAAGCGTTGGACTATATATGCTGGCCGTTTGTGTTTTTTTTACACTATATTTAAAACCCATCTGTCCTGGGTGATGAGTTCCCAGTTTTTGGCCTGCAGACCAATCTTTCCCCATAAAGGAGCAGTCAGTTGAGAAGTGCTTGTAAGTTTTAAAGTCAAGTCATTGAGACAGCTTTTCATAGTGGGGAGTCTTACTACTCCCAGATTTGAAAGCGGAAGCCCCCCACTGCTTAGTCTTTTGAGTACCTTGGGAATGAAACCTGGGGTTTCTGCTGGGTCTGGGTTTGGACTGAGAAGGCCTGGAAGAGGCAGGAAAGGACCAATTCTTAGAGGGCCAATGCCTACTAAATCTTGGAGGCTGAACTTGTTTGCATAGATTTAGCTTTATCTTCCATCTTTTTAAAAACTTCCTCTGCTTTGTTGCCAAACAGGCGGTCCTGATTTAAGGAAGCATCCAACAATTTAGCTTTAACATGGATCAGGCAAAGACTGCTCCTTAAGCCAAGCATGCCTTCTAAGTACAGACCCAGTGACAGCAACCTGCAAGAGGTGTCTAATGAATCAAACCCACATTGTAAAGTATGTTTTCCAACCTGTTCAGCAGAATGCATTAAATCCTGTAAATCATTATTTTCAGCACAGTCAGGAATCAACATAATTTTCTGTTTAAGCAATCCAATATGTTGTTGATACTTTAACATATGAAACTGACAGTTTAAGGTCCTAATGGCCAAAGTTGCAGAAGTGTATACCTTCTTACCCCATCTATCCAGTGCCCTGGAGTCTCTATCAGAAGGGGTAAGATTTTTGGCAGTAGAAGCCTTAATGCCCTTGGGCCCCTGTGAAATAGTCTCAGGATCCGCAGTCTCAGGATCCGCAATAGGATTTTTAAAAAGGAACTTGTGAGAATCAGGAACCCTGTGATATCTATCAGGTTTTCTGGGAGCAGGAGGCAAAGAATCAGGGGCCAAACTAGATTCCGAAAATCAACAATGTCTAGAACAGGCGGGATAGCTAAAGGCCTATGTTGAGGCAAGAGTAAGAAGTCCCTAAGCCTATTTTTCGAATCTGAGAAATCCTGGCTTTCCCAGTGGAAATGCACCCTTAGAGTATGCAAGGTTTCATCAAAAGAGAAATCCTCTGGAGGGGAAGCAGAGGGAATAGAGTTCTCTGCATCAAAATCCTCATAAGTAGATAAGGGTAAATCCAGGTCATCAGAAGAAAGAGAAATATCAGAATCCTGGTCAGAAGATTCATAGACAAATTTAGTCCTAGGTCTCTTAGAAGAGGATGGTTGGCTTCCCCTGATTAAAGTTATAAGGTCTTCAGCCATTCTTATCATTTGTTTTTTAGGCAAAGAGGCCTGAGTGTATGGCCTGGGCGTCGGTTTTCTAGGCATGGTTCGAGTTTTAGGCCTTAAAGAAGAAGGTGGCATCGGTTTAATATGCAAATCCGTAGGCCTGAATACACCCTCAGACGCCATTGCCTACACAGCGGCTCCGGACCCATCCAAGGTAGAGACATCCGCAGGTTCCATAGTTGAAGCATCTCACGGCATACCGGACTCCGAATGGGTCTCAGTAGAAGCCTGCAATCAGAAGTAGCGGGTATCAGGGGCTGCGAAAGCACCTCACTGAGTACCGGCGAACTGGCAACTGGCTTAGTAGAAGCGTCGTCGGCAGCTTTGGACCTAGGCGGCCTGTCTCAGTCTTTATCTTTGCATTTTTTCAGAACGCTGGTAGTCGGACGGCTTACCGACGACATATCTGGATAATTTTACCGAGAACCGAAATATTTAGAGGCGTAAATATACAGACGACAAACAGTGCGTTAGTTAAATAAGGCACAAAACTGAAAGCAAGGTACATCGTGGTCAGAGCCTAGGCAAGGAATACAGTACGAATAAAAATCTTTGTGAGGTATTTGCTTTCCACAAGAAATGCAATTATTAACTTTAATTGACATTGGTAAGGAGCAAGAAAAAGTTTCCCCAACGAAGTACTTAGCTTTAGTTGAAGACTTCGGTTCTGAAACTCGAAAACAAAAATTTCAGGAGTCAGCTGACTGGCACTTGCGAACTGCTTCTGCTTCAGGCACTGCACGGCAAGAAAGACTGATGTAATGGCGTTGGCTGCGTGTTTTATACCCCTGACGACCTGACGTCACGGAAGACGAGATAGCAACCGACGCAGGACCCAAGACTTTGTTAATCAGGCCGACTGAGGGCTACTGCAAGCAGATAACCCAAATGTGATGACTGCAACAGTGAAACATGAAGAACATCTGCTGGTTCAAAAAGTGGCAAAGTCAACTTCTTGAAAACAAAATTAAGGACCCGAGGAGGAGGAAGCATCTTTCCTGGATGCCTAACAGGAAGGACGCCTTTCAAAAACTGTTTAACCTCAAATCTAGAGGAAAGGGGAGGATCTAAAGGCAGACAAGAATAAATGGCTGACAGATGAGCTTTAACAGAGGAGTACAGGCCAGAAGTGGGTAACTCATATAAATAAGAAAGAAATGTAGAAACACCAACCAGAGGGTTCTGTCCGTGTTTGTGACAGCAGAGAGAAATCTCTACCATTCAGCAACATAGATTTTCTAGAAGTGGGTTTTCTATCCTCCTGAAAAACCTGAAGCATGTCCTCAGAAATCTGATGTTGAAAAGGAATTAAAAACCGTATCATCCAGAGAACTAACTGTACAGTGAGAAGACGAGGCTGAATGAGAGCACTCTTGAATAAGCAGCTCATCCAGATAGGGAAATATCTGAATGCCATGGAGTCTGCAAAAGCCTATGATCAGGATGAGCTGCTTTTGTGAAAACTCTCAGTGCTGTAGAAAGACCCAAAGGCAAAGCACATAACTGATAATGAGAGGAAGAAAATGAGAACCATAAATGCTTTCTGAAGTGTGTGTGAATAGGAATGTGAAAATGGGCATCTTAATAGGTCTAGAAATACCAGAAAGGCCTGAGGAAACAGTGACTGAAGATTCAGCATTTTGAAAGAAGGGAGATCCAGAGATACCAGAAAGGCCTGAGGAAACGGCAGAGGAAACAGTGACTGAAAAGTGAACAGTCTGAAATAAGGGACTTTTAGAAATGTGCTGGGAAGAAGAGAGATCTAAAATGGGTCTCCTCCAAGAACCCTCCTTTCTGGAGATAAATTTTTGAGTAAAATCCTTTGCCTTTCTAGGATAGAGGAACTGGAGGAATACTCCCTTTAGCCAAAAACTCCTATAGAAGAGGGGAGAATGAGGGAATTGGTAGTTTCAGCATCCCTGAAAAGGAGAAAGTACAGTTGTGTACACTCACCATAAATGTAGATGTTTGAGAGTATTCACTGTTGCAGTCATCACACCTGGGTTATCTGACTGCAGGTAGCCCTCAGTTGGCCCGAATACCAGAGTGTTGGGATTTCTGCGTCGGATGATGTTGCCTCTTCCATGACGTCAGGGGTATAAAACATGCAGCCGACACCATTACATCAGTTTTACTTGCCCCAGATATCAGGAGCCCCCAAAATAGGAAGCTATTACATGGTGTGGAACACCTCCAGTAAAGAGTAAATACCCCTGCCATAAAAGATGGCCATAAAGAGGATAAGTAGAAAAGGATAGAGAAATCCAGGGGGTTAGAGGGAGGGAAACCAGGACTGCAACAGTGAATACACTCGAACATCTACATTTATGGTAAGTGTACACAACTGTACTATGTTCTTCGTGTTTCACTGTTGCAGTCATCGCACTTGGGTTGATTCTCAAAGCTGAGGAAGGCTGGAGGTAGTCAGGAAGTGTTAGGGCTGACTAGCAGGCCTTGCAAGACTGCTGTGGCAAATCCAGCTCTGGATTTAGAAAAAATAGGTAAGTGGTAATGCTCGGTGAAGGTGTGTACAAAACTCCAGGTTGCAGCTTCCAGGATGTCCCTGATAGGGAAGAAATGCTGCAGAGGTTGAAGTAGCTCTAGTGGAATGAGTTCTGATCCCCTGAGGGGTAGGTTTTCCATGGTGCTTGTAGCAGAAATGGATGCAGTGTGCTATCCATTTGGAAATGGTTTGCTTCAAAATGGCCTTGCCCTCTGCCCCTGTAGCAAAGCTAACTAGCAGCTGGTCAGATTTTCTGAAAGGCTTAGTCCTGTCAAGGTAAAACCTGAGCTGTTTGTGCATGTCCAAGGAGTGCAGGATCCTTTCCCCTTTAATCTGAGGATTAGGGAAAAAGGTTAGCAAATGGATAGATTGGTTTAAAGCCACACCGGATACCACCTTAGGCATAAAGGAAGGGTAAGTCCTGAGGGAAACCCTGTCAGCATGGAAAATAATGAAGGGCTCCACCGCCATTAGTGCCTGTAACTCACTGTTCTTGCTGAAGTAATAGCTAGAAGTAAGGCTTCCAAGAGAGGAATTTTAACTCTGCTGAAGCAGCGCGTTCAAAAGGGGGAAGTGTGAGCTTCTCCAGTACAAAGTTAAGGTCCCAGGCCGGGGTGGGAGCTCTCCTAGGGGGTCTTAAATGTTTAGCTCCTCTCAGGAACTGTTTGAGAGGCTGAGAAAAGAGAGGTGGCTCAGTATTACAATGAGCTGATATGGCAGAGGCATGAATCTTAATGGATGAGAAGGATAGGCCTCTGTGGAGCAGCTCTGCTAGGTAATCAAGGATTTGAGGTAAGGTGGGAACAGCTGTGTCCTTTCCTTGAGATTGACTCTAAGAACAATATATTTTCCACTTTTCAGCATAGGATTTCCTAGTACTAGGCTTTCAGGCCTCAAGGATGACGTACAAACCTGTTGCTGAGGGATGCTGGTGGTGTATGCAGGGGATAAGCCAGGCTGCAAGGTTTAGGGTTTCCAGCTGTAAATGCAAAATCTGTCCCTCCTGCTGAGACAGCAGGGAAGGTGTATGATGTAGATGCCAGGGTGGCACTGCCGTCAGACTGCGCAGGAGTGGGTACCTGTGTTGGCGTGGCCAGTCTGGTACAATAAGGATTGCCCTTGGCCTGTCCTGTTTGATCTTGAGTAGTACTTTTGAGAGTAGGGGTAGAGGAGGAAAGGCATAAATTGACAGGTTTTTCCCATGCAAAGGATAGGGCATCCACCTTCCACGCTCTGCTGTGAGGGCTCCTGGTGCAAAACTTGCCCAATTGGTGGTTTTGGGGGAGGCAAAAAGGTCCACCTCTGGGTTAGAAGTTTGAATGAGTTGGGTTCCAGTTTCCACTCATGAGGGTCCAGTAGATTTCTGCTTTAGTCTTCTGCCAGTGAATTTTGCTTGCCTGGCAAGAAGTGAGCTTGTAGGTGCACTTGGTTGCTCAACGCTATGTTCCACAGGGCCATGGCTAACCTACACAATGGGTAAGAATGAGTTTCCCCCTGCTTGTTTATGTACCACAAAACTGTGGTGTTGTCTGTGTTTATCAGGAGCCGTCCTGGAAGGATAAGGTATTTGAAGGCCGTCAGAGCATTCTGTACAGCTAGCATCTCTTTTTGATTGATGTGCAGGGGAATTTGTTCTGGGCTCCATTTGCCTGCCATGTGAGCCCCCCCATGCATAATCTGATGCATCTGTTGTCAGGGTTTGGGCGGCGAGGGGAAGTCCCTTGTTGTCGTTGCATGCCTCTGCCCACCAAAGGAACTCTGACCTTAGACAAGGTATGATAGGAATCACTGTTTCCAGGTCCTGAGAATGTTGACACCAGAGACGTTTTAAGTACCACTGAAGTTCCTCATATGCAGTCTTGCATATGGAATTAGCAGAATGTATGCGGCCATGAACCCGGCTTGCAGTATTTTCCTTGTAGACAGCTGGGTTTTGGTGGCCATTAGTTTGACATAGTTTGTCAAATGGACCTGCTTTTCTACAGTGAGGAATGCCATCTGGGAAGCTGTGTTCAAGCTTGCTCCAAGGAATACAATTTGTTGGCTGGGCACCAGTTGTGATTTCTTTTTGTTGATGGTGTATCCCAGTGAAGTTAGAAGTCTTTTTACAAATGCCAGGTGCTGAAGCTGCAATTCCTGACTGTCCGCCTGAATCAGGCAATCTTCCAAGTATGGGTAAATTTGAATATTTCTCTGCCTGCAGTATGCAATGGCTGGAGCCAGGCACTTTGAGAATACTCTGGGTGCAGTAGATAAGCCAAATGGAAGTGCAGATAACTAATAGTGCATAGAGCCTGCCCAGAAACGTAGGTATTTCCTGCAAGACTCCCTTATGGGGATGTGCAGATAAGCTTTGTTTTAAGTCTAGAGTGACTAACCAGGCATTCATGGCTAGCATAGGAAGAAGTTGTTGCAGTATAAGCATTTTGAATTTTGGGACCACCAGAAAGGTGTTGAGAATTGACAGATCCAGGATAGAGTACCAAGAGCTCTCTTTTCTGGGCACCAGGAACAGTCTGGAGTAGAAACCCTGTCCCCTTTGCTCTACTGGAACAGGTTGAATAGCCCTGATATGGAGAAGGGAAAGTACTTGCTTTTGAGCCTCTGCCTACTGGTTTGGAGGAAGGTCTGGCAACCCGCTTGAGGTTGGCAGTGAGTGGAAGTAGAATCTGTATCCCTGGGATACAATGTTTAGAACCCATCGGTCCTGAGTAATGGACATCCATTTTTTTTTTTTTGCATGAAGGGCGAGTTTTCCTCCTAGGGGTGCAAGTACTTGGGCATGGCTGGGAAGGATAATTGGAAAGTCATTGTGAACTTTTTCCATAAAGGTTTACCACTCCCTGTTTTTGAGGTAGGAACACTCCATTGTTTAGATCTCTGCATACCCTGAGACTGTAGTCTTGGTGGTCTGTTTCCCCTGGGTTGGGCCTGAGAAGGCCTGGGAGAGACTGGACAGGACCAGTTTTTTGAAGGCCAATGCCTACTGAATCTAGGTGGCTGCACCTGTAAGAAATCTTTGACAGTTTGCATAGATTTAGCTTTTTTTCCATCTTTTTTACGGACTACTTCTGCTTTTGTGCTAAACAAATGATCCTGATGTAATGGAGGATGTAGTAATTTTGCTTTGACATGGTCTGGCAAGACTTGTTCTTTCAGCCAAGCATGCCTTCTCAGTACAGACCCAGTGACAGCAGCCCTGCAAGATGCTTCTAATGCATCAAACCCACACCGCAAAGTATGTTTACTAACTTGGTTTGCAGAATGCATTAACTCTTGTAAATCTTTATTTTCTGCACAATCTGGAAGTAACACAATTTTTTGTTTAATTAGTTCTATAGTATGTTTCTGGTACTTCAACATGTGAAACTGTCAATTCAAAGCCCTGATGGCAAGAGCTGCAGAGGTATATACCTTCCCACCCCATCTGTCTAAAGCTCTAGAATCCCTGTCTGAAGAGGTAGGGTTTTTGGCTATAGTAGCCTTAATGCCTTTACGTCCCTGGGAAATGGTCTCTGGATCCACAGTAGGATTCTTAAAAAAATATTTGTGAGAGTCGGGTACACTGTGGCACCTGTCAAGTTTTCTAGGAGTTGGTGGTAAAGTGTCAGGAGTAAGACTGGATTGCATGAAGACATCATCTACAATATCCAGGACAGGGAGTATAGCTAGAGGCCTGTGCTTAGGCAAACCTAAAAATTCCCCGAGTCTCTTTTTGGACTGAGGACAGTCCTGGCATTCCCAGCGGAAATGCTCTCTTAAGGTATGCAAGGTTTCACCAAAAGAAAAATCCTCTGGAGGGGAGGCAGAGGGAATGGATTCCTCTGCATCTGAATCCTCATAGGTAGATAAGGGTATGTCCTGTTAATCAAAACGGTCAGAGTCATCGGACTCTTGGTCTGTGGAATCAGAAGGAAATTCAATTCTTTGTCTTTTAGCAGGAGAAGGCTGGCTTCCCCTAATTAGAGTAATAAGGTCTTTAGCCATTCTAAGCATTTGTTTTTGTGGCATGGGAGCTTGAGCATGCGCTTTGGACGTCGGTTTGCTAGGCGTAGTGCGAACTCTGGGCCTGAGAAATTCGGTATATTTAGTTAAAAATGAAGATGTCGGTTTAATACAAAGATAGGTTAGGTCGGAATACTCCCTCAGAAGCCAGTGCCTGCACAGCAGCTTCGGACCCATCCAAGTTAGAGACATCCGCAGGTTCCATAGTCGAAGAAGCATCTCGTTGGCATACTGGACTCCAAATGGGTCTCAACAGAGGCCTGCGAATCTGTAGAAGCGGGCATCAGGGGCTGCAAAGGCGCCTCACTGAGTAAAGTACAGTTGTGTACACTTACCATAAATGTAGATGTTCGAGTGTATTCACTGTTGCAGTCATTACATTTGGGTTATCTTGCTGGCAGGTTGCCCTCAGTCGGCCTGAATTCCAAAGTCTTGCGTCCTGCGTCGGTTGCTGTTGCCTCTTCCCTGACATCAGGTCGTCAGGGGTATAAAAGATGCAGCCAACGCCATTTTATTTAGTTTTTCTTGCCCCAGATGTCTGGTGCCCCCAAAAAGGTAGGCTAAAAATATGTAAATAAAACATACATGCACCAAAATAAGCTTTACCTTCATCTATAAGCAAATACAACACCTGGGTTGCATAGATTAGAGAAGTAAAGATAAGTTCCAGTAGAAATAAGGGGGATGGCGGGTGGGTAACCTGGACTGCAACAGTGAATACACTCGAACATCTTCATTTATGGTAACTGTACACAACTGTACTATGTTCTTCGTGTTTCACTGTTGCAGTCATTACATTTGGGTTGAGTCCCAAAGCTATGGTTTGGGGGGCTGGAGCTAAACAGCATTAGGAGCAGCTATGAGGCCCTGCAGAACTGCAGTGGCAAAGCCTGCCATGGATTTAGAATAAAGAGGCAGATTGTAATGTTTTGTAAAGGTAAACACTGAACTCCAAGTAGCAGCCTCCAAAATGTCCTTGGTTGGTACTCCCCTGAGAAATGCCGCTGAAGTGGCTGCAGCTCTGGTTGAATGTGGCCTAATGCCCTTAGGCACTGGTTTGCCATGTTGAGAGTAGCAGAAATGAATGCAGTGACCTATCCACTTTGAAATAGTCTGCTTGGAGATGGCCTTTCCTTGCGATGCTGTGGCATATACCACTAGTAATTGCTCTGTCTTTCTGAAAACTTTAGCTTTGTCCAAATAGAATCTAAGTTGTCTATGTACGTCCAAAAATGCAGAATTTTCTCCCCCTTGTTCTGTGGATTTGGATAAAAGGTTGGCAAATGAATTGTTTGGTTAAGGGCTACACTGGATACCACCTTAGGCATAAATGTAGGGTTGGTTCTCAGAGAGACCCTGTCTGGATAGAAAATGATAAAGGGTTCCACAGCCATGAGAGCCTGTAGCTCTGAAACTCGTCTTGAAGAAGTTACTGCTAGGAGCACAGCTGTTTTCCAAGATAAGAACTTTATGTCCGCAGTAGCAGCTGGCTCTAAAGGCGGTAAGGTGAGTTTTTCCAAGACATAATTGAGGTCCCATGCAGGTACTGGCGTTCTCCTTGGAGGCCTTAAGTTTTTGCTCCTCTGAGGTACTGCCTTAATAAAGAATGGGAAAAGAGTGGTGGCTCTGTATTGTAATGAGCCGAAATGGCAGAGGCATGTATTTTAATTGATGAAAAAGATAGGCCTTTGTCCAGCATCTCAGTTAAATACTGCAAAATCTGAGGAATATTTGGGACAGCTGTATCAGTTCCCTGAGCTTGGTTCCAAGCGCAAAATCTCTTTCATTTCCCAGCATAGGATTTTCTAGTACTAGGCCTTCTGGCTTCTAAAATGACATCCATCACAGCTTTACTGAGAAGTGTGGTTTTTATGGCTACATTATCCACCATGCTGCCACATTTAGGGTCCTGAGTTGGCTGTGCAGAATCTGATTGTTTTGCTGGGACAGTAGATGAGGTATTTGAGGTAAGGTCCAGGCTGGGCATTGGGACAAGTTCCTTAATATCAGATACCAGTACTGGCGTGGCCAGTCTGGGGCAATCAGAATCATTTTTGGTTTCTCCTGCCTGACCTTTAGGAGTACCTTGGGGAGGAGAGGAAGTTGAGGAAAGGCATATACTGATAGGTTTGTCCAGTTGAAAGGTAAGGCGTCCACTTTCTAAGCTTGTCTCTGATAAGTCCTTGTGCAGAATCTTTTTAGTTGATTGTTTTGAGGAGAGGCAAACAGATCTATGTCCGGGCGTCCCCATTTCATTGTTATCATGTTGAAGACTTGTGGATCCAGGTGCCACTCGTGGGGATCCATGAGGTTTCTGCTTAGTTCATCTGCCAGAGTATTTTCCTTTCCTGGCAGGAATTGTGCCTGCAGATGAACTTGGTAAGCCAATGCTGGGTCCCATAAAGCCATGGTTAGTCTGCACAGGGGGTAAGAATGAGTGCCCCCCTGCTTGTTTATGTACCACATGACCGTGGTGTTGTCCGTCTTTATCAGTAGTTGTCCTGGATGACGTAGGTCCTTGAAGGCTGTCAGGGCATTTTGAACAGCTAGCATCTCTTTTTGATTGCTATGTAGATGCTTTTGGTTTGCGGACCAGGTGCCCTGAATGCCTCTTCCTGCCATGTGTGCCCCCCAGGCATAATCTGATGCATCCGTCATTAGGCTTTGCCTGGCTGGGGGTAGTGAGAATGGCTGTCCCTTGTTTTGGTGACAAGCCTTGGCCCACCATCGAAATTCCTGTTTCAGGCAGGGAATTAGAGAAATCACTGTTTCCAGGCTGTGGCAATGTTGCGTCCAGACACTTTTTAGGTACCAATTTTCCTCATATGCAGTCTTGCATATGGAATTAATAAGATGCAAGACGCCATGAAGCCCAAAGCCTGCAGAAATTTTCTTGCAGATAACTGGGCCTTTGTTGCCATTTCCTTGAAATAGGTAGTCAGTTGTCTTTGTTTGTCTGGAGTGAGATAAGCCATCTGGGCAGTTGTATTTAAGCTTGCACCCAGGAATATTATCTCTTGAGAGGGTACTAGTTTTGATTTCTTTTTGTTGACTGTGTACCCTAGGCCTGTTAAGAGTTTTATCACAAAAGTCAGATGCTGTAGTAGAATGTCCTTGCTCTCTGCTTGTAAGAGGCAGTCGTCCAAGTAAGGATATATTTGCATTCCTCTTTGTCTGCAGTAAGCAATTACTGGTGCCAGGCACTTTGTGAAGACCCTGGGCACAGTAGATAAGCCAAAGGGCAGTGCAGAGAATTGGTAACACTTTGAGCCAGCCTTGAACCTGAGGTATCTTCTGCATGATTGTCTGATTTGGACATGCAGGTATGCCTCTTTTAGGTCTAAAGTCACGAGCCAAGCCTTGCTGCCCAGCATGGGCAGGAGCTGCTGTAAGGTCAACATCTTGAATTTTGGTATATTCAGGAAAGTGTTTAGAAGAGATAGGTCCAGAATTGGTCTCCATGCTTTGTCCTTTCTGGGTACCAAGAACAGTCTTGAGTAAAATCCTTGTCCATGCTCTTGCTGTGGTACTTGTTGAATAGCCCTCATGTCCATGAGAGCTGCGACTTGTTTTTGAGCCTCTGCCCATTGATGTTTTGGCAGGTCAAGCCAACCGTTTGCCCTTGGCAGAGTATGGAAATGAAACTTGTAGCCTTGTGATACTATGTCTAGAACCCATTTGTCCTGGGTTATAATGTGCCAATTTTGAGAAAAAAGTGCTAGTTTTCCCCCCTAAGGGTGCTGCCAGAAGATAAGTGATTGGCGCAGGCAGGGGGAAGTCACTGGGACTGTTTCCTGTATGATTGTGATTTGTCCTCTCCACCTTTGGAGGTAGAAGCACTCCACTGCTTAGGCCTGTAGGATCCTTGCGGCTGTGATCTGCCTCTAGGGCGTCTGGACTTGCCCCTTTGAGGCCTGTCTGAGACTGGAAAGGACCAATTTTTGTAGGCCAGTGTCTGCTAAATCTAGGTGGCTGTACCTGTAAGAAATCCTTGACTGTTTGCATAGATTTAGCTTTGTCCTCCATTTTCTTTAACACCTCTTCTGCCTTAACACCAAACAAGGTATCATGTTGTAAAGGAGCATCTAATAATTTTGCTTTAACATGATCAGGCAGATTTTGTTCCTTTAACCAAGCATGCCTCCTAATGACAGAACCTGTAAGCGGCCCTGCAGGAGGCCTCCAGAGAATCAAACCCACATTGAAAAGTATGCTTTCCAACTTGTTCAGCTGCATGCAATAAATCCTGCATCTCTTTGTTTTCTGCACATTCAGAATTTGCCATCATTTTCTGTTTAAGAAGTTTCATGATATATATTGCTGATATTTGGGCATATGAAACTGGCAATTTAAAGCCCTTATAGCCAAAGTAGTGGATGTGTAAACCTTTTTTCCCCATCTATCCAGTGCCCTGGAATCCCTGTCAGAGGTGGTAGGATTTTTTGCAGTAGAAGCCTTGAGCCCCCCTTTGGACCTTGAGAAATAGTTTCTGGGTCTGCAGAAGGGTTTTTGAAAATAAATTTATGAGAGTCAGGGACCCTGTAGTATCTGTCCGACTTAACAGGAGCTGGAGGTAAAGAGTCAGGGGTCATACTAGACTCCGAGAACACACCATCTGCAATGTCCAACACAGGTGGGATAGCTAAAGGCCTGTATTGAGGTAGTAAAAGGAAATCTCTGAGCCTTTTTTTAGATTCTGAAAAGTCTTAGCTCTCCCAGTGAAAGTGCTCCCTCATGGTATGCAAGGTTTCCCCAAAAGAGTAGTCCTCAGGAGGAGAAGCTGAAGGAATAGATTCTTCAGCATCAGAATCCTCAAGGGGGGAAGAGAACATTCCTGATCAGAAGAGGAATCAGAAGAAATGGAAACCTGATCTGAAGATTCACAGTCTGTCTCTTGCCTAGGCCTCTTATCAGGAAGGGGATGGGAACCCCTGATCAAGGTAATTAAGTCTTTGGCCATTTTCAGCATTTGTTTTTGGGCATGGAGGCCTGTCCTGGTGACTGGTGAACGTGTTTCTTTGCCTTTAAAGGTGTCTTAGTCTTTGTTTTTGAAGTAGGTTTAATATATAATTGTTTAGGTCTGAATACACCCTCAGAAGCCGATGCCGACTCAGCGGCTCCGGACCCATCTGAGGGAATAGTCTCTGAGGCTCCAATACCTTGGGTTTCCAGCAGCCTGGGTGACTCCACTTGGGAGTCGGTAGCGGCTTGCGACTCTAAAGTAGCGGGCGTCAGGGGCTGCGAAAGCTCCTCACTGAGAACCGGCGAACTGGCGACTTGCTTAGCAGAAGCTTCGGCGTTGGTTATGGACCTTGGTTGCCTGTCCTTTTCTTTTTCTTTGCGTTTTTTGTGAACTCCAGTAGTCGGATGGCTATCTGACGACATTGTATAATTAAATCTTCGCCCAAAATAGCTTAATGCAAAATCGTACCGACACTTAATAGTGCGTTGGTTAAATCTAGCACAAAACCAACAACTAGCAACGTCATGGTCAGGGCCTAGGCAAGGAATACAGTAAGAATGAAAATCCTTATGAGGTATTTGCTTCCCACAAGATATACAATTATTAACTTTTTCTGACATCAGTCTGGAGCAAGAAAAAAGTTTCCCCAATGGGGTACTTAGCTTTTAATGAAGACTTTGGATCTGAAACTCGAACACGAAAATCTCAGAAGTCGGCTGACCGGCACTTGCAAACTGCTTCTGCTTCGGGCACCGCGCAGCAAGAAAGACTGGATAAAATGGTGTCAGCTGCATCGTTTATACCCTTGACGACCTGACGTCAGGGAAGAGACAACAGCAACCGACGCAGGACCCAAGACTTTGGAATTCAGGCCGACTGAGGGCAACCTGCCAGCAGGATAACAGAAATGTAATGACTGCAACGGTGAAACACGAAGAACATCAGCGAACTGGCAACTAGCTTAATGGAAGCGTCATCGGCAGTTTTTGACCAATGCAGTCTGTCTCTGTCTTTGTGCTTTTTTGGAAGATGGGTAGTCGGATGGCTTACCGAAACCATTTCAGAAAACGGAGAATGAGAGCGAAAGAATTTAGCTACAAAAATAGCCTGACGACGAATGGTTCGGGCATTAAACAAGGCACAGAACTGACAACGAGGGATGTCTGTCGTGGTCTGGGCCTAAACAGGTGATGCAGTAAGAATGAAAATCTCTGTGAGGTATTTGCTTTCCAAAGGCAAGATAATTGTTAACTTTTTCTGACATCGGTTAGAGCAAGTAAAAAGAATCCCCAACGGGGTACTTGGCTTTAGATGACTTCAGGTTTGAAACTCGAAAAACGAAAATTTCAAGTAGCGGCCAACCTGCACTTGCGAACTGCTTCTGCTTCGGGCTCCTTCTCGGCAAGAAAGACTGATGTAATGGCGTCGGCTTCATGTTTTATACCCCTGACGACCTGACATCATGGAAGAGGTGACAGCATCCGACGCAGAAATCCAAAGACTCTGGTATTCGGGCCGACTGAGGGTCACCTGCAGGCAGATAACCCAAGTGTAATGACTGCAACAGTGAAACACGAAGAAAGTACAGTTGTGTACACTTACCACAAATGTAGATGTTCAAGTGTATTACTGTTGCAGTCATTACATTTGGGTTATCTGCTTGCAATAGCCCTCAGTCGGCCTGATTATCAAAGTCTTGGTTCCTGCGTCAGTTGCTCTCTCATCTTCCGTGACGTCAGGTAGTCAGGGGTATAAAGCATGCAGCTGACACCATTACATCAGGTTTTCTTGCCCCAGATGTCAGGTGCCCCCCTAATGGGAAGCAATTTTATATATATACACATATACACACACAAGGTTATACCTCCAACAAAAAAGCAAATACACTAAAAAGCTTTTAAGCATAGTAAAAGAGAGTAGAGGTATAGCCAAAAGAAGTCGGGGGGCTGGAAGGAGGGTAACCACGACTGCAACAGTGAATACACTCGAACATCTACATTTATGGTAAGTGTACACAACTGTACTATGTTCTTCGTGTTTCACTGCTGCAATCATCACATTTGGGTAGATTCCCAAATCTAAGGATGGAGGAGGAATTTAGATAGAATTAGGACCAGCTATAAGGCCCTGCAAGACTGCAGTGGCAAAGCCAGCTCCGGATTTATAGAAAATTGGCTAATGGTAATGCTTGGTGAAAGTATGTACAGAACTCCGGGTAGCAGCTTCTAGGATTTCTCTGGTAAGGACACCTCTGAGAAAGGCTGTAGAGGTAGATGCAGCCCTAGTGAAGTGAGGTCTGATACCCTGGGGGATAGGTTTTCCATGGTGCTTATAGCAGAAACTAATGCAATGGCTTATCCATTTAGAAATGGTTTGCTTTGAAATAACCTTCCCCTCTGCCCCTGCAGCAAATGCCACCAGCACTTGTTCAGATTTCCTTTGAGGTTTAGTCCTGTCCAAGTAGAATCCAAGTTGTCTGTACACATCTAAGGAATGCAGTATCCGTTCTCCTTTATTCTGTGGATTGGAAAAGAAGGTTGGCAAATGAATGGATTGATTAAGAGCCACACTGGATATCACCTTGGGCATGAAGGATGGATTGCTTCTGAGGGACACTCTGTCCGCATGAAAGATTATGAAAGGCTCCACTGCCATAAGGGCCTGTAATTCAGATACCCTTCTAGCTGAAGTGATTGCTAAAAGGAAAGCTGTTTTCCAAGAAAGCAATTTTAAGTCTGCAGTAGCAGCTGGCTCGAAAGGAGGTAGAGTGAGTTTCTCCAAGACAAAGTTAAGGTCCCAGGCTGGGGTTGGAGCTCTCTTGGGTGGTCTCAAATGTTTGGCCCCTCTGAGGAACTACTTGAGTAGTGGATGAGAGAAGAGGGGAGGTTCTGTTTTATAATGTGATGAAATGGCTGAGGCATGGATTTTAATGGAGGAAAAGGAAAGGCCCTTGTGAAGCATCTCAGTTAAGTAGTGTAAAATTTGAGGTAAATTGGGTACTGCTGTGCTCATCCCTTGAGATTAGTTCCAGGCACAGAATCTTTTCCATTTTTCAGCATAAGATTTTCTAGTACTAGGCCTCCTTGCCTCTAAAATGATATCCATCACAGGCTTGCTGAGGGATGGTAAAGGAGAGATTAAGTAATTAGCCAAGCTGCAAGGTTCAGTGTTAGAAGCTGAGGGTGCAGAATCTGGTTCTCCTGCTGAGACAGCAGGGAAGGAGTCTGAGGCAGTTGCCATGGAGATAACCATGACACACTGCGCATGAGGGGGTACCCAGTGTTGGCGCGGCCAGTCTGGAGCAATCAAAATCATCCTTGGTTTGTCCTGTTTGATTTTTAGTAGTACTCTTGAGAGCAGAGGCAGAGGGGGGAAGGCATAGAGGTTTTTCCAGCTGAATGACAAAGCATCCACTTTCCAGGCTTGTTTGTGGGGAGTCCTTGTGCAAAATTTTTCCAATTGGTAGTTCTGGGGAGAAGCAAACAGGTCTATATCTGGGCTCCCCCATTTGCTTGTCAACATGTTGAAAGTCCTTGGTTCCAGTTTCCACTTGTTTGGGTTCATGAGGTTTCTGCTTAGTCCGTCTGCCAGTGTATTTAATTTTCCTGGCAGAATTGAGCTTGTAGGTGCACTTGGTAGCTCAAGGCTGTGTTCCACAATGCCATGGCTAGTCTGCAGAGGGGGTAAGAATGTGTACCCCCCTGCTTATGTACCACATAACAGTGGTGTTGTCCGTCTTTACCATTAGTTGTCCTGGAAGAATGTGGTCCTTGAAGGCTGTCAGAGCATTCTGTACAGCTAACATTTCTTTTTGATTGATATGCAGGTGCATTTGACTTGGGTTCCATTTGCCCTGAATGCACTTCTCTGCCAGGTGAGCCTCCCCATGCATAGTCTGATGCTTCTTTTGTTAGGGTTTGGGCGGCAGGGGGTGGTGTGAAAGGTAGTCCCTTGTTTTGGTGGCAGGCCTCTGCCCACCAAAGGAACTCTAGGCGCAGGCAAGGTATGATAGGAATCATTGCTTCTAGGTCCTGAGAATGTTGAAACCATAGGCTTTTTAGATACCACTGTAGTTTCCTCATATGCAGTATTGCACATGGAATTTTAGAAGAATGCAGGAAGCCATGAAACCCAAGGCTTGCAGTAATTGTCTTGCAGATAGCAAGGTTTTTGTGGCTACTTGTTTGAAGTAGGATGTCAAATGAATTTGTTTCTCTGGCGTGAGGTAAGCCATCTGGGAAGTTGTATTCAAGCTTGCTCCCAGGAATATAATTTGTTGACAGGGTACCAGGTGCGATTTCTTTTCGTTTATGGTGTACCCCAGACAAGTCAGAACCCTTTGTACAAAGGCCAAATGATTCAAAAGTATGTCCTGGCTTTCTGCCTGAATTAGACAATTGTCCAGGTATGGGTATATTTGAATATTTCTTTGCCTGCAAAATGCAATAACTGGAGCTAGGCACTTTGCGAATACCCTGGGTGCAGTAGATAAGCCAAAGGGCAGTGCCGAGAACTGATGTGTGTAGCCTGCTTTGAAGCGTAGGTATCTTCTGCAAGATTCCTTGACTAGGATGTGCAGGTATGCTTCTTTTAAATCTAGTGTTGCCAACCAGGCATCTTTGCCTACCATAGGAAGTAATTGGTGAAGAGTCAGCATCTTGAATTTTGGAATCTCCAAAAAGGTGTTTACAGTAGACAGGTCCAGAAAAGGACGCCATGAATTGTCTTTTCTGGGTACCAGAAAAAGTCTTGAGTATAAACCTTGTCTCTTTTCCTCTTCTGGTACCAGCTGAATAGCCCCCATGCTTAAGAGAGAAAGTACTTGTTTTTGGGCCTCTGCCAACTGATTTGGGGGTAGGTCCGGCCACCCGCTTGGTGTTGGCAACGTGTGGAAGTGAAATCTGTATCCCTGGGTCACTATATTTAAAACCCATTTGTCCCGAGTAATGAGTTCCCAATTCTTTGCATGAAGAACAATCTTCCCCCCAAAGGGGCAGTCAGTTGATAAGTGCTTGGAAATTTTAAAAAGGAAGTCATTGAGACAGTTTACCATGGGGGGAGTCTTTATTATTCCCCGATTTGGAAGTGGAGCCCCCCCCACTGCTTAGTTCTGTGTGTCCCCTGGGACTGAAACCTGGGTTTTTTGCTGTGTCTGGGTTTGGCTTGAGAAGACCTGCAAGGGGCTGGAAAGGACCAATTCTTAGAGGGCCAGTGCCGACTAAATCTAGGAGGCTGAACTTGTAAAAAATCTTTAACAGTTTGCATAGATTTAGCTTTATCTTCCATCTTTTCAAGAACTTCCTCAGCCTTGTTGCCAAACAGGCGGTCCTGATTTAAAGGAGCATCCAACAATTTAGCTTTAACATTATCAGGCAAAGATTGCTCCTTAAGCCAAGCATGCCTTCTAAGCACAGACCCAGTAACAGCAGCTCTGCAAGAGGCCTCTAATGAATCAAAACCACACTGCAAAGTATGTTTTCCAACTTGTTCAGCAGAATGCATTAAATCCTTTAATTCTTTATTTATTACACAGTTAGGAATCAACATAATTATCTGTTTAAGCAGTCAAATAACATGTTGCTGATACTTTAACATATGAAACTGGCAGTTTAAAGCCCTAATGGCCAAGGTTGCAGAAGTGTAAACCTTCTTACCCCATCTATCAAGCGCCCTGGAGTCTCTATCAGAAGGGGTAGGATTTTTAGCAGTAGAAGCCTTAATGTCCTTGGGCCCCTGTGAAATAGTCTCTGGATCTGCAAAAGGATTTTTAAAAGGAACTTGTGGGACTCAGGGACTCTGTAGTATCTGTCAGGTTTTCTGAGAGCAGGAGGCAGGGGATCAGGGGCCAAATTGGATTCTGAAAAAGCATCATCAACAATGTCTAGTACAGGGGGAATAGCTAAAGGCCTACTCTGAGGTAGGAGAAGGAAATCCTTAAGTCTCTTTTTTAAATCAGAAAAATCCTGGCTTTCCCAGTGGAAATGCTCCCTTAGAGTATGCAAGGTTTCCCCAAAAGAAAAATCCTCAGGAGGGGAAGCAGATGGAATGAATTCCTCTGCATCAAAATCTTCATAAGTAGATAAGGGCAAATCCAGATCATCAGAAGAATCAGAAAAAACAGAATCCTGATCAGAAGATTCATAATCAACTTCAGTCCTAGGCCTCTTAGAAGGGGGGGGGAGGTTGGCTACCCCTGATTAGAGTTATTAAATCTTCAGCCATTCTTATCATTTGTTTTTTAGGCATAGAGGCCTGAGCATGTGGCCTGGGCGTCAGTTTTTTAGGCATGGATCGAGATTTAGGCCTAAGTAAAGAAGGAGGCGTCAATTTAATATGCAAGTCCATAGGCTTGAATACACCCTCAGAAGCCGGTGCCTGCACAGCGGCTCCAGACCCATCCAAGGTAGAGACATCTACAGGTTCCACAGTTGAAGCATCTCGCGGCATACCAGACTCCGAATGGGTCTCAGTAGAGGCCTGCAAATCAGAAGTAGTGGGTATCAGAGGCTGCGAAAGCGGCTCACTGAGTACTGGCGAACTGGCGACTGGCTTAGGAGAAGCGCTATCGGCAGTTCTGGACCTCGGCGGCCTGTCTCTGTCTTTATCTTTGCATTTTTTCTGAATCCCAGTAGTCAGACGGCTAACTGACGACATTTCTGGGTAATTAAACAGAGAACCGAAATATTTAGAGGTGTAAATATACCGACGACGGATAGTGCACTGATTAAATAAAGCACAAAACCGACAGCAAGGTACATCGTGGTTAGGGCCTAGGCAAGGAATACAGTATGAATGAAAATCTTTATGAGGTATTTACTTTCCACAAGTAATGCAATTATAACTTTTACTGACATTGGTAAGGAGCAAGAAAAAGTTTCCCCAACGGGGTACTTAGCTTTAGTTGAAGACTTTGGTTCTGAAACTCGAAAACGAAAATTTCAAGAGTCGGCCGACCGGCACTTGCGAACTACTTCTGCTTCGGGCACTGCACGGCTAGAATGACTGATGTAATGGCGTCAGCTGCATGTTTTATACCCCTGATGACCTGACGTCATGGAGAAGGGACAGCAACCGATGCAGGACCCAAGACTTTGTTAATCAGGCCGACTGAGGGCTACCTACAAGCAGATAACCCAAATGTAATGACTGCAACAGTGAAACACGAAGAATATCTCAATTAAGAAATAGCAGATGTCTTAGCTTCAGAGTCCGACGTGTCAGTCAAACCGTCACCAAACTTAGACAGAAGAGCCAGCATGCACATTCCTGGTCATATGGGTCTGGTAGTTTATGACTGTGAAAGCTAGGCTGGAAGAGAGAGAAACTTGTGTCTCATACCTGTCCATAGCCCTACTACACTTGTCAGAAGGGAGAAATTTGGAAGAAGATAACAACATGAAAGGGTCATCAGTAGAAAGAAACTTGACTGTAGGGCAGAAGAAGAACAGGTTTTACAAGGTGCCTGAAGGTGAAAAGTTATCAGGTGTCTTAGGAGCAGGGGCTGGGACTCAGTAGCCTGGGAATCAGCAGAAAGGGTGTCCAGAAGGGCTTCCAATAAAGGAAAGACTGCCGAAGACCTGGGACAGTCCATCAGTAAAATGGCACAATACATTTTTTGGACTTTAGACATTTGGGAGCTCTCCCATTGAAAACGTTACAGTATTTTTACAATGGTGCCACCAAATGAAAGCTCCTCAACAGGAGAATCCAGAGAAACAGTATCCTCATCTTCTGAACCTACAGCAAAAGGAGAAAGGATCAGAGAAGAGTACGCTGAGGATTTTCTCCAGAATCTAAGTCCACATCTTCATCAGAAAAGTCAGACCCCCCCCCCCCAAGTCTTTTAAATGGAGTAGAAGAAAAAGGAACAGCAGAAGGCACAGATAAACTGGGGGGGGGGGGGGGCTTTAAAGCCATAACAGCCTTAAAATGACCCTGAATGAAATCCCAAAACTCTTTATGGGGATCCTTGGTCACAGGAGCTACATGTTTGGACATCTGCTTTTTCTTAAGAAGAAAACTCTGCTCTAACAAGCTTGGGCATTTCAGAGCCTTGACTGACTTCGATGAGGGAGCCAGAAACCTCTTCCTTAACAAATATCTGGGGAATCTCCCTAGGCCCTCCTGAAATAATCATCCACAGCTCTTCCTCCTTGTCTGTAGCAAATGTGTGCTCAGACTCAGAAGATGTGTGAGAAGCCAATCCTCTACTGGCCCCAAACTTGGTCTGTACAGAGAGGAGCTGGCATTAGAACCCGACAGTCTCCAGATTCTTCATCTGACCAGACAGAGTTGTCTGGCAGAGGCCGGACAGCACAAGTCTCTAAATGTATTTTTTTAGACTTCTTAACAGGCAGCTGAAATTCCAGTCAGAAACCAAAATTCCTTCAGAAAGTAACTTCAAACATTTGTCCTCCCTTTTTGTTTACTTTGGGAACAAATAGCTATGAACTGTCTTGGGTAGAAAAGCCTGACAAACAGCACCATGACTGTGATCATGGTCTGCAACTAAGCAGAAAAGGCACTTTTATGTCTACCTTCATGAGGAATCTGCCTCCTACAATCATATTTCCCCTTTCTGAATGACAAGCAAAATGGTAAACTAGCTAAAAGGAAGAAGGATAAGTCTCCAAAAAGATATTTATCTGCCATATGCTCAGTAGCTGAAACAACACAACGAACTTGACAGACCAAATTCAAAAATTAATGTTTGGATTGGCGGCAAAGATGTTCTGAGAATTAGGCGCCATATTACTTATGTACTTTACATTCTGGACATAGAATATATGTCTGACATATGGCTCCTGAAAGGGCCTAAGGCTTTGGTATGCTGGCTGGACATACGGCTATCCTCTTGCAGGATATCCTTTAGGTACGGAATACTGGAACAGTGATAAGAAGAATATACAATGATCTGAATGACTAGGTAAGGAATGTAAAATTAGACTGGCTACAAAACATGCTTTTTTAACTTGGGCAAATACACAATGCCTGATGTTTAAATTTGTTGTCTGCTATTATACCTAGATACTTGATAGTGGTGCAGTTTCTTATGAAATTATCATTTATTTTGTTTAGGGACTTTTCTCAAAAAAGCTACATTGTGTACTACTGTACCACTACCTTATTTTTGTGCTGTAGATTCCAGTATGCTGTTTTGTTTGCTAACCTTGTCTGAATTACTTTTTTGGGTAATGAAAGAATTTAACTAATTTTAACAGTTTGGTTTCAGTTAATCACAGTAAGGCAGTCAGAACAATTCATTTGCAATATTAATTTAGAATATAGCTTCTCCTCTATCAACCAACTGCTGAATTTAAGGAAGCTAGCAAACTGTTAAAAGTACTGCTAAAGAACACCAATGTTAGCAACTGGTCTATAGGGTGTAGATATTACTGATCGGATGAAATTTGTTTACTGATGCAATCATCAATCCTAACAAGAGTGGATTAAGGAAATCTTTTAATGGCTGATCATTTGGCTTTTACTCAGAATCTTCCACAGATTTTATTGTCTGATTTTGGACTTCACACTTTCATCTCTCAACTCTTATCCCAGATTATGTTTATGCCACTTACGGCACACCCTGTTTTGTTTTTCTTCAGTTAGTCCTGCACATGGATCCTCAATCCCTAGCAGGTTTGGATAAGAAACACTGGGGTTGCTCCACTACAGGTGACCTGCAAAACTTTTCTCAAGGAAGAGGAGGCGGCAGGTTTGTCGTACAGTACATTTATGAGAAACCAACGATTCATCCAAGTTTAATCTGAAGGACAGATAGGCTGTCAGTTTAACTTGCAGGGTAAGTTTGTCTTAAATAAAACAAACTGGAGAGAAACATTTAATAATGTGAGAGAGTTTCTTCCAGCACATTAATAAATTTAAGTCCTTAGTTCTGGTATCAGTGGAGCTATCTGACTTGCAAATACAGACATCACAGAAGATTGGACTACTGACTGTGCAGAATGCAAGGCATAAATCACAATACAACACAACGGCCTGTAAGAAACCAAGTAAGGGATAGTGCTTCAAGCTTTTCCTGGTAGCACACTGACTTTAGGTCAACAAACTTAAGTCAGAAACTTACTCAAACCACTACAAAAGCAACACCGCACTACAAACAACAAGAATAGTTAAGTTAGAAACTTCTCTGGCCTTTCCAGTTGCTTAGCATGTCTAAGAAAAGAGGTGCTGTACTCAAATAAATGGTCTAATTAGGGCTGCATAAAGAACATCTTTTGACCTGGATGATATGCTTTTAGATATCAGCTGTGCTAAACAGAGGAATTTTCTGACGACTGCTGCTACACAGTACTCAAAAAGAGGGAATTTTCAACCCAGGTTCAAAAATCCCAGATTGCATTACCATTTTGGAATGGGGTACTGGCTATAATGTACTTGAAGGAAAGAGCGACTTACTAAATGTGAAAATACTACAGTTGTATACATTTAATTTTAACCCACTTTCTATACACCACTTATTTATGTTTGTCAGTTCCTGCTTTAATGAAGATATCAGTGGGAGATTTGGCAAAACTCGACAGATAGTTAAACCAAAGGTCTCAATTTCCAGGCTGGTGGACAGAGAAACAGATGCTGAAAATGAGTCGTCTCCCAGCAATGAGCCCTGGGGCACACCACTAGTTACCCCCATACTTTCTGATGAGGTGCTTGCCATTTTAACTACATGAACTATACAGTTCATCAAGTGGAATAAATCTCAACTGTAGTGCTATGGCGGAGAATTTCACAAAAAGGTTACAAGACAGAAGGACTTATTTTCTAAGTGATCTAAATCTAGTTCCAGAATTGCTGACAGTGTGTGTGTGTGTGTGGGGGGGGGGGGGGGGGGAGCTTAAAAAAAGGGGAAAAAAGCATACTCTGCAGTATAAACTCATGTTCTCTTTCAGGGCCAATGTAAACGGATCACAGTCCACACTAAAGAACCTCAGCAAAGAGAGGGGAAGACTGGGATTACATCAGTAGGAAAGCAACAGAGGTGAGGCAAGCAGAAACAATCCTGAAAGTGCAGCTGCAACCGCCACTCACCATTTCTGGTAAAACTATTAAAGACTGAACGTATACCAACAGACTGACTAAAGGCCTCATTCCTGCTGCTGCTGTTAAACTGGAGTGTAAACTTCCACAAACAATAGAAGGGGCACAGACACAACAAGAAACTCCCTTAGCAAAGGCATCAAAAGGATACAGGATCTTAATTCTGATACTCAGCAGCTAGCTATGCCACTATCACTTTTTAAGTGGGAAGACTATGACAGACAAAACAGATCAGTCGTCAGTTTTGACATCTGCATTTTGATAAGTGTTCATAGAAGTATAGGAAAGAGAACACAAGCCATAGCCAAATGAAACATTTCCACTCCATTCCAGACTCCCAAAAAGCAAGGAAAGCATAAATAATCCCATTAGTGGGGGCTGTTTACTCCATAGAAGCATATTAATTATCGCATCTAATTATGTTGACAGAAATAAAGGCATATCTGTCACAATTTGCAAATTAACAAATAACCAGGAACATTACTGCCAGTCAGAAATCTTAAACTGGTAAATTCTACTGACTAATATTTGCACAACATTTCTGACACTGTTGAATGCCTGGTCTCTTAGCTCTCCAAGTCTTCAAACAGCACAATACAGCTAACAACTGATTTTTGAAAGATTAAGTCTACAGAGAATACAGGAAGACAAGAAATCTAAAATGATGTTGGACTAATCTAAGCAGGTGCCTAATGCTTGAATGGCAGAATATCATGGAATAAATCTGCTTTTGATACAATTTTCACTATATGACTTGCTGCAAGACAATTCTTTGAAGATTTTTTTACATTTAATAAGGCACACACTAGATTCTTCCTTAGAGTCACAGACTATACGGACTATACCTGTAAAGTTCAATGTGACGTATGTTGGATCACTGAGTTGTCAACATGGCACTGCAATCTGACCTGTAAGCCAGACTGCTTCTCAGTACACCAAGGCTGACACACAATTACT
Organism: Protopterus annectens; assembly: GCF_019279795.1. Lineage (NCBI taxonomy): Eukaryota > Metazoa > Chordata > Ceratodontiformes > Protopteridae > Protopterus > Protopterus annectens. Next base: position 1,396,921,420 of record NC_056725.1, read on the forward strand.
GTTAATTAAAACAATGTACAAAATACAAGGAATTGCTGCTAATTAAACAATCTGAAGAATACATATCTTAAGAAGTGTAGAAACGTGTGTGCGCGCATAGGTAGAAATATGTATATGTAATACACATGTACATACAATTTTACTTCTTTAACATTTTGTTATATAGAAGTATGACAACTTTATGATTCCTGGAGCAAAAAGTATTTGACAAAAAAAAAAAAAAAAAAAAAAACATAAGTTCAGCCCTTACTGCAGCCCAAACCCAGCTGCTTAGCCAGATGAGCTTCCCAGGTGTTAGTAATGGTACCTGATATGATGATCGCGGGGGCATCCAGAATGTTGCCAAATGAAGCTGTTTTACGATGACCTCGTTTAGGTTTGGGATGGGCTGCAAAAATACACATATACAGATACACATGCAACGACAAAGTACTGAAGCACATTATTAATAAACATCAAAGCACAATCCTCATCAGCTTTCACAAGAATAGATGTTACATGGCATTTCATGCAAAATAGCACTGTTCATGCACATACAGCAAGTTACCACTTCACTCATGCTCACCAAATTAGCAAAGGCAACTGTAACAAGCAAAACTGAACACCAGCTCCATTATGGTGGCCAATAGGTCACACAGATACCACTACACTTTTGCAATTTTTAGAGTTAATCTATCACAAAAAAATAAAAATGGTATTTCTGCATGCGGGAAACTAATCCACTTTATTTATTTTTATTTAAATGTGTTGACTAGTCTGGAGCACTGATCCATCAGTACCAATTTCAGGCTCTGCCCACATGAAAACAAAACACATGCAATCAAGACAGTAATGAAGAGAGTACAGCTGCATAAGTAAACTTACCACATCAGCAGATATTTGAATGACCACTGCTGCAACAGCCTTAGTTATAAGGGTTATATCTTGCAAAGGATATAACAGCTGGTTGGCTTCCAACGCTTCAGGGCACCATCCACGCAACCAAACCATCAAGCAACTCGAGCTAAGCTCACTAAATGACAAGTTTGGATGTCAAGCCTTACAGAACTTTCCTGCCAATACACAGAAGGACAGACAGAGATGCTGAGCCCTGAAAGGACAATGCTAGGAAAAAATAAATAATCACACCTCAGCATAAACACATGAAAAAACAAAGGGGATGGAAGGAGGGAGTGAACACTGCAGCAGTGATCATTCAAACATCTACTGTTATGGTAAGTTTACTTACACAACTGTACTTATTCATCATACTGATCACTGCTGCAGTGGCCTTAGCTATATGGGTAGATTACCCTAGCTTACTACATTAGGGAGGTGGAAGGAGAAGTGTTCAGGAGCCCTTAGAGAATTGTCCTTGCAAAGCCCGATCTAGACCTACAGAAGGAATCAAGGTTACGGTGCTTTGTAAAAATATGTACAGAGGTTGAAGTTGCAGCTTTAGAATACTTCTAGAATCCAGCCCTTTCCAAAAAGCCATAGATGAAGTCAAGACTCTGGTAGAGTGGGAATTGGCCTTGCCTGGAACAGTTTTGCTGTGGTGAGTCATAGCCTTAGACAACCATTTGTAAATAGTCTTGACACAGGTTGTCCCTTCTTACCTTCTCAAGAAATTAACAACTGATCCGAAGACGTGAAATATTTAGTTCTGTCAACATATTACCAGAGTTACCTGTGGACATCCAAGGTATGGGGTACCCTTTCTCCCTCACTTGTTCAGGAAAGAAAATGGAAAGATGGACAGTTTTACTTAAAGTAAACTCGGATATCACTTTAGGCATAAAAGAAGAATTAGTTCTCAAAGAAACTTTGTCCCTGTGGAAAATGAGACAGAGCTGACTTACCATAACAGCTTGCAACTCAGATACCGCAGATACCCTTCAAAATGAGGTCACAGCAATCAGTAAAACTGTTTTCATGTTCAGGTTTAGCTGGCTCAAATGGATCAAGTGTTAGCGTCTCTTAAAAAAAATTAAGATCTCAAGGAGGGGTCACCGTTTTTTTTTGGAAGCCTCTTGAGCAAAACTTCTTTCAAAAATATTTTTGGAAGCCTCTTGAATAAAACTTCTTTCAAAAATATTGTGACATGAAAGTGCATTAAAATAAGAGTGATCTATGGGCAGATAATCTAAAACGGACGATAAATGAACCTTGACAGAGGAGTAAGAAATGTCCATAGCATATTACCACACAGAGATATTGTAAAACCAGACAACAGCTATCCTTGACTGAGTGTGGGTTATGTTGCTGGCACCAACTAAAAATCCTTTACTGTTTGCCAATATACGATTTTTAAGTAGCAAGTTTTCTTGCCTTCAAGAATACCTTCTGCACATCTTCACTAAACAGGTGCCTAAAAGGAATTAAGACCCTATCATCCAGGCAGTCAATTGAAGTAGATTGGTGTTGGACTGTATCAAACACCCCTGTTCTTGTGTGAGTAGATCCACACTGTGAGGAAGCTTGTTGTAACTGCTCCTGGCCATTTCCAAAAGGAGAGCCACAACTGCCTGGGCCAGAAGGGAGTCACCACAATTATCATGGGAGAGTCCTTCTGAGTCTTCAGATGTACTCTGGATATTAGCGGAAAGGGTGGACAAACATACAGGAATATTCCTGTCCAAGGAAAAGAAAAGGCATCTGTCTTCCATGGTTTCTTGCATGGAACCCTGAGGCAGAATTGTGCCAGCTGATTGTTCAGACAGGAAGCAAAGAAATCTACTTGAAAAACTCTTCACAAATGGATCAAATCTTGAAGACCCCCCCCCCCTGAAGTTTCCATTCGTGAGGGTCTGCACCTGTCCGGCTCAGCCTGTCTACCACACAATTTTGCTTTAATGGAATATAGTATGCTTATACATTGAGATTGTGTGTGACACTATATCCCAAGCTAACATGGCATATCTGTAGATGGGGTATGACTTGGTCCCCCCTTGTTTCTTAATGTATCACATGACTGCAGTATTGTCCAAAGATGATTCAGAGAACTGAGCGCCTTGATCAGGACAAGCAACTCTATGTGCTTGCGTTTGTCCTTGGTGTCCCACACACCTTGCTCATTTATCCTTCCTGAAACTGCTCCCCAAGCAAAGTATGAGGTGTCTATGGTACATGACTGCTTTAGAACAGGGAAGGGGAGATCTGGATTTGGGGATAGCTGCTGTCTCCACCAAGTAATTTTTCTTTTGATAACTCCCAACACTGGGATCTGAAAAGACTAGGGGTGTTGCTGCTAGGACCAGAGGCTTCAGATGCTATCTTTGTCACGTGGAGTCTTGCCATGGGTATCATGAGAATCGTAGAAGCCACAAGACACCAAATCAGTATTCCCTTGCACTGACCAAAGTCTAAGTAGAAAACCCTAAAAAACAGATCTAGATATGGATCAATTTCTTTCTGGAGAAGAAAAGCTCTTTGAATTGTAGTGTCTAACTGACATACCAGAAACATAATCCTGTCAGGAGGAATTAAGATAAACTTTTGAATGTTCGCCTGGAATCACAGCTTGTGTAAGAGATCTCTCATCCAAGAAAAAGATTGCTGACCCTTTGAAAAAGACTCTGAAAGATAAGCAAAGATTAAGAATGTCACTGAAACATGGACAAATCCGGATACCTTATAGCCTGCAATGAGGTATAACTGGAACTAGACACTTTGTGAACACACCTGGAGCAGTGGATAGTCCGAAGGGTAAGACAGAGAACTGATAACATGATCCAGACACATACAACATTAAGAAATCCCTGAAGTCTGGACAAATAGGAATGTAATCAGAATCTTTTTAATTTAGTGTTACCAGGAAACCTGAATGAGGAAGAAGAGGTAACATGTTGTGAAGTGACATCATTTTGAATTTGAGCACTATTATAAACATGTTTACAAAGATCCAGAACTTGTCTTCAAGCATTTTCTTTTTTTTTTGGGCACTAAAACATTCTTGAACAGAACCCTTTCCCCACCTGAGAAGGGGACACTAGTTCGATCACTGTCTGGGATAGCATGTGATGAAGGACAGGTGGAAACAAGAGGATCTGGTCTGAAGCAGGAAGAAAGTACAGTTGTGTACACTTACCATAAATGTAGATGTTCAAGTGTATTCACTGTCGCAGTCATCACACTTGAGTTATCCTGCCAGGGGTAGCCCTCAGTTGGCCCGAAAACCAGAGGCTTAGTATTTCTGCGTCGGTTGCTGTCGCTTCAGGACTGATGCCAGGGGTATAAAAACAGGCAGCCGATGCCATTACATCAGTTTTTCTTGCCCCAAATGTCAGGAGTCCCCAAATAGGGAGCCAAGTTATGGTGGAAAAAACACCACCAGTAAAAAGTAAATAACAATAGCCCTGTAAGGAGTGAGTAAGAGAAATAGAGAAGGAGAAAGAGAGAGGGACAAGGGGGCTGGAGGGTGGGAAACCAGGACTGCAACAGTGAATACACTCGAACATCTACATTTATGGTAAGTGTACAGAACTGTACTATGTTCTTCGTGCTTCACTGTTGCAGTCATCACACTTGGGTTGATTCCCAAAGCTGAAGAATGGGTGGAGGCAGTCAAGAAGAGTTGGGGCTGGCTAGTATGCCCTGCAGGACAACTGTTGCAAAGCCCGCCCTAGATCTGGAAAAGATAGGCAGGTGGTAATGCTTGGTGAAGGTATGAACAGAACTCCAATTAGCAGCTTCCAGAATGTCCCTGGTAGGGACTCTTCTGAGAAAGGCTGTAGAGGTTGAAGTTGCCCTAGTGGAATGTGTTCTGATCCCCTGAGGGGGTGGTTTCCCATTGTGTTTGTAACAGAAATGGATATAGTGTGCTATCCATTTGGAGATGGTTTGTTTTGATAGGCCTTGCCCTCTGCCCCTGGTGCAAAGCTGACTAGTAACTGGTCAGATTTCCTGAACGGCTTAGTCCTATCAAGGTAGAATCTGAGCTGCCTGTGTATGTCTAAAGAGTGCAGGATCCTTTCCCCCTTATTTTGAGGATTAGGAAAAAGGTGGGCAAATGGATAGATTGTTTGACAGCCACACTGGGCACGACTTTAGAGATAAAAGTAGGGTTAGTCCTGAGGAAGACCCTGTCAGCATGAAAAATAATGAAGGGTTCCACAGCCATAAGTGCTTGTAGCTCAGCCACTCTTCTAGCTAAAGTGATGGCCAGAAGCAAGGTTGTTTTCCGAGAGAGGAATTTTAACTCTGCTGATGCTGCAGGCTCAAAGGAGGGTAGCGTGAGCTTTTCCAACACAAAATTAAGGTCCCAAGCAGGGGTGGGGGCTCTTCTTGGTGTCTTTAAGTTGTTAGCCCCTCTCAGGCACTGATTGATGAAAGGAAGAGAGGTGACTCAGTGCTGTAATGAGCAGAGATGGCAGAGGCATGGATCTTAATGGAAGAGAAGGATAGGCCTCTGTGGAATAGGTCTGCTAGGTAATCCAGGATGAGAGGTAAGGAGGGCTGTGCTGTATCCATCCTTTAGAGTGAATCCAGGAACAATACATTTTCCACTTATCAGCATAGGATTTCCTTGTACTGGGTCTTCTGGCTTCAAGAATGACATCCAGCACCTGCTTGATTAGGCTGGCCACTGGAGGAGAATTCAAGGAATAAGCCAGGCTGCAAGGTTCAGGGTTTGGAATTGCGGATGCAAGATCTAGGAGGGTTGGGATCTGGGGTAGGTGCCATGGTGGCATCGGTGACAGACTGCGCAGTAGTGGGTACCAGTGTTGGCGGGGCCAGTCTGGGGAAATCAGGATTGCCCTTGGTCTTTTCCTGCCTTGAGTAGTACTTTTGTTAAGAAGAGGCAGAGGGGGAAATGCATAGATTGAGAGGTTTGCCCACTGGAAGGATAGGGCATCCACTTTCCAGGCCTTGCTGTGAAGTACCCTGGTGCAGAATTTGCTGAGCTGGTGATTGTAGGGGGAGGCAAATAGCTCCACCTTCGGGGCACCCCATTTCTGGGTTAGAAGGCTGAAAGTGTTGTGATCTAATTGACACTCGTGTGGGTTTAGTTGATTTCTGCTTAAGTCGTCTGCCAGAGAGTTTTGTTTGCCTGGCAGGAATTAAGCTTGCAGGTGAATATGCATAGATGAGGCAGTGTTCCACAGGGTCATGGCTAGCCTGCAGAGTGGGTAAGAGTGGGTTCCCCCCTGCTTGTTGATGTACCACATCACTGTGGTGTTGTCATTTTTTATTAGAAGGGGCCCCGGTGAGAGTAGGGATCTGAAAGCCGTCAGAGCGTGCTGAACAGCTAGCATTTCTTTTTAGTTGATGTGCAGATGAATTTGGTTTGGGCTCCAGTGGCCCTGAATGCACCTGCTGTCCAGCTGTGCACCCCAGGCATAGTCTGATGCATCTGTGGTTAGGGTCTGGGTGGCATGGGGTTGTGTAAAGGGAAGTCCCTTGTTGTGGTTGCATGCTGCTGCCCACCAAAGAAACTCTGTCCTGAGACAAGGTATTATAGGTATGATAGTTTCCAGGTCCTGAGAATGTTGGCACCAAAGACTTTTTAAGTACCACTGAAGTTTCCTCAGATGCAGTCTGGCATATGGAAGTAGTAGAATGCAGGAGGCCATGAACCCTAGAGCCTGAAGGAATTTCCTTGCAGATAGCTGGGTTCTGGTGGCCATTTGAGTGAAGTAGCCTGTCAGATAGGCTTGTTTTACTGGAGTAAGGAATGCCATCTGGGATGCTGTGTCCATGCTTGCTCCCAGGAATACAATTTTTTGACTGGGGACTAGTTTTGATTTCTTTTCGTTGATAGTGTACCCCAGGGAGGTTAGAAGGTCCTTTACAAATGTCAGGTGCTGCAACAGCTTTTCCGACTGTCTGCCTAAATCAGGAAATCATCCAAGTAAGGGCATATTTGAATCTTTGTCTGTCTGCAGTAGGCAATGGCTGGAGCCAGACATTTTGTGAAAACTCTTGGAGCAGTGGATAAGCCAAAGGAAAGTGCAGAGAACTGATAATGCATAGATCTTGCCCAGAAACATAGATATTTCCTGCAGGATTCCCTGACAGGGATGTGCAGATAGGCTTCATTTAGTTCTGAGGTGGCTAACCAAGCATCTTTGGACAGCATAGGGAGAAGCTGCTGTAGGGTGAGCATTTTGAATTTTGGTACCACCAGGAAGGTGTTTAGAATGGATAGATCTAAGATTGGGCGCCAGGTGCCCTCTTTTCTGGGTACCAGGAAAAGTCTGGAATAAAAACCTTGGCCTATCTGTTCTGCAGGAACAGGCTGAATTGCCCTTATGGAGAGCAGGGAGTGAACTTGGTTTTGTGCCTCTGCCCACTGGTTTGGAGGAAAGTCTGGGAACCCTTTTGCGGTTGGCAGCATGTGGAAATAAAATGTGTACCCCTGGGATACTATGTTGAGGACCCATCGATCGTTGGTGATGGAGGACCAGTTTTTTGCATGGTGGGTAAATTTTCCTCCTAGAGGCACGAGCAATTGGGCAGAGGTGAGGAGTGTAGTTGAGAAGTCATTGTGAATTATTTCTGTAAGGGGGTGGCGTAGCACTCCCTGTTTTAGAAGTGGAGGTACTCCATTGCTAAGATCTCTGCATACCCTGAGACTGTAATTTGGTGGTGGGGGGGTCTGTTTCCCCTGGGTCTAGCTTGAGATGGCCTTGAGGGGGCTGGAAAGGACCAAAGTTTTGAGGGGCAATGCCTACTGAATATTGGAGGCTGCACTTGCAAAAAAGTCTTGACCGTCTGCATTGACTTTTCTTCCATCTTTTTTAAAACCTCTTCTGCTTTGATGCCAAACAGATTGTCCTTGTTCAAAGGAGCGTCTAATAATTTTAATTTGACATGGTCTGGAAAGGTCTGCTCCTTAAGCCAAGCATGCCTTCTAAGTACAGAACCTATGACTGCTGCTCTGCAAGATGCTTCTGGGGCATCAAACCCACATTGCAGGGTATACTTGCTGACTTGGCTTGCAGAATGCATAAGCTCCTGTAATTCTTTATTTTCTGCACAGTCAGGAAAGGTAGATTATTTTTGCGTAATAAGTTCCATAGTATGTTGCTGGTATTTCAGCATGTGGAACTGACAATTCAATGCTCTAATGGCGAGAGTTGCAGAGGTGTATACTTTTTTATCCCATCTGTCTAAAGCTCGGGAATCCTTGTCCAAAGGGGTGGGATTCTTAGCTGTAGTTGCTTTTATTCCTTTAGGTCCTTGGGAGATGACCTCTGGGTCAGCAGTAGGATTTTTGAAAATAAATTTGTGAGAGTCAGGGCCTCTGTAGTACCTGTCTGGTTTCCTTGGAGCAGGGGGTAAGGTATCAGGAGTTAGACTGGGTTCCATAAAGACATCATTCACAACATCCAGAACAGGAGGGATAGCTAAGGGTCTGTGCTGTGGTAAATCTAAAACTTCCCAGAGTCTCTTTTTGGACTGAGGATAATCCTGGCATTCCCAGTGGAAATGCTCTCTCAAAGTATGTAGGGTTTCACTAAAAGAAAAATCTTCCGGAGGGGAAGCAGAAGGAATAGATTCCTCTGCATCTGAATCCTCATAGGCAGATAAGGGCATGTCTTCATATTCAGAAATTTCAGAGTCGTCGGACTCTTGGTCAGTTAAAGCTGGTGGGGACAAGTCTCTTTCTTTTAGCAGGGGAAGGCTGGCTTCCCCTAATCAGCATGATCAGGTCTTCTGCCATTTTAAGCACTTGAGATTGTTGCAAGGAAGCAGGCACTTAAGTTTGGTTAGTCAGTTTTTTAGGCGTAGCTCGTACTCTTGGCCGTAGAAACTCGGTAGTTTTAGAAAGAACTGAAGATGTGAAAGAAGTCATTGGCTTGGGTCGAATATCGGTAATACGAAGAACCTCCTCAGAAGCCGGTGCCTGCACAGGGTCTATATTACATTCTCGAAAGCTGACAATGTCGAATCTGACATTGTCAACACGAGAATAGCGAAACTGCAGAACATCAAACAAGTAAATGGAAAGCTCCGTAAGGGGACATTTCCGTTTACTTCAATGTACTGCAGTCTCAGAGTTGGTATATTTAAGTAGCGGGGGACAGGGGGGCTTCCCCCCCACCTACACCGTTTAGTTTTTTTTTTCTCTAAACATTCGATATTTTAAAAGTTCGATCACTAAAAGCTGACCTTTAGTGATTCAAACTGTTAAATATTCGATGTGCTAATATAGACCCCCCCCCCCCGCACAGTGGCTCCAGACCCATCCAAGGTAGAGACAGCTGCAGGTTCTGTAGTCAAAGAAGAGTCTCACGGCACACCGGACTCCGAACGGGTCTTGACAGCGGTCTACGAATCCATCGAAGTGGGCATCAGAGGCTGCAAAAGCGCCTCACTGAGTACCAGCAAAATGGCGACTAGCTTACTGGAAGCACTTGTTGGCAGTTTTGGACACGTGCAGTATGTCTCTGTCTTTATCTTTACGTTTTTTCAGAAGATCGGTAGTCAGATTGCTTACCGAAGCCATTTCAGAATACAGAGATAGAGAACGAAAGTATTTAGCTACAATAAGGGCCCAACGACTAATAGTTCAGGTGTTGAACAAAGCACAAAACCAACAGCAAGGTACTTCGTGGTCTGGGCCTAAACAAGTGACGCAGTAAGAATGGAAATCTTGTTGTGGTATTTACTTTCCACAGGTGAGACAATTGTTAACTTTTTCTGACATCGGTTAGAGCAAGAAGAAAGGATCCCCAACTGGGTACTTAGCTTTAGAAGACTTCAGGATGATTCAATTTCGGAAATGAAAACTCAGGAAGTGGCCGACTGGCACTCGTGCGAACTGCTTCTGGCTCCTCGGCAAGAAAGACTGACGTAATGGCGTTGGCTGCCTGTTACTATATCCGTGATGACCGGACGTCAGTCATGAAGCGACAGCAACAGACGCAGAAATACTAAGCCTCTGGTATTCAGGCCAACTACGGGCTACCCCTGGCAGGATAACCCAAGTGTGATGACTGCAACAGTGAAACACGAAGAACATCCACCCCCATCTGTAACCTTGATGAATGGTCTTCAGAACCCATTTATCTGAAACTATCTGTTGCCAAAGAGAATAGAGCAGATTCAGACTTTCAGGAAGAAAAAGGGGCTTGCCATGGTGGGAAGAATGAACCGTCTTAAAACAGTCATTCTGATTTACTGGACTGTTTTTCTTAAATGTCTGTCTGCCTGTATTTTGCTGAGACTGTATTTTGTTTCCTATCAAAACTGAACGAGAAGTTATAGAATTCCTTGGATAATTTGGAAATGGACAACTGAAAAAAATGTACCTGTATCAGCTTACCTCTTTTATTACACCTTTTGACCACCTCTGCAGCAGACAGCCAAAAACTACATCTCTATCCTCTGGGAGGTTCTGAGAATGCAACTGCAAGCCTCCACAAAATTACCAGTAGCCACATCCCTTGAGAAAGTGTCACAGGCATACACATACACTGTGTACAATGAGTACTAACTTAAACAGAAATAAATTATTTAAAGTAGATTTTTCCTCACAAGAAGAAACTTCAGATAAAACATTCCTCATACTTTTACAATTATGCCAAATTTAACACAAGCCTGATAATTAAAAATTCTGAAAATCAAAGTTGCAGAAGTACACACTTTTCCCCATTTTTAAAATCAGAAATAATAGGATTGACATGAATTAACTCATTAACACCCAAGTGGTGTGGAATGTCACACCTCTAGCAGCCTATATACACACTTTGCATTCTAGAACATTTTCTGAAAAATCAAATTAAAGAGCAAGATAAATGAAAATATTTTGTGAACAATAAAAGATATTAAAGGTATACAAAGAGAAATGTTTTCATTAAGTATTCTATACAGTAATAATCAGTTCATTCACAGTCTTTCAATGAATGCTGTAATGTATTATAATGTACACAAGCCCAAAATTATATTTTTGCCAAACTTCAATGAACTATCTTGGAAAAGTACAGTTGTGTACACTTACCATAAATGTAGATGCTTACCATAAATGTAGATGCTCGAGTGTATTCACTGTTGCAGTCATTACATTTGGGTAATCTGCTGGCAGGTTGCCCTCAGTCGGCCTGAATAACAAAGTCTTGGGTCCTGCGTCATTTGCTGTCTCATCTTCCATGACGTCAGGTCATCAGGGGTATAAGACATACAGCAGACACCATTTTATTCGGTTTTTCTTGCCCCAGATGTCAGGTGCCCCCCAAATGGGGAGCAAAAAAAACAAAAAAAAAACCAGTAAATATATATAAATGCACTTTTAGAAACATAAAACTTTACCTTCATCTAAAAGCAAATACACCACAAAGGCTTTTGTGTATAGTGAAGGAAAGAAAAGGTATAGAAAGGGGGATGGCGGGTGGGTAACCCAGACTGCAACAGTGAATACACTCGAACATCTACATTTATGGTAAGTGTAAACAACTGTACTATGTTCTTTGTGTTTCACTGTTGCAGTCATTACATTTGGGTAGAATCCCAAAGTTATGGAAGGGAGGATGGAACTAAACAGCATTAGGAGCGGCTATAAGGCCCTGCAGAACTGCAGTGGCAAAGCCTGCCCTGGATTTGGAGAAGAGAGGCAAATGATAACGCTTTGTGAAGGTATGAACAGAGCTCCAAGTAGCAGCTTCTAGAATGTCTTTGTTTGGTAGCCCTCTGAGAAAAAGCTGCTGAAGTAGAGGCAGCCCTGGTGGAATGTGATTATGATCCCCTTGGGCACAGGGTTTACCATGGTGCAAGTAGCAGAAACAAATGCAGTGGCTTATCCACTTAGAAATAATCTGCTTTGATATAGCCTTCCCCTCTGACCCTGCAGCAAATGCTACCAGTAGTTGCTCAGACTTTCTTTGAGATCTGGTCCTGTTTAAGTACAATCATAGTTGTCTGTGTACATCCAATGAATGCAGAATCTGCTCCCCCTTGTTCTGCAGATTTGGTAAAATGTTGGCAGGTGAATGGTCTGGTTAAGAGCCACACTGGATACCACCTTAGGCATAAAAGAAGGATTGGTCCTGAGGGACACCCTGAGCAGATAAAATATAATAAAAGGCTCCACTGCCATGAGAGCCTGTAGTTCTGAAACCCTTCTTGCTAAAGTGACTGCCAAGAGAAAAGCTGTTTTCCAAGATAGAAATTTTATATCAGCAGTAGCTGCTGATTCAAAAGGAGGCAGGGTGAGTTTTTCCAGCAAAAAATTGAGATCCCATGCAGGAGATGGTGATCTTCTGGGAGGCCTTAAATTTTTGGCCCCTCTAATATACTGTTTAAGCACAGGATGAGAAAAGAGGGGAGGCTCTGTGTTGTAATGAGCCGAGATGGCAGAGGCATGGATTTTTATTGAAGAAAAAGATGGGCCCTTGTCAAGCATCTCAGTCAAATATTGTAAAATCTGAGGAATATTGGGCTTTGCTGTGTCTGTTCCTTGTGCTTGGTTCCAAGCACAGAATCTCTTCCATTTATCAGCATAAGATTTTCTAGTACTCGGCCTTCTGGCTTCCAAAATGACATCCATCACAGATTTACTGAGAGGTGTTGTTTGAATAATTAGTTGATCAGCCATGCTGTTAAGATTCAGAGTTTGGAGCTGAGTGTGCAGAATTTGATAGTTCAGCTGAGACAGTAGATGAGGTATTTGAGGCAAGTACCATGGTGGAAGCTGAGACATATTCCTTAGAAGTGGGTACCAGTGCTGGCGAGGCCAGTCCGGAGCAACTAGGATCATTTTTGGTTTTTCCTGTCTGACTTTTAGTAAGACCTTGGGCAGTAGAGGAAGAGGGGGAAAGGTATAGACTGATAGGTTTTTCCAGCTGAAGGATAGGGCATCCACTTTCCATGCTTTTTGTGATGAACTCATCACAAAAAGCATGGAAAGTGGATGCCCTATCCTTCAGCTGAAATAACCTATCAGTCTATACCTTTCCCCCTCTTCCTCTACTCCCCAAGGTCTTACTAAAAGTGCAGAATTTGTCCAACTGATAATTTTGGGGAGAGGCAAATAGATCTATGTCTGGGCACCCCCATTTTTGTGTTAACATGTTGAAGATTTGTGGATCCAGTTTCCATTCGTGTGGGTCCATAAGATTTCTGCTTAGGTCTACCAAAGTATTTTGCTTTCCTGGCAGGAATTGAGCTTGAAGATGCATTTGTTAAGTCAAGGCTGTGTTCCCACAAGGCCATGGCTAGTCTGCAAAGGGGGTAGGAATGTGTACACCCCTGCTTGTTTATGTACCACATAACTGTGGTGTTGTCCGTCTTTATCAGTAGTTGTCCTGGATGAAGTAAGTCCTTGAAGGCTGTCAGAGCATTCTGAACAGCTAGCATCTCTTTCTGGTTGATATGCAGTTGCATTTGGTTTGGGCTCCATTTGCCCTGAATGCATCTGCCTGCCAGGTGGGCCCCCAAGTATAGTCTGATGCGTCTGTAGTTAGGGTTTGGGTGGCAGGGGGTAGAGTGAATGACAGTCCCTTATTTTGGTGACATGTCTCTACCCACCAAAGAAACTCCTGTTGTAGGCAGGGAATGAGAGGTATCAATGTTTCCAGACTGTGACAATGTTGACTCCAGAAACTTTTTAGGTACCACTGAAGTTTCCTCATATGCAGTCTCGCATATGGAATCAGTAGAATGCAGGATGCCATGAACACCAAAGCCTGCAGAATTTGTCTTGCAGATAACTGGGTTTTTGTTGCCATTTGTTTGAATTATGTTGTCAGTTGCCTTTATTTTTTCTGGCGTGAGGTAAGCCATCTGGGCAGTTGTATTCAAGCTTGCACCCAGGAATGTAATTATTTGAGGGGGTACCAGTTGTGATTTCTTTTCGTTTATGGTGTACCCTAGGCATGCTAGAAGCCTTTTTACAAATGCCAGATGCTGAAGAAGAGTGTCCTTGTCCTCTGCTTGAATGAGACAGTCGTTCAGGTAAGGATAAATGTGAATGCTTCTTTGTCTGCAGAATGCAATTACTGGTCCCAGGCACTTTGTAAAGATCCTGAGCGCATTAGATAAGCCAAAGGGCAGTGGAGAGAATTAGTAATGCGAAAAACCTGCTTTGAAGCGGAGGTATCTTCTGCATGATTCCCTTATTGGGATATGTAGGTATGCCTTAAGAGTTACTAACCAAGCATTCCTGCCTAGCATAGGCAGTAGCTGTTGTAATGTCAGCATTTTGAATTTTGGAATGTCCAGGAACATGTTCAAAATTGATAAGTCCAGTATTGGATACCATGAATTGCCTTTTCTGGGTACCAGGAAAAGTCTTGAATAAAAACCTTGTCCTTTTTCCTTTTCTGGTACCGGTTGAATAGCCCCCATATCCATGAGAGACATGATTTGTTTCTGGGCCTCTGCCCACTGGTTTTGTGGCAGATCTGGCCATCCATTTTGGAATTGGCAAAGTATGGATGTGAAATCTGTACCCCTGGGATACTATGTTTAATACCCACTTGTCCTGGGTAATTAACTGCCGATTCTGAGCATGAAGTGCTAGTCTTCCCCCCCAAAGGGGCTGCCAAAAGATAAATGCTTGGAGATGGTAGAGGAAAGTAATTAAGACTGCTTACTCTAGGGGTTGTGCTTTGTTTCCTCCAGATTTGGAGGTGGAGGCACCCCATTGCTTTGACCTGTAAGAACCCTATGACTGGTATCTGGAGCCTTTTGAGAGCCTGGATTTGCCCTCAGTGGCTCTGTTGGACACAGGAAAAGACCAATTTTTAGTAGGCCAGTGTCTACTGAACCTGGGTGGCTGCACTTGCAAGAAATCTTTTACAGTTTGCATAGATTTAGCTTTGTCTTCCACTTTCTTTAAAACCTCTTCTGCCTTATTACCAAACAGAGAGTATCATGCTGCAAAGGGGCATCCAACAATTTAGCTTTAACATGATCAGGCAGATTTTGCTCCTTGAGCCAGGCATGCCATTTAATCACAGATCCAGTAACGGCAGCCCTACAAGAGGCCTCCAAGGAATCAAAACCACATTGCAAAGTATGCTTTCCAACTTGTTCTGTTGAATGCAATAATTCTTGTAACTCTATTTTCCACACAATCAGAAATCAACATCATTTTCTGTTTCAGTAAGGCCATAACATGCTGTTGATATTTAAGCATATGAAACTGGCAGTTTAAAGCCATGATTGCCACGGTTGCAGATGTATAAACCTACTTACCCCATCTCTCCAGCACCCTGGAATCTCTATCAGAAGGGGTAGGATTCTTGGCTGTAGAGGCCTTTACACCCTTGGGACCCTGAGAAATAGTTTCAGGATCAGCAGCAGGATTTTTGAAAATAAATTTGTGGGAGTCAGGAACCCTGTAATATCGGTCTGGCTTACTAGGAGCTGGAGGCAGGGAATCAGGAGCCCTGCTTGATTCCGAGAACACATCATCAACAATGTCTACTACAGGAGGTATTGACAAAGGCCTATGCTGAGGAAGAAGAAGGAAATCCCTAAGCTTCTTTTTTGATTCAGAGAAGTCCTGAAAATGTTCCCTTAAAGTATGCAAAGTCTCTCCAAAAGAGTAATCCTCAGGAGGAGATGCAGATGGGATGGATTCCTCTGCATCAGAATCCTCATAGGGTGGAACAGAAAATCCCTGATCAGAAGAGGAATCAGAAGAAATGGAAACATGATCTGAAGATTCATAATCAGTGCCCTTGCCTAGGCAGGGGGTAGTTGGGAACCCCTGATCAAGGTAATTAAACCCTCAGCCATTTTGATCATTTGTTTTTTAGGCATAGGGGCCTGAGCACGTGGCTCACGCATCGTTTTTTTAGACATAGAAGTTGTTTTTGACCTTGTTTTTGTTGCTGGCATCGGTTTCATATAAAAATGTTGAGGCCTGAAAACACCCTCAGAAGCCGGTGCCTGTTCACCGGCTCCGGACCCATCTAAGGGAGAGACATCCGTGGGTTCAATACTCTGAGAATCTTGCGGGATACCGGACTCCGAATTGGTCTCAGTAGAGGCCTGCGACTCAAAAGTAGCGGGTATCAGGGGCTGGGAAAGCGCCTCACTGAGTACAGGCAAACCAGCGACTGGCTTAGGAGAAGCTTCGTCGTCGGTTCTGGACCTCGACAGTCTGTCTCTCGTCTTTTTCTTTGCATTTTTTGTGAACTCCGGAAGTCAGATTGCTAACAGACGACATTTCAGGATAATTAAATCTTGAACCAAAATATTTAGAAGCAAAAATATACCGACGCTTAATAGTGCGTTGGTTAAATCTAGCACAAAAACGACAGCAAGGAACGTTGTGATCTGGGCCTAGGCAAGGAATACAGTACAAATGAAAATCCTTATGAGCTATTTGCTTCCCACAAGTAATGCAATTATTAACTTTTACTGACATCGGTTAAGGAGCAAGAAAAAGTTTCCCCAACGGGGAACTTAGCTTTAGTTTGAAGAGTTCGGTTCTGAAACTTGAATACGAAAATTTCAGGAGTTGGCCGACCGGCACTTACGAAATGCTTCTGCTTCGGGCACCACGCAGCAAGAAAGACTGAATAAAATGGCGTCGGCTGCATGTCTTATACCCCTGACGACCTGAAGTCATGGAAGAGGAGACAGCAACTGATGCAGGACCCAAGACATTGTTATTCAGGCCGACTGAGGGCAACCTGCCAGTAGATTACCCAAATGTAATGACTGCAACAGTGAAACACGAAGAACATCTATTGTCATAACATTTTTGTTAACCAGATATAAGCTTTCATAAGCCAAGAAATTCCTCTGTGAAGGCATGTTTAACTATGGAATTAGTATTAACAACAGTGAATATCTCTCAAGATGTGCAACTTGCAGTGCAAATATGAAAGCTTTCTTCAACAACATCTAAGGCTTCACCTAATACCATGCAACAGTTTGCAAGTCACTTGTTTTTGGAAGTATTAAGTACATACAGAAATATTATTTTCATAATCCCTAACAACATGAAATATCTTGGGTATAGGGTGATATAAATGGTGTTATATGCCATGGTCTTTCACCATGGCGTACAACACCATACCCTTCAATAACATATAGGGCTGCCAGTTATAAAACTATAAACATAAATATGACAATATGAACAAGTGAAAAACAGTGAATTTCTTTACAGCAGGACATCCTAGATTAGCAGTCTTACTGACATTTTGACAGTAACACCTTGTCCATTATAATACTGCCTATTACTAGCTAGTAAGTTACTTAAATTGACAAGCCAGACCCAAAACAGGTCTGGATGTCATAATGAGCTGTGGGTACAAAATGTAAGGACACAAAAAGGCACCATAGGCTTGAATAAATTAAGTGTTTAGCAAAAGAAGGATTAACGAAATCTGCAGCTGCTGGATCTGATTTGGGAAGGCTGTACAAAAACTTAAAAGACTGAGAAACTTGATACATCTTATCTGCTTTTATAGGGAGCAGGAAAAATGAAGGCAGTAACACACACACACACACACACACACACACACACACACACTGAAAGAATTGGAGGAATGGGTGCAGGCTCTGGAAATTACTTCTGTAACAGCTCACAGTATTTTCTAAGAGATTGAGAAACCTCAGTGTTCTTCCACTGGAAACAGTGGCACATTCTAGAAATAGTCTCACAGCAAGAAAAATCCCCAAAGGGAAAGTCAGAAACTGAGCTCTTTTCTGAGTGTGAATCAGAAATCTGAGGAGAAAACTATTTGTCCCTTCATCCTCCTGTCCAGATTCAGAATCTTGAATCTCTTCAGGAAAGGAAGTACCATTCTTTCTTTTACCAGAAATTCCTTTACAAGAAGAACCAAAAGCCTGAATTAAACCCCGAGCCAGACCCAGTAAACTACTCCTACATAAGGAAATTTAAGGAATAGATACAGGTTTAGTTTTCTGCTTCTTTTGACAGAAAAAAACAGGACCAACAGTGTTACTAATGGCAGCAGCTTCCAAAGGAAAAGGCAGAACATTCTTACAAAACTATTGCCTCTTCCAGCACGGACAAGAGTGGCTCTACCTTATCCACTGAGAGGATCCCAACAGCTGCAGAGGATATGGCTAACCTCTAGTCCACACTGGCTGTAGGTGCTACACCAGATGGACCCAAGGTAAAAGAGGAGTGGTCTGAAGTACAAATAATGGCCAAAGTAGAGTCACCCACTTGCAGCTGAGGCAAACTGCTAGCTTGCTGTAATGGTAAAGGTTGTTTGCTTAATTTTTTTCTTTTTGTGGCTGGAAGAAGGACTGACCATGTGACTTGACTTGACAGACTGTTCCACATTCATCTCAAAAATGGTGCCTCTTTCCCAGGGAAACTATGCAGCAAATGCCAGTAAAAATAAGGCCTTTAAAACTATTTTTTTTCAACTGATAAACACAGTAAAAAATACTTTAACACACTATGCCAACCCCACAAAGTAAAATAAACAAAATTTCCTCACTGGAAAACAATCTTCAGTTACTTTAAACAACTTTTAAACTGACAGGAAAAACAAAGTGCTCCCGATTAAAAGTACAGTGCTGTCTAGTAACAGTCCATTGAAACACAAACTTCTAGCTTTAAATTAATTTTCTTGAAAAGAAAAATATTAATAATAAAGAAAATTATAAAATGGAAGTCCCCCCCCCCCCCAAAAGGACCTTATCTGCCAAACAAAGGAACAGCACAAGCTGAACATTCATCCTCAAAAGCCTCAAGGAAGTATATATACTCTTCGGTGGTAGTAAAGCTCTGAAGGTCTTGTTGCCCAAACTTTTTTTTTTTGTTTTAAGTTAGCCTAGCTCAAGCTGCCTGACTTGGGGCTTGTGGAAGGCACACTGAAGCTTTAGAGGCTGGCCGGCTGTTATATCCTTGGCAAGATATAACCCATAGAGATAGGCTACTGCAACAGTGGTCAATATGATGAACATCTGGAAACTGCTGTGTCACTCGAGAAAGTTTACAAAAGTAACATGTAACCCAGAAAAAACATTCAGTTTGGACTATTATGTTTGCTGCTGTCTATGGTTCTTTACTGCAGCAGGGAAAGTGGTACGCAACAAAAATGAAAGTCACTTAGCAGTAGCTTGTGAGTTTTCTAGATGATCTTCTCCAAAAAATCAGCTACTTATTATTTACAGGTTTAAGCAAGTTCTACTGTTCAGTGACTAGTCAGTGGCCAGTCACATCAACCAGCTACAAGACACGTCAGTGCTGCTTTTGTTATTGTCATGCTGTTGAAATGCAACTACATTCTAAACAAATTTCCTTGCCCCAACATGTGCTCTTCTCTCAAAACAATGATTCTCATTCTTCTGCATATTAAAAAAGAATGACTCAGCATTTTCTTTTCTTGTGCAGTATTTCTATCCTAGTCAGCTTCCGGAGTTCACACCTGCTGGGACAGAATGAATTCTCTTGGTGGTACTTAGTTTAGGACTTTGTCTCCCTTGCTCTTATACAATTTTTCTACTGCATGTGAAGGTTTCCTGTCAATGGAGCAAAAAGCAAGGTATATATATATATATATATATATATATATATATAAAACAGTTTTTTCCCCATACCCACTGGATAGACATTTTTATCTCTCTTAGGGCCATATCCCCACTGAGTCACGATAGTGACTGACGATAGACTACCCAGACAAGCTAAATGTTTCTGTTTTTTTTAATACAATTTAAACCTTATTTTCTGGAAAAAATGGAAGCTGCTTACTGCACTGCATTAAAATGATGACAAACCCCCTAAAACAAAGTATGCCACTGAAAGAAAGTGTCAGATACTCTGTCCAGAAATACTCAAAGACAATAGTAAATTCTGAGCATGTCTTTCTAAGTAAAAACAAACAAGTTCTATTATACAACAGCATGGTAAGTTAAGCTCATCCTCCCAGTACTTAGTGTATCATGTGAATGACAAAATCCCACCAATAATATGTTAGTGTCTCTGCTCCATCAATGCACTTTGGATTAGAACAAAATAAAATAACAAGGACTACTCTGAATGAAAAAAGACATTAGTATAGCACAGGCCATCAAACCATGATAAAAATGTATGGTTTGTGACCTTCTGGCTACAGTGGTAAAGCCTGAAGTTTTACACACATTTCACTGATTACTGTCAATCAATGAGTGGAGTCTTAGCCTTCCTTGCTCTGTGCTTTGAATGAACCAACTAGTACACCACAGTGCTGCAGCAACATCACATTTTGCTTTCTTGGATAACATCCCTTAACAGGCACTATTGTACCTAAGTGGGCTTCATCTGCTGAAACCCTCGGTGCGTTCTTGAGGGAGTTTTACTACCACAGCAATTGGATCTAAAGGAGGAGTGCAACATGCATATTCATGCCAGTTTGGATTTAAAAAAGCCAGAATGACAAGACATTTACATTATTTGCAAAAAAAACTTTGCTCTTTGGGGACACGGCAAAACCTACATCCACCATGAAGTGGCCCTGTGTTATTTCATCCCCTCAGTTTAATATCAACTTTACAACTGTTGCACCTCAGAAAAAAAGTTGTCCTCATATACCTCAGGGTTCAATGAAATGCATAATTCTTGAAAAGTGCATCAGTCAAAGTACTATAGCTCACATAAGAAACTCGCTCCCAGAATATGTAATGTTAAAAATAGTATTTCTTACAGAGCTTTGTTATACCAGATTGCAAACTTCCAGATATCAGGCTCTGACGAAGTCCACTGCTTACATTTGAATGAAGCACTTATCTTAATAAACCTCCATTTTTTTTGCTTTAAGAGTGTCTGCAGTTTGTGCAGTTTTGAGATATCAGGCTCTTAAAAGAAGCAGAGGTAAATGCAGGGGTCCCCCCTACTCCTTTACCTTTAAGACCTTTGGCTTCCAAGTTAATTAAAATGCTTGCACCAATGGGCATTATGAAGCACTATCTACATTTATGGAGCAGGATAAGTGTTGCACATATGCAGGAATGGTGATACTGCTCACTGCATTATAAATACAATGTATATATCCAAAATAATGCATCATTTAAGCAGCTGGGAATACAGGCAAAATAAATAGTACAAGTGTGTACGTAGACTTATCTAACAATAGATGTTCCAACAGATCGTAGCCTTAGCTATATGGGGTCTTACCCCATGCACCAGACAACTTCACAAAGCTTTGGGCACCTTCCATGCACTCCAACTGCCAGGAGTTCATGTGGAGCTCCCTATAAAAGACAGCTGGAGCACAAAAGCTTCAGAGCATTTTTTTTTTGCCAGGAGGGAGACAACAACCTGAAAACTTGAGATAAAAAAGAGGCAGCAACTGTATACAAAAAACAATCAATCACATCCTGACAACAAGAAAAACACCATCAAGAAAAAGTGGTCTGGATGGAGGTATGGCTACTGCATGGTGATCTATTAGAATATTTACTATTATGGTAAGTTTACTTACACAACTATACTATGTTTAGTACACAGATCACTACTACAGCAGCCTAAGCTAAATGGGTAAATTACCATAGCTTAGTCAGGAAAACAGAAAGAAATCCATTAACTAAGGCTCCAGCAGCGACTAGAGAACGCCCCGGGCAAAGCCCATTCTGGACCTGGAAAAGAAATCCAGTTTGTAGTGCTTTGTAAAAGTATGCACAAAAGACAAAATTTGAGGTCTCAAGACTTCAAGAGTACACCCCTTTCACGAAATCCATCAAAGAAGTCAATGCCCTTGTAGAATGGGCTGTAACTCCATCTAGAAGTGCCTGGGATGAGACAACCATGCAGAAATTGTTGACTTTGTCACTGGTTGTCCTTTCCTCTTATCTTCACAGGAGACAAACAGCTTGTCAGCTTTCCTGAAAGGTCATTTTTTTTTCTTGGTAGTATTTGAGCTGCCTGTATACATCCTGAGAGTGCAGAATTCTCTCCTCTTTGTTCTTTAGCTCAGTAAAGAAGACCGGATAATTAACAGTGTGGGTTAAAGCAACCTCTGAAACAACTTTAGGAATAAAAGAAAGGTAGGATATGTTCTTAAAGGAACCTTGCTCTTGGGAAAAATGAGGTAGTGTTGGGCTCATCATAAAAACTTGCAACTCGCATACTCTCATATTAGATGTCAGAGCAATGAGTAAAAAATCTTCCATGTTAAGAACCTCAAAATAGCCCAATACGCTAGTTTACATGGAAGCATGGTCAGCTTTTTTAAGCACAAAATTTAGATCCCAGTGAGGTGCCACTTATTTTCTAGGGGGAGAATTCAAAGAAAGACAAGCAGAAAGGACTGATAAATGTACATTAACAGAAGAATTTGACAGGCTGTAGGACAGTAAACAGCACAAACAATCAAGAACAAGAGGCAGCCTAGGCTGAAGAGGACGCTGATTTTTTGACTGGCACAACTAGAAAACCTTTTCCACATACACAAATATGATTTTCTAGTAGCAGGTTTTCTCATCTCCTTTAGCAACTGCTGTACATCCTGAGGAAAAACGGTGCCTAAAAGTCACTAAAATTCAACCATCCAGACAGCTGAAGAGTTTCCAGACTGGGATATATCCAACTGCCCCTTGTCTTGTGTGAGTAAATTCTGTCTAGGGAAACCTTGTCTTGTGTGAGTAAATTCTGTCTAGGGAAAGCTTGTGGTAATTGCCCTGAGCCAAAATGAAAAGAAAGGAGAACCACTGTTGCCTGGGCCAAAAGGGATTCACCACTACAATTCTTAAGAGTTCTTCTCTTTAGGAGAACCCTGTCTGTTAGTGGAAAAATATACATGAACATTCCCTTCCATGGGAATGAGAATGCATTTCAGCATCCAGACCTGTTTGCAATAAGTTCTGGGGCAGAATTTCTTTAGTTGTCTGCTCCAAAGGGAGGCAAAAAGATTTGGACCGCAGGATGAAATTAGTATTTGTGGGGGTCTGTCCTGCTCATGCTTAATTGGTCTGCAAAAAGTTTTTGCTCTGATTGAATGTATGAAGCCTGAAGAGTCAGAGTGAACTGAATAGATACATCCCAGGCTATCACAGCCAGTCTGCAGAAATTAAATTCTGTACCCCCCCCCCCCCCCCCCCCACACACACACACACAGTTTATGTACCACATCATTGTGGTGTTGACACTTGGAGCTTCTGAGGACAGAAATGATTCATGACCTTCCATGCACTGATTACTGTTAAGCATGTAGATATCAGAAGGATGTTGTCTGTCGTATAAGCTATTTAAGTACGTTTCCCACCCACTGTTTTCCACAGATCCATCCAAGAAAGGAAATTGTTCTTACAGAATGGGCCATAAAACTTTATCCTGTAAAGCTGTAAATATAGAGCAAACACCTTGCATGCCAACAAGCTTAGAGCAGCTAGCTGGATGGTGAGAGGCAACGCCTATAGATTTTGCAGAATCTATGCAGTTACCAAGACACGGTTTAACATGGCAGAGAGTACCCCAGCAGTGTAAGGTTTCACTGCCTTCCACACTTTTAGACCAGTAACTGTACAGACAAGGGCTAAAGGTGGAGGTGTCTAAATATACATCAAAAAGTATATATCTACGTCGGTCAAACAGAATGACGTGCTGCAGTTTCTCCACGTGCAGGTCATCAAAGGCAAAATCCTGTACCATATCTAAGCCAGCTATAGGTCACCCTTCATTTCCCAAGAAGCTCACAATGCACACTTGGACCTACTGTAGTCACCTACCATCCAACCTGTGACGTTCCCCCTCTGGGCTAGTAATCAGGGAGCCTGAATCCTCACTGCTGACACTGGTGAGGGACGTTCACTTGGAATAAAGATAGGTACACACTCTATTTCCAGATGCAGCTCTCTGCACCAAGCACAATTTCCCTTAAGAGCACACTGGAAGCACACTAAGAACATACACAGTCTGGAGTCTAGGTTTACCTCTCTCTCTCCAGGCCCCCAATAAGACTCTCCACTTGGCACAGCTATACAGTTGAGTCCTCAGCTGAATATCCAAGGCAAGTCCTCCACCACCATCTCTGTGAAACCAGTGCCCCTGCTCCGAGTAGATACACACATTCGGAGATTTTATTCACACACACACACACACACACACACACACACACACACACACACACACACACACACACACACACACCTGGGAAAGGCTGGCACAGATTTACTCGCTCTTCTACCCTTTGTTCATGCTATAAGGTAGTTACTGACACCAGACACTCCAAAGCCAGCTACTCTAAGGGTCTTACAATGGCATAAAGTAAAATTAATACTAATACAAATGGTAGTGTTTTACCAATGCAGTAAGGCTTTCATAAATATAAGTACTCTCAAATGTTAAAATACTCTCTAAAAGACCAGCCACAATGAAAAGTTTAAATATATTTAACAATAATGAAAGAACATGAAAATAGTAAATATCTATTTACAATAAACACCAGTTTCATTCACAGGAAATATTAAAATAACACAGCTAAATAGATTCACACAGATGCAAAAAAACAGTACACAACTAATCTCACTATATTTTCCTGCCTGATCTAAAGAATTACTATTCCCTGGTTACTTAATAAAGCAAGGCAAGATGAAGTGGGTGAGTGACCCTTCTATACCAGGTTTCAAAAATAGACTGCTCTGAGACTTCTGTCTCAGCTAGTACTAAAACATCATTTGGGTACTGGATTGCAGGATGACATCACATACATCTGGTCATCTGACTTCTGGTTCCCATACTACCCCCCTTTACTAGAAATTGAACCAGAATCTCGCACATATGTGTTACCACACAGAGACATAGCTTTGCTAAGATGCGTTATAGTATCTGGAAGCCATAAAACCATTTCAACACTTCCAACCTCCCAGGGCAGCAATTAGTTCACTGCTAAGGGCAATACAGCAGGATTCCTAGTCCTTGTTTTCACAAACATTTGGTCTCTGTCTGCAATCAGAGCTTTAAGATACAATCTTTATGGCCTAAATTCAGTCATTTAATTTCAGGATATTTTTCTAAAAGTTAGCTGGGGCTGAGCTTAACCTCTTCTCTTCCAGTATCCTCTGTTACAATACATTAATTTAATATGTTACAAAAGTACAGTCTGACATACATGCATATTTCTTTTCTGTCCAACAAGACACACTGTTGGTACATTTTTAACAAAAGCAGCTTCACAAATACATTTTTCAACCCTAGCATCTGTAGAAATCACTTTGATATACAAATTACATATAATGCTTTACAAAACTCCAGCTAACTATGCTGGCATATGTTAACACATCCACTGCCCTACGACATCTGGCAATACCTCACATCGCAACATCTCTCCCCATTTGAAGACTCAAGTTAGTTTCTCAAATAACCTTGGAGAAATGTTGCTTGCGAGGAATGAGCCTGTCTGTGAATACATTAACCAATACTCTGTCCTTAGAACCCATCTGCATTGGCACTGCTGACCCCACTACAGTGTTGTACTGTCATGTCATATGCCTGCAAACCCTAGGCTCCACCTTAATAATTTGGTATTTTGCTGGCTGGCTCAATGTAGCCATAGATCCCCCTTCAGACTACTCCTGCCATCCACTGCAAATACTCAGTACCAGGGCCTATCTATCATGGTAAGGCTTTATCATGTTAACATGATACAGTTGTTATGCCCCTGCCTCCTGCCTATCAGGTTTACCATGTAGTTAACATCACTGGCCATCCTTACCACTTTGAAGGGTCCCTCCTAAGCTGCCTCCAGCTTACAATGTCTGAAAGTAATGAGCACCATAACCTGCTCTCTGACAGCATCCTCTGGGGCTCGAGCATTCCTGTCATGCCAAACCTTTGTCTGTTGTTGGGCTCCTGCCAGGTTCTCCTGGGCAAAGCCCATGAACTCCCCAAGCACTGTCCTGAGGTTTAGGACATATGCCACAACAGACTCCTTGTGGGATTCACACACACCCTCTGACAAATCACAAATCAAATTTAAAGGTCCCCAAACCCTATGCCCATACATCAACTCAAAGGGTGAAAAACATGTGGATTCCTGGGGTACGTCTCTGTATGCAAACAGCAGATGGGGCACATATTTGTTCCACTTTCTCAAATTGGTCTGCAAATGCTTGTAGCATTGATCTTTAGCATAGAGTTTAACCTCTCCACAAGACCTTTAGTCTGGGGTGGTCTTTAGGTGCTTCACTCCACAGCATTCTCACAGACAAGTCAGCAGGTCTGACACAAAACTGGCACCTTTGTCAGTCAGTATTTCTCTTGGGAAGCCTACCCTGCTGAAAATCTCTAGCAAAGCATTTGCCACCTTCTCTGCCTCAACAGAGGACAAAGCCACAGTTTCAGGGTATCTAGCAGCATAATCTACTATCACCAGGATATATTTCTTCCCTGTGGAACTTTGGGTACTCATAGGCCCCCCAATGTCCATAGTTACCCTTTGAAATGACTCATCAATCATAGACAAAGGCATCAAAGTAGCCTTGACCTTGTCTCCTGCCTTACCTACATTTTGGCACTGCTCACAGTTCCTTCAGTACCCTGTTACATCCCTTGCAATTCCAGGGACAATAGAAGTTCTGCATAATACATCTCTTAGTGTGGTTTTTGCTCATATGACCTGCAAAAGAAATGCCACAGGCTATGGCTACAAGTGCCAGACGGTAGCCTCTAAGCCCTACCAAATGCTGCATTTCCTCACCCTCTAGTCCTCACTCAGGGATCTACTCTCATAGGTTCATAGGATGATACCAGGCTATTGGCTCGGAGGCCCTAATAAGCCTAACCAAGAATTTTGTCCCTGTTCCCTCAAAGTCAGCACTTGTTTCCCCTGTCCAGCAGGGACACAGGTGTGATCCCCGAGGTGTATTTTCTATTTCCCATCCAATCATCCGGGCTCCTCTTAAAGAGGGCTAAACAGGTACTCTGCTTGACATGGAGAGGGAGTCTATTCCACAGATGGGGGAGTCTTTGGGACACACATCTACCCCGCCAACAAGTTCTATTAATGTCACAGACCAGGTTAAGACCTTGCATGCAGGTTGCGCGAGTGGAGTCTGACTTACAGATATGCTGCAACTCCATCAAGGCTGGGTCTGAAATGGCCTTGTATGCCAGACACAGGTCACCTTTGAGCAGTCTGTATGAGACTGAGTAGAGGGATAGGGCTTTTACCTATCTGTATAGGATAGGTGTTTGAGACACTGGATTTTCCTGGTCAGGAGCCCCTGTGGTCTCTCCCAACTGCTGCATGTGCTTGGCATTGTACTCAATAATGGGTCTGATAAGGGAGTAACCCTTTGTTCCAGTATACAGACCTCCCTTTTCCTTGACAATCAGGTGCCTCCTTATCTACCTCCCTCAAGCCTCTTAATGTAGGGTCCAACAGTTGAGCCTGTCTCAACTATATCTTTGTGACCTTTCCCAGCTCCCTTTGCACAGGAAGCCTGATATCCTATGACAGCGGTGCCTCACTGTCAGCCTAGGTACTACCACTCACCTCTGCTCTTGCAGTCACACTGTTCAAAGGAAGATCAGTACCTAACAGAAGCTGTAGCTCACCTTCAGACTCACTGTTACATGGTAGCTCTATTCCTGAAACAGCCACCTCACCAGCCCTGGCTTCAGGTGTGGGGTCTGCCTGGGTCGCACACAGGTTACCAGACCCACGTTTGTCTCCAAGCCTGTCTGCATGTAACTGCAAGCACACAAGGTACTGCATTTATGACAATTATTCCCTACCAAGACATTTGCAAGGATATCCTCAAACACACCTACTTGCCTGCTTCTTTTTCCACCCTCCAAGTCAAAGTGAACTCTGGTGAAAGACATTTGGAATGGGGTCCCTCCTAAAGCTCTGACTATAGTGGACTTCCCAAGCAAGCATTGCTCTTCTTTAACCACTGCAGACTCCGTAATGGTTATGTCAGAACTCTCTCTCTCTCTCTAGTAGTGGTCTGTTTTCCATCCACTAAGGATATAAACTCCAATGACAGTCTGGTACCCCTGCTGTCTCCAGACAACTTACCACTGGGATTCTGTTATTCCCACTTGTTTGCTCCCCCACATTTTGTTCCCCACCTTGCTTCTGTGGACATCTATATGATACATGGCCACACTGGTCACATGTAAAACATCTAACCCTTGATACTGGCCGTGTACCTGAACTAGTAGCTTCTTCTGTTACTGTTAGACTCTGTTGGGCTAGTTTAAGCTGCCCACCATGGATTCCCTTATATCCATGTGCAGCACTGGGTATCCCCTTCTTGCGTACTGATTCCCTGCTTGCTAAGTAGAGATTCCCCCCTTTTCTCCAACTCATCTGCAGAGTTACACTCCTGGTCCGCCAATCAGATTATGTCCTCAAGCAAAGTGCTAAGGGCTTGTTCCCGCACCAAAAGGTCTGCCAGCCCTTCAAAAGTGGAGCTCTGACATCCACTAACCCAACTACGAAAATAAGTGCTTAATTCAGCAACATAAATCACATACACTTTCATCTGCCTTGTGTCTATGCTCATGAAACTTTTTTTCTGTAAGCTTCAGGTGTTAACTTAAAACATTCCAGTAAACAATTTTTTACATTACCAAAGTTTAAACAATCAATATCAGACAATTTAGAAACAGGAGTGACAGCTTTACCATAGAGTAAGGGGGTGAGGAACCATACCCATATCCCTTGGTCAACTTTATACTGTTTACATACTCTTTCAAATATATGACTAAAACTATCAAAAGTATCACCCTCTGTAAACTGTGCAAGAAATTTACTGACCTTTATTCCTTCTGAGGTTCGGTTATTCCCTTCCGCATTATCTCTATGTTCCTGTGGGAAGGCTCAACATCTCCCTCTCATGCTGACCCTGCTTCTCATTTTCTCTGGCTTCCAAACACCGCAGTCTCTCATTTTCTTTGACCTCAAAATGCCACAGTCTCTCTGCTGATTTGAAATCTATCTGTTTTGCCTGCCACCTTCTCTCAGATGATTCCAATTTCAAACGTTTGGCCTCCAGTTCAAGTCTCTCTAACTCCAGTGGGATTTTTAAGTCCTCTGAGGAAAAGGTGAACTGCCCTGTTTCTCAGAGCTGCAAATTCCCATCACCAGACTGGTCATCCTCCTGGTTGCTGGTCTGAGCTGTGACTAAGGTTAAAATCATTTCCTCTTTAGTCAGGATGGCATGCACCAGTCCTCTGGCTTTGCACACCTTGGCCAACTGGTTCTTTGTCAGATCGCCATAATCCACTGCGGACATCTTTGCCTGCTTTCCCTGACTACACTAAAGTAACAAAAAAACTGTTGGGAAAATTAAACTCTATATGCTTACCTTGTGACTGCTGAGTACATACACATTTAGTGACAACTGCTTACAGACTACAGAAGTTCAAGTAATATCCATACCACTTGCTCACCAATGTATGAGAAACACCCCCCCCCCCCCGGGTCAGTAATCAAGGAGCCTGAATCCTCACCACTGACATCGGTGAGGGATGTTCACTTAGAACAAAAATAGATATACACAGTATTTTCAGATGCAGCTCTGCACCAAGCATAATTTCCCTTAAGAGCACACAGGCAACACACACAGTCCGAGGTCTGGGTTTCCCTCTCTTCAAGCCCCCAGTAAGACTCCCCACTGCCACAGCTATAGAGCTGAGTCCTCAGCTGAATGTCCCATGCCAAGTCCTCTACCACCCTCTCTGTGAAACCAGTGCTCTGTGTCCCTGCTCCAAGTAGCTGACACACATACTCTGAGATTTTATTTGCCCACACGTGCCACACACCTGGGAAAGGTTGACACAGATTTACTCGCTCTGCTACCTTTTGCCCAGATGATAATGTAGTTACTGCCACCAGACACTCCAAAGCCAGTTACTCTAAGGCTCTTACAAGGGTATCCAATCATACTGAGTACAGTTAATACTCTAATACAAATGGTAGTGTGTGACCAATGCAGTAAGGCTTTTAGGAGCAGTGACAGTGTCACCAGATAAATATAAGTATTCTCAAAGGTTAAAATATTCTCTAAAAGACTATCCATAATGAAAAGTTTAAATATATTTAATAATAAATAAGGAAATAAGATGAAAATACCAAATAATTATTTACAATAACCACCAAAGTTTCAAATATTAAAATAACACAGATGAATAGATTTACACAGATACAAAAAAAAAAAAAAAAAAAAAAAACAGTGCTTAACTAATCTCAGTATATTTTCCTGACTGATCTAAAGAATTACTATTCTTTGGTTATAAGGCAAGATGAAGTGGGTGAGTGCTCCTTCTATGTCAGGTTTCAAAAACAGTCTGCTCTAAGACTTCTGTCTCATCTAGTATTACATCATTCCAGTGCTGGATTACAGGATGACATCACATACATCTGGTCATCTGACTTCTGGTACCCATACTACCCCTCCTTTGCTAGAAACTGAACCAGAATCTTGCACGTATGTGTTACGATATACACAGATAGAGCTTTGCTAAGATAAGATGTGTTATAACATCTGGAAGCCATAAAACCATTTCAACACTTCCACCCTTCCAGAGTAGCAATCAGTTCACTGCTGAGGACAATACAGCAGGATTCCTAGTCCTTGTTTTCACAGACATCTTGTCTCTGGCTGCAATCAGAACTGTAAGATACAATCTTTATGGACTAAATTCAGTAATTTAATTTCAGGATATTTTTCTAACGTTAGCTGGAGCTGAGCTTAAAATCCTCTTCCAGTATCCCCTGTTACAATATATTAATTTAATCAGTTACGACAGCACAATCTGACATACATATATATTTATTTTCTGTCCAGCAGGACACACTGTTTGTACATTTTTAACACAAGCATCTTTACAAATACATTTTTCAACACTAGCATCTGTACAAATACTTTGATATACAAATGACATACAATTCTTTACAAAACTCCAGCTAGATATGCTGGCGTATGTTACACATCCACTTCCCTACTTCCCCTGGAATAGCTGGCAATACCTCACATGGTCACACATCCTAACATCCTAGTCACGTGTGCAGATAATGTAACTGAATTTGTTTTTTGATGCATTAATGGACATTGCAGCAAGACTGTTAATTATACAGTCATGTATGCAGAGCACTGGGGTGCTGGAAGAGCAGAAGACAGTGAGGTTCTATTCTCACTCCAGGTGACTGGATTGCTGACATTTGGAGGTGCTGCACTCTTGAGTGTGTTGTCCATTGGATGAGACAAACAGAGGTCCTATCTCTTTGAGCAGGTGGTATGTCAGGTGGATGGAAAAGATCCCCTACTTCTTTAGATAGGTGCTGTGGGAAGTTCCCCAATGTCCTGGCCAATTCTGCCCTAGTAGGACAAATTCCACCTTGGGTCTCCCCTGAAGAGTGACCACTAGCTCAGTGGAACTATCTCAGTCAACAAAGGATAAATAAAACAGGTACAAAAAGAAGGTGGGTAACATGCAGACATTCTCACCTATACAGTTTTATTTGCTCCAGTATTTATAATTAATCAATATTTTGTAGATTTAATGCTGAAATTTTAAGAATGGCAGCTACACTAAATGGGAACAAGGCATCACCTGCAACCTGGTGAGTATGCATGTAACATACATCTGAATACATGTGAGAAGAGTCCATGACCCACTGAAGACCGTGAAAAGTAATGCAACTTTTAATAAAAAAGTATTAATGAAACTGGAAGCAAGAGTATAAGCATACACACAGAGAATGGTAGTAAAATGACGAAAAGGAGGTAGATAACATATATACATACTGAGATTCACAACTTTGTATGTTCCCCACCACAGTTATGAACACTAGCAACATCTGCATATCAACATCAGTATCTCAAGAAATGTACTCTTCAACATCTGACAGCAAAGTAGCATGTAAAAGCTGATATGATCTTGTATACATGCACAGTGAAAACATCAGTGTGTGAAGTGTCTGCGGGCAGGTACAAACATTATGAAACATCTTCTATGACTTAATTATTAATGCAATCACAGAGTGTGGTAGTGTTTTATTTTGTGGAAGGTGATGGATGTTAAAAATTACAATAAAACAATGTGTGTAAGCTATACTCACATAACTGTTTGCTTTAGGTACAAATTAATTTTATTTTAATATCAATATCTCAAACAGTAGGCTGTACATCAGGA
The DNA here is from genome assembly GCF_019279795.1 of Protopterus annectens. Classification (NCBI taxonomy): domain Eukaryota; kingdom Metazoa; phylum Chordata; order Ceratodontiformes; family Protopteridae; genus Protopterus; species Protopterus annectens. Next base: position 1,396,953,401 of record NC_056725.1, read on the forward strand.
AGCAAGATGTCATCTCAGGTGTAAGACTATATGCTATACATATGCACAATAAAAATCATAAATGTGGGAGGTTCAGAATGTGAGATATTGAAGTGTGTCTGCAAAAAGTTACGATAAATGTGAGTTTTCCATATTTATGTTAACATAAAAAAGGGATGTGATACTGTTATGCTGGGAAGTGGCTCTGGAACCAGACAAAATGGATGTAAAAGAAGTCAGGAAAGATAACCACATCCAGAGATACAACTGTTTCAAGTACAGGGTATTAATATTCATCAAAATGTAATCATCTAGAACAGTATCTTGTGAACAGTAAGTCATACTTTAGCAGCAGCAAAGTGGCATGTACAAACTGAGAAGATATGGTAGGCAAGTATGGTGATGAAGTCCATTACTGCAGCATATACAACACTTGAGTATTTGAAGACTATTTGTAGAAAGCTATGAAAAAGCATGGTGCATTTTCCAAGCATGTAAAACTCTACTGCCAATCATTAGCGGACTGGAGTTCCGCTGTGGCGACCCCTAACCGGGAAAAGCCGAAAGACACAAACATTAATAATGTAAAAATGGGTGTGAAGTTGTCATGTTGAGGTTGATATATGCAAGCAATGGGTAATAGTAGAACAATTACATTAAAACATAGTGACTAATGTGAAAAAATGCAAACACGGCTGCACTAATATTACAGCTGTGGGACGCAATGAAAAAAGTCTACCACCTTGCACACAAATTAAGGCACAACATTTTGCCACTAATATTTACCAACTAATATGCACAGGTTTCCAGATTTTTTTTTTTTGTTTTGAAATATGTTGAAAATACGATATGCACAATTTGATATTGTGTGTAACACCACTAAAACAATAGTGTGTGACTCACTCTTGTCGTACTTCACAGAAATTATTCCCTGACTGCTACCCTGGGCGTATCCTGCACTATTACGGAGTTAATAATCCTTTGCTTGCCCGTAACATTAGCAATGTTTACCAAATAACTTAACCATTTTCTGTCCCAAATTTGCAAAATAAAATCAGTGCCTCCTCGACAGACTTGCAATATTAAATCAGTACACACAAAAATCCTTCTACTGACCAAAAATTTCCACCGTGTACATTTTTTTTCAACTCATGTCACTTATGAAACGCTGTTAATTATACAATGTATTTACTTACAATACAGGATTTGAGAGAAAATCAGCAAGCAAATAATTCTGCTGCTTCAAAGACTTTTGGAAGCAAGTGGATTAGTCTCCTGCTACTCAGGACTGAATGACTTAATTGTATATGCACAGTCAATGAAAGAAAGATCCTTTTGGCCTTCATTCTGAGATTTTTCCTTGTGGAAGACAAGGAAGGATTTCTTATACATCCTGATGCTCTAAAATCGTAGATGCCTTTCATCCACTAAAGTACTCTTTTCTAGGTCAAAAGCTTGAGGGGTGCCATGAAAGGGAACTTGTGATAAACTCTATTAAGACAAAGTTCAAATCCCATGCTGGTATGATCTCTTTATTAGGCAGTCTGATGTGACGCAGCCTCTTAAGTAATTGTCTTAGTAGCAGCATAATTGCTAGGGTGGGGCTTGATAATAATTCATGCTGTAATGGGTACTAAATGCACATTCATTGAGGCATACACCAGTCCAGTTGCAAATAACTTTAATAGGTACTATAGAAAACACCAAAATCCCTGCAAAAATGGGGACTTGATTCTTCTTCTGGCAATAAAAGGAGAAACCCACTGATCCTGTTGACTTAGCGAACCTGCTAGCAGACAGATTTAGAACAAATTTCACCCCACTGTCCCCCACAAACGCCCTTCTGACATCCCCAATACTTGTCCCGCACCTCATATCTCCATAGATCAAGTATTAAAGGCCATACAGCTTCCATGGGATCTGATAGTATCCCAGGCTGTATTCTGCACTATCTCCAGCAAGAACTGGCTTCGCCATTGAGTACCCTATTCAACCACAGCCTAAGTACAGGCTTCATTCCAGCAGAGTGGGAAATGCCACTGTCATCCCCTTGCACAAAAGTGGTGGCACTACTGACCCTGGAAACTATCACCCCATTAACTTGACAAGTCTGATCTGTAAAGCCATGGAGCGTATAATTATGGATCTCAAACAAGGACATAGGCAATCTCCCAACACTTGACCCCACCCAGTTCGGATTCGTCAAGGGCAGATCTTGCCTGTTAAACCTAGTTGACTTCTTTAAGACTGTCACCAAGGCACTGGATGAGGGAAAGTCAGCACATACAGTTTACCTTGCCTTGGCCAAGGCCTTTGACACAATCCCCCACTGGGACATCATTGAGAAGCTAACAAAACTTGGAGTAAATCCCTACCTCATCAGGTGGGTGGCCAACTGATTCACCATCAAGACCCTCAAGGTCAAAACAGGCACCTGCACCTCCGATAGCAGACATATCACTAGTGGAGTTTTCCAGGGATCTGTCCTGGGACCCCATACTGTTTGGCATTTACTTCTCAGAGGTCCATGCAAAGACAAAAGGCCTGTGGCTGACCAAGTTTGCGGGCTGTAAGTTGGGTGTGTCACTGACTCCCCAAATGATGTTAACATACTGCAAGAGGGTCTCACAGCAACTAATGACTGGTGCCAAAGTCATGGCCTCAAACTAAATGCAAAAAAATATATCATCATACCATTCGGCAAAAACACGGCCCCTACTGATTACCATATCAACGGCAACCCCCTAAGCACACAACCTGTGGTGAGAGACCTGGGTACTCAGGTTGATAATCTCACATTTGACCATCATATAGCAGCAGTGGTGAGAAAAGCCTTTTACTTGGTTCATCTTGTGACACTGCCAGCCCAGCTATCTGTAATTTTGTAAATAATGTCACTTGTAATATTGATATGATTTATACAGAACTGTATATTATTTACTGAGCTTCAAGAATGTAACCACAGCATACCCCGCTGGAACACAGAAGATTAACTTACAAAACGTCAATAAAATAAGCTGAAATTAAGTTCTTTACGATGTGCTATACAAGTTAGTTTCATTGCAGCAAGAAGACAGGATGTCTAGAGCTAGAAGTTTTGTCTATTGTCTTGGAGAGAAGTATTTACTATGTTTAAAATGTAAAGTGTTTTATTGCTCTATGACTTCCTAGCAGCTGCATAGTTGTGTGCTGCAAAGTTTTTACTGTATTTTATTGCTATTAACTAATCTGCAAATATAATTGATTTGTTTGCAGTTAAAAGCATTCTGTAGAGTCTCTTTGCTCCTTCATCTGTTTAAAAACTTTCATTTTGTGTCTTTCTGTAGTGTTTACTGTCTAAAGAGTATAGGCTAATAGCTTTAGTATTGGTCCCCATCCTCCCTCACTGTTCGTGTCTTATTGTTATACTTGGTGGCTTTGCAGTTGCCTGCCCCTACTGTAAATTTGATCTGGGACACTCCTCCAAGTCTTGTGTCATTAGCTCATTCTACCAAATACAGAGAGAACATCTGAGAAGGCCTACTGTTTCTCCTTTTTCCCTTTTAAAAAAATGCCTGATTCTCCTTGTGTTCTGACTGTGCTTCTCAAACATTTTGGAAATATAGAGTACATTTTAGAACATTTATTATAACTGTAATTGCCTTAATATTGCTACAACTCAAGTGCTCTAGGTTGCACTGCATCTGAATTGTTTGTGTGCTTTAGCTGCTTTTCTGTATATGTAGACTAGCTACTTATTCTGCTGTATTACTGCCTCTTAAATTGTTTTTCAGTTGTGCACTTGCCTTGCTTCATTTAAAAAGTTTTAAATTGCTAATTTTGTAGAGTTTTAATTGCATTTACTGTTTAGGACTACACACTCAAGTGTGGTAGCCTTTTCTGTGTTTATTTGCTGTATTATTGCATTGTTTAGCCTGTTTAAAAAAAATACTATCTTGTTTGCTCGTTTCCCACCTTTCCATGCCAGTTCATATCCCAGTCTTTGCTTGTCTCAGGACTTTATTTTCTGTGTTCAGTGCTATCCAGAACTTGCTAGGGTAGAGGGAAGTCCTACTGCTTACCAGTGGGAGTGGTGAGCATTGTACTGCTTATCTAACGCTAGAGGAGTGGTTTCCAGCTCTGAAATTGTAATTTTATTAACCTTTTTGGGCTGATTTCTATCCCTTTCAACTTTCTGGCTTAAAAACATGTGTGTTTGCACATTTTTCGCATTGTGCAGCACTGCGAGGCTACAGTTAAACTATTCCAGGTGCCAGAAAGTCTGCTCTTCAAATTTTCCCTTAGAAAGTACAGTTTTGTACCTACCATAAATGTAGATGTTCGAAGATCCACATTGCTGCAGTCCTAACACTTGGGTAGTCCGCTGTCCCAGTCGGCCCGAATACCAAAGTATAAGGCTGACGTCGGTCAAGGCGCATTTGTCTGACATCAGGACGTCAGGGTACAAATGCGCATGACCAACGTCATATCCTCAGTCTTTTCTTGCCCCAGATGTCAGAAGACCCTAAAGAAAAAGGTCCAAACCCATAGGCAACAGCTAAACAATCAACCAGCCTAACACCAAAAGTATGTACAATATATACAATATATACAAAAAACACAATATACCTCAGATGTATAACCCATCCCAGACAACCGCCTCAAACTACAGAGAGGAAGGAGGGTAAATTGGACTGCAGCAATGTGGATCTTCGAACATCTACATTTATGGTAGGTACAAAACTGTACTATGTTCTTCATCCCACATTGCTGCAGTCCTAACACTTGGGTAGAATCCCAAAGCAGAGGTAAGGGAGGATGGCTAAACTATAATGAAGCAGGAGCAGCCAAAATGCCCTGCAACACAGCAGTGGCAAAACCAGCCCTGGATTTAGAATAGAGAGGAAGGTGGTAATGCTTGGAGAAAGTATGCACTGAACTCCAAGTAGCTGCCTCCAAAATGTCCTTAGTTGCCACCCCCCTTAGAAATGCTGTTGAAGTGGCAGTAGCCCTAGTGGAATGAGGCCTAATCCCAGCTGGAATCTCCTTGCCATGATGGGAATAACAGAATGTAATGCAAAACCCAATCCACTTAGATATAGTTTGTTTTGACACAGGCTTACCCTGAGAACTCAAAGCAAAAGAAACAAACAACTGCTGAGACTGCCTGAAATCCCTAGTCCTGCTTAAATAATAACGCAACTGCCTGTGTACATCTAAAGTGTGCAAAATCTTTTCCCCCCTATTTTGGGGATCTGCATAAAAAGTAGGCAAATGAATAGTTTGGTTTAAAGCTACACTAGAAACCACCTTAGGCATAAAGGAAGGATTAGTACGTAATGATACCCTATCCTTATGGAAAATCAAAAAAGGCTCAACCGCCATAAGGGCCTGCAATTCAGAAACCCTTCTTGCAGAAGTAATGGCCAACAAAAAAGCAGTCTTCCATGACAAGTATTTCAATTCAGCAGTAGCTGAAAAGGTTGTAGAGTAAGTTTCTCCAACACAAAATTGGGGTCCCAAGCAGGAGTAGGAGCTCTACGTGGGGGTCTTATATTCTTTGCCCCTCTAAGAAATTGCTTGAACAAAGGATGAGAAAATAATGGTGGGTCACAATCATAGTGAGCTGAAATTGCTGCAGCATGGATCTTAATGGAGGAGAAAGACAAACCTTTGTCCAATAACTCAGTAAGATATTGAAGAGCCACACTCAAATTAGGCTCTGAAACATCCAAATCCTTTGCTGCACTCCAAAATAAAAATCTCTTCCATTTTTCTGCATACACCTTACGTGTACTAGGCCTTCTGGCTTCCATAATCACATTCAAAACTTGTTGAGGAAGCTGAGACCTGCTGTGGTTTAAAACAGAATATGCCAGGCTGTTAGATGAAGAGAGTGAAGCTTGACATTGAGTAGATGACCGTCCCTCTGAGACAAAAGGTGTGGAATTAAAGGCAAAGGCCATGGAGGCTTCCTGACCAGATTCCTCAGTAATGGGTACCAGTGTTGCCGAGGCCAATCTGGAGCTATCAAAATCATCCTTGGCTTGTCTTGTCTGACCTTTAGGAGTACCCTTGGGAGGAGAGGCAGAGGTGGAAAGGCATACACATGAAGATTTTCCCAACTGAACGAAAGAGCATCCACTTTCCAAGCTGTGTGATGAAACCTTTTCGTGCAAAACTTTGGCAGCTGGTGGTTTAGTGGAGAAGCGAACAGATCTATGTCTGGAGTTCCCCATGACACTGTCAATTGTCGAAATACATGAAGATCCAGTTTCCACTCGTGGGGATCCATGATTTGCCTGCTTAACACATCTGCTAAGGAGTTCTGTGCTCCTGGCAGAAACCTTGCCTGAAGAGTAAGCTGCAAGCTGAGCGCAGTCTCCCACAAAATCATTGCTTGCCTGCATAGAGGATAAGAATGTGTTCCCCTTGCTTGTTGATATACCACATGACAGTTGTGTTGTCTGTTAGAATCAACACCTGCCCTGGGAGAAGTAACTCCTTGAAAGCCATCAATGCAAACTGGACTGCTAACATCTCCTTCATGTTGATATGTAGATGCTGTAGTCTGGCAGGCCACTTGTCTTGTATCCACTTTCCATTCAGATGTTCTCCCCAAGCTATGTCTGAGGCATCTGTCATCAGAATTTGACTCGCCTCTGGCCGGGTCACAGAGAGTCCCTTGTTTAGGTGACATTCCTGAGCCCACCACAAAAATTCCTTTTGAATGCAAGGTATTATTTGAATGACAGTGTCCAGATCCTGGCAGTGCTGTGTCCATACATTTTTGAGATACCATTGTAGCTTCCTCATATGCAGTTTGGCATTGGGAAGTACTAGAATGCAAGATGCCATGAACCCTAATGCTTGAAGGACTGTCCTTGCAGTCAGCACGGACTGATGAGATAGTTGATGGAAGTAAAGGGATAGACTCTTTTGTTTGTCCGGGGTTAAAAAGGCCATCTGGGCTGCTGTATTCAGTCTCACACCCAGAAAGCACATGTCTTGAGAGGGTACTAGACTGGACTTTATTTCGTTCACAGAATACCCTAGGCATCTTAGCACTGCTATCACATATTCCAGATGCTGAAGAAGCTCGTCCTTTTCTTGAGCCAGAATCAGGCAGTCGTCCAAGTAAGGATAGATTTGTATTCCTTTCAGCCTGAAAAAAGCTACAACTGGAGCCAGAACTTTTGTGAATACTCTGGGCAGTAGATAAGCCAAAGGGCAATGCAGAAAACTGATAATGTGAATTTCCAGCTCGGAAACGCAGATACTTCCTGCAACTGAGTCTGATAGGCACATGAAGGTAAGCCTCCTTGAGATCTAAAGTTACCATCCAGTGATCTTTGCCCAGCAGAGGTAAAAGCTGTTGTAACGTCAACATTTTGAACTTGGGAATGTCCAAATAAGTGTTGAGGATAGACAAATCCAAAATTGGTCTCCACGTGTTCCCCTTTTTTGGTACTAGGAACAGGCGAGAATAAAATCCTAGGCCCCTTTCTGGCACAGGAACCGGCTGAATGGCCCCTATCTGGAGTAACAGAGAAATTTGCTTGTGAGCCTCTTTTCTTTGTATAGGAGGAATGTCTGGCATGCCTTTGAAAGGAGGCAAGGTATGGAAATAAAACCTGTAACCGTGGTGAACGATGTCCAATACCCATCTGTCTTGGGTAATAACACTCCAATTTTCTTTGAAAAGTGCCAGCCTTCCTCCCAAAGGTGCTGCCAGGCGAGAAGGCTCTGGCAGCTGAAAAGGCAAGTCATTGGGTCTGCTTACGAAAGGACTGACCCCTGCCCTCACCAGAAGACTGGGCAGGCGAACTGCCTGTTCTAGGCCTAAAAGAACCTTGAGCTCTGCCCCTACCACGTCTAGATCTACCCCTAGACTGAGAATCATAAGAAGGATAAGTCCACCCCTTAGTAGGCCAATTTCTACTAAACTTTGGAGGCTGGACCTGCAAAAAATCTTTAACAGTCTGCATAGACTTAGCCTTATCCTCCATTTTCTTTAAAACTGCTTCCACAGGCGCACCAAATAACACATCAGATTGTAAAGGAGCATCTAAAATCCTTGTCTTTACATGTTCAGCTAAATTCTGATCCCTCAGCCAGGCGTGCCTGCGAAGAACAGAACCAGTGGCTGCCACCCTTGAAGAGGCCTGTACAGCATCAAAACCACATTGCAAGGAATGCTTACCCACCTGTTCAGAAACATGAACCACATCCTGCAACTCTTTACACTCAATACCTTCCGCCAGAGCATCTACCTTAGACTTTAATTGTGAAAGGAGATAATTTTGGTATTTCAACAAGTGAAACTGGCAATTCAAAGCCCTCATGGCTAAAGTGGAAGAAGTATACACCTTTTTACCCCATCTATCCAAAGCCCTTGCCTCTTTATCAGAAGGAACAGGATTTTTAACAACAGAAGCCTTAACACCTTTAGGGCCCTGAGAAACAGCTTCTGGGTCTGCCCTAGGACTCTTAAAAAGATACTTATGAGCTTCAGGTACCCTATAATACCTGTCCGGTTTAACTGGGGCAGGAGGCAAAGAATCAGGGTTCAGGGAAGCCTCTGCAAAACATCCTCTACCACATCCAGAACAGGAGGTATAGCTAAAGGCCTATGCTGGGAAGAAACAAAAATTCCCTAAGCCTTTTCCTAGAATCAGAGAAATCTTGACCTTCCCATTTAAAATGCTCCCTCATGGAATGAAGAGTCTCTGAAAAGAAAAACCCTCAGGAGGAGAAGCCGAAGGTGTAGAGTCATCTACATCAGAATCAGAATAAGGAGGATACTCCTGCAAGTCTTCAGCCGAAGACTCAGAAGCCTCGAACACTGCTCAAAACTCTCAAGCTCAGGTTCCACCCTAGGCCTCTTATCAGGGGGTAAAGAACCTCTAATCATAGTAATCAAATCTTCTGCCATTTTAAGCATATGTTTCTTAGGCAGAGACCCTGAAGAACTAGGGGAGACCCCACTGAAGTTAACCCTGGCCGGCTTCTAGAAGGAGCCTTGGAAACAGAAGGGAGGGCCTAACCACTTTAGGAAGGGAGGGAGAACAGCTACCTGAGAAGCCCCTTCAGCCTGGCCTACCTCCTGAGAGGACACATCTTGCAACAGTAAAGTCTCTCCTGAGAATCCAAAGGAACATCTGGCAGAACCACCGGCTCCACTGAGCCCACTAAAGAACCGGCGTCCGGGACAGACGGTTCTTCAACCCTAGGCTTCGCTGCTTTGTCTTTGCGCTTTTAGATGAAGCGGGCGTCGGAGCATCCGACGGCATGTTGTAATTACAACGCTTCCCAAAAACTAACCTGGCACAATCTAATCTTCTCTTAATAGTGCGTTTGTTAAATCTAGCACAAGAGCGACAGCCAACAACGTCGTGCTCAGGCCCTAAGCAAGGTATACACAAAGTATGGTAATCTCTATGAGGTATCTGTTTCCCACAAGAAATACAGTTATTCACTTTTTCTGACATCCGGTTAAATACTGAGGCAAGAAAAAACCAAAATATTCCCCAACGGGGTACTTAGCCAACTTTGATTCGGTCTGAAACTCCGACTTCAGAAAATTTCAGAACGCCAACCTGCACTCGCAATACTGCTTCTGCATCGGACCATGCGGCAAAAAAGACTGAGGATATGACGTCGGTCATGCGCATTTGTACCCTGACGTCCTGATGTCAGACAAATGCGCCTTGACCGACGTCAGCCTTATACTTTGGTATTCGGGCCGACTGGGACAGCGGACTACCCAAGTGTTAGGACTGCAGCAATGTGGGATGAAGAACATCTAGCTGGTTTCTCAGTCGTAGCACTAAAATCTGAACCCCTGTGACTAGCACTTGCTCTAGAACCTGCTGGAAAGCACTAGGAAGCCTGAAACTGATACAAGCACTCAACTCTCCTTGTCAATAAGGAGAAATTAATCGTAGGCACTAAACAGACTACAATTGCAAAGTATATTGCAAAGGTAAGGGAAAACAGCTCTTAAACTTTACATAAAAAGCACCTAAATAGGCATGTCCAAGGATCAGCTTCTGGTGATTTATTCTGTCCACCTGGTGAATCTGGGCAAACTGGGGCAATGCGGCATCTGTCTCATGTACACAGACAATCCTCTCCTCCTAACACCCAACACTACAGCCTGCGAGAGATGTACTTACATAGCCAAACTGGAAGCAAAGCTCTCTCCGGCCAAGATTATGCTAGACAGTCAAGAGGAGAAGGTTAACACCTGCACTACACCTCAAGCAACTCATAGCCTTTCAAAACCTACACCATCAACACCCACACATAGCAACACTAAACCCACATATGCAGAGGCCCTTAACATTAACCTGCCCAAACAACAAGGAACTCCGAAGCTGAAACGCAACAAACACCAGTCACAACCAAAGTGACACATAGCTCACAACACCAATGTGCCACCCAACAACAGCCCCTAAGGCAGGACAATGTACCCAACACTTTAGCCATAGGTGACTCTATAGTCAGGCACACTGATTTCCCACTCACCAGGCTGAACAAGGAGAAAAGTACAGCCAGCTCCATGTTGGGTGCCAGGATCCGCCACATAACGCATGCACTTAAGTCACTCCACAAGTACAAATACGACTCTGTCATTGTCCATGCTGGAGTGAATGACTTGAGACGTACCTCCCTGGACTACATGAAAAGAGACATGGAAGAGCTCTTGGATCATGTGGCTCAGGCAGGTATGACCCTAGCCCTGAGTTGCATCCTGTCTTCGCCCAGAATGATACCACAGTATAAGGACAAAATGATTGACTTCAACAATTGGCTAAGCTTCTGGTGTCATTCAAAGGGGATCCAGTATCTGTCTGTCTGGGAAGACATGATCGACCAACCACAATGCTTTGCCAGACATGTTCTGCACCTGTCACCCCTGGGATTCAGGTTACTGGCTAAAGCTCTTGCCACCCCTATATTGCCTTTTTTTAGGCAAGGATCAAAGGATAAAACCACCACATAACAGATACAAGCATGCAAAATCTGAAGGTAATGCTACTCAATGCTAGAAGTCTAAACCTCAAAATGCACTCTCTCCAGGCACCCCTAAAAATGGAGAATATCGATATCTGTGCAGTAACTGAGACCTGGTTCAAGGCTCCAGAGAGCACCCATGCAATACCAGGCTACAACTCTTACTACACGTTTCGGCCACAAAACCAAGACCGAAACACTAAAGGTGGAGGAGTGTCCATATTCACCAAGGATATTCACACCTCCAGGCTAGTTGCCCAACACAATGCATCTGAAATTCTCCAGGTGCAACTAACACTAGGTAAGACTGCAATCCAAATTGTAGCTTGCTACAGATCCCCCACCATGCCCCAAGATTCTCACTACACCTTTCTAAACATACTGGAAAATATTAAGATACAACCAAACACCCTAATACTGGGTGATTTCAACTACCCTGCCATTACCTGGGAAAACGACTTGGGTACCAACTCCTTTTCCCAACGGTTCTTGGAATTCATAAATTCCAACATCCTGGATCAACTAACCCATTGTCCCACCAGGGGCTCCAATGTCCTAGACCCGGTCATTACCAACATGGGAGATAGATGCTCTACACCAGTGGTCACCCCCTCATTGGTCAGGTCTGACCATAAGCAAATCACCCTTGACATCCACATCCCACCCCCCCCCCCCAGTAAGGAAACCTCCTTAAAAAACTTCTCCAAAGCCAACTTCATGCTACTGAAGTCAGAAGTGACAAACTTCACGACACCCATGCAGACGGGATCTGAAAGTACGACTGCAGAATCCTACACTAAGGCACTGTACGAGCACTTCCACTCGTGCATGAATCATGCCATCCCAAATAGAACCAAGATGCTCTTCTCCAAAAAAAGGAAGCCAATCTGGTGGTCCCCTGCTATAAACAAACTACACAACAGAAGGAAGAAACTGTTGCAGAAAAAAGGAAAATCCCAGGATGCAAAAAACTCCCTCACCAGCCTCAGTAAGAAGCTGAGATCCCTCATAAAATCCTCAAAAGCTAGTTACGAAAATAAAATTGCCAAAGATGCCAAAGACAACTACAAGGCATTCTATAGTTATGTCAAGAATCTAAATGGCAATGCTCAGATCTTATCTGAGCTACAACAGAATGGCATTAAATATACTGATCCCAAGGATATTGCCCTCTCATCTCAAAACTGGTGTAACCAGTCAGGAGGAGAAGGTAACCTCACACAACACAATTCCAGTATCACATAGTCCCACCACATCAGCGAACCAAACACATAAATACACAAAAACATACTCGGAGGCTCTAAATAAAAATCTACCTAAGCAACAGAGATCTCCAAAGCCGACATCCAAGCAAACGCTACCTCAAAACAAAACACACACAACACATAACCCACAAAGACAGTGTCCCAAGCAGCCACAGCCCTTAAGGCTGAACAACACACCTGATACTCTTGTAATAGGTGACTCTATTGTCAGACACACTGACGTCCCGCTCACCAGGCTGAATAAAGAGAAGGTCACGGTGAGCTGCCTGTCGGGTGCTAGGATCCGACACATAACGCAAGCACTCAGGTCACTCCAAAGCAAATACAAATATGACTCAGTCATTGTACATGCTGGTGTGAATGACCTGAGACGTGCCTCCCTGGACTACATGAAAAGAGACATAGAGGAGCTCTCTGATCATGTAGCCCAGGCTGGTATGACCCTGACCTTGAGCAGCATCTTACCCTCACCTAGAATGATGCCACAGTACAAAGACAAAATGATCGATTTTAACAACTGGCTAAAATTTTGGTGTCATTCAAAGGGGATCCAGTGTCTGTCAGCCTGGGATGACATGCTCGACAAGCCACGTTGCTTCACTAGGGACGGCTTGCACCTGTCACCACTGGGCTTTCGGATATTGGCAAAGGCTCTTGCCACCCCCATAGTGCCTTTTTTAGGCAAGGCTCAAAAGTCAAACCCACCCCCATAGACAGCACAAGGAACAAGAAACTAAGGGTAATGCTGCTAAACGCCATAAGTCTTAACCTCAAGATGCACACACTCAAAGCTCTCCTCAGTATGGAGAACATCGATATCTGTGCAGTGACAGAAACCTGGTTCAAGGCTCCAGAGAGCACCCCAGCACTACCAGGCTATACCTCATATCATGCTTTTCGGCCCCAAAACCCGGACCGAACCACAAAAGGAGGGGGAGTTTCCATATTTATCAAGGATATCCACACCTCCAGGTTAGTGGCATTGCACGAAGTATCGGAGACCATCCATGTGCAACTAACAGTGGGCAAGACTGCTTTTCAGTTTATAGCATCCTACAGACCACTCTCTCAAAGTCAGGAATCCCACTCGGCTTTCCTGAAAACATTGGAGAACATGAAGATCACCATTATATTGGGCGACTTCAACTACCCAAACATTGACTGGGAGCACTACTCAAGCCCCAGCACCTTAGCCCAAAGGTTCCTGGAAATTATAAACTCAAATGCTATGGAACAACTAGTCACCACTCCCACAAGAGGGGACAACATACAAGACCTGATCATTACCAATATGGAGACTCTATGCTCCACACCAGAAGTATATCCCTCATTGGTAAGATCCGACCATAAATTAATTTCACTGGATGTCCACATCCTGACCCCACCACCAGCCCAGAAAACCACAGTGAAAAACTTCTCAAAAGCGAACTTCTCACTTCTCAAAACCAAAGTGGAATCCTTCAAGGCCCCAGGGCCAGTGGAAACTACGGCCCAAACTGCAGAATCCTATATAAACGCATTCTATGGACATCTCCAGGAATGCATGGATCATGCTATCCCAAACAAAATCAAGACCCAATCATCCAAAGGCAGGCGTCCAGTCTGGTGGACCCCTGCCATAAATAAACTGTACAACAGAAGGAGGAAGCTACTACATGATAGAGCAAAATCCCTAATAGGGAAGGCATCTCTGATCAGTACTAGCAAAAAATTACGATCCCTCATAAAATCCTCCAAGGCCAGCTTCGAGAGAAAAATTGCACAGGACACCAAAGACAATCATAAGGCTTTTTTCAGTTATGTTAGAAACCTGGGATGCAACTCCCAGACTTGTTCTGAGTTGATTCTAAATGACAAAAAATACCCCGAACCCACAGACATCGCCAATATCCTGGCAGACAGGTTCAGTGCAAACTTCTCCCCCCCAAAAGAGCAAGTATCTATCCCGGTAGAGGGCTGCCTCCCAAACATCTCAGATGCTCAGGTGAAGGCTGCCCTCTCCAAAGCAAAAAACACTGCTTCCATGGGACCAGATGGCATCCCAGGTTGCGTCCTACATGAACTCCAAGAGGAACTAATCCCTCAAATAAAACAGCTATACAATCTCAGCCTCACTACAGGATATGTGCACACAGAATGGTGTACAGCAACAGTGGTCCCACTCCACAAAGGTGGAGCCTCTACGGACCCTGGAAACTATCGCCCCATAAGCCTGACTAGCTTAGTCTGCAAGGCTATGGAGAGGATCATCATGGAGCTCATAAACAAAGACATTGGGGACCTACAGACACTAGATCCTACCCAGTTCGGCTTTGTCAAGGGCAGATCCTGCCTTTTGAACCTGGTTGACATCTTCGAAACAGTCACCAAAGCCATAGATGAAAGGAAGGTAGTCCACACAGCCTATCTGGACCTTGCGAAGGCATTTGACACAATACCCCACTCGGGCATCATAGATAAGCTATCCAGCTTAAATATAAACCCCTATGTCACAAGATGGGTCGCAAACTGGCTCAAAGACAGAACCCACAGAGTGAGAGTTGCTGGAGCCATGTCAGACTCGAAACCGGTCACAAGTGGCATCCCACAGGGTTCTGTCCTGGGACCACTCTTGTTCGGTATATACTTTTCCGAGGTACAGGCAAACGTGGGAGGACTATGGCTCACCAAGTTCACAGACGACTGCAAACTGGGCGCCATAATCAACTCTCCAGCTGACACAAACATCCTTCAAAAAGTTCTCACAGAGACAGATAACTGGTGCCAGTGCCATGGTTTAAAGCTAAATGCCAAAAAATGTATAGTCATACCCTTTGGCAAAAACAATGTGCCCACAAATAACCACATAGTGGAAACCCATTAAGTACAGAGAAAGTTATTAGGGACGTGGGGACCCAAGTTGATAGCAATCTCTCCTTTGAAAACCACATTGCCAAAGTGGTTAGAAAGACCTTCTACATAGCCCACCTCATCACGAAGGGTTTCACATCTAGATCAAGAGAGGTAATCGTGCCCCTTTATTCATCCCTCATCAGGCCCATCATAGAATACAATGCCCCTTTTGGGATGTACCTTACCCGACCACCTGCAGCAATTAGAAAGACCCCAAAAGTATCCCACCAAGAGGATCAAGGGTCTCAAACAGATGCCATATGCTGCTCAGTTAAAAAAACTCCAGCTCTACTGAGTTGCATACCGCCTACTTCGAGGCGAACTATGCCTGACATACAAAGCTATGTCAAATCCAGAATTAATGGACATGCTCCACCTCAGTAAATCTAAATCCCTTAGAGCCACACGCTCAAGGGACTTGAACCTCAGCACAGAAATAAATAGAACTTGCTGGAGGGACAGGTTCATAACCCAGAGGCTCCCTTCGCTCTGGAATAGAATTCCAGTTCATGTGAGGCAGAGCACCTCACTGAATCTCTTCAAGAAAAATCTCGATAGGTGGATGGGGGATCGTAGGTTTGTCCCAGGGATTACTCCCGTGTCACTATTAGACAGAGGCACAGTAAACTAAACCTTAAAAAGGGCACAGTATACTCAAATCAAGGGGTGGCGTAAGCCATACCGAATCGGGCTAGGCTTATAATTGCCCAAGGGCAGATAGCCTAGTATGAACCTATGAACCTATATCCTGGCAGATCGATTTAGTGCCAACTTCACCCCCCTCTCACCCCCTAAAGGGCCCATCTCAATACCAAAAGATTGCCAAATTCCGGTAATCACGGCCACACAGGTAGAAACTGCACTCTCCAAAGCTAAGAATACAGCATCCATGGGACCAGATGACATCCCAGGCTGTGTACTACATGAACTACAAAATGAACTGGCACCTCACCTAAGTGTCATGTTTAATCATAGCCTCACCTCAAGCTTTGTGCCCACTGAGTGGTGCACAGCTACAGTTATCCTACTCCACAAGGGGGGGATCCGCCTTGGATCCCAGGAACTACCGTCCCATCAGTCTGACAAGCCTGATCTGCAAGGGCATGGAACGCATTATCATGGAACTTATAAACAAAGACATTGTCAATCTTCAAACACTGGACCCCACCCAGTCTGGGTTTCTGAAGGGCCAATCTTGTCTCCTGAATCTGACTGACTTCTTTGAATCAGTCTCCACAGCTGTGGACGAGGGTAAGGCGGTCCACACAGCCTATCTGGACCTCGCCAAGGCCTTCAACAACATCCCCCACTCTGGAATCATAGATAAACTTACTAAGCTGGGTATAAATCCCTACGTCACTCGATGGGTTGCCAACTGGCCTACTGACGGAACCCAGACTGCAAAAGTAGCCGACTCCAAATCCAGCTCCAGACAAGTGATAAGTGGAGTACCTCAGGGTTCAGTTCTGGGATCACTCTTGTTTGGCATCTACTTCTCTGAAGTACAAGCCAACACTAAGGGACTCTGGCTAGCAAAGTTCGCAGATGACTGCAAACTGGGAGCCATTAATGAATCCCCAAATGATGTGGATATTCTACAAAAGGGCCTTACAGAAACAGATGCCTGGTGCCAGAGCCATGGGCTCAAGCTTAATGCCAAGAAATGTACAGTTATCCCCTTTGAAAAAAAACACGTGCCCATAAATTACCACATAGGTGGCAGTACACTAAACATCGAAAGTGTGATGAGAGACCTAGGGACACAGGTGGACAGTGGTCTCACTTTCGATAACCACATCACCACAACATTCAGGAAATCCTTCTATGTGGCACACCTCATCACTAAGTGCTTTTCATCCAGAAAAAAGGAGGTCATTGTCCCGTTGTACTCATCTCTCATTAGACCTATTAGTATAATGCCCCATTTGGTATGTACCTCACAAGACATCTGCAACAGCTGGAAAGGCCACAGAAATACCTCACTAAAAGAATCACAGGCCTAAAGCAGATGCCATATGCTGACCATCTAAAAACACTCCAGCTATACTCTGTGGCATATCGTCTACTCAGAGGCGATCTCTGCTCAACATACAAGGCCATGTCAAACCCTGAGCTGTTGGACATGCTACACTTAAAGAAATCCCAATCCCTCAGAGCCACATGCTCCAGGGATCTAAACCTTGTCATCACAATGAACAAAACATGCTGGAGGGATAGGTTCCTGACCCAGAGGCTCCCCATACTCTGGAATAGACTGCCCATACATGTCAAGCAGAGCGCCTCCTTGGCCCACTTCAAAAGGAACCTTGATGATTGGATGGGAGATAGGAAATACATCCCGGGGATCATGTCAGTCTCCCTGCTAGACAGGGGTCCAGAGAAGTAAATATTGCGGGAAGAAATATCCAGGGAATTGTTATAGCTATGCTTGTATAGGCTCTAGGGCCGATAGCCTAGTACCAACCTATGAACCTATATGTACTTCTCACACAGAGATGTTAAAATTTTGTTAGTATCTGTTAGCCTGGGAATTGAAGGCAGGTGACAAAGAGTGATGTCATCCAACCTGACCCAGCAGTAATGTTTGATAGTAATTTAAGAACTCTCTCAGAGAGACTCTGTGTGCATTTTGTATCTTGTCTTGGACCTAGAAACATCCACTCATCATCATCTGTACTTGCCTTGCTAATACTAAGTAACTAGGGAAAAGTAATTTCTCTTAGATACAGATAGGACTATATTAAAGATTAGTCTAGATGTTTTCTGTATTTATTTGAGATTGTCCTGCAATATTGTT
Organism: Protopterus annectens; assembly: GCF_019279795.1. Classification (NCBI taxonomy): domain Eukaryota; kingdom Metazoa; phylum Chordata; order Ceratodontiformes; family Protopteridae; genus Protopterus; species Protopterus annectens. The sequence continues at coordinate 1,396,971,332 of NC_056725.1, forward strand.
TTAAAATATTTCCTGTGATTCTGAACTCTGTAGTTACTGTGTTGATTGAGTACTATCTTGTTCTTTTATTTATTATTAAATATATTTAAACCTATCTTTGTGATTGATATCTGTGAGACATACTTAAGCTCTTAGGGTACTTGCATATGTATTTGGTGACACTGTACAGGCCACTCCTAAATAGCCTTGCTCTTGGTCACACTTACCATTTGGATAATAGTAACATTACACAGTAGGATTGGTCACCCTTTGGGAAGGGCCTTAAAGTAGCTGATAAGGAGGGGTTGGTGGCAGTGATAACTACCTTATAGTTTGGGCAGAAGGGGGCATAGCTAGTAAACCTGTGCCAGCCTTTCCCAGGTGTGTGTGTTTGCATACAAATCAAATCTCAAAGTTTGTGCGTGTCAGCTACTTGGGCAGGGACACGAAGCACTGGATGGACAGAGAGGGTGCTGAAGGTCTTGGCTTGACCCCTCAGCTGAGATCTTAACCCTACAGCTGTGCCAGTGGGGAGTCTCATTGGGGATCTGGAGAAAGAGGGAGAAACCAGCCCCAGACTGATCTATGTGTGCTCTTAATGGAAATTGTACTTTACTGTGTGTGTAGTTATCCTCCCACTGTGTACATCCCTCACTGTTGCCAGTGGTGAGGATTGTGGCTCCTTGATTACTGGACCAGTGCAGGAGTGTCACACTTCTCATAATTAAAGGGATTGTATCCAGAAAAAACAAGGTCATTACCCATCTTTACGACCCCCTCATTAAACCAATAATTGAGTATAACACCCTCTTTGGTATGTACCTCTTCAAACATCTGCACCAACTGGAAAGGCCACAAAAATACCTCACAAAGAGAATCCATGGCCTCCAAATCTTGTTATATGTGGACAGGCTCAAATCATTATCACTCTACTCGGTATTGTACAGATTGCTCAGAGGTGATCTGTCTTTCGCCTATAAGACAATCTCGAACCCTGCCCTACTAGAGATGCTACACATTCATAAGTCTAACTCCTCACTTATTACCCGCTCAAAAGCCTGAATCTAATATGCAACATCAACAAAACCTACTGGAGAGAGATGTTTGTCTCCCAGATGCTGCCCAGTCTCTGGAACACACTTCCCATACATGTCAAACAGAGTATCTTGCTGACCTTCTTCAAGCACAACCTTGATGAGTGGATGGGAATACACAAATTTGTCCCAGGGATTTCACCTGTGTCCCTCAGTGACGGGGAAGACAGGTGCTGACTGAGACTGGTTTTTGGGGATAAACTACTGGCTAGGCTTGTAAGGGCCACAGGGCCATTAGCCTAGTAACCTCCTATGATCCTATTTAGTTAAGTAGGATTTTCTAGCTGCAGTCCTCCTAGTTTTCCTCAGATTTTAAAAGTGACCTCAGAGAAAAGAGTAATAAGATCCTATCGTACATAATTGTCAACCTGAGTGTTTGCAGGTTTGAGTGTACATGGAATCTCTCATTCTAAGTCAAAAGATCAGCATGTTGTGTCAAGGAATGTGGTAAAGGAAGAGACTAGACAAAAGATAGCACAAACTAAGAAACTGGAAACTCTTGTCTATGGATATGGATAGCAAGATACATAAAGTAAAAAATGTTTACTCCTTTTACTTTTAGACACAAGTCAGGCATATTTTTATTAACCAGAAATGTTGTGGATAATAATAGAGTTGAAGGATTTTATCTGGGAGGGGAAGAGAGCAAGGGTCAAATGGAAGAGGTTGATCTTCCCAGTAGAACAAGGAGGTTTAGGATTACCTGATCTGAAATGATATTTTAAAGCTACACAATTAATGCTCTTACATGCATCACAAACAGAAAACTACAATTCAAAGTGGAAAGGAATGATGATGATGAAGTGGGGGTGGGGGTGTACTTCAAGAAATAAAGAAAGTGTGTGATTTTGGACACAGATCATTAAGAAAAATAACAGTCATACAGAATACTATACACATAAAGTAAGAACTAAGCCAATATGGAATGGAGAAAGGAGATTCTGCTGTTAGGGAAGATTGCAACTAGGAGTACATAGAACAGGCAAGAAGAGACTGGATTTTACAGGAGGAACCTGGCAAAGGAACAAAAGTACTGGGAACAAATAATTAGAGGGGGAAAAGTAATAGAATGGGAAGAAGCCAACAAGACATTTGGATTGCTGCGGCTAGTCATTGCTTTCTCCCTCAGGGATTGATATCAGAGTTTAGACAAAGAGATACGGGAATCCTAAATGAATGACCTGCACTGGCTGAGTTTATAACTGAATCAGAACAGAAGCTGCTATTAAAAAGGATAAACAGCAGGGCATATAAAATAATGCAGGACAACTGTAGGAATCAGTCAGACAGGGTCACAAAAATTGTGAATTGCTCATCAAATCTCTCTTCCCAAAGAAATTAATAGGAGGAAATATGTATGGCTCTGAAATATGCAACAACATCTAGAAGATCCAGGATCTTTGCTGGGAAGTGCCTGCAGAGATACTTCTATACCTCAAAGCAGACTCCAAAGAATTTTTCCTCACGTAGATGGCAAATGTTGTAGGTGTAAATGGGATATGTTCTCAGAATGTAATGAGTTGCCAGACTTTAAAAATTTCCTACAGAATACTCTCAAGAATACTGGGTGAGCAAATGAGTGCAACTAAGGAAATTATTTTTTTGAGATGGTATACAGGATTGTGCACTGCCTACACAAAGTAAGGCCTTATTAAGTTTAATTTTGGTGGCTGCCAAAATCAAGGTCTCAACCAACAATACTTGCAGTAGTGAATATTGTAACAGACATAAAACAGGAAGTGGGTTGAGAAAAGGGTAAGAGCAAATTGCATAAAAAAATGGAAATTTTTAGAACAATACATGCAGAAAAATCTTCTGGAGAAGGAATGGGGTTTAACAGAAGCCTGGAATTAAACAATTTATGTAATGCTACTTTAATTATATGATATATAACAACGCATGTGATGCATAATGTTTGTAAATGCGAACTTGGTAATATGATTTGATTACTTTTATATAAATGTAAGTTTGCCTGTGTCAGAAATTATAATTCAGTAAAGGTGTTTAAAAAAACATGTGTTGAGGCACGGTGTGGGATTCCTCCCTTGCCATGTCTATCAGAAGGGATAAACAATGTTGTCTTGATAAAAAATAGGGGGATATTAGCAGCATTTTGGCATCTTTTACCTACTAATTTCTCGATCCCCTGAGAGAGACTGGAAAGTATGCATGCAGAATCAGATTTGCTCAACTGTAGAAGGTTCCATTGCCCAAGCCTTCCAGTTTGCACTCTGGAGCACAGTATTTCTCTGTCAGTTAACTATCTCCTTCACGTTTGTATGCTGCTTGCTGTCACAACTGACTTGTATAGTGAAACTGCCCGAGCAAGCCCCAGATGTCCTGTGCTTCTGTGGCCAGCATCTGGGTCTTGGCAACCTGACTAAAAGACTGCCTGGATTTTTTTTTCTGTCTGTACCTGTGGAATCCACCACAAGTGCTTCTGCATCACGCATAGCACCATGGGGACATGCCACCATCTGCTATTCAGGTACAACTACAACTTCTTTACATGCAACACTGCAAGAGGGACCATAACGATGGCAGATGCCATGTACACTAAGAGCATTATGAAGCTTCCCATAGAAATCGTAGTGTTATGGGGAATGTTCTAGATCTACTTTGCCCCAAGAAAAGAATGCTGTTTGACTGCTGGAGTTCAGAAGACCCCCCCCCCCCTTCCTAAAAAAAAAAAAGCAATGTCAGTGGCACAACAAGTAGCACACATGACTTGGTGCAGAAGGCTGTGGCCTCTATTACCACACCAGTTAGATGGATTGTTGACAATTGCAGTACAGTACAAGGTGGGGGGGGGTGCTGCACTCCTGAATATGTCATGCTTCGGCTGAGATGTCAAACAAAGCTACCACTGCATAAGCTGGTGGTAGCTCCAGTACATGTAAAACTTCCCATGGAACCCAATGTAAACAGTAGGAGAAGTTCCTGGATGCCCTGTCCAAATTTCTCATAGTCATATAAACAATACCTTGGGTCTCCTCTGAAAAGAGTCTGCTAACACAGTGGGACTAACCTGGTTAACAAAAGTTAAATCAAATCAAATAAAATAAGTGTCAGATTTGACTTGGGAAGACAGAGACCCAGATATTGACAGAATTGCACTGTATTTGACAGCTTCTTCTCCACATCATCCTGTGACTGACCCTGAACCAGACATTCATCCATAAGAGACAGATGTGAACGCCTCTGGTTCTACAATGAGCCAGACACTTGTTAAATACCTGGTATAGTAAATAAACCAAATGGCAAGGAATTAAACTGACAATTCAAACTCCTGATTTGAATGTAAGAAAATTGTCTATGGTTCTAATGAATGACAATATGAAAGCAGGTATCCTTTAGATGAAGGGTGGCCATCACAGCTTGGGGCAGCAGAAAGCATCAACATTCTGAACTAGAGGACTTTTAGAAATTTGCTAAAGTTTTACAAGTCTAATGTAAGCCTCCAGTGCCCATCATTTCTTGCCACTATGAAGGGTCTTGAGTAAAACCCTTTCCCCTCCTCTCTCTCAAGCATTTCTCTATGGCACACTACTGCATTAGATCTTGCAGCACAGGCTGTACCAGACACCTTCTGCAACTGGCGGAATTCCCTGAAAATTAAGTTTTGATAGAAATTGCATTCTAGATCCTAGGAATGTAACCTGCAAAACCCATCCGTTTCTTGTTATTTTTCCTACTGTTTATAACAAAGGCCAGACAACTTTTTACTTTGTCAGGGCTGTCCAAGTATGCAATGGGTTAATGATGGCTGATGTGGGGTTTCTGGAGGAGAATGGGGGGCATGAAGCAGTCATGAATGTTTCCTGTCTATGCCTTGCTCTGGAGTACACCTAGACTTCTCTAACTGGCCACCATGCCACTTTCTTTTCTGAAAAGCTTACTTACCCCTTTACCTGCTTATGTTTATTTACCTTGGTGTTGGTAATAAATTCCAATTCTGAAGGGATAATGTCTCTAATATCTTGGTGCAGGAGGTCAAAACAAGAAGTTATGTACTCATCATAGCATTCGATGCATGTAGTCCATCTCACCTCACATTCTTACCCGTGGGGTTTGGAGCCGAATATCGGCTCCGACTCGGCCAAACTTTTCTAGCTCGAAGTCTTTCTATTGGCTGGGCTAAGATGGTATCCCATGCTGCACTGCTCTATATCCCCAGATCTAGTTTGCTGTGAACACCAACACTCATATTCCATGCATAACACCACCCAAGGAAAGGAAGAACAAACCAAGAGTGAAGGGAGCTCTGAAAACCAGTCCTAACCTCCAGATCCTCCAGGAAGGGGGAAGGTGGGGGGGTAAAGTAAGAATGTGAGGCGAGATGGACTACATACATCGAACGTTATGGTGAGTACATAACTTCTTGATGTTATGTAGTCCAATCTCGCCTACATTCTTACCCGTGGGACAGCATCCCCAGCACCTAAATCCTGGGAGGCTCAGTGGAAATACTCCTGAGCACTATGGAACCAAAGGAAGACCTGCCCCTAGATACCACGTCCAACTTGTAATGAGTAACAAAAGTGTGAGGAGATGCCCAAGTAGCCGCAGCACAAATATCATCCATAGACAATCTGGCCCGATAGGCTGTAGATGTAGATACAGACCGAGTAGAGTGAGCCTTGACCGGGAACGGTAGATCTTTACCCCCTGAGGAATAAATGAAAGAGATGCAACTGGATATCCACCTGGACAGAGTGATTTTGGATACAGGAGACCCAATTCTGTTTTCCGAAAAGGAAACAAACAACTGGTCAGATTTTCTGAGATCTTTGGTTCTGTGCAGATAAAAACGTAATTGTCTGCGTACATCCGATTGATGAAATTTAAATTCTGCCTTGTTTGAGAACTGGGGAAAAAACACTGGTAACTCAATAGATTGATTAAGATTAATGATTGATGCCACTTTGGGAAGAAAGGAAGGGTTCGGTCTGAGAGAAACCCTGTCCTTGTGAAAAATCAAGTATGGGGGTTTTATAGAAAGAGCTTGAATCTCTGAAACGCATCTGGCTGATGTGATGGCTACTAAAAAGACAGTCTTCCAGGTCAAGAATTTTAAATCACAAGTAGCTGCAGGTTCAAAGGGTGGTGAAGTTAAGAGCCAGTAGAACAAAGTTTAAATCCCAAGGCATGATAGGTTCCGAAACAGGAGGACGGAGTAACAGAGTGTCCTTCAGAAAAGCCTTACAGAGTCTGTGAGCCATTAGACTAGGCTCATTAGCGACATGAAAGTTAGAAATCGACGCCAATTGGACTTTTATGGTGGCGGATGCTGAGCCCTGACAAAAAAGCATAGACAAGAACTCCAAAACAGAAGCAATTGGAGCTGTGTAAGGGTCAATCCCTTGGGTATGAGCCCAGACTGAAAATCTCTTCCATTTGCTGGAATAAATCTTCGTAGTAGAGGGCTTATGAGAGGAAGATAAAATATGAACTACCTCCGACGAAAAATGATGAAGTCTAACTAATGATGGAAGTGGAGTAGCCAGGCTGTCAACCGGAGGGTCCAGAGACAGGGATGGAGCTGCCCTGATATGTGTGTCAGTAAATCTGGTTGTGGGTCCAGAATCCAAGGCACGTCCACGATGTAGGGATGGAGAAAGGGGAACTAAACCTGATGAGGCCAGTGTAGGGCAATCAGAATCATTCTGCTTCCCAAGGATTGCGCTTTCTGAATCACTTTTGACAGCAAGGGAACCAGAGAAAAGGCATATAGCAGACCGGAGGGCCAATCGTGGATTAGAGCATTCCTGGGTGATTCCCCCTGAGGGGGGATCAACATGAAGTAGCTGCTGCATTTGGCATCGAGAGGGCTGGCAAAAAGATCGCAGCAAGGCTGACCCCATCTGCGGAAGATCCTTTCCACAACTAGACGGTTTAGGGACCACTCGTAAGGCATCAGAATAGCTCTGCTTAGCCTGTCTGCGATCACGTTGGACTTCCCCAGAATGTGCGTTGCCACCAGAAAACATTGGGAAGATACTGCCCACTGCCACACTTGCATGGCCTCTCTGCACAGGGGATATGACTTGTTTCCTCCCTGCTTGTTCAGATACCACACCACTGACATATTGTCCAAGTGGATTGCAATAGTCCTGAGAGGGAGAAAGCTCTGAAGTGCCTGCAACGCAAGTAGCACAGCTCTCATCTCCAGGACGTTGATATGCAAATGTATCTCGTGCTCTTGCCACGTGTCTTGGACTGTCCTGCCTAGATAATGCCTCCCCCGCCCCATCTGGGAGGCATCCGTGGTCACCATGGCAATCGGGGGCAGTGGAGCGAAGGGTTTCCCCGTGTCCGGATTGTTGGTGCTAAGCCACCAACTGAGATCCTGTTTGCACCTGTCCGTGAGTAGAATAGGGTGAGAAAGTGGAAGCCTTTGGAGAGACCACTGAGCAAAGAGGAGCCATTGAAGGAGCCTCATATGTAATCTTGGTAGAGGGACTAACATAATTGTCGCAGCCATAGTCCCCAGGAGTTGGAGAACCCATCTTGCCTTCGCTCTTCTCAGAGGGAGCAGGGCGTGAACTTGTTACTGTAAGGCTCTGATTCTTTCCTGTGGTAGAAACGCCCGCATTTGAACGGTGTCTAGTTCTGCACCTATAAAAATGACACGCTGGCAACAAGGCAGATTTTTCCCAGTTCAATGTTATGCCCAACTGTTGACAGAGAGTGATGGTGGTGTCCCTGGTCTGAATTAGTAGATGCCTGGTGGTGGCAGTGAGGAGCCAGTCGTCCAGATAAGGAAACACCTGGAAACCTTGACATCTCAGGTGAGCCGTCACCACCGGCATACATTTGGTGAACACCCTGGGGGCTGTGGTGAGACCAAAGGGCAGGGCTCGAAACTGAAAATGACTGTCTCCCAGCTGGAAGCGTAGGTGACTCCTGGATGCCCTGTCCATTTTGATATGGTAGTAAGCATCCTTGAGGTCGATGGAGCACATCTATACTTCTTTTCCCAACAATGGGAGAATTGACTGCAATGTGACCATACGGAACTTGGACTTTTGTACATGGTTGTTCAATCAGCTGAGATCCAATATGGGTCTCAGGTCCCCTGTTCTTTTCGGCACCAAAAAGAATCTTGAGTAAGTCCCTAATCCGATCTGGTCTGTGGGGACATGCTGGATGGCTCCTTTTCCTAGCAGCTTTGAAATCTCTGAAGCCACGTAATCCCTTTGACTGGGTGGAACGTCCGGGATTTTCCTGACTGGAGGGGGATCTGACGAAAAGGGGATGACATAACCTCCGGAAATTATTCGTAAAACCCATTGGTCCTGGGTGATTGTTTTGCCAGGCCTCCGGGTATAATGATATTCGACCTCCAACTTGCTCCGAAAACGCACAGTCAGGCCTCCGATCAGGAGCGATGGTAGGGAGAACTGCGAAAGGAATCACGGTCTCCCGAGTTGCGGGGGCCGCCTCTGCCTCTAGGGCGGTGTCTTCCTGAATAACCTCCTGCTCCTCTGCCTCTGGAGGGGGGGTTCATCTTGTGCACCGGGAAAAAACCTCTGTGATTTTTTGAACCACATTTTTCCACCCCTCTGGGCCTTGGGATAAGGCCTAGAGGGAAGGAAAAAACTGACCCCTACAGCAGAGTTTTTTCCTCCTGCTCGCACTTGGTGAGGGTGTCTTTCACCTTGGTTCCGAACAAAGACGAACCATCAATGGGGGCGTCGGTGAATGAAGACTTGAAGGCCTCCACGAAATGACAAAGGCACATCCAGGCCTGACTCCTAAGGGCGACTCCTGAGCTTGCTGCCCTACTCGCTTCCTCGGCTGCATATAAAATCAGCCTCATGGAGGAGTTAATGATGGAATTGAGGGTAGACATCTGGGTGTTAACCGCCTGGGCCACCGCCTCAGAAACATTACCCATGAGAGTATCTCCAAGCTCCTTGAGGAGATCTCTCCAGAGCCGAGTAAAGTGAGATAAGTAGTTCAGTGACCGTAAGGTAAAGGATACTGATGAAAGGGTATGCTTCCTGTACTGGTCCATGGCCCTAGACTCCTTGTTAAGAGGATGGACGGAGGAAGAAGTCTCGGCTAATTCCTTCTGGGTGGCCGCTGCCATCACCATGGCATCCACAGGGACTCCCTTGGACAAAAATTCCTTACCCGGGGGAGCAGACAGAAATTTATTGGGTCTCCTGGGGACAGGTTACACAGAATCAGGGTTCTCTCACACCCTCCGACAAATCAAATCCAGGAGCTCGTCGAAGGGTGGGGACACCCAGGAGGCGGAGAGCTGAGCACCGAAGGCCTTCAAGAAGACCGACTCCTCCTCCTTGGAGGGGGCTTTGGATGGCCAGTCACCTCTTTGTTTCAATATCTCTAGGATGTCAGAGAAAGAAACATCCTCAGATGATGACTTGGGGGACCCCTCCGATTCCTCGAGGTCAGTATCTGAAGTGAGAGACTCATCCTGGGAGTCTATGTGCTTCCTCTTGCACGTTTTGTTCTAGAGGGCTCATCAGGCAAACACTCTCAGGGGCCCTCAGAAACTTGGGGACCACTCATGGGGGTACCCTGAGGCCTTGGGGCTCTGCTGTCTAAAGATAGGTGGTGATCAGAGACCCGCACCAAAGTGGTAGGGGACAGAATGACCAAGCCGCATGATGTCGCTGACGATCTGGCCAGCGCGCTCTGCATGGCCTCAAAGGCTGGCCCCCCTGAATCCGAAGAACGACCAGCCTCTGAGGCCACGACAGGAGTCGGGGTTCCCCGTGCCAAAGCACCGAGAGGGAAACTAGGAACCGAGAGATGTCCCGAGGCCTCTCCCTTGGACCAGACTGAAGAATCCCCGAGTCCTGAATCCCATGGATGGGCCATCGGAACCAACCTGGAAAATCACACGGAGCAGAGCACTCCAGCTCCAAAGGCTGGGATGCGCTCGGAGGAAGAATCGAAGTAGGTTGCAGAATGGGCTCCGGAGTCGACTGGGACAGAGCCGAGAACAATTTAGCCAAAACCGGTGACTGAAGGAGTCTCTGCACCACCCTATCGACATCCACATCCGATAGTGTCCTGGAGGATTTGGAGGACAGGGAGGGAGATCGAGATCTCCTCTCAGGTGATACTTGCCTAATACTAGGCGATCGGCTCCGAATAGGTTCCAATATAATTGGAGCCGAGTCCGGTTCCATCATCACCGAACTTCCTGCGGCCCCGAGGACAGTGGAGCCGTGGATGTGAGGACAGTGGAGCCGAGGATGTCGAAGCTAATTTAATTACTTTCTCCGGTGGCTCCGAGGAGACTGAAGGAGCCGTCGACCTCTTTTTCGATTTAGTGGATCTAGGTTTAGAGCTGGAAGCAGATTCCAGACCCTCTTCGAACGAGGGTTTCAAAAGTCCCTTCAGAATTAACTTATTCTTTCTTCCCTGAAGTACCCTAGGACTAAATGCATGACAGAAGCTGCAACACTCCTGCAGATGGATTGTTCCCAGACAATAAACACATACCGAATGTCCATCGGTAATGGACATTTTATAGCCACACTTTGAGCATTTCTTGAAGCCCGAGGGCTTGTGCTCCTTAGAGTCTTTAGACATCTTAAGAAATTACCAACAATCACCAAGACAAGGATCACAGGTACTGAACCGACTGGAGAAAAACAGTCACAAACTACACCACACTGAGCGCAGGAAAAAAACTACCACTAACCAACTTTAACAAAACAATCCTCTGATACACGTACACACAAAGGGGACTAAGACTAAAACCTCTAATTTAAACTGTTTTAGATCAGAAGTTAGTACACACAGACAAGGGGGGACTAAGGCTAAAACCTCTAATTTAAACGGTTTTATACCAGAAGTTAGATAACAGGGAAGCAAGGGGACAGACTAGGTCCTCTAACTGAAACGGGCCTAGCCTGTTGGAACAGCTAGTGGGATACCACAGAAACAATCACACACAGACCGAAAAATTTCCAAAAATAACACCAAACTAGGAATAGATATTAATATAGCTTTTTGTTTGTAATAAATTCTCTCAAGAAGAAGAAAAAAGGTACTTAGCCACAGCCAAGAGTGAGACCACGTCTGAGCTACATGAGCGGCAAACGAGATCTGGGGATATACAGCATTGCAGCATGGGATATCATCTTAGCCCAGCCAATAGAAAGACTTTGAGCTAGAAAAGTTTGGCAGAGTCGGAGCCGATATTTGGCTCCGAACCCCATGGGTAAGAATGTAGGCGAGATTGGACTACATAACCTCAATTGCTTATGTTAAATAGAGGATGGGAGTGTTCTGAAAATGTATTTTGTTTTAAGGAAAACCCTGAAACAAAAAATCTAAGTCTTGAAAAATCTGACACAAATGTGGCAAAGATTCAAATGGAAATGGGAGCAAACAATTGCAAAAAAGATCAGCTTGCCAAATACAACCGTGGGCATGTATGATAAAAGTCTGAAATGCACATTTAAAAAAACTGTCGCATATAACAGTTGGAAACAATGGCATTTTATCACAATGGCTATGCTACCCATATTATCTTGGAAAGTAAATACCCTTACAGGTACAGACAAAAGGGGAAAGAGTATTGAATTATATAATTGAAATGCAGAGTGCAAATAGCAATGGCGCAGAAAATGCATTTGGAAAAAAATGAGCATACGAATTTGATAAAGAAAGGATTTCGGGATGGATATTCAGCACAGGGATAGAGGGACAAAGGAAAAGAGGAGTAATAATGCTGATTGTTAGAGGGGCTCCAAAAGTGATATAAGTGGAAAAAAAGACATTAACGATACATTGATGATAGTAACAGGTTATAGGCAGGGTAGGGAAATTATGCTAGTATGTATTTAAATTCAATCATAGCAAATTTTAGTGGAATATAAGAACATTTTGGGAGAAATAACCAGCTTTCAGTGGGGGATATTACTTACAGGTAGGGACTGAAACTTGATTTGTAATATTGAGGATGTAATGGGGGGACCTAAAAGGGTAAATACAACAAAAGAGGGCATATTTTTGTATATATCATTCCCCAAATCACAATAATTGAGCTAGACTGGACAGAAATTATATTTCACAGGAACATGTGCATTTCATTGAAAACTTTGACACAAAGCCAATAACTATTTCAGATAATGAACTGATAAAAATTAAGAAAAACTTGCAGGGTAATGAAGTAAAATGAGAAGCTGGTGCTTTCCCCACCTACTATGAAAAAAAGAGAAGAATTTAAAGAATGGCTAGTGGAAATTATCTGAGAGCTTTTATGGAAGATAGAATTTTTTTCATAAGTGACAGCTAGAGTGTGGCGTAAAATAAAAACAGAGTTTAAAAATAACAAAAATATGGTTAAGTAGTAACAGAATTATTTTATAGTGGGTGTCAAAGGTTAAAGTATTGCAGAATAAGGGGACTAGCACAAAAGAGGTAAGACACAACTGCATGGTGCTAAAGATGACACAATGGAGTATTTGGATAATATGCATGACTTCACAAAAATCGCTGTTAAGCAACTACTTTTTGATAACTCCAGGGCAAAAAAAAAAGAGAACAATGACTTAGACAAGGGTTGTCGTCAAATTTAGTGAGCTTGTCACACGAAAAATAACCAGAGATCCTGTAGCAGTATTAAAGACATTTTGAAAATTTTATGAAACTTTGTATAAAGTAGAGAAATGTGGAAATGAAGAGTACAAATTAAAATGTGTATAGAAGACAACTATGCCAAGGTTAGAGGTAGATGGGGCACAACAAATAATAGTTAACAGAGGATATGATGAGATAAAACTGTGATGTATAATCAATTTGCAGAAAAGTCTCCAGGAACAGATAGCACTCTTGTGGAAGTTTAGACGTTAAGACCGAAGAAAGAGATGGTGATCTGAAGACTTTAACAGTATTTTTAAAGGAGGGGAAGCACTAACATCTTGGAAAGAAAAACTGTTGTGTCTTTATTACGTAAAGATGGCAAACACCCATCAGACCCAGAGTTACATAGACCTTTTTCAATTTTAAACAATGATTATAGCGTGTTCATGTCTATACTCAAAAGAATAGAAAACGTGTTGCCAAAATTGACAAATATGGATCAATGTGGTTTTGTGGAGGATAGGCAAACATTTCACAACATTACTACAACAATGATGATCTACGACAGAAGCAGAATGTAAAAAAGAACTGCTGTTGGTGGGTCTTAATGAAGACAGAACATTCAATACATTAAAGTTGGATTTTATGAGTATGGCAAAGAAAGCATCTGCATTCCCTAACACAATAATAAAGTTAATTAGGAGGATATACGAAAAACTGGAGGCAAGAAGTATTCCAGCCAAGACTTAAAGATGGAGGGTTCCTCTCTGATAGTTTGTGTTTGAAAAGAGGAAGTAGGTAGGGATGTCCTCTTTCTCCTTTATTATTTGTGTTATATGTAGAACCACTGCAAAGAAAATAATATACACAGAAATTCAATGATATAATTGGTATGCTATTTAAGGAAAGCTGACTTTATTTGCAGATATTTTGCACCTGATAAATCCAGAAAAGGATGGCAAGAATTAAGAAGGATACATTGATCCTTCCAATAAAACAAGGAGGTTTAGGATTACCTGATCTGAAGGGATATTTTACAGCTACACAGCTAAGGCTCATATTAATGACACAAAGACTCTATAATTCAAAGTGGAAAGGAATAATGATGAGGCGGGAGGGAAGTTCAAGAGAAACTGTAGGATTCTGGATGTAGATCCTTAAGGTGAGTAAAAAGAAGTTATGTACTCACCATAATGTTCCATTTGAGTAGGTAACTTTATTTGTCAGCAACCTGTGGGTATCGGATCCGACCTCGGATATGAGCCGGCAGCTTTCCAAACTAAAAGATCAGAGCTCTCAGCTCCTCCCCTTACCCATAATACCCTGCTACCTCCCTCCCCAAAAAAGAACAATCTAGCACACTCGAAGGAGGAACACTAACCTGATGCATGACAAAGGGAAACCTTCCTTCATAGATATAACCATGAAAAGTACAGTTTTGTACCTACCATAAATGTAGATGTCCGAACTGGATAGCATCTGCAGTCATAACAACTGGGTTGTCCTGTCGTCAGGCAGCCCTTCAGTCGGCCGGATTCCAAAGTCCGGGTCCGGCTTCGGCTGATGTCGCACTTCACCCGACGTCATCTCTGTTGGTCTTCGGGTATAAAAGCATCAGCCGACGCCATTTTCCTCAGTGTTTCTTGCCCCAGATGCCAGTAGCCCTCTTGAAGGCTAAAATTTGGATAGATGCCAATGTTTCCAAAAAGATAGAGGTAAACACAAAAATAAGCATGTATGTACATATATACAAACAAATACACCATAAAAGACTCCCCACCAGCTAGCTATTAGGAGGGTAAACACCCTAGGAGTACCACAGAGGGAAGGAGGGAGGGTAATCCTGACTGCAGATGCTATCCAGTTCGGACATCTACATTTATGGTAGGTACAAAACTGTACTATGTCCTTCATGGATGCATCTGCAGTCATAACAACTGGGTAGAATACCATAGCCAACTAGGGAGGAGGATAAAAGTAGATTATGGTGTGTTTAGGATCCCTTGCAGTACAGCAGTGGCAAACCCTGCTCGGGATCTGGAATATAGAGGCAAATTATAATGCTTGGCAAATGTATGCACGGAGGTCCAAGTAGCCGCCTCAATAATGTCTTTGGTTGCCACTCCTCGTAAGAAGGCTGTGGTAGTGGCTGTTGCCCTTGTAGAATGAGGTCTTATGTTCTGTGGAATTGGTTTTCCATGGAAGGAGTAACAGAATCGTATGCAATTTCCTATCCATTTGGAGATTGTCTGTTTGGAAATAGCTTTTCCTTCCCTTCCTGTTGCATAGGCTACAAAAGTTGGTCAGTCTTTCTGCTATTTTTGTTCTGTCCAAGTAGTAGCGTAGCTGTCTATGTACATCCAAGGTATGCAGTATTCTTTCCCTCTGTTTTGTGGGTTGGGAAAGAAGGTAGGTAGGTGGATTGCCTGGTTTAAAGACACTCTGGATACCACCTTAGGCATAAATGTAGGATTAGTCCTCATGGACACTCTATCTTGGTGGAAGATTAGGAAGGGTTGCACTGCCATTAAGGCCTGTAGTTCTGAAACCCTCCTTGCTGAAGTAATTGCCAGTAGGAAAGCAGTTTTCCATGACAGGTGTTGTAGGTCTGCTGTTGCTGCTGGTTCAAAGGGTGATAGTGTCAACTTTTCTAGCACAAAGTTTAAGTCCCAAGCTGGTAATGGTGGTTTCCTTGGAGGTTTTACATTCTTGATTCCTCTGAGGAACTGCCTGAGCAAAGGGTGCGAAAAACAGGTGGATCAAAGCTGTATTCTGCTGAAATAGCTGATGCATGTATCTTGATGGAGGAGTAGGACAGGCCTGAATGAAGAAGTTCGGCCAGATACTCCAGAATGTTAGGCATATCTATGTTTGACACATCTTTTCCTCTTTCCGTACTCCAAATGACAAACCTTTTCCATTTTCCAGCATAGTTCCTTCTTGTTGAAGGTCTGCGTGCTTCAAGAATAATGTCTTAAACTCTTTGGGAAAGTTCTGGATTAGCTGCTGCTATGTGATGTTCCATGCAGTCACTTGCAACGTTTTTAGGTTTGGATGTATGATGCTGTAGTTGTTCTGAGTTAACATCAAAGGCATCAGGGGTATTGGCCACATATTGTTCCGAGACATGCTCCTCAGCAGTGGGTACCAGTGTTGTCTTGGCCAGTTTGGAGCTATCAGGATTATCCTTGGACGTTCTTCCTTGATTTTTAGTAGTACTTTGTGTATCAAGGGAAGAGGTGGGAATGCATATGCTGTTAGGCCTTTCCAGCTGAAGGAGAGCGAATCCACTTTCCATGCTAGTGGGTGGAATGTCCTTGTGCAGAACTTTTGAGCTGGTGATTGAGAGGTGATGCGAATAGATCTATCTGAGGCATTTCCCATTTCTTTGAGATGGTCTTGAAGATGTCCGGGTGCAGCTTCCATTCGTGGGCATCCGATGTGGTTCTGCTTAATATGTCTGCTAGAGTATTTTCTTTTCCCGGTACAAATATTGCCTGTAACTGGATGTTGTAGCTGAGTGCCAGGGTCCACAGCTCCAAAGTCATTCTGCATAGGGGGTATGAATGAGTGCCTCCCTGTTTGTTGATGTACCACATGACTGTGGTGTTGTCTGTCCTTATCATCAACTGGCCCTCTTGGAGAAATGGTTTGAACTTTTGGATTGCCAGTTTTACTGCCAGCATTTCTTTTAGGTTGATGTGCAGGTGAAGTTGATCCTGTGTCCACAATCCTTGCACGCATTTGTCCAGCATGTGGGCCCCCATCCTAGGTCTGAAGCGTCTGTTGTGATGGTCTGGCTTGCTTGACATCTGCGAAAGGGTAGGCCTGGGTTTGACTGACATGCCTGAGCCCACCATAGGAACTCCTGCTTTAAGCATGGAATTAGTGGGATTTCTGTTTCTAGGCTGTGTCTGTGTTGGGACCATAAATTCTTTAGGTACCACTGTAGTTTTCTCATATGTAGTCTGGCAAATGGGACCAAGATTATGCATGATGCCATGAAGCCCAAGGCCTGCAGTACTTTTCTTGCTGTTAACTTGTTCAGTTTTGTTAGTGCCAAGAAGTAAAGAGGGAGTTCTTTTGTTTTTCTGTAGTCAGGAATGCCATTTGTTTTACTGTGTCCAATTCGCCAAGAACGTCCTTGTTTGGGATGGTATCAGCCTTGACTTTTGTAAATTGACTGTGTATCCCAGTGCTTGTAGCAAGTAAATGACCCTTTGTAAATCTGTTGTCAGCTTGCTTTTGTTGTCCCCTTGTAGCAGGCAGTCGTCCAGGTATGGGTAAATTTGAATTCCCTGTAGTCTGCAATGGCGATTACTGATGCCAGGCATTTTGTGAATACTCTGGGCAGTAGATAAGCCAAAGGGCAATGCTGAGAATTGATAGTGCTCTGATCCTGCAAGAAATCTGAGGTATCTTCTGCAGATTGGTCGAATGGGGACGTGCAGGTATGCCTCCTTGAGATCTAGAGTTACCAGCCAAGACTCCTTGCCCAGCATGGGAAGAAGTTGCTGTAGGGTCAGCATTTTGAATTTTGGGACAATGATGTATGTATTTAAGGTGGACAGGTCGAGAATTGGTCTCCAACTTTTTCCTTTCTTGGAACTAGGAATAGTCTTGAGTAGAACCCTTTCCTTGCTCTGCTGTTGGCACTCTTTCCACAGCTCTCATGTTTGCTAACTCCATTATCTGTTGTAGTGCCTCTGTTTTTGATTTGGAGGTAGATTTGGCATTCCTCTTTGACTGGTAAAGTGTGGAAGTGAAACCGTAACCTTGATCTATGGTTTGTAAAATCCACTTGTCTTTTGTTATGTAGTGCCAGTTCTTTGAAAATAAGGTTAACTTTCCGCCTAGAGGAGCTGCTATTTGTTCCCTGGTAGGCGGATTTACGGTTAAGTCACTGTGGTTGTGCTGATGTAGTGGCAGTGGTTGTGTCTGTGCCTCTGTTGTTACCTTGCCACTGTCGTCCTCTGTAGGCACCTCCTCTGGATTGGTTTCTGCCTCTGGAACGCCTATTCCTGCCCCTTTGAAATTTTGTGGAGTCAGGAAAGGACCAAGTTTTGGCAGGCCAGTTCCTGCTAAACCTTGGGGGTTGAACCTGCAAGAAATCTTTAACCGCTTGAACAGCTTTTGCCTTTTCTTACATTTACTTCATAACCTGCTGGGCAGGTGTACCAAACAAACTTGTCTTATCCATACGAGCATCTACCAACTTAGCCTTAACATGATCCGTAAAGCTTGCTCCTTTAGCCATGCATGCCTTCTTATCACTGTGCCAGTCATGGCTGATCTAAATGAAGCCTCCAGTGCATCATAGCCACATTTTAAGGAATGGTTGCTAACCTGTTGTATGTTATTTACCATTTCTAATACATATTTCTTATCAAGAGATTCATCAGTGGTTAGTTTTTAGTTAACTGATCAAGCATAAACTCTTGGTATTGTATCATGTGAAACTGACAGTTTAAAGCTCTAGCTGAGAGAGTAGCTGAAGTGTAGACCTTTTACCCCATCTGTCTAATGACCTTGCTTCCCTTTCAGAAGGAATAGGGTTTTAGCTATGGTCGTGCTACTGCCTTGGGACCCTGGGATATAGTTTCGGGTCTGCAAGTGGGGCCTTGTAAAGGTGGTGATGAGTATCTGGCACCCTGTAAAATCTGTCTGGTTTGGCAGGGGCTGGGGTAAAGAATCTGGAGCGGAGCAGACATCATTGAAAGCATCATCCACCACAGAGAGAACAGGAGGTATAGCTAAGGGCCTGTGCTGTGGGAGGTGCAGAAAGGTCCTAAGTCTTTTCTGGAGTCTGAAAATCCTGTTGCTGCCATTGGAACTGCTCTCATGGCATGTAAGGTTTCCCCAAAGGAGAATTCTTCTGGTGGGGAAGCAGCTGGAATGGATTCTTCAGCATCAGAATCTTCAAAATTGGAGAAAGGAGCCTCTGGCTGGTCAGTTATGTCTGATTCGTCAGCAGAATCATCAGAGGACACTGGCTCAGGGGCTCTGCCCTAGGTCTCTTCTCTGGGGGCTGAGAGGCCCTGTCTGGGTGAGATTGAGATCCTCTAATTAATGAAATTAAATCTTCTGCCAAAGTAAGCATTTGAGAACTAGAAGAGGGCCTGGTTGTGGGGGGTTTAACAGGCACTGTCTTAGTAGTCTTGGCTGCTTTAGCCCTGGCGAAGGCCTTAATGGACATGGCTGCTGGAGGCCTAGCAGCACCACGTGCTGGGGTAGAGACATCCAAGGGAATGGTGTCTGTTAAGTCAGTGGCAACCACCGTAGTGGATAAAATTTCTGAGGCCGATTCAAGAGTGGTAGCAGGGGCCTCAGTTGTAGAGATAGGTTCAGCTGTACTTTGATCAGTTTTCTCGGTTTCGGCCGAAACCGAGACACTCGCGGTTTGCTTAAAGTACAGTTTTGTACCTACCATAAATGTAGATGTTCGAAGATCCACATTGCTGCAGTCCTAACACTTGGGTAGTCCGCTGTCCCAGTCGGCCCGAATACCAAAGTATATGGCTGACGTCGGTCAAGGCGCATTAGTCTGACGTCAGGACGTCAGGGTACAAATGCGCATGACCGACGTCATATCCTCAGTCTTTTCTTGCCCCAGATGTCAGAAGACCCTAAAAAGATAAGGCTAAAACCAAAAAAAACACCACACACTCCTGCACCAAATATATATACAATATATACAAATTGACAAGAGTATAACCTCACCCACACAACCACCCCTAAACACAGAGGGGAAGGAGGGAGGGTAAATTGGACTGCAGCAATGTGGATCTTCGAACATCTACATTTATGGTAGGTACAAAACTGTACTATGTTCTTCATACCACATTGCTGCAGTCCTAACACTTGGGTAGAATCCCAAAGCAGAGGTAAGGGAGGCTGGCAAATCATAAGGAAGCAGGAGCTGACAACATGCCCTACAAAATAGCCGTGGCAAAAACAGCCCTAGATTTAGAGTAGAGAGGAAGGTGGTAATGCTTAGAGAAAGTATGCACTGAACTCCAAGTAGCTGCCTCCAAAATATCCTTAGTTGCCACCTCCCTTAGAAATGCTGTTGAAGTGGCAGTAGCCCTAGTGGAATGAGGCCTAATCCCAGCTGGAATCTCCTTGCCATGATGGGAATAACAAAATGCAATGCAAAACCCAATCCACTTAGAAATAGTTTGTTTTGACACAGGCTTGCCCTGAGAACTCAAAGCAAAAGAAACAAACAACTGCTGAGACTGCCTAAAATCCTTAGTCCTGCTTAAATAATAACGCAACTGCCTGTGTACATCTAAAGTGTGCAAAATCTGCATAAAAGGTAGGCAAATGAATAGTTTGGTTTAAAGCCACACTAGAAACCACTTTAGGCATAAAGGAAGGATTAGTACGTAAAGATACCCTATCCTTATGAAAAATCAGGAAAGGCTCAACCGCCATAAGGGCCTGCAATTCAGACACCCTTCTTGCAGATGTAATGGCTAACAAAAAAGCAGTCTTCCATGACAAATATTTCAATTCAGCAGTAGCTGCAGGCTCAAAAGGTTGTAGAGTGAGTTTCTCCAACACAAAATTGAGGTCCCAAGCAGGAGTAGGAGCTCTACGTGGGGGTCTTATATTCTTTGCCCCTCTAAGAAATTGCTTGAACAAAGGATGAGAAAACAATGGTGGGTCACAATCATAGTGAGCTGAAATTGCTGCAGCATGAATCTTAATGGAAGAGAAAGACAAACCTTTGTCCAATAACACAGTAAGATATTGAAGAGCCACACTCAAATTTGGCTCAGAAACATCCAAATCCTTTGCTGCACACCAAAATAAAAATCTCTTCCATTTTCCTGCGTACACTTTCCTTGTACTAGGTCTTCTGGCTTCCATAATCACATTCAAAACTTGTTGAGGAAGCTGAGACCTGCTATGGTTCAAAACAGAATATGCCAAGCTGTTAGATGAAGAGAGTGAAGCTTGACATTGAGCAGATGCCCGTCCTTCTGAGACAATAGGTGTGGAATCAAAGGTAAGGGCCATGGAGGCTTCCTTACCAGACTCCTCAGCAATGGGTACCAGTGCTGCCGAGGCCAATCTGGAGCTATTAAAATCATCCTTGGCTTGTCTTGTCTGACCTTTAGAAGTACCTTTGGGAGGAGAGGCAGAGGTGGAAAGGCATACACATGAAGATTTTTCCAACTGAAAGAAAGAGCATCCACTTTCCAGGCTGTGTGATGAAACCTTTGTGCAAAACTTTGGCAGCTGGTGGTTTAGTGGAGAAGCGAACAGATCTATGTCTGGAGTTCCCCATGACACTGTCAATGTCTGAAATACATGAAGATCCAGTTTCCACTCGTGGGGATCCATGATTTGCCTGCTTAACACATCTGCTAAGGAGTTCTGTGCTCCTGGCAGAAACCTTGCTTGAAGATTCAGCTGCAAGCTTAACGCAGTCTCCCACAAAATCATTGCTTGCCTGCATAGAGGATAAGAATGTGTTCCCCTTGTTTGTTGATGTACCACATGACAGTTGTGTTGTCTGTTAGAATCAACACCTGCCCTGGAAGAAGTAAATCCTTGAAAGCCAGTAATGCAAACTGGACTGCTAACATCTCCTTCATGTTGATATGTAGATGCTGCAGTCTGGCAGGCCACTTGTCTTGTATCCACTTTCCATTCAGATGAGCTCCCAAGCTGTGTCTGAGGCATCTGTCGTTAGAATCTGACTCGCCTCTGGCCGGGTCACAGAGAGTCCCTTGTTTAGGTGACATTCCTGAGCCCACCACAAAAATTCCTTTTGAATGCAAGGTATTATTTGAATGACAGTGTCCAAATCCTGGCAGTGCTGTGTCCATACATTTTGAGATACCATTGTAGCTTCCTCATATGCAGTTTGGCATTGGGAAGTACCAGAATACAAGATGCCATGAACCCTAAGGCTTGAAGGACTGTCCTTGCAGTCAGCCCGGACTGATGAGATAGTTGATGGAAGTAAAGAGAAAGATTCTTTTGTTTGTCCGGGGTTAAAAAGGCCATCTGGGTTGCTGTATTCAGTCTGACACCCAGAAAGCACATGTCTTGAGAGGGTACTAGACTGGACTTTATTTCGTTCACAGAATACCCTAGGCATCTTAGCACTGCTATCACATATTCCAAATGCTGAAGAAGCACGTCCCTTCCTTGAGCCAGAATCAGGCAATCGTCCAAATAAGGATAGATTTGTATTCCTTTTAGCCTGAAGAAAGCTATCACTGGAGCCAGAACCTTTGTGAATACTCTGGGCGCAGTAGATAAGCCAAAGGGCAATGCAGAGAACTGATAATGAGAATTCCCAGCTCGAAAACGCAGATACTTCCTGCAAATCAGTCTGATAGGAACATGAAGGTAAGCTTCCTTGAGATCCAAAGTTACCATCCAGTGATCTTTGCCCAGCAGAGGTAAAAGCTGTTGTAACGCCAACATTTTGAACTTGGGAATGTCCAGATAAGTGTTGAGGATAGACAGATCCAAAATTGGTCTCCACGTGTTCCCCTTTTTTGGTACTAGGAACAGGCGAGAATAAAATCCTAGGCCCCTTTCTGGCACAGGAACCGCTGAATGGCCCCTATTTGGAGCAACAGAGAAATTTGCTTGTGAGCCTCTTTCCTTTGTTGAGGAGGAATGTCTGGCATGCCTTTGAAAGGAGGCAAGGTATGGAAATAAAACCTGTAACCGTGGTGAATGATATCCAATACCCATCTGTCTTGGGTAATTAAACTCCAGTTTTCTTTGAAAAGTGCCAACCTTCCTCCCAAAGGCGCTGCCAGACGAGAAGATTCTGGCAGCTGAAAAGGCAGGTCATTGTGTCTGTTTACGAAAGGACTGACCCCTGCCCTCACCAGAAGACTGAGCAGGTGAACTCCTGTTCTAGGCCTAAAAGAACCTTGAGCTCTGCCTCTACCACGCCTAGACCTACCCCTAGACTGGGAATCATAAGCAGGATATGTCCACCCCTTGGTAGGCCAATTTCTACTAAACTTCGGAGGCTGAACCTGCAAAAAATCTTTAACAGTCTGCATAGACTTAGCCTTGTCTTCCATTTTCTTTAGAACTGCTTCCACAGGCGAACCAAACAACACATCAGATTGTAAAGGAGCATCTAAAATCCTTGTTTTCACATGCTCAGCTAAATTCTGATCCCTCAACCAGGCGTGCCTGAAGAACGAACCAGTGGCAGCCACCCTCAAGAGGCCTGCACAGCATCAAAACCACATTGCAAAGAATGCTTACCCACCTGTTCAGAAACATGAACTAAATCCTGCAACTCTTTACACTCAATACCTTCCGCCAAAGCATCTACCTTAGACTTTAATTGTGAAAGGAGATAATTTTGGTATTTCAACATGTGAAACTGGCAATTCAAAGCTCTCATGGCCAAAGTGGAAGAAGTATACACTTTCTTTCCCCATCTATCCAAAGCCCTAGCCTCTTTATCTGGAGGAACAGGATTTTTAACAACAGAAGCCTTAACACCTTTAGGCCCCTGTGAAACAGTTTCTGGGTCTGCCCTAGGACTCTTAAAAAGATACTTATGAGCTTCAGGCACCCTATAATATCTATCCGGTTTAACTGGAGCAGGAGGCAAAGAGTAAGGGTTCAGAGAAGCCTCTGCAAAAACATCCTCTACCACATCTAGAACAGGAGGTATAGCTAAAGGCCTATGCTGGGGTAGAAGCAAAAATTCCCTAAGCCTTTTCCTGGAATCAGAGAAATCCTGACCTTCCCATTTAAAATGCTCCCTCATGGAATGAAGAGTCTCTGAAAATGAAAAATCCTCAGGAGGAGAAGCAGAAGGAGTAGAATCATCTACATCAGAATCAGAGTAAGGGGAATACTCCTGCAAATCTTCAGCCGAAGACTCAGAAGCATCCGAACACTGCTCAAAACTCCCAAGCTCAGGTTCCACCCTAGGCCTCTTATCAGGAGGGGGCATAGAACCTCTAATCATTGTAATCAAATCTTCTGCCATCTTAAGCATATGCTTCTTAGGTACAGACCCTGAAGAACTAGGGGTAACTCCTGAAACAAAACCTGGCCTGCCCCTGGGAGAAGCCTTGGAAACAGCAGGAGGGCCTAACCACCTTAGGAAGGGAGGGAAGAACAGCTACCTGAGAAGCCCCTTCCGCCTGGCCTACCTCCTGAGAGGTCACATCTTGCAGTAATAAAGTCTCTCCCTGGGATTCCAAAGAAATTTCTGGCTGAACCCCTGGCTCCACCGAGCCCTCTAAAGAACCGACGTCCGGGACGGACGGTTCTTCCAGCCTAGGCTTTGCTGTTTTGTCCTTGCGCTTCTTTGAAGCGGCGCCGGAGCATCCGACGGCATTTTATAATTACACCGCTTCCCAAAACTAACCTGGCACAATCTAACGTTCTCTTTATAGTGGGTTTCTTAAATCTAGCACAAGAGCGACAGCCAACAACGTCGTGCTCAGGCCCTAAGCAAGGTATACACAAGGTATGGTAATCCCTATGAAGTATCTGTTTCCCACAAGAAATACAGTTATTCACTTTTTCTGACATCCGGTAAAATACTGAGGCAAGAAAAAATCAAAATAATCCCCAACGGGGTACTTAGCCAACTTGGATTCGGTCTGAAACTCCGACTTCGGAAAATCTCAGAACGCCAACCTGCACTTGCAAAACTGCTTCTGCATCGGACCATGCGGCAAAAAAGACTGAGGATATGACGTCGGTCATGCGCATTTGTACCCTGACGTCCTGACGTCAGACTAATGCGCCTTGACCGACGTCAGCCATATACTTTGGTATTCGGGCCGACTGGGACAGCGGACTACCCAAGTGTTAGGACTGCAGCAATGTGGTATGAAGAACATCCATGGTTTCGGCCGAAACCGCGGACCGCGAGTGTCGGTCTTTATCTTTGCGTTTTTTGGCAGATTGGGTAGTCGGAGGATCCGACGGCATAATGTACGCAAAATCAGAACCGAAAAACTGTTCTGCAAACTCCGACCGACGCCTAAGCGTTCGTCGGTTGAAAGAAGCACAGGCCGAACAGGCTGCTACGTCGTGGGCTGGGCCTAAACAAGACAGACAATAAGAGTGGAAATCTTTATGAGGTATTTGTTTCCCACAGGTTAAACAATTATTAACTTTTTCTGACATCGGCTGAGGCAAGAAAGAGTCCCCAACGGGTACTTAGCTTTAGAAGTCTTCAAGTAGTATTCGGTAGAAGTAATCTCTGGATCCGACCGACCGCACTTGCGAACAGCTTCTGCTTGCCACGCGCAAGAAAGACTGAGGAAAATGGCGTCGGCTGATGCTTTTATACCCGAAGACCAACAGAGATGACGTCGGGTGAAGTGCGACATCAGCCGAAGCCGGACCCGGACTTTGGAATCCGGCCGACTGAAGGGCTGCCTGACGACAGGACAACCCAGTTGTTATGACTGCAGATGCATCCATGAAGGACATCAAGGCTAGGGGGAAGGAGGGTGGGTCGGTTGCTGACAAATGAAGTTACCTACTCAGATGGAACATTATGTTGAGTACATAACTTCTTTATCTGAAGTAGTTAACTTCATTTGATCAGCAACCTGTGGGACAGAGTCCCCAGCTACCGAAAACCTTGGGCGGTCCTCGAGGAAGGATATTCTGGAGCACTGCAAAGCCAAATGCTGCCCTACTTCTGGATATCAGATCCAACTTATAATGAGAAATGAAGGTATGTGAAGAGGACCAAGTAGCCGCTGAGCAGATGTCATCTAGAGGAACTTTTGACCAGAATGCTGCAGAAGTAGCCATAGAACAGGTAGAATGGGCATGAACCCCCAAGGGTTCAACCTGGCCGGAAGCTAAATAAGTGTGCACGATGCAGTGGGATATTCATCTAGCTAAGGCAACTTTCGTAATAGGCTTTCCCAAAGATGGCTTATGAAAGACACAAAGAGCTGATCAGATTTCCGAGTAGTGCAATTGTCTGTGCACATCCAATAAGTGCAATCTGTATTCCCCTTTGTTCTGAAAGTTGGGGAAGAAAACAGGCAAGTTAATGGTTTGGTTGATAATGGATTCGGAGGCCACCTTAGGCAAGAATGAAGGGTTAGTCCTGAGAGACACTCTGTCCTTATGGAATACCAGACATGGGGGTTTCACACAAAGGGCTTGAAGTTCAGATACCCTTATGGCTGAAGTAATTGCAATCAGGAAGGCCGTTTTCCAAGATAAGAATTTTAACTCAACCGAAGCTGCCGGTTCAAAGGGTGGGCCAGTCAGTGCCTGAAGAACCAAGGTTAAATCCCATGGGGGAACTGCATTCTTTACCGCAGGTCTCAACAGAAAGGTGCCTTTCAAAAAGGTTTTGCACATCTTAGCGGACGCTAAGGGACCAAGGTTATCCCCTATGTGGAAATGGGAAATGGCCGCCATTTGGACTTTGACTGTAGAAGACACTGGCTCCTTGGTAGAAAATATGGGACAGGAATTCAAGAACTGTTGGAATGGGAGCAGTAAAGGGGTCTAAATCCCTATGTTTGGCCCAGATGGAAAAACGCTTCCATTTACTTCTGTAGATCTTCCTGGTAGAAGGTTTATGTGCCGCCACCAGAATAGATTTTACGGGAGACAAGATACCGGGAGTCCTAGCTATTAGTGGAACTGGATCAACCAAGCCGTGAGCTTGAGGTCATCCAGGTTTGGAGGCTGTAATCCCGCAGGATGAGAGATCAGATCCGGAATGGGATCTAAGATCCAAGGAAGAGCTACGCTGTGAGACTGCAGGTAAGGGAACCAGATCTGGCGAGGTCAGAATGGAGCTATGAAGATTATCTTGCTCCCCAACCGATGAGCTTTCTGCAGAAATTTTGTCATTAGCAGAAGAGGAGTATAAGCATAAAGAAGACCGGGGGGCCAAGCATGAACCAGAGCGTCTCTGGGGCTTTCCCCTGTTGGGGGAATTAGAGCGAAAAACCCGCTACATTTTGTGTTTGAAGGAGAAGTGAAAAGATCGCAGCAAGGTTGACCCCATCTGAGGAAGATCTGATTCACTACTGATGGGTTTAGAGACCACTCGTAAGGTGTAAGGATCGAGCGACTCAGCTTGTCCGTTAGAATGTTGGACCAACCCAGAATGTGCGTTGCTATCAGAAAGCGGCTGGTGGAAATCGCCCATCCCCAAACTCTCATAGCCTCTCGACAAAGAGGGTAAGATCTGGTTCCTCCCTGTTTGTTGATGTACCAGACTACTGCCATGTTGTCTGTCTGAATTGCAATAGTCCCCAGAGGAAGAAGGTCTTGAAGGACTTGCAACGCTAGAAGCACCGCCCTCATCTCCAGGACATTGATATGCAGAACGGTCTCTAAAGGGGTCCACGTGCCTTGGACGGTTCTGCCCATGGAATGCCCCCCCACCCGAGGCGAGAAGCGTCCATGGTCAGTGTGGCTTGGGGTTGAGGCATCACAAATGGTCTCCCTTCCCGCAGCAAAGCAAAGAAGGGAGTTCCTGCAAACCCTGCTTATGGGAATCGGAGAATCCAATGGGTGAAGGAGGAGAGACCACTGAAACTGAAGAGTCCATTGAAGGACTCTCATGTGCAATTGTGCCAGAGGTGAAAGGCTGATGGCTGCTGCCATGGAATCTAGGGCTCTCAGGACCAATTCTGTAGGTGGGGCTGGGGACTGTAGAAGCACTATTACATGGAGTGACAAGTTGCGCAACCTGTCTGCTGTTAGAACGGCTTTGGACTGGAGCGTATTTATCCTGGCCCCTATGAAATCCAGAATTTGCACAGGATGAAGAGACGACTTCTGAAAATTTATGGTAATGCCTAGATGCTGGGCCAAGGATAAGGAATAATCCCTGGCGGAGCAGAGCAGATGCCTGGTGGGGGCGGTGAGGAGCCAGTCGTCTAGGTATGGAAAGACTTGAATTCCCTGAAGTCTTGGGTGGGCTACTACAACTGCCATGACCTTGGTGAACACCATGGGGGTTGTGGTGAGGCCAAATGGGAAAACCCTGAACTGAAAATGACTGGCTCCTAGCCGAAAGCGGAGAAACCTCCTGGACCGTCTGTCCATGAGAATGTGGTAGTACGCATCTTTGAGGTCTATGGAGCACATCCAGTTGTTTTCCTGTAGAAGAGGGAGAATAGATTGCAGAGTGACCATCTGGAATTTCTCTTTGGCAATGAACAGGTTTAGAATTGACAGGTCGAAAATTGGCCTCAAGTCCCCTGTCTTTTTTGGCACCAAAAAGAACATGGAGTAATTGCCCAACCCAAATTGCTCTGGGGGGACGTGCTGGATGGCCCTTTTTTCTAGCAACTTCTTTATTTCTGAAGCCGCCGCCTCCCTCTGATTGGGAGGGACATCGGGAAGGCACTTTGTTAGTGGGGGAAGATTCAGAAAGGGGATAGCTTAACCTCTGGATATTATTCAGAGCACCCAACGATCTGTAGTAATGGACTCCCAGCTTTGTAGGTGCTCCGAAAACCTCCCCCCTACTGCCTCCAGAGGAGGACAGCTGGGCAAGCCCTCAGGGCTGCTGTGAGGGTCGGTCCGAGAAAGGTTCTCTGGACCCAAATTTTTTTGGTCCCCCTCTGCCTCTGGGCCGGCGTCCATCTTGTCCGCCTCTGCCTCTGAAGGACAAAGGGTCTGGAGCGGGACGAGACTGCTGGGATTTCTGGAACCACATCTTCTTTTGTCCTCTCTGGTTCCTTGAGAAGGACCTTTGAAGATTCGAGAAGCAGATCCCGAAGGCAGACAGCGTCTTCCCATCTTTCTCACTCTGGAGCAGCGTGTTGTGGATGGTTTTGCCGAACAGCGTAGAACCGTCAAAGGGAGCGTTTGCGAAGGATGCTTTGAAGGGTTCCGCAAAGGCGAAGCCAGGCATGGCATCGCAAGGCGACCCCTGCCTCGCTGGCTCTAGCCGCTCCCTCCATCGCATGGGAGAGAAGCCGCATGAAAGTGTTAGAAATTGACTTTAGAGTGGCCATGCGAGCCGAGAAGGTCTGTTTGTCCTTGGACGCCATGGACTCTGGGTGAGCTCCAGCATATTCTTTTATCAGATCCCGCTGGAGTCTAATGACATGTGCCAGATAATTCAGTGCTCTTATAGAAAAGGTGGCTGAAGCAAACATCCGCTTTCCAATACGGTCCATCGTCCGAGACTCCCTATCAGGAGGATGGACCGAGGAACTATTTTGCGCTTGTTCCTTCTTGGTGGCAGCTGTCACCACCATGGCATCTACTGGGGAACCTTTATCCCACGCCGGTTTGTCAGGGGGAGGACTAAGTATCTTGTCCAGTCTTCTAGGGATTGGCTCCACAGTGTTCGGCTCCTTTCAAGCCCTGGCAGTAATCAAGTCTACCAGGGGATCAGCCGGGGGGGACACCCAAGAGGTAGACGGGCCTGCGAATGCCTCTAGAAACACAGACTCATCCCACCCCCTTCTAATACGCAGCATTTCCATAATGTCTCCAAAGGAGATGTCTTCAGGGGGTGACCTTGAGGAACCTTCACCTTCCTCTAAGTCCATGTCCTCCGTGAGGGACTTGGGGGAGTCCAAGTGCCTCTTCTTGCACATTCGTTTGTGAGGGACCTCCGCGGCGGGGCTGTCCAAGGAGGGCTCACCAATGGGGTCCTGTTCTCCTACGGGAACCAGCTGGAGTGCCGGCGCAGGCTGTCCCTGGGGCCGGACGATGGAAGACAGGCCCAAATGCGAGGGTGTGAGAGGTGGATCCGCAGCCCAGACCGGGGACCTGGAACTCCTCGACAGCACCCTCTCCACCATGTCAAAAGCCGAGGGTGAACCACTCTCCCCTGGCTCCGAGAGTAGCCCCCTTGGCTCCGACATGAGGACCGTTGTCGGAGCAGACGCGATCGGACCTGAAAGGGGACTGTGCTCCAACCGAAATGGAGCCGAAGACACACTCACCCCTGCGGATCTGAAGACACACTCACCCCTGCGGATCTGAAGCTCGGCTCTCGGCCCTGAGAGGTCGGATCTGACACGCTCGAGGGTACGGTCGGCGCCGACTCACATCCAAAGACTCCAAAACCCAATAGTGAATCGGAGAAGGAGCAATTGGGGCAAAGAAAGGGGCCGAGCCCCCCCGGAGGGGGGGGGAGGCAAGAGCACCCCCATCTGCATTTGGGCCTGCAGGAATCAACGCATCATCCGGTCCATATCAGCGTCAGACATACTCCTAGTAGATCTTGAAGAGGTTGTCGAGGCGGGCCGGGAAGGCCGCCTAGATGACCTCGAGGGAGACCGGGACTCCTCCTCCGGCTCCGGAGAAAAGCGGGGAGAATGGAGTCAAGAGGTGGAAGAACTGGAGACCCTCTGGGGGAGTCAACTAATTTAGCGGGCAGAGCAGAAGGATGAGATTCTGCCCGCCGCTTGTGGCTCTTATACCAGTCCTTATCCCTATGCCTCTTCTCTTTGCTAGAAGAGTCAGGGGTAGAGTCCACGTTCCCCCCCGGGACATGCTCCTCAGTAATGGATACCAATGTTGTCTTGGCCAATTTGGAGCTATCAGAATTATCCTTGGACGTTCCTCTTTGATTTTCAGTAGTACCTTGTGCATCAAAGGAAGGGGTGGAAATGCATATGCTGTCAGGCCTTTCCAAATGAAGGATAGAGAGTCCACCTTCCAAGCAAGAGGGTGGTATGTCCTTGTGCAGAATTTGTTGAGCTGGTGATTGAGTGGGGATGCAAATAGGTCTATTTGTGGCATTCCCCATTTCTTTGTGATGGCTTTGAAGATGTCCGGGTGTAGCATCCATTCGTGAGCATCCGAGGTAGTTCTGCTTAACATGTCTGCTAGGATGTTTTCTTTTCCCGGTACAAATATTGCCTGTAATTGAATGTTGTAGCTCAGAGCCATATTCCACAGGTCCAGAGTCATTCGGCATAGGGGGTATGAATGCGTGCCTCCCTGTTTGTTGATGTACCACATGACTGTGGTGTTGTCTGTCCTTATCAATTGGCCCTCTTTGAGGAATGGTCTGAAATTCTGGATTGCTAGTTTTACTGCCAGCATTTCTTTTTGATTTATGTGCAGGTGTAGTTGTTCTGGAGTCCATAAGCCTTGAATGCACTTGTCCAGCATGTGTGCCCCCCAACCAAGGTCTGAGGCGTCCGTTGTGATGGTTTGGCTTGCTTGAATGTTGTGGAAGGACAAGCCTGGGTTTGCCTGGCATGTCTGAGCCCACCATAGGAACTCTTGTTTCAGGCATGGGATTAGTGGTATTTCGGTTTCTAAGCTGTGCTTGTGTTGAGACCATAAATTCTTTAGGTACCACTGTAGCTTTCTCATATGCAGTCTGGCATGAGGGACCAAGATTATGCAGGATGCCATGAAACCCAAGGCCTGCCGTACTTTCCTTGCTGTTAGTTTGTTCTGCTTTGCTAGTGCCAGGAAGTACAGAGGAAGTTGTTCTTGTTTTTCTGCAGTTAGGAATGCCATCTGTTTTACTGTGTCCAATTCTGCACCCAAGAATGTTATTGCCTGGGATGGTATCAGTTTTGACTTTTTTAAATTGACTGTGTATCCCAGGGCTTGTAGTAAGCAAATGACTCTTTGTAAGTCTTGTGTCAGCTTGGTTTTGTTGTCCGCTTGTATCAGGCAGTCGTCCAGGTATGGATAAATTTGGATTCCCTGAAGCCTGCAATGAGCGATTACTGATGCCAGGCATTTCGTGAACACTCTGGGCGCAGTAGATAAGCCAAAGGGCAATGCTGAGAATTGATAATGCTCTGATGCTGCAAGAAATCTGAGGTATCTTCTGCAAATTGGTCGTATGGGGACGTGCAGGTATGCCTCCTTGAGATCTAGAGTTACCAGCCAATGCTCCTTGCCCAGCATGGGAAGAAGTTGTTGCAGGGTCAGCATTTTGAATTTTGGGACGATGATGAATGTGTTTAAAGCGGACAGGTCGAGAATAGGTCTCCAACTGTTCTCTTTTCTTGGTACTAGGAAGAGTCTGGAGTAAAATCCCTTGCCCTGTTCTGTAGGTGGTACCCTTTCCACAGCTCTCATCTTTGTTAATTGAGCTATTTGTTTTAGGGCTTCTGACTTTTGATTTGGTGGCAGGTTTGGCATTCCTCTTTTTGCTGGTAAGGTGTGGAAATGAAACCTGTAGCCTTGGTCTATAGTTTGCAAAATCCAGTTGTCTCTTGTGATATAGTGCCAGTTTTTTGAAAATAAGGCTAACTTTCCGCCTAAGGGTGCTACTATTTGTTCCCTGGTAGGCGGTGTTAGAGCCAAGTCACTGTGATTGTCCTGTTGCAGTGGTAGTGGTTGTATCTGTGCCTCGTTGGTTATTGCCTTGCCACTGGCGTCCCCTGTAGGCACCTCCTCTGGATTGATTTCTGCCTCTGGAACGTCTATTCCTGCCTCTCTGATTTTTAGAGGAGTCTGGAAAGGACCAATTTTGGAAGGCCAGTTCCTGCTGAACCTTGGGGCTGTACGTAAGAAATCTTTAACTGTTTGTACAGATTTTGCCTTCTCTTCCATTTTCTTCATTACTTGTTGGGCAGGAGAACCAAATAGACTGACCTTGTCCATAGGAGCATCTAATAGCTTTGCTTTAACATGATCCGGCAAGACCTGCTCTTTCAACCATGCATGCCTTCTTATAACTGTGCCAGTCATGGCTGATCTAAATGAAGCCTCCAGTGCATCATAGCCACATTTTAAAGAATGGTTACTAACCTGCTGAATGTTATTCACCATTTCTAGAACATATTTCTTATCTAAGGAATCATCAGAGGACAGTTTCTTAGTTAACTGATCAAGCATAAACTCTTGGTATTGGATCATATGAAACTGACAGTTCACCATGCATGCCTTCTTATAACTGTGCCAGTCATGGCTGATCTAAATGAAGCCTCCAGTGCATCATAGCCACATTTTAAAGAATGGTTACTAACCTGCTGAATGTTATTCACCATTTCTAGAACATATTTCTTATCTAAGGAATCATCAGAGGACAGTTTCTTAGTTAACTGATCAAGCATAAACTCTTGGTATTGGATCATATGAAACTGACAGTTCAAAGCTCTAGCTGAGAGAGCAGCGGAGGTGTATACTTTTTTACCCCATCTCTCTAAGGACCTGGATTCCCTATCAGAAGGGAGAGGGTTTTTAGATGAGGTCAAAGCTACTGCCTTAGGCCCCTGGGAGATAATCTCCGGATCTGCAAAAGGAGCCTTGTATAAGTGGTGATGAGTGTCCGGTACCCTGTAGAACCTGTCGGGCTTAGCAGGGGCTGGAGGTAAAGTATCAGGAGCAGTGCAAACATCATTAAATGCATCATCCACAACAGGAAGAACTGGAGGTATAGCTAAGGGCCTATGTTGTGGTAAGTGTAAAAAGGTCCTAAGCCTTTTTCTTGAATCTGAGAAATCTTGTCCCTGCCATTGGAATTGCTCTCGCATGGCATGTAAGGTTTCCCCAAAGGAAAATTCCTCTGGTGGAGAGGCAGAAGGAATAGATTCTTCAGCATCAGAATCTTCATAAGTAGAAAGAGGAGCCTCTGGATGGTCTGTAATGTCTGAGTCATCAGAAGAGTCATCTGAGGAGCCTGGCTCAGGGGGCTCTGCTCTAGGTCTCTTTTCTGGTGGTTGTGAGGCCCTGTCTGGGTGAGATTGGGATCCCCTTATTAGAGAGATGAGATCCTCTGCCAGAGTAAGCATTTGTGAACTGGAGCTGGGCCTGTGAGAGGGGGGCTTAACAGGCACTGATTTAGCAGTTTTGGCTGCTTTAGCCCTGGCAAAGGCCTTTATAGACATGGCTGCAGGAGGCCTAGCAGCACCACGTGCTGGGGTAGAGACATCCAAAGGGATGGTGTCCGATAACTCTAGAGAAACCACATTAGTAGGCAAAATTTCAGAGGCCGATTCAGCTAGGGTAGAAGGGGCCTCGGTAGTAGTCATGGATTCGGCTGTAGATTGAACCGTTTGCTCGGTTTCGGCCGAAACCGAGACACTCGCGGTTTGCTTTACCGTGGTTTCGGCCGAAACCGCGGACCGCGAGTGTCGGTCCTTTTCTTTGCGTTTCTTAACAATTTGGGTAGTCGGAGGATCCGACGGCATAATGTACGCAAAGTCTGAGCCGAAAAACTGTTCAGCAAACTCCGACCGACGCCTAAGCGTTCGTCGGTTGAAGGAAGCACAGGCTAAACAAGCTGCTACGTCATGGTCTGGGCCTAAAAAAGGTAAGCAGTAAGAGTGGAAATCTTTATGAGGTATTTGTTTCCCACAAGTTAAACAGTTATTTACTTTTTCTGACATCGGCTGAGGCAAGAAAGAGTCCCCAACGGGTACTTAGCTTGTAGAAGTCTTCGAAGTTGTATTCGGTAATATTAATCTCTGGATCTGACCGACCGGCACTTGCGAACAGCTTCTGCTTCGGGCGCCACGCGGCAAGAAAGACTGAGGAAAATGGCGTCGGCTGATGCCTTTATACCCGAAGACCAGCAGAGATGACGTCGGGTGAAGTGCGACACCAGCCGAGGCCAGACCCAGACTTTGGAATCCGGCCGACCGAAGGGCTGCCTGATGACAGGACAACCCATTTGTTAGGACTGCAGATGCATCCTTGAAGGACATCTTATTCCTCCTATCCCTCACTGCCCGGGGGTTAAAGGCTGCACACACTTGGCAGCTCGAAGACAAGTGGGCCACCCCCAGGCAGAGAACGCATTGAGTGTGGCCATCCACTGGGGACAGCTTATGACCACACTCAGTGCATTTAGAAAAAATGGCCTTAGGCCCCTCAGCCATTGCACGTTGAAATGCGCCCACACACAGAGAGAAGGGGGGGGGAACTAAAAAATTTACACTAAGTACCACAAAAAACACTGAAAAATACAGATACAGAAAACTAAGGGCCTACTACACTCACACACACCGAAAAAAACACTAACAACTTTGAAGAAAAAAGTTTTAAATAGGTTTAAATACTCTCACCAACGCCAAGAGCTCGTCACCTAAGCTGTCAGAAGCCACAGCAAATGAGATCTGAGGACTGCAGGGAGGTAGCGGGGTATTATGGGTAAGGGGAGGAGCTGAGAGCTCAATCTTTTAGCTTGGAAAGCTGCCGGCTCTGATTCAAGGTCGGATCCGATACCCACAGGTTGCTGATCAAATGAAGTTAACTACTTCAGATCAACCATTATATAGAACATTATATTCACAAGGCAGCAGAAAGTATTCTAAGAACTAAGCCAAAACAAAAACAAAGAAAGGAGATTTTGCCAGTAGAAAGACTGCAAGCAAGGGTACGGAAAATAGGTAAGAGGGGGCTAGAATTTACTTGAGAGAACTGGCAAAGATACCACGGTATTGGGAGCAAATATGTAGAAAGTGAAAGGTAACAGTGTGCGATGAGACCAAGGCAACTTTGAGACTGCAGGCTAAAGACTCCCATCTCTAACAGAGATTGATACAGCAAAGACAAGGAAAGAGAAGGGAATACAAAGTGAAAGACTGGTTTTGGTAGAGTTTTTAGTTGAATCTAGAACAGGAGCTACTGTTAAAAAAAGCAGCAGTTACTAGGGTGTATAAAGCATTGTAGGAGGTTAGAAAAGATTGGGTAGAGAGACTTGTAAAGTAATACAAAACTGAATGGCTCCCAGATATGCAATGAAGTCTAGAAGGTTTAGGAGTTTTGCTTGGAAGCACTTGCATGAGTATTTTTACACCCCAAGCAGATTTCAAAAAATGTTCCTCCAGTAGACGGCAAATGTTGTAGGTGTGATAGGGAAGAAAGAGGTAACTGGGAACATATGTTTTGAGTGTGTAATGAGTTGTCAGACTTGAAAAAAAATCCCTGTAGAGTACTCTGTCAGAAATGTTGGGTAAGCAAATGGTAACTAAGGAAAGGATTCTCTTGAGTTGGAACACAAGATCTGATTTGCCTAGACAATAATTTTAAGGTCTTGTAGAGTTTAACTCTGTTGGCTGCCAAAAATCTGTTGCAAGAAAATGGAAATCAAATTCTAGACCAACTCTATTTGAAACACTGAACAAAGAAATAAAAGAAATGGAAGGATCTTTAGAAAAAGGGAAGGAGCAAATCACATAGAAAAAATGGAAATTGTGGGAACAATACATGCAGAAAAAAATGCTTGAGAGGAGGGGTGAAGTTTAAGGGAAGCCAGGAATTGAGCAACTTATGTAATGTTGGGCTAATGATAGCTATAAAGAAAGAACATGCATGATGTATAATGTTTATGAAGAAGAAAACATTAATATTTTCTTTTCTTTTCAATTACTGTAAGTTTGCCTAATTCTTATGAGTCTTATGTGATAATTTAATAAAGGTGCTTAAAAAATGCATATCTGACTGAACAGTTTCCCCTTTCACTCCAGCTTCTTAAAAAATACTGGGTACTGGTCCAAAGAGTAGCACCTTGTCTATCGGGTCATAAATAAGCTGCTCCTTGAAATCCTATGACAGGATGCTTCCTTATACCAGACATGCCGCTTAATCACTGAACTAGTGCTAGCAATCAAAAATGCTACATTAACAGCATCTCAGCCACACTTAAAAAAACACCATTAGAACAGTTTGGATGTCCTCTTGAAGGTTTGTTTTTATGGTATCATTGTTGACCCGTTCCCCCTGGAAAAAAAAGTTGCTACTACAACTTCCTGAAGGGGTCACCCCAAAACCTAACCATATCAACTACTATATCAGAGTTGCTGCCTTACAAACTTTCTTCCCAGACTAGTCAAAGACACTGCTCTCCCAGTCACTGGGAAGTGTGCTGGTGCCTGGAACCCATCACAGACTATTTTGCAGCAACCAAAGACACCACAGCTGGATCTGCCATAAAACTGTTGAAAAATATTTTAAATGAGCTTGTACCTTATAAAACTGATCAAGTCTGCTAAGAATGGGGGTTTAAGAGTCGGGTTCCAGGGATGCAGCCAGAAAAGCATTCTCTGAAATGTCTAAGGCTGGAAAAAATGTTTAGGGTTGTCCAAGCCTAAACTCTCAACAGATCTTTTCTGGACATCCAGCACTTTTCTAGCTTTTCAGCTAAAGTTATCAATCATGAGAGAGAAGGTGTTTTCAAATGAAATGTCTTCTGGAGGAGAGTCAGGGGATAAGGGCCCCACTCTTCAAAGTTACAGCTCAGAAAGGAAAGCAACTGAGATCTACAGGTTAGGTATTCCTCATCGGATTCAGAGAAGCCAAACTCCTGGAGGAGTTTCCTCCTTTCTCTTTAGTGAATGTGGAAGGCCTGCCCAACATTGAGAGCTGGCCCAGCTTGTCTTGCAGGCTTTGTGTGACATAAAAGTGCTAGGCCACATCAAACCAGTCTTAGAAGGATAAGGGGCATAAGATGTTGGAGTCTTTATTTTTAGAGGGAGTGACCTCCTTGGAGTTTATGGGCACCAGACTTCCAATTCATGACCACAGGCTTCCTTGCACACCAGTACTTGCAGGGATGGGGTGGGGGGTGGAAGCCTTTGGCCTGGAAGGATATGCTGGCTTCCAAAGGCATGGCAGTATGACAGTCTCCCCCAATGGGCATTACTAGAAGCCTCAGTGGTAATAGATGCCACTGACAGCGGCTGCAAAACGACTTCACTAGGTCAGTCATCCCCTGGTCTAGGGAGACTAGAAGAGTGTGAGTATTAAAACATTCCTGACTCTTATTTTTCCTTCTTCTGTGGGCATGCTTCCAAATGTTTCTTTTTTTTTTTGCATGTGACAAGTGAAACTACGGCTTTAGGGCACTACACATGGTATTCAAAGAACTAACAGGAACCACTCTAAGTTAAGCCTGGAGAGCCACTTCCCTTCCCCAAATGGTATTAGTCTAGCATAAATGCCATGGGAAGCAACACTGTGCAAGGGCCCTAGACAATTAGTCACACGTGACATGGACGTTTCAGAGTAGAATCTAACTTGCTCACATGTACAAATTTTTTTTTCTTGGGCAGACACAACCCAAACACGAGTGATGTCTGATAATGCCTAGAAAATACACAATTTTAATAAAGAAAGATGACCACTGAACTGACAATGCAAAGACTTCAGCTGTGACACAAGCTTCAGACAGAAAGAACTAAAGAGCTCCAGCTGATGCCACTCTTAGGAGTATACTAACATTATACAGAAGAAGTTATGGACCTGACCAGGGGGAAAGGGTATATAGCTCTTAAAATCAGGGCATACATTAAGCCTTCTGTGGCAGATGCCCCTGTGGCTATGGCTACTACAACAGTGAGTTACACAAAGAATAACAAAGTTAATGTTGACTCACCTTAGATTAGGTAAAATTAATAAATGATTAAAAAACATGCCCTTTAGAAGCTGCTCTCCTGAGTTGCAGACAAATGCACTAAGCATTCTACTGCTGACTCCTGCATGACTTCTCAGTCAAGAAGAAGTCTGAATGATCATATTTTGCCACCCTGCCACCTATCACACAGGGTCCTTAACTGTTCGCCTTCACTGTTCCAAGTTCCAGGCCAACCTTGTGTGGAAGACCACAGATAAGTCTAACAATCTCCTTATTTAAACTAAAGGAAGATTGTGACATCAACTCATAGATGCTACATTTTCTGTAGGATGTTTTGTGCTCTGATGCAGTTTTTTTTCTTTACATCTTTTTCTCCCCCACTGCCTGGTAACCCATCAGCTCTCCTGTACTCGAGCTGGCCCATTTGCTTCTTATGAGCACAAGTCTGCTGCAGCAGTAGTTATACAAGCAACTGGTGGGGAGGACTTGAGGGTATAGTCCTATCTTTACCTTTTTGGTGCTGTGGGGAGGGGGTGATATGTGACGTGCATCACTACA
This sequence comes from Protopterus annectens, assembly GCF_019279795.1. NCBI lineage: Eukaryota > Metazoa > Chordata > Ceratodontiformes > Protopteridae > Protopterus > Protopterus annectens. The sequence continues at coordinate 1,397,009,783 of NC_056725.1, forward strand.
GAAATCATTCCCCCTTCCCCGAATTCCTGCTGGCTTGGTGAACCAAACCCACACCCACCTTTCCTATAACAATGCCAGCTGACATATTGGCATTTAGATAACAGACACACAAGATTAACTTAACAGGACACAAAAACTAGTCAAGACCCTCTCTCCTATAACAACCAAGTATACTCAAAACAACTGTATTTTCTTCTGGCTGGCTTAATGTATGGGTTATTTGCTCTGACATCAGCACCATTTTTAGGAATTCTTTGAAACGTGGTGCACTTTAAAGCAAGGGCCATTAATGTTCAAAACAGATGCAGAAACACGTTGCTTTTAAAAGGGCAAATACTATTAAAAGTGTGCTCTGTTGGTTTATTCTAATACTAGATTAGATAGTATTAACTCTTGTGTACATAACAGGGGAATGTATTAGTCAGCATTGTAACTAGCACAATTTTTTTCAGAGGATGATTTCTGTTCATCCAACAACTGTCAGCACAATTTTATTGTGTACACAACAGAGTGTACTAGTTCAAGTTTTTGTGTATACAAGACTCTGAGCAGCCAAATGCTCCGGATTGTGCGGAACGCACTGCATTTGTGATCGATTAAGCCCACTGTTCCGCTGTTTGGCAATGAGCAGCCATTGATCCGCTTCGTCACCTTGGCATCGCAATATACAAGCCAGTGTCTGTCAAACAATGTTCTGTTAGGACGAAAGGTGAGTGCCTTGCTCTGTGATGTGTGTTGAGCACTTCAGGGTGAAATTACAAGCGGTGCAAGTTTTGAAACTGTTGTTTATCTACCTGGTGCTAGTGTTAAATTACATTGTTCAGAACTAAGAAGGATTGTGGCACAAAATCGTAAATTATGGTGTCATCTCTGAATAGTGTTTTCTAACTGCTAATCAGTTACCATTATTTCCGTGACTCTCCATGCACCTGTGTTTTACATCAGATAAGCAGTGACTTGGTGAACTTCAATCCGTGCATGGAAATTGGAAAGGACACCCATTCCCCACCATACTGATGAAAGGCTGATTTTGGCAAAGAGTTACAACTCCAAAATGAAGATGTATTTATTTAGTTAGTAAGTTGGTTACTTACTTATTTACTTGCTTGATTTTTTTTTATTTGTAGAGTAGTTTGACTGACCAGTAACCCTTTTCAACAGAGACCAAAAAGGATAGATAGAAAAGCATAGAAATAAAATGAAAAATAATTATATATCAAGATACAATTATACGTTTAAAATACATAACCAATGCAATCAACACTAATTTTCAACACAGACCAGAAAAGATTGCTATAACAGAATCAAAATAAGATGAACATAACTGTCTTTGAAGAATTCATACCTCTCTAGATACCTCCTTGCCCCTTACATTGTAAAAATGCACTACTAAGTATGCATTTTCTTTTTGTGTAGAAAATAATAGAGCCAAATATCCATACTCACTGCTGTCTTTAACTGTGCAGAACAATATAACTCAACATCCCCTCCTTTTCTGTCTATAGAGATTAGCTTATGCAAAGCTATCTGTACTAAATTTACTTTTTATTTATTTGTTAATGACTGACTGACTGACATTTGTTTACCAAAAAAGTCTGACTAGGTACCTGGTTTCAGTTGAGGCCTGGGGAGAAAAGCTCCAGCAAAGATGATGTTCAGACAATCACAGACATCAGTAAGATGTAAGATAAATAAGCAATGCAATGAATTTACAACAGTTACGACAGGAAACAAATTAAAGACAATGATTTCCTGGCAAAGATATACAAACAGAATAATGTGGTTGCTCCAGAAAAATAAAGAGAATGATTAAATGACAAGGACATTACAACATTGTAGCAGGACACATATTGGATATATTGAATATGACGGTGGAAATTGTGGAAAGAAGGGAAAGATAAATACAAGAAAATTAATTGATTATAGTATGTGGACAGAAGATATAGCACAATGTAATAGAGAAACAGAGAAAACTGGTAGAAGAGTGTAGACAAGCAAGTAATGGATTGTATTGAGCTGCTGGTGCTGTTTACATAGGTAGAGGTAAGTGACTGTTTTAGCTGCAATGGTTAAGGTTAATGTTAATGGTTGGGAAAGAATCCTTAAAAACTGGTATGCTAGCACAGATCCTGTTATTGTAGCAATTTTCTAAGGTTATAAGAGCAATATTTAAAGTGTCTCTCTTTGTGCTGCTTGTCCCCCTTGTACGTCTCTGAAAGTAATTATTATTTTTTTTGCAGAAACTGTATGCCAAGTCAGGTCCTGTTATTCTAGCAACTTTCTAAGTTTATAAGAGCAATATTTAAAGTGTCTCTGTGTTTGTGCTGTTTGTCCCCCTTGTACGTCTCTGAAAGTAATTGTTACTGTTTTGCAGAAACTGGATGCCAAGTCAGGTCCTGTTATTCTAGCAACTTTCTAAGTTTATAAGAACAATATTTAAAGTGTCTCTGTTTGCGCTGCTTTGTCCCAGAGTACGTTGGGCAGGGCTTTGTCCAAATGTGCTGTTTCATTTACTTATGGTCTGGTTATGGTATTGCAGATTATAAAAATAAAGGTTTTGGATCTGAGAAGTGTCTTATTGAATTTTAAAGATATTCTACCATGCTCCATGGCGATGGCATGTTTCACAAAGTGCGAAAATAGGGTGTTCCACGTTTTGACCATTTGTCACACTTTGTTAAGGTCTGTGTTCCACACTATAGAGAAATTAGGATGAACAGCAAAAATAATGCATTAATTATGCACCATAAATGATGCAAAATGTTATGGTGCACAGGCAGTCACTAGTTCCGAAGTCCAGAAGACTATTAAGGAGCCTAGCCAAAATTCCCAAATGACTTAAAGCACTGTCTGGTTAAATGACAGTTATGTAGTTACCATAACAATAGATCTGTGTTGTGTCCTCTGTCCAGATTTGTCAGATCTGATATCTGCACCTTTTTTAGATTCTCAGATCCAGGGCTCCTTCCCTACCCAAAATTCTCCTCTGTCCCTACAATACTTCAAACCGAGTTTGCCCACTTGCACCCTAAATATATACCTAAAATCCAACAACAGGAAACAGAAAAAAATGGGAATTATGACAGTACAAGACTGCATACCGGATAAAATTCTGGCCAGGTTCAATGTAGTTAGTTAAGAGCCACAAAGATGACAATTCAGATAAGCGGGGCAGAGGGAGGGAGGGAAGGTTAAGTCAGACAGAAAACAATACAGATCAAGCGGTATGGTAAGTACATAGCGTTTGTACCACATTTTCTCTCTTCCATCCAACTCAATGTAAGGAACAGATCATCCAGCTACCAGAACTCCAGAGCAGTCTCATGGAAGAATATCCTGAAGGATGGTGGAGCCAAAAGATGCACAGAATCTAGACTATAGGTTCATCTTGAAATAGGAGATGAGGTATGAAACACAGACCACGTAGCCACTGCACAAATATCATCTAAAGGTACTCTGGCAAAGAAAGCTGCAGATGTCGCTGCTCTAGTCCAATGGGGCTTTGGGTCCGTAAGAAAGGGAAAGTCCCTTCACTCTGTACAGAAAAAGTAACACAATCAGAAAGGCCGTCTGGCCACAGTGACTTTTGATATACTATTGCCCAGTCTGGTTCTTGAACAGGAAAAAAATATCTGATCACTTTTCCTGAAATCAAATCACTAATACGAAGCAAATAAAATCTCAGCTGTCAGTGAACATCCAGCAAATACAATGTGTACTCTCCTTTGCTGGAAAAATTTGGAAAAAAAAACTGACAAGTGAATGACATGGTTAAGAGCAGCTTCTGAGGACATTTTAGGAAGAAAATTAGTAAATATTTGAAGAGAAACCTTATCATTATGAAAGATCAGATAATCAGAGGTTTACAAGACAACTCCTTTAACTTAAAATTCTCCTAGTTGAAGTAATGGTAAGTGAGAAAAAAGTCTTCCATGACAGAAATTCCACTAAAGCTACTGATTCAAAAGAAAGTAAAGGCTTAAAGTTAACAGTTAATATCCAAAGGAGGATATGGGTCCCTCAGAGAGGGTCTTAGAAGGAATGTTTGTACTTTAGACAATTTCAAAGAAGCAATGGAGTTCAGCTTTCCCCTACATAGATATGGCTGCTGACTGGTTGTGGGACGACTCATGAGGCAGGAGAAGAGATGAGCTCGGTCTGCCTACTAAAATAGTGCAACTCCACAGGATGTGCACTGCCACTACAAAGCATCGGGAAAGACACTGCCAAACCCTCAAGAATTGTCAACATGGTGGATATGAGCGGGTTCTCTTATGTTTGTTGATGTACTAGACCACAGACATACTGTATTTGGATATAAATCACATTCTTGGGGATGGAATCCTGAAATGCTTGCAATGACTCAGAGGATTGGTCTCATCTCCAAGACATTGCTATAAAGTTTAGCTTCTGAAGTTTCCACATGCCTTGGGCAGTCTTCCTTTTGAAATTCTTCCCCCACCCTAGAAGGGAGGTGTCGTGGTCACAGAGTCGTTGGTGGTTGGGAAGACAACTGAAAAAGTACAGTTGTGTACACTTACCATAAATGTAGATGCTCGAGTGTATTCACTGTTGCAGTCATTACATTTGGGTTATCTACTTGCAGGTAGCCCTCAGTTGGCCTGATTATCAAAGTCTTGGGTCCTGCGTCAGTTGCTGTCTCATCTTCCATGTCAGGTAGTCAGGGGTATAAAGCATGCAGCCGACTCCATTCCATCAGTTTTTCTTGCCCCAGATGTCAAGTGCCCCCATAATGGGAAGCAATTACATACAAGGCTACACATCCAACAAAAAGCAAATACACCAGAAAGCTTAAATACAGTAAAGAAGAAGAAAGGTATACCCAATAGAAGTCAGGGGGCTGGAGGGAGGGTAACCAGGACTGCAACAGTGAATACTCGAACATCTACATTTATGGTAAGTGTACACAACTGTACTATGTTCTTCGTGTTTCACTGTTGGAGTCATTAAAATTGGGTAGATTCCCAAAGCTAAGGAAGGGAGGAGGCAGTCAGACAGCATTAGGACCAGCTATTAGGCCCTGCAAGACTGCAGTGGCAAAACCAGTTCTGGATTTAGGAAAAATTGGCAAGTGGTAATGCTTGGTGAAGGTATGTACAGAACTCCAGGAAGCAGCTTCTAGGATGTCCCTGGTAGGAACACCTCTGAGAAAGGCTGCAGAAGTAGATGGATCCCTGGAGGAATGGGGTCTTATCCCTTGTGGGTAGGTTTTCCATGGTGCTTACAGCAGAAATGAATGCAACGGCCTATCCACTTAGAAATGGTTTGCTTTGAAATGGCTTTCCCCTCTGCCCCTGTGGTAAATGAAACCAGCAGCTGTTCATATTTCCTGAGAGGTTTTAGTCCTGTCCAAGTAAAATCTAAGTTGTCTGTGCACGTCCAATGAGTGCAGTATTCGTTCTCCTTTGTTCTGTGGATTAGAAAAGAAGGTTGGCAAATGAATGGACTGATTAAGGGCCATACTGGATACCACCTTGGGCATAAAGGAGGGATTGGTCCTGAGGGACACCCTGTCCGCATGAAAGATGATGAAAGGCTCCACTGCCATGAGGGCCTGTAATTCAGACATGCTTCTTGCTGATGTGATGGCTAAAAGGAAGGCTGTTTTCCAAGAAAGGAATTTCAACTCTGCAGTTGCAGCTGGCTCAAAGGGAGGTAGAGTGAGCTATTCCAATACAAAGTTAAGGTCCCAGGCTGGAGTAGGGGCTCTCCTGGGTGGTCTTAAGTTTTTGGCCCCTCTGAGGAATTGCTTCAGCAGTGGATGAGAGAAGAGGGGTGGCTCCGTATTATAATGTGCTGAAATGGCCAAGGCATGAATTTTAATGGAAGAGAAGGAAAGGCTCTTGTGAAGCATCTCAGTTACTTATTGAAGAATATGCAGTAAATTGGGCACTGTTGTGTCCATCCTCTGAGTTTGGCTCCAGGAACAGAATCTTTTCCACTTTTCAGCATAGGATTTTCTAGTACTAGGCTTCCTTGCCTCCAGAATGACATCCATCACTTGCTTACTGAGGGATGGTAATAGAGAGCTCAGGTAATTAGCCAGGCTGCAAGATTCAGGGTTTGAAGCTGGGGGTGCAGAATATGGCCCTTCTGCTGGGAAACCAGTGAAGGGGTCTTAGGCAGGTGCCACGGTTCCAGCAGTGACACAGTGCGCAAGAGGGGGTACCAGTGTTGGTGTGGCCAGTCTGGTGCAATGAGTATTGTCCTTGGTTTGCCTGTTTGATCTTTAGTAGAACTCTGGATAGGAGAGGCAGAGGGGGAAAGGCATAAAATGATAGGTTTTTCCAGGTGAAGGACAGAGCATCCACTTTCCAAGCTTGTCTGTGGGGAATCCTTGTGCAGAATTTGTCCAACTGGTAATTCTGAGGGGAGGCAAACAGATATATCTCTGGGTTCCCCCATTTGTTTCTCAACATGTTGAATATCTTTGGTTCCAGTTTCCGCTCGTGTGGGTCCATGAGATTTCTAATTAGGTCGTCTGCCAGTGTATTTAGCTTTCCTGGCAAGAACTGAGCTTGTAGGTGCAGTTGGTAGCTCAAGGCTGTGTTCCACAGAGCCATGGCTAGTCTGCAGAGAGGGTATGAGTGGGTACCCCTCTGCTTGTTTATGTACCACATAATAGTGGTGTTGTCCATCTTTACCAATAATTGTCCTGGAAGAATGTGGTCATTGAAGGCTGTCAGAGAATTCTGTACAGCTAACATTTCTTTTTGACTGACATGCAGGTGCATTTGACTCGGGTTCCATTTGCCCTGAATGCACTGCCCTGCCAAGTGAGCCCCCCCATGCATACTCTGACGTGTCTGTTGCTAGGCTTTGGGCGGCAAGGGGTAGAGTGAATGGCAGTCCCTTACTGTGGTGGCAGGCCTCTGCCCACCAAAGGAACTCTGTCTTTATACAAGGAATTATAGGAATCATAGATTCTAGGTCCAGAGAATGTTGACACCATAGGCTTTTTAGATACCATTGTAGCTTCCGCATATGCAGTCTTGCATATGGAATTAGTAGAATGCAAGAGGCCATGAACCCCAGGGCTTGCAGTATTTTCCTTGCAGATAGATGGGTCTTTGTGGCCAGTAGTTTGAAGTAGGCTGTCAAATAAACTTGTTTCTCTGGCGTGAGGTAGGCCATCTGGGAAGTTGTATTCAAGCTTGCTCCCAGGAATACAATTTATTGGCAGGATACTAGCTGTGATTTATTTTTGTTTATGGTGTACCCCAGTGAAGTTAGTAGTTTCTTTACAAATGCCAGATGATTTAATAGTATGTCCTGGCTTTCTGCCTGAATTCGACAATCGTCCAGGTATGGGTATATTTGAATATTTCCTTGCCTGTAGAATGCAATGACTGGAGCTAGGCACTTTGTGAATACCATGGGTGCAGTAGATAAGCCAAAGGGCAGTGCAGAGAACTGAAAGTGCATGTAGCCTGCTCTGAAGCATACGTATTTTCTGCAAGATTCCCTTATTAGGATGTGCAGGTAAGCTTCCTTTAAATCCAATGTTGCCAAACAGGCATTTTTGCCTAACATGGAAAGCAGCTGATGAAGAGTTAGCATTTTGAATTTTGGGATTACCAAAAAGGTGTTTAGGATAGACACGTCCAGGATAGGACGCCAGGAATTGTCTTTTCTTGGTACCAGGAAACGTCTCGAGTAAAAACCTTGCCCCCAATTCTTCTTCTGGGACAGGTTGAATAGCCCTGTACTTAGGAGAGACAGAACTTGCTTTTGAGCCTCTGCCCACTGATTTGGGGGTAGGTCTGGCCAACCGCTTGGTGTTAGTAAGGAGTGGAAGTGAAATCTGTATTCTTGGGTAACTATATTTAAAACCCATTTGTCCTGGATAATGAGTTCCCAGTTTTTTTTGCATGCAGGGCGATCCTTCCCCCTAAAGGAGCAGTCAGTTGAGCAGGGCTTGGAAGGTTTAAGGTTAATGTCATTGTGACAGTTTACAATGGGGAGGGGGGTCTTACTACTTCCAGCTTTGGAAGTGGGAGCCCCCCACTGCTTAGACCTGCGAGTAACTTGAGACTGAAGCCTGGGTGGTCCGCTGGTCCTGGGTTTGGACTGAGAAGGCCTGGAAGAGACAGGAAAGGACCAGTTCTCAGCAGGCCAGTGCCTACTAAATCTGGGAGGCTGTACTTGCAGGCAATCTTTAACAGTTTGCATAGATTTAGCTTTTTCCTCCATCTTTTTAAGTACTTCTGCTTTGTTGCCAAACAGGCGGTCTTGGTTTAAGGGAGCATCCAGTAATTTAGGTTTAACATGATCTGGCAAGGTTTGCTCCTTAAGCCAAGCATGCCTTCTATGTCCAGACCCTGTGGCAGCAGACCTGCAAGATGCCTCCAATGGATCAAAACCACATTGCAAAGTATGTTTACCAGCTTGTTCAGCAGAATGCATTAAATCCTGTAATTCTTTATTTTCAACACAGTCAGGAATCAACATCATTTTCTGTTTAAGCAATCCAATAATATGCTGCTAATACTTTAACATATGAAACTGGCAGTTTAAAGCCCTAATGGTCAAAGTAGCAGAAGTGTATACCTTCTTACCCCATCTGTCCAGGGCCCTGGAATCTCTATCAGAGGGGGTAGGGTTTTTGGCAGTAGTATCCTTAATGCCTTTGGGTCCCTGTGAAATGGTCTCTGGATCCGCAGTAGGATTCTTAAAGAGGAACTTGTGAGAGTCAAGTACTCTGTAATACCTGCCAGGTTTCCTGGGAGCAGGAGATAAAGTGTCTGGGACCAGGCTAGATTCTAAGAAGGCATAATCTACAATGTCCAGTACAGGAGGGATAGCTAAAGGCCTGTGTTGAGGGAGGAGTAAGAATTCCCTAAGCCTCTTTTTGGAGTCAGAGTAGTCCTGGCTTTCCCAGCAGAAATGCTCCCTAAGAGTATGCAAAGTTTCACCACAAGAGAAATCTTCTGGAGGGGAAGCAGAGGGAACAGAGTCCTCTGCATCAGAATCCTCATAGGTGGATCAGGGCAAATCCTGGTCATCAGAAGAAACAGAAAAACAGAAAATTCAGAATCCTCATCAGAAGAATCAGAAGGAAAATCAGTTCTAGGTCTCGGAGGGAGAAGGGTGGCTTCCCCTGATTAGAGTAATAAGGTCTTCAGCCATTCTTATCATTTGTTTTTTAGGCATTCGGGCCTGTCCATGAAGTCTGGGCGTCGATTTTCTAGGCATGGATCGAGTTTTAAGCCTTGAAGAAGAAGATAGCATTTGGTTTAATATGCAAGTCAGTAGGCCTGAATGCACCCTCAGAAGCCGGTGCCTGCACAGCGTCTCCAGACCCATCCAAGGTATAGACATCTGCAGGTTCCATAGTCGAAGAAGCATCTCGCGGCATACCAGACACCAAATGGGTCTCAGTAGAGGCCTGCGTATCTGAAGTAGCACGTATCAGGGGCTGTGAAAGTGCCTCACGAAGTACCTGCGAACTGGCGACTAGCTTAACGGTAGAGTCGTCAGCAGCTTTGGACCTATGCGGTCTGTCTCTGTCTTTGCATTTTTTTCCGAATGTCGGTAGTTGGGTGGCTTAGCAAAGCCATTTCTGGATAACTGAACCGAGTACCAAAACAGTTAGATGCGAAAATGAACAGACGGTGAATAGTTCAAGGATTGAATAAGGTACAAAACCGACAGCGAGGGACGTCGTGGTCCGGGCCTAAGCAAGGAATGCAGTATGAATGAAAATCTTTATGAGGTATTTGCTTTCCACAAGTAATACAATTGTTAACTTTTACTGACATTGGTTTAGAGCAAGAAAAAGGATCCCCAATGGGCTACTTAGCTTTGTTCAAGACTTCGGGCCTGAAACTCAAAAACGAAACTTTCAGGAGTCGGCCGACCAGCACTTGCGAACTGCTTCTGCTTCGGGCACTGCACGGCAAGAAAGACTGATGTAATGGTATCGGCTGCATGCTTTATACCTCTGACTACCTGACGTCATGGAAGATGAGACAGCAACCGACACAAGACCCAAGACTTTGATAATCAGGCCGACTGAGGGCTACCTGCAAACAGATAACCCAAATGTAATGACTGCAACAGTGAAACACGAAGAACAGTCATTAACCAGGAAGTCACCCACCAGTGAATATGATGGCTACAAATCAGTGTCAGACAAATTAGAAATTGCACAGGTTGATACAGCACGGGCCACTAGACAGTCTCCACTGTAGCATTCTCATGTAAACAAAAACAAAGAAGCCATCAAATCCAGCGACCGAAGGATAGTTTGCTGGGGGCTTCAAGAGAGAAAGGACTTCAGAAGCCTGACAAAATAGGGACAGCATTCTTAAATATGGAAGTTTAGTAATTTAGAAACTGTGTCCAGGTGGCACCCTATGAAATCTATCATCTGGACCAGTGTCAGCTGGCTTTTCTTTAGAATGACAGTTATCTCCAGTTGGTGACAAAGTTGAAGCAATTTTTCTCTGGTCCGAACAAGCAGAGCCATTGGTGACGTAATCATAAATTCTTTCCATCCTTTCCAACCCAACTGTCCAAGTTACACCTGAAATGGGAGGGGGAGGAGCTATACTTCTCATGGATGGGTGAAAAACCTTAGTGCAAAGCATTTGGTTGAAAAGTATACACACAAAACAGTTGAGAGAGACAATGACTCTCTCAAAGTAATCTGAAGGGCTACCTAATGTCTTTGCTGAAGGGAATATGCAGGTAAGCATCTTTCACATCAAAGGTTACTAAAGGACATTGTTAAAGAACTAGAGAAACAGCCTCCAGAGTTATTTTGAATCTTTTGATCAAAAGGAACTTGCTCAACAGGAAAAGGTTGAGAATAGGTCTCCAAACACCATCCTTTGTGACCAAGAAGTTGAGTTGCAAAACTTGCTCAGTGCCAGAGGAGGGGCCTTACCTTTCTATTATCCCTCTCATAAAAAGCTGTACCAAAAATGATCGCATGGCTGTGAGGAAGTGGTGGCATGCATAGGAAAACATAACCTACAAATACATTATACCTTATATAAAAGTCAGGCTAAACAATAACGTTTGGGGGAAAAATAGGTTCACTGTCCATGACAGAAAGGGAAGGGGCTTCTGACTCAGCAATAAAAGGTTCTTTCATGACAAGGAAGGAATCTAACTTCTCAACCTGGTCTGGTCGCCTGCCTCAAACCTTTCTGCCTCTGCAGAGATCCTGTAAGGGAGGGGGATAAAGAAAATCTTTGTCTTAGTGGCAAATCAACAACTGGACCTTCAAATCTACAGAGAAGGCCTGAGTTCTGAGCTAAGTACGCCTTCCAATACAGTTGCCTGTGGCCACACCATGGCACAAGTATTCAAAGAGTTGGGCACACACTACTGTGCACCTACTCACTTTTAAAGCAGTTTGGGTTGGTCTGGTTAGCCTATCTTTCAAGGTTTCCTCTTGCTCAGCCTTGGTCATAGGTTTTATTTGCTTGGTGGCCCTCTTGGCATTGTATCATACAGGAATCAATCAGAAGACGTTAGAAAAGATAGGGGTAAGAGACTGGAGAGGCAACTCACAAGGAAACAAGGACATATGCACGGGCTCCCAAATATGCAACAAAGTCTTGAAGATGTACAATTTTTTGCCTGGAAGAGTTTGCATAGGTATTTTTATACCCCAAGCAGACTCCAAAGAATTTTTCCTTATGTAGATGGTAAATGTTGAAGGTGCGATGGGGAAAATTGGCAACTGGGAAAGTATGTTTTTGAAGTGTAATGAGCTGGCAGACTTTAGACAATCTCCTACAAAGTACTCTTGCCAGAAATATTGGGTAAGCAAATGGATGTAACTAAGGAAACTATTTTTTGAGCTGGGATACAGTATCTGAACTGCCTAGACACAGTAAGGTCTTATTAGGTTTAATACTGGTGCCTGCCAAAAAAGCAATTACAAGAAACTGGAAATCAAAGGCTGAACCAACTGTATTTGAAGTAGTCAACATTGTAACATAAATAAAAGAACCGAAATTTGGATCTTTAGAAAAGAGTAGGAGCAAATTACATAAAAAATGGAAACTGTGGGAACAATACATGCAGAAAATGTTTAGGAGGAGGAGGAGTAGGGTTTAAGGGAAGGCAGGAATAGATCAAGTTATGCAATGTTGGATTGATGATAATTGTACAAAAGACTGTGATGCATAATGTTTGCAACTGTAAACATGGTTTGTTGTCTTAAGTAATTAAATAAAGGTGTTAAATGTATTTATTGTGAGGCTGTTAATGGTGAGCAAGTTAGGCTTGTAAATTAAAAGAGTAACAGATAACCTCATGCTGATACAGGTAACCCATTTGCTTTGATTACAGTTAAATAGTGGTGATTCCTGTTATAGGCCAGGGAGAAAGTGATAAATTCTGTTAGCAGCAGCTTACTTTGTGAGTGTAGTGTTAGTACTTGTAAGCAATACTCTTACCTCTGGGATAAAGTATGTCAATAAAAGCTTGGCCTCAACTCACTAACTGTAACTATGAACTCGTATGCATACCAAACCTGTTGGACTAGTCTGGCCACCTGCTCGGTATGTAACAAAATATTAAGTATTTTTGTATGTAGCAAAATATTAGGTATTTTTGCTTCCAGTGAATGAAACTGCATTCACTGGAAGCAGTCCTCACCTTAGAAGACATAGACATTTGTGCAGTCACAGAGACCTGGCTCAAAGCTTTGGAGACCACCCTAGCCAGAGACCTGGCTCAAGGCTTTGGAGACCATCCTAGCCACATCAGGGTGCACCTCTTTCCACACATTCAGACCACAAACTGAAGGCGTGAAAACTAAAGGAGGCGGTGTATCAATATTTATTAAAGATAAATATACCTCCAGATCGGTCAGACATCATGAGTCCCTGGAGATGCTTCAGATGCAATTAACTGTCAGCAGGATACCTATTCAAGTCACTGCCAGCTACAGGACCCTCTCCATGAATGAGGACACCCACTCTGCCTATTTGGATCTACACGAGTCTATCAAGATATATCCAAACACCATGGTTTTGAGTCACTAACTATCCGTCCACTGACTGGGGAAATCACTCGCGTGCAAACTCACTTGCCCAAAGGTTCCTTGATTTCATTAACTCCAATGCCCTGGACCAGCTAGTAGACACCCCCACAAGGGGTGCTCCCATCCTGGATCTGTTGCTTACCAATATGGCGGACCACTGTAGCACCCCAACTGTGAGGGTTTCCTTGCTGAGATCTGACCACAAATCAGACTCATTCGAAGATCACACGTGACTCCCAGCACTAACTGAACTAAAAAACTTCTCCAAAGCAGATTGCAACCTCTTACAAGATGGTATAAATAGCTATACTGCACCTTCCCCCACAGAAGGAAATGGCAACTATGCAGAGTTCTACACAAATGCTTTATACAAACACATGAACAACTGCATTGACTCGTCCATACCTGGTAGGACCAAAACAAGCTACTCAAGGAAGAGCAAACCTGTCTGGTGGACAACTGCCATTAACAGGCTTTACAATAAGAGGAAGAAATTGCTGTCTAAGAGCAAGAGGGAGCGAGCCCTAAACTGAAAACACTCCCTCCTCAGCTTAAACAAGTAAATAAGACTTCTTGTGAAGTCCTCCAAAGCTAATTACAAATCCAAATTAGCTTCCTCAACTAAGGACAACCATAAGGCATTCTTTAGTTACATCCGTAACCTAAAAGGAAAGGTCCAGATTTGTGCCGAACTGGTAGTTAATGATACCATATATACAGAGCCCGTGGGCATTGCTAACCTGTTAGCAGACAGGTTCTGTGAAAACTTCACACCCCTGTCCCCGCCACACTTTCCCCAAGACATTCCTACCTCCTGTCTTCTAACTTCTATCTCTAAAGAGCAGTTCATGAACGCCCTCTCTAAGCTCAAAAACACAGCATCCATGGAACCCGATAACATGCCAGGCTGTGTCCTACATGGGCTCAAACAAGAATTAACAATGGCCCTGGGTACTCTTTTCAATCACAGTCTAAGTACTAGCTTCGGCCCAGCTGAATGGAAAAAGGCCAGTGTTATGCCCTTGCACAAAGGTTGCGCTTCCAATAACCCTGGGAACTACAGATCTATTAGCTTGACTAGCCTTATCTGCAAGGCCTTTGAGAGAATCATCATGGATCTTATCAACAAAAATACTGGTGATCTCCCGACACTTGACCCTACTCAATTTGGATTTCTCAAAGGGAAATCATGCCTGTTAAACCTGGTGAACTTCTTCGAGACAGTCACCAAGGTCCTTGATTAGGGGAAATCTGTGCATACAGCCTACCTAGACTTAGCCAAGGCTTTTGACACTACACCCCACTCAGGCATTACTGACAAACTCACCCAGCTAGGTCTCAACCCGTATATCACTAGATGGGTCGCTAACTGGATGACTGATGGAACCCATATAGTCAAAATAGGGGAATCCATCTGCAACAACAGACCTATAACCAGTGGTGTTCCACAGGGATTAGTCCTGGGACCTCTACTGTTTGGAAGCCATTTCTCTGAAGTGCAAGCTAAAACTAAAGGTCTGTAGCTAGCAAAGTTTGTTGATGACTGCAAACTGGAAGTGGTCAAAGAATTTCCAAACGATGTCAACATCCTACAAGAGGGTCTTAAACAAATGACTGGTGCCAAAGTCATACCCTTAAACTCAATGCAAAAAAATGTATCATCATCCCATTCGGTAAGAGTGATATTCCGGATAACTACCACATCGATTACAACACCCTAAGTACACACTCAGTGGTGGGAGACCTAGGAACTCAGGTTGACAGCAACCTTATCTTTTATAACCTCCACAATGGTAAGAAGGGCATTCTACATTGCTTATCTCATAAGTATGGGCATTGCCTCCAAAAAAAAAATTGATAACATCCCTCTACTCTTCCCTCATCAAGCCAATAATAGAGTACAATGCCACTTTTGGTATGTACCTTTCCAAGCACTTGCAGAAACTGGAGATATGACAAAGGTTCCTCACAAGGAAAATTCAAGGTCTCCACTATCTGTCCTATGAGGATCATCTGAAATCACTGTTACTTTATTCTGTTTCATACAGACTACTCACAGGCACTCTCTGCCTTGCATATAAGGCAATATTTGACCCTGCTTTACTGGAAATGCTGCATATCTGTAAGTCAAATGGTACACAGGTTACTCACTCTAATGGCCTTAACCTGGTATGTGACATTAACAGAACCTGCTAGAGGGACAAATTTGTCTCCCAGAGGTTACCACACATTTGGAACAGACTCCTGCTTCATGTCAAGCAGAGCACCTCACTGGCCCTCTTCAAACACAATCTCGACGACTGGATGGGTAACCGTAAATTCACCCCAGGGGTTCCATCTATGTCCCTCTTGGCCAAGGGTGACAGGTGCTGATCGTGGAAATAAGGGTAAATCTTGGCCAGGCTTGTAATGGCCCTAAGGTCATTAGCCTAGTAACCTTCTACAATCCTATGATCCTATTTGATTAAGGGAGAACCATGTAAGACTGACATTTTTGGAAAGTTAAAATAGTCTTTGTGATGTGCCAAATATCATAAGTGCATTTGTTTCTGTTGCTGTTAATTATTAATTTTTGTAGCCTGTGTCAGACAAAGACCTTGTGGTACTTTAATCAGTGTGGTGTTTACTGTGAAAAAATCATTAGACATTTGCTGACAAACAAGGAGAATAAGGATGGGCCCGATACAGAACCCAAGGAAATGTTTGCTTTTAAACTGTCACAATAAGAGAATGCATGACATCATCCCCCATTCTGGAATTATAGTTAAACTCACTAAACTAGGTATTAACCCCTTCATCACAAGATGGGTTACCAATTGGCTCACTGACAGAACCCACACTGTAATAGTTGCAGACTCCAAATTCGACTTCAAACCAGTGACAAGTGGAGCACCACAGGGTTCAGTCCTGGGACCTCTCCTGTTTGACATCTACTTCTCTGAAGTACAGACTAACACAGAAGGTCTTTGGCGAATGAAGTTCGCAGATGACTGCAAACATGGAGCCATATTTGAGTCCCCAAACGATGTGGACATCCTACAGAAGAGCCTCACTGAGACAGATGCCTGGTGTCAGAGCCATGGTCTCAAGCTGAATGCCAAAAAGTACATTGTCATCCCCTTTGGTAAAAACAACCACATAGGTGGCAGTCTACTTAACGCCGAATGTGTGATAAGAGACCAGGGGACCCAGGTGGACAGTAGTCTCCCCTTTGATACTCACATCGCCACAGTAGTCAGGAAATCCTTCTATGAGGCACACCTCATCACAAAAGGGTTCTCATCTAGGAAAAAAAGAGGTCATTTTTCCCCTCTACTCGACACTCATTAGACCCATTATAGAGTACAATGCCCCTTTTGGAATGTACCTCACAAAACAACTGCAGCAGCTGGAAAGGCAACAGAAGTACCTCACAAAGTGGATTACTGGCCTCAAACAGATGACCTACACTGACCGTCTCAAAAAACTCCAGTTTTACTCCGTAGCATATCGTCTACTCCGAGGTGATCTCTGCCTAACATATAAAGCTATGTCAAACCCAGAGCTGTTGGACATGCTACACCTAAAGAAATCCCAATCCCTCCGAGCTACATGCTCTAGGGACCTAAACCTTGTCACCACAATAAACAGGACATGCTGGAGGGATAGGTTCCTGTCCCAGAGACTTCCCATACTCTGGAACAAGCTACCCATCTATGTCAAGCAAAGTTCATTAGCACTCTTCAAGAAAAATCTTGATAAGTGGATAGGAAATAGGAAATACACCCCGGGGATCACTTCTGTGGCTCTGCTCGACAGGGGCACAGGAAGATAACTTTCTTGGGTAGCGTACGCCAGGGAACCTTGTTGGCTAGACTTACTTAGGCCCTTGGGCTGATAGCCTAGTACCTACCTATGAACCTATGAGCAGATGACCATAAAAGTTCTTTTCCAACAGCAAAAACCAACCAAGTAGAATAAAAAGTTCCGTACTAAACAGACAAAAAAAGTCTTTAATTCACAGTTCCAACAATAGAATGAGCGCTTTCGTCTGCACACAGCAGACTTCTTCAGAATAGGACTGTATTAGAAAGTGACTCATAAAAGTTCTTTCTCAGATGAAAGATCAGTGCCTGTAATGACACTTGCATTTGTGCTACATACTGTTCTGAGAACCAAAAGTGCTTGCCAACATGTCCTGTTTATTGACCTAACACAGGAAATGGTTACAAACCTTTCAAGTATTTTAGCTACTAGTAACTAGTGGCTATGAGTCTGAAGTGTGTAGGCCCACTGGTTGACGGGATTCTGGGGAGTGGGATTATACAGTCATGTCTCCAGCTGTACAAGATTTTAACTCATGTTCACTCTGTATATATATTTTTAAGGTGCTTCCTTTCAATACATGGGCTAGACGCATTTAGGAATTTGTGGCCCTGAACATTTGGAATGGTCAAGTTTTGCAGTAGTTTTTGGACCTCCCATCTTGCAAATGTTCTGAAATAAAAGTTGGGCAACCCTAGCTGTGGTGTGTGCGTGTGTGTGTGTGTGTGTGTGTGTGTATACGAGGGTGAGGGGGTTACAGTAAAGCTGGAAGGCATCACGGTTACCAAGTGACTTGGCAGTCATTATCACTTTGATGCTATTTACTAGTGCTCTATCCATTACTTCATTGGTTCAGATGTTTGAAATCATATTACTGGTTAGCTACTTTAGGGTATTCCAAAATAACCTAGGTTTTCCAAACTGTGTCATCTGCAGTCTTTTAATAGACATGGATTTGGACACATTTGTAGCTGTTCCACACACTGTTCTAACAATATGGAAAGCGTGGAGCTTAGCACTATTTACACAGTCTGAATTCCAAGGTCTTCAGGCCTCGGGTCATTGATCTCATTTGTGTTCTGATATGACTACTTAGCCAGAGGTAATGGGTACCCTTTTTATTTAAGTGAAATAGTGTGCCCTGAAGGGGAATACTGATGCTGTGGAAAGTGGACAGGATTATGACTGAGTTAGCATCTACAAACCTAGAGACATTTCAAAACTATACAGTTCTATCAGAAAGCTGTATTTTATTGATTCTGGAAAGGACCGACACTGTTTCAGCACTGGTAGTGCTTCTAGAGATCTGACTAACCATGCAAACATTACAAGGCAATGATCACTCAACGAGAAGGGAAGGGTATACAGTGAGAACAAATCTCATGGACATTAGTTGTTAAGTCTAGCAGTAAGTCAATTTACTGTGGGGCACAGCAGGTGGGAAAGTTACTGTATGTAAAGAATAGTTGTGCAAACACTTACCATAACTATAGATGTCCTTCTCTTCCATGTTGCAGTATTCTTACTGTGGAATCCTCCACCTCAGGCAACCCAAAGATTGGTTCCTATACAAAAGCTTAAGCCTGGTTGCTGCTAATGCGTGGGACATCACACATAGGACCATAAACCAGGGGCCTTAAATGTGACGTTTGCAAGCACAGACCTCAGAACTGACTGCCCAGTCAGACAGCAGTCTAGGTAATGTCAAATGATGTCCCCCAGACTGGTGAAATGCAAATGAATGCCCAGTGTGACCATAGTCTAGGTTGTGCCCTATGATGCCCCATAAACAGGTTTAAGGTAATGCAGGGGGGTAGGTGGGAGGGAAGGAATACTGCAACATGGGAGAGAAAGACATCTATGGTTATGGTAAGATTTTTACACAACTATTCTATGTCCTTCTATTGTCATGTTGCATTATTCTTACTGTGGGAGAGTACCACAGCTTAAGAAGGAGAAAGAGTAGAGGCAGAGGTAGTGGATTCCAAAAATCCCTGCAAGACTGCCCTTGCAAATCCTGCTCTGGGTATGGAGATATGGTCCAGTTTGTAATGTTTGGCAAAGGTATGTATAGAGGACCAGGTGGCTGCCTCGAGGATGGAAGTTGTGTCCAGGCCCTTGAAGAAGGACCCAGAAGAGACTACTGCTCTAGTAGAGTGTGCCCTGACCCCTTGATGCAAGTGCTTTCCATGGTAGAATAGCAGAATCAGACAGTTTTCCTAATCCAGCAAGAGACAGTTTGTTTGCCCAGGACCCTGGTATGGAAGGACACAAAGAATTGATTAGACTTTCTAATAGTCTTAGTTTTGTCCAGATAGAACCTTAGCTGCCTGTGGACATCAAATGAGTGCAGTATTCTCTCACTGTAATTTTTAGGAGATGGAAAGAAGGTGGGTAACTGAACAGACTGATTTAGTGACAGTTCGTTGACCACTTTGGGCATGAAGGGGGGGGGGGGGTTGGTGCGCAGGGTTCACCCTGTTTCTGTGGATGATAGTATAGGGAGGGGATGCCATGCGCACCTGTAACTCTTGAGACCCTTCTGGCTGAGGTGAGGGCTACCAACAGGACTGTTTTCCATGTGCACACCTGCAGGGATGCAGAGCAGGCTGGCTCAAAAGGGGCAAGTGTAAATTTTCCAGGATGTAATTTAGGTCCCAAGGAGATGGGATAGGCTTCCTTGGTGGCCTAATGTGCAAGATCCCTTTTAAAAATAGTTTAACATCCAATCTGGGGAGTACAGGAGGGTCCAAGGGTAAGCAGGCAGAGATGGCAAATAAGTGAACTTTCATTGACGAGCATGAAAGGCCTGATTTTATGAGTGCTCACACACAGGTTAAGACTAGAGAAAAATCCACTTGAAAGGGGTCCCTATGTCTTTAGAGACACCATTTGCAGAACCTTTCCCATTTGGAAATGTAGACTCTCCTTGTGTTTGGTTTCATGGCCTCCTGCAGGACAGATCTCACATCCTCAGTGTAGCGGTGTCTGAAGGGGACTAAAAGTTTATCACCCAGACGGTTAAACACAGCATCTCCAGGTGTGGATGAATGAAAGTTCCCTTCTGTTGTGTGAGCAGGTCCACCTTGTGGGGCAACTTGTGGTGATTGCCCTTGGTGAGGGATTGAAGAAGGGGGAACAAATGGTGCCTTGGCCACTACAGAGTCACCAGCAAGATTTTTGACATCCCTCCTGATTTTCAGGAGGACTTTCTGAATGAGAGGAAAGGCATACAGAAACAGTCCCTTCCATGAGATGATGAAGGCGTCCACTCTCCAAGCTAGTTGGGAGGGATCATTGGTACAAAAGGTTCTCAACTGTCTGTACTGGGGGGAGGCAAATAAATCTATTTGTGGTGTGCCCCATTGGTGGACAATGTCTTGTAAAACTTCTCTGTGTAACATCCACTCGTAAGGCAGAGAGAATGATCTGCTGACAACATCCACTTGGTGGTTGTCTTGGGATGGAATATAGACTGCCTGCAGTGATAAGTTGTTCCGAGAGGCTAATTCCCAAACTTGCATTGCTAGCCTGCAAAGTAAGACATGGTCCCCCTTGTTTGTTGATGCACCACATAACAGGGGTGTTGTCCATGAAGATTTCTAGGGGGCCTGGTTGCAAGAGAGGGCAAAAGGCCTTCAGGGCTAACTGAACTGCTGTCATCTCCCTTACGTTGATGTGCTTTCTCAGGAGGGGAGTTTGCCAGAGGGCTTGCACTTTGAGGCCATTCATGGTAGCTCCCCTGCCCAGATCTGAGGCATCTGTGTGCATTCGTTGAGTTGGTGTAGTGGATTGGAGGGACAGGCCTGGGTTCAACTGCATCTTCTGAATCCACCACTTCAATTCTGTTTTAAAGCAAGGCAGGAAGGGTATATGGAAGTCTACAGGGTGGCTGTCTTGGGACCACACATTCTTTACATACCACTGTAACTTTCTCATGCGCATCCTGGCTAGTGGCAGCATAGGTATTGTGGCCGCCATAAGGCCCAGTAGGTGCATGCAATGTCTGGCTGACAAGTGGTCGACCTGGAGGAGGTCCTGGAAGTGGCTAATCGGGGAAGATACCTTGTCCTGAGGGAGGAAAGCCTTCATCAGGTCTGTCCGAATAATGCATCCCAGGAAAGTTTTGTCCAGAGCTGGGGAGAGGGATGATTTGGTGAGGCCGAGTGTGAATCCCAACTCCTGCAGCAGCGAAATGGAGAATAGTACATGATTTTTGAAGGTGTCTTTCCATTCTGCAGGGATGAGAATCTCACCCAGGTAGGGGTAGCTTTGAATGCCCTTGGTCCTGCAGCAGGCTATGGCTGGAGCTAGGCACTTGAAGATCCTTGGTGCAGTGGATAAACCAAAGGGCAAGCCATTAAACTGAAAGTGTGAACAGGGTCCAGCAAAACGTAGGTACATCCTGTGGTTTAGATGTGTGGGAATGTGGAAATAAGCCTCCAAGTCCAAAGTGGACATGAAAGCCTTGGGTGGCAATAGTGGAAGCAGGTTTTGGAAGGATAGCATTCTGAAGGAAGGGACTTTCAGAAAAAGGATTAAGACAGATAAATCCAGGATTGGCCTCCAGGAGCCTTCCTTTTTTGGAACGAGGAATAACCTGGAGTAGAAACCTTTCCCTTCTTGAACTGGTGGTACAGGTTTGATGGTTCCCGGAGCAAGAAGGTCCTGGATAATGTGAGGGAGGAGGTGAAGTGGTTTTTGGGAGGGAAGGGAATGCCCTGTGGTGTGGGTTTTTCCTGCCCAGACAGGAAATATCCTTTTTCCACTATTGCCAGAACCTAGCAGTCTGAGGTGATTTCTTTCCAGAAGGGCAGACAGTGAGAGAGGGGGGACGAGAGGGGAAGGTGATTGAGGCAATCATGCATTATTGTTAATATTTCTGTCCTGAAAGGGTGGGCTGAGAAGGGGCAGTCCTAGAGGAGGATTATCTCCTTGCCCCTTTCCTATGTCTGGAAGTTGAAGAGGTGGCAGGGGCGGGGGCTCTTCTGACACAGGAGGTCTTAGCAGGATAATTTCTGTAATATTTTGGTACTGGGAGACCAGTAAGTGTTTAATATCCTGGGGTTCTTTACTCTTCTCTTGAAGGTTCTTAAACAGGTCTGCAGACTTCTTCCCAAACAGGAGGTTATGACCCAGTGGTGCATCCAAAATTTTGGATTTAAAGTCTTCAGGCAGTGGCTGGAGCCTAAGCCATGGGTATCTGCATAGCACAGATACAGATGCAGATGCACTAGATCTAGCAGAGGCCTCTGCTGCATCACATCTGCATTTTATTGAGTGCCTTGCAACCTGAGGCACAGTTTAGATGTCACTTCTGTCTTGTTAGGTTGAGTCAGGCAAGGAGGTCAGTAGGGATGAAGTCTGTGATACCAAATCTAGGGCATGTTTCACCATATGGGTTTGGTAGTTAACTGCCTAAATGCTAGGGTGGAAGAGGTGTATAGCTTCTTGCCCAGGCTGTCCATTGCCTTGCTATCCTTGACTGAAGGTAGGAGTGATGAGGATGGAATAAGTCTAGACTGTCTGGGCACTGCTATCACTGCGGGGTCAACCAAGGGGGGCTTTATTAGAAATTTGAGGTCATCAGGGACCTTACAGAAATGATCAGTTATCTTGGGAGCAGGTGGCTGTGTCAGGGTTTTTTTTTTTTTTTTTTTTGAGACTGATGCAAATGCATGTAGGTATGCAGGAATCACCGGAGGGATGGCTGATGGGGACTGTGATTTAAGCTGGAGCAGCTCAAAATACTTTTTTTTTTTAATTTCTGTCATCTGGGTAGTATCCCATTTAAAATACTCCCCTCATTTTTGTTACAGTCTCTCCAAAGGTAATGTCCTCAGAGGGGAGTCACCCTCAATAGAATCTTCAACAGGGGAGAAGTATTCCAAGGGGGCAGTTATTTGGGATGAGTAAGTAACTGACTCATATGAGGAAGAGGATAAGCCTTCTTCCTCCTGAGAGATGGGAGGAAGGATAGAGGTAGCTGAGGCAGGTCTTGGGCTAAGTACAGGTATACTGGGTGCTGAGGAGGTTGAAGGCCTAAGGGTCATGAAGGCCTGTATCAAAGACTGTGTGAAGGACTGCCGGCCTGGTTGTCCCTCCAAAGCAGCAGACAAATGTTTGGTCTTTTGTCTCCTTTTTAAAGGAGTTGATTTAGAAGCTGTGGGCCTAGTTTCAGGGATATGGCCTAAAGAGGATGAATCGGAATCCTGGATCACGGAAGGTCATCTGGTGGAGCCTGGTTCCCCCTCGACTTCGGTAACAACAGACATCTGAATAACCTCGTGGATGTGCCTACCAGTAATTCAGAAGTGGCTTCCTAAAGGGCAGAAGCAGAAGTAGATGGTTCTAGTGGACATCCCTCAACCCCTATATCAGCAGTTGGTGGGGCGTACGACGACAGATGGGCAGAACTGGTAGGCCTTGAAACTTTTGCCTTTTTTCTTGGCAGTTCCTCCTGGGCTTCCGACTCCGGATCCATTCTTAACGCTAACTTCTTTAGCCTCTGGTTCTTCAGATACAAACTGAGGGCAGACAGACAGCTTCTGAGAGTTTTGGGAATAAAAAACTAGCAGACAGCACAGGAGAAAAGATTGTGTTCCCAGCCTAAACATAACAAGCAAAGATCATGGGAGTCTTTATGCAGAATTTAACATCTGCATATGTATTTACCTTTCTTAGCTGACATCGGCTAAGAACAGACAAACAACCCAAGCTCAAGCGAAAATAATAAGAATTCCCCAACGGGGTACTTAATTTTAGGTGTCGTGAAGGAGAGGAGCTGAAGTGATTGATCTGACGTTCGGCTGCGACAGAAAATATTTGAGGTCTGCGCGTACAGACATCATATTTATGGCCCCTGGGTTTATGGCCCTACATGTGACGGCCCACACACCAGCAGGAAGCAGGCTTAAGCTTTTGTACAGGAGCTGACGTTTGGATCGCCTGAGGTGGAGGATCCCACAGTAAGAATACTGCAACATGAGAACAGAAGGACATCATTATATACATATATGATTCACAGAAAATGATCCCTACAGGGTCCTTGCGAGTTAGATTGAATAACTCTCAGTAGTAGTATCTTTTTACTTTTACAAAGTTCTGATAGTTTTGCAGTGTACTTCTTGACTATGCTGGCTGATACGGGAGGTGGGACACACAGCACAGTTAAATACACCATTGTTTACTGAAGACAGTCTGGGATAACAGCCAGTTGGGGGTTGTGTTGCCTATTTTTGCTTTTGCCAACCGGTACTGCTTGAATGGAGATCTTTGCATGCCATATGCCAGTTATTAAAGAAGCTTAAATAATGGTTATGCAAGAAAGAAAGAATGAACACACTGCACTTTTAAGAAAGACTGATTCCTTATAAAGCAGGCTGGTATTTAGCAGTCCATGGTTTAAGCATGCCTCAGCTGTTACTCATGTTCCTAAATTTGCTACATTTATTAGATGTCAATGTGGGACAGCAAGAGTGGGATGGTTGAGTCAGGGATTTGAGTCAATGTCCCCTTAATGAAGCAAGAGTGGGAAATGATTGACAGCAATGGTCTACAATTTCTTTGCACTAAAATTCTTTAAAGTGGAATACAGTTGAAAACATTGGCTTTGATGTTATGCTAAGCCATTATGGGATTGTATAATGATAAAAGACAAAGTACAGTTTTGTACCTACCATAAATGTAGATGTTCGAGTGTTGACACTGCTGCAGTCATTACACTTGGGTTATCCTGCCGTGAGGCGGTCCCGCAGTTGGCCAGAGTTCCAAAGTCTTGGTCCGGGGTCAGTTGCTGTCACCTCCTCCCTGACGTCAGTGTGACTGGGGTATATAAGATGCAGCCGATGCCATTTTCTTCAGTTTTTCTTGCCCCAGATGTCAGGTGCCCCCAAATAGGTAGGCAATTCAAATTGCTAGTAAGCAATACAAAAGAAAAGCAAACAACCATTTTTAGGTTACTCCCCATAGGTAAAAAGGGTAGATGTCCTAGGTAAGTACCAGAAAGTAAGAGGGGAAGGAGGGCGGGTAAGCTGGACTGCAGCAGTGTCAACACTCGAACATCTACATTTATGGTAGGTACAAAACTGTACTATGTTCATCGTGTTACACTGCTGCAGTCATTACACTTGGGTGGAATCCCAAAGCTGAGTTAGGGAGGCTGGATCTATAAGGCATTAGGGGTGGCTATAAGGCCCTGTAGTACAGCAGTGGCAAAGCCAGCTCTGGATTTGGCGTATAAAGGCAAATGGTAATGTTTGGTGAAGGTATGCACAGAACTCCATGTTGCTGCTTCCAAAATATCCTTGGTAGGCACTTCTCTGAGGTAGGCAGTTGAAGTGGCTGTTGCCCTGGTGGAGTGAGATCTAATGCTGCTAGGTACAGGTTTCCCATGATGGGTATAGCAGAAATGTATACAGTGTCCTACCTATTTTGAAATAGTCTGCTTTGAAATGGCTTTTCCCTGTGCTCCTACAGCGTATGCTACCAATAATTGCTCAGATTTTCTGAAAGCTTTGGTTTTGTCCAAGTAGAAGCGTAACTGTCTGTGAATGTCCAAAGAATGTAGCAATTTCTCCCCTTTGTTCTGTGGTTTTGGATAAAAAGTTGGCAAGTGAATAATTTGGTTCAGAGCCACACTTGATACCACCTTTGGCATAAACGTAGTGTTAGTTCTTAAAGACACCCTGTGCTGGTGGAAGATGAGGAAAGGTTCCACTGCATTAGTGCCTGTAATTCTGAAACTCTTCATGCTGATGTAATTGCCAGTAGCAGAGCAGTTTTCCAAGAGATGTATTTTATTT
Source organism: Protopterus annectens (assembly GCF_019279795.1). Lineage (NCBI taxonomy): Eukaryota > Metazoa > Chordata > Ceratodontiformes > Protopteridae > Protopterus > Protopterus annectens. Next base: position 1,397,035,418 of record NC_056725.1, read on the forward strand.
CTGCTGTGTTAGCTGACTCAAAAGGAGGTAGAGTTAATTTTTCCAAAACAAAGTTGAGGTCCCAAGTTGGTGTAGGTGCTCTACGGGGCATTCTGATGTTTTTAGCCCCTCTGAGGTATTGTTTGAGCAAAGGATTAGAAAAAAATGGTGGGTCCGTGTTGCAATGAGCAGAGATGGCAGAGGCGTGGATCTTGATGGATGAAAAATAGAGGCCCTTGTCCAGAATCTCAGTTAAGTATTGCAGTATCTGAAGAATGTTTAGGACAAGAGGGTCAAGGTTGTGCGCTTGGTTCCAGGCACAGAATCTCTTCCATTTATCTGAGTATGCTTTTCTGGTGCTAGGCCTTCTGGCCTCCAGAATGACATCTACAACAGCTTTGGAGAGAGGCATTGCTTGCTTGACTAGGGAATTTTCCATGCAGCTAGGTTTAAGGTCTTTAGCTGGCTGTGAAGTATCTGACTGTTGTGCTGTGTCAGCAACTCTGGGATTTCAGGCAAAATCCAGGGTGGTTCTTGTGCTAAGTTCTTCAAGATTGGGTACCAGTGCTGGCGTGGCCAGTCTGGTGCAATCAGTATCATTTTTGGCTCTTCCTGCCTGGCTTTTATGAGTACCTTTGGGAGGAGAGGTAAAGGAGGGAAAGTGTATACTTGTAGTTTTTTCCAGCTGAATGAGAGGGCATCCACTTTCCATTATTGTGGATGGTAGCTCCTTGTGCAGTATCTCTGTAATTGGCAGTTCTTTGGGGAAGCAAACAGATCCATGTCCGGTCTACACCGTTTTTGTGTTATCATTCTGAATATTTGTGGATTCAGTTTCCATTCGTGCGGGTCCATAATGTTTCTGCTTAGGTCGTCTGCCAGTGTGTTTTTCTCTCCTGGCAGGAATTGTGCTTGCAGATGAACTTGCTAGGTTAGAGCTGTATTCCACAAGGTCATGGCTTGTCTGCAGCGGGGGTAGGAGTGTGTGCCCCCTTGCTTGTTTATGTACCACATAACAGTGGTGTTGTCTGTCTTTAGTAGTAATTGTCCTGGATGCAGTAGGTCCTTGAAAGCCATAATAGCATTTTGTACAGCTAGCATCTCTTTTTGATTGATGTGGAGATGTCTTTGCTCTGTGGGCCACTCGCCCTGGATACATTTTCCTGCCATGTGTGCTTCCCAGGAGTAATCTGATGCATCTGTTGTCAGTGTTTGCCTGGCTGTGGGTTGAGTGAAAGGCTGTCCCTTGTTGAGGTGACAAGCTTGTGCCCACCATCGAAACTCCTGTTGAAGGCAAGGAATTAGTGGTATAACTGTTTCCAAACTTTGACAGTGTTGAGACCATACGCTCTTTAGGTACCATTGTAGTTTCCTCATATGCAGTCTGGCATATGGAATTAGTAGTATGCAAGATGCCATGTAGCCGAAGGCCTGCAAAAATTTTCTTGCAGGGAGTTGGGTCTTTGTTGCCATTAATTGAAAATATTGAGTCAGTTGTCCTTGCTTGTCTGGCGTGAGATAAGCCATCTGGGCCGTTGTGTTCAAGCTGGCACCCAGGAATATTATCTGTTGTGAGGGCACTAGTTTTGATTTCTTTTAGTTTACTGTGTACCCCAGGCAACTTAACTTTTTTATGTACGCCAGATGCTTTAGTAGTATGTCCTTGCTCTCTGCTTGAATCAGGCAATCGTCCAAGTACAGATAAATTTGAATTCCTTTTTGCCTGCAAAATGCAATTACTGGTGCCAGGCACTTTGTGAAGACCCTGGGCGCAGTAGATAAGCCAAAGGGCAGTGCAAAGAATTGATAGTGCATTGAACCAGCTTGAAATCTGAGGTATCTTCTGCAGTTTTATCTGATAGGGACATGCAGGTATGCCTCTTTGAGGTCCAACGTCACGAGCCAAGCTTTCTTGCCCAGCATGGGAAGAAGTTGCTGTAGTGTCAACATCTTGAATTTCAGTACATCCAGGTAAATGTTTAGTGTAGAAAGGCCCAGAATGGGTCTCCAGGCTTTGTCCTTTCTGGGAACTAGAAATAGTCGAGTAAAATCCTTGTCCTTGATCCTGTGGTGGTACCTTTTGAATAGCTCTCATGTCCAAGAGTGCTGTAATTTGTCTTTGAGCCTCTGCCAATTGATTTGGTGGCAGATTTGGCATTCCTTTTAGTCTTGGCAGGGTGTGAAAATGGAACCTGTAAACTTGAGATACAATGTTGAGGACCCATTTGTCTTTGGTGATGCAATGCCAGTTGTGATAGAAAAGTGCCAGTTTTCCTCCTAAGGGGCCTGCCAAGAGAGAACTGTTTTGGCAGCTGTAGTGGAAAGTCATTGAGTCTGTTTTTTATAAGGTTGAGACCTGTCTTCTCCTTCTTTCTGGCCTGGTGTGCCCCACTGTCGAGGCCTGTAAGGGCCTTGTGTCTGACCTCTACCTCTTGGACGTCTGTATCTGCCCCTTTGAGGTCTGTCTGAGACTGGAAAGGACCAATTCTTTGTTGGCCAAATTCTGCTAAAACGAGGAGGCTGAACCTGTAAGAAATCTTTCACCGTTTGCATAGATTTTGCCTCATCCTCCATCTTCTTTAATACCTCCTATGCCTTAACTCCAAACAGCACATCCCGCTGCAAAGGTGCATCCAATAATTTTACCTTAACATGATCTGGTAACGTATGTTCTTTTAACCAAGCATGCCTTCTAATGACAGAGCCTGTAACTGCTGGTCTACAGGAGGCCTCTAAGGAGTCAAACCCACATTGCAAAGTATGTTTTCCCACTTGTTCAGCAGCATGCAATAAATCCTGCATTTCTTTTAAGTTAGGAGGATCTGAATCTGGAAGGATCTTTTGTTTCAACTGAGACATCAAAAATTGCTGATATTTTAGCATGTGGAACTGGCAATTCAAGGCTCTCATTGCTAAAGTTGCAGACGTATATACCTTCTTTTCCCATCTGTCTAAAGCTCTGGAATCTCTGTCAGAGGGAACTGGGTTTTTTGCTGATGAGGACTTAATCCCTTTGGGTCCCTGAGAAACAGTTTCAGGGTCAGCAACAGGGCTTTTGTACAGAAATTTGTGAGAGTCAGGGACTCTGTAATATCTATCAGGTTTAATTGGGGCTGGGGGTAAGGAGTCAGGGTTCAAACTGGATTCAGTGTACACATCATCCACAATGTCTAGAACTGGCGGGATAGCAAGGGGTCTGTGTTGAGGCAATAAAAGGAAGTCTCTGAGCTTTTTCTTGGATTCTGAGTAATCCTGAACTTCCCAATGGAAATGCTCCCTCATGGTATGTAAGGTCTCCCCCAAAGGGGTAATCCTCAGGCGGAGAGGCTGACGGAATTGATTCCTCGGCATCAGAATCCTCATAAGGGGGTAAAGAATATCCTAGGTCCGAGGAAGAGTCAGAGGAAATGCACACCTGGTCAGAAGATTCATAGTCTGCATCCTGTCTGGGCCTTTTATCAGGAGGGGGATGGGACCCCCTGATCAGGGTGATTAGGTCCTCGGCCATTTTTAGCATTTGTTTCTTAGGCATGGAAGCCTGTCCTGGAGAGAGTTGTGGCTGTTTCTTTGCTTTTAAGGTGGGCTTAGACTTAACAGAGGGTTTAATGGTTAACTGGGTAGGTCTGAAAACACCCTCTGTAACTGTGGATTGCTCAGCTACTTCGATTCCCTCTGCAGGTTTAGGATCGGTAAGCTGAAGGCCTAGTGCGCCCGAAGGCCCAGCCAGCTCCACGTGGGAGTCGGATGCGGTCTGTGGTAGTGGTCGTCAGGGGCTGCGTAGGCGCCTCGCTGAAAACCAGAGAACTGGCGACTGGTCTAAAGAGGCCTCTTTGTCAGTTTTGGGCCTTGGATGCCTGTCCTTTTTCTTGCGCTTTTTATGCATTGCGGTCGTCGGAATTTCCGACAGCATGGTGTAATTCAATTTTCTACCAAAATAATGTTGGGCAAAATCAAACTGACGTTTAATAGTGCGCTTGTTAAACCTAGCACAAAACCGACAACCAGTGACGTCGTGGTCAGGGTCTAGACATGGAATACAATAGTAGTGGAAATCCTTATGAGGTATTTGCTTCCCACAAGAAATACAGTTATTAACTTTTATTGACATTGAAACACAAAAATCCAGGCAGAGTGGCAAACCCAACTAGTCCAAGTGCAGTGACCTGGTAGCCAAAAAAGAAAAGTAGAGCGAAGGTAGTCCAAGTAGAGATCTTTATTCACATCAAATGGACAAAACGATGTAACAAGTGCTTTCGCTCAGCTTAATGCTGAGCTTCCTCAAGTCCTCAACTTGAGGAAGCTCAGCATTAAGCTGAGCGAAAGCGCTTGTAACATCGTTTTGTCCATTTGATGTGAATAAAGATCTCTACTTGGATTACCTTCACTCTACTTTTCTTTTTTGGCTACCAGGTCACTGCACTTGGACTAGTTGGGTTTGCCACTCTGCCTGGATTTTTGTGTTTCTCTGTCACGCTTTGGATTTTTTCATTGTTTTTACTGACAATGGTCTGAGGCAAGAAAATGTTTCCCCAACGGGGTACTTAGCTTTTTTAGAAAACTTCGGTTCTGGATTCGGAATGAAAATCTCAGGAGTCAGCCGACCGGCACTTGCGAACTGCTTCTGCTTCGGGCACCGCGCGGCAAGAAAGACTGAAGAAAATGGCATTGGCTGCATCTTATATACCCCTGTCGCACTGACGTCAGGGAGTAGGCGACAGCAACCGACGCCGGACCAAGACTTTGGAACTCTGGCCGACTGCGGGACAGCCTGACGGCAGGATAACCCAAGTGTAATGACTGCAGCAGTAACACAATGAACATCTGCTTTCCGTGTTTCACCTGAAATCGGGATAGCAGCTGCCACTTGATGCTGAATGAAGAGAATTATTTTGATTAGTAAAGTTGTGGTGGGTTCTGGTATACACTCCTACACAGTAAGTGTAAAGACAGGCACTAATTATGGCTCCAGTACTTTCTACTTTGCATGTTTTTCACTACTACTAATATTTTAATATAATAACATGGCAGTTGTTTATTCCTCCTATACCAGTAAACATCTGTATTCTGGTGATTTGTTTGCAAGTTCAATTATCAAACTTACAACAACCTACCGGACTTTAAAAATCTTGATTGAGGCAGCCTATGCTGATATTTACACTTGTACATCTTTATTCATTCTCATATAAAGTTTTCAAAGTATCAGCTCCTGACAAATCTGACAGTCAGAGAGAGAAGAGAGATGCATACATACATATTTACATACTCATTTTGTCATTCATTATCCAATTACCTACTTACTCCTATGTACAGTCATGGAGCAGACAAAGCATATACTGGCACTCAGTGGTACAAAATACAGAAACTTGTCTTGAAAAGGACACCATATGTACATGCGTGAGCACACAAACAGATACTTACACATTTTTGAAGGAAGTTATTGACGGACTTCATTTGGTAACGGGAAGTTTATTTAATAATCTTGGAAAGTACAGTGCAAGTTACCGGTCACATTTTCCATAACGTGCAGTTCACTTAACCAGTTAATAAATTAATGCACTGAATTAATTATTTTTAATCTTAGGTTCTGCAAACTGGTGCTAGCTCCTCCAGAGTTGCATTCCAGGCATGGTCTTCCAAACAAAATGAACACACAACCTTAGAAACAATAACAGTTCCTGAAGCCTTTCTGAATAGATCAAGTTTTCCAACCAACCCTTTGTAGTAAGGAATGGCATTATATTTAATTTTCAGGTGGTTTATTTAAAGGCTATAAAATGTAGCACTACATTCAATAATCACTCAGCTCAGTGAAACAAAGTGACACAATGACACAATGCACTCCCGAAAATTACCAGATGACCTCTTCAGAATTAGATAGGCTACAGAATACATAGGTTCATAGGAGATTACTAAGCAAATGGCTTAACAGCCCTTACAGGCCTAGCCAATAAAACCAGATTTAACCTCATATATATGGCCCCTGGGGCAAGAGGATGGCAGAAGTCTGAACCTATGCCTTGAGTATTTTACAGATTTCCCCCTATCCATAAGCAACACAGGCAATTTCCCCAGGTGTGAATTTGTGATTCACCATCCACTGACCCGAACTGCGTTCATTTGAAGAACACAGAAGGGCTCTGCTTAACACAAACAGGAAGCTTATTCTAAAGAAGAGGTAATCTGTGAGACACATATCCGTGTCTCCAGAATGTTTTGTTTGGGTCACTGACTAGGTTTAGATCCCTAACTTGGGTGACCTTCATGCTGTTTGTCTTGCAGATGTGTAGCAGCTCGATCAGGGATGGATTTGTGAGTGACCTGAAGGTTAGGCACAAGTCACCCCTTAATAGTTGGTAGAAAACACAGTAAAGGGATAGGGCGTTTAGTCTCTCAGCATAGGTCATGTTGTTAACTCTCTGTATTTTCTTTTTGAAGAACCTCTGAGGTCACTCCAGCTGTTTTAAGTGCCTAGTCAAGTACATGCCAAAAGGTGAATTGTACTAGATTATTGGTATAATGAGGACTAAGTACAGCGGGACTATAACCTCTTTGGAAATGGATGCCATATCTTTACTTATGTGATATTCCACACAGAAGGTCTTCCTTAACACTGTTTACACACAGCAATTAAAGTTCAGGCTACTATCTATCTGTACACCTAGATTTCTCACCTCTAAGTCTACAGTTAGAAGTGTACTGTTAATATTATAATTTGCAGAGGTATTTGCCTTCCCAAAGGGTATAATATATTTTTTTGCATTTACTTTTAGGCCATGGCTCAGACACCAATCATTTTTCTGATATAGACCCTCCTGAAAGATATCTACATCACTGGAGGATTCAATGACTACCTCCAGCTTGCAGCTGTAAGCCAACTTTGCCATCCAGAGGCCTTACATATTAGCCTTGATTTCACATATGTATATTCAGAACAGGAGTGGTTCCCCAACACGAAGCCCTGTGGCATGCCACTGGTAACTGGCCTCTTGCTATACGTCTGCATAGGCATCTGGTGTTTTCAGTGTTTGGGAGAGCATGGAAACTAGCTATGCTGTCACTTAATAATAGGTAGCTTGCCTTAGGAAAGATTTTAAAGTTTTTGGATTTAGGTGGGTGGGTGGGGGGGGTCTAATTTCACTTTTATTTGAAGGGAGACCTCTATGTAATCTGATCTTATTAGTGAGGACATCACACGGGGGAGGGGGGGAGTGCAGCACTCTCCAATATTTCTGAGTACCAGATCTAGGATATTTGTATGCCTAGTAAGCGTGCAGACTAGCTGCTCTAGGGCAAAGTCAATAACTCTTTAGCCTGCATGTTAGTGGTCATGCACATCTCCCAGTTATAGGGGCACTGCACACACTGCCATTGGTTGATGAAATCTACACAATTCACTAGTAGGAATACAGCGACTGTGTATGACATCAGGCTCTATGCCAACTGTGGAACCGATTGGGTGATTTATCTTGTGACGTGCACCTGCTCTGCCTTTTACATAGGACAAACTTCTAGACCCTTGAGACTACGGATATCTGAGCATTGCAGTGACATCTGAACAAAAAAAAAAAAAAAACAGTAATGCTTTGTATAAAGCATTCCACTGCACACAAGAATGCTAATTTTAGATTTATTATTATAGACAGGATTGTGGGGAACAGAGCAAATAAAGCCGGGTGGCATTCAATATTAAATACAAAAGAAAAGAAATGGATCATTAAGTTGGGTGGTTTATTCCCACCAGGGCTTAATGAAAATTTTTGATTAACCAATGAGCTTGAATTTTGTTTCTACATTGGGTTATATAAGGGCATTGACTTTTATGGCTTTTTTCACTTAACACTGATGAAGGCTGCTTAACTTGCTCAGCCGAAACCAGTTTGTTATTGCTCTACTTTTATACGCTTTAATAAAGCATCTTTACACCACAGTCTGCTGGCCTTGGTGCTTTTCTGAAGCAAGTTAAAATCACCCATGAGTATGGTACTGGGCTGGATGCCGAGTGATATGGGTTTCCTTTCCTGGTCGGGGATCTGTAGCTAGCAAGAATATTGTAATGAATTTTTTCCCATGGTTAGATGGACATGGAGTAGCTCGAGCATGTCATATTTCACCAGCCTTGAGGTGTGCTTATCCTTTATGTAGATACACTTCCTCCTTTTGCCCTTTCATGTTCAGTGGGTAGTTGAAGCATATGAAAGACATTATAGCCATGCACCCCTGGAGTGCTTTCCATAGTTTTGAACAAGGTTTCAGTAACTGCGCAGACATCAGCATTCTTCATGGTCAGGACAGCTTCTAGGGAGTGCAGTTTATTGTTGAGACTCCTAGCATTGAGCAGTAACACCTTTATTTTGTCATGAGTAACTACTGCTATGCTGGAAGATTTGTCTGTCTGGCAATGCCTAAAAACAGGCACTATAGGGTGGATAATGTTTTGGCCAATATTCAAAAGTCTAGAGGCGAGAGGGTATGGGTATAGACTATCCCTGGCAAAACAGCATTGCCTGTCAACCATGTCCTCCCAAACTGACAAGTATATGAACCCTTTGGAATGGCACCAGTAGCTAAGCCAATTGTCAAAGTCTATCATTTTCTGTTGGTATTGTGGCATTATGCTTTGAGGCAGTAGAATGCTGCTCTGTGCTAGGTTCACACCAGCCTGTGACACATATTCTGAGAGTTCATTCATGCCTCTCTTCTTATAGTCCAAGGAAGTATGCCTCAGGTCATTCAAGCCCACATGGACTGATTGACTGAGTCATACTGATATCTGAAGTAAGTAACCTGACTGCCTAAGTGAGCTGGTGGATCTTGGCCTGAAAGGCAACTAACTGTAACCTTCTCTTTATCCAACCTGGTAAGAGGGACATTAGTGTGTCTCACAATGGAGACTCTTATGGCCAAAACATTGGTTTGTGGGGTGTTTCGCCTTATGGGCTTGGTAGTTGAGATGCAATGAGATGTGGCTTTGTGCAATGGGATAGGAACGGTCTTGTCTGTGAGCATGCAGTTTCTGAGGACTGTAATGGACAGGCCTTTGAGGTTATGTTAAGTTACATGTGAGCACCTCTGCATATGTGGGTCTATGTGGCTGGTCTTTTGTGGGTGCGGTGAGTGCTGTGGGTGACTTGCTGACAAGTCATTTGTTGCTTTTTGTGCCTGTATGTAAGAATATATCCGCCAGTGAAAAAGTGTTAGCTATATCTCTCACATATTGTATTTGTCTGTTCAAGAATTAACTGGTTGTCAGTGTACATAAGGCAATTGCTACACTGCCTCAGGATGCCAATGTCCACCAAGCTAGATGCAGAGATGGCAGGAAAGTGCCTATTCATGGACGCAGATCCTAATATGTACTTTGAAAGGGACAGGAGTGTGGGGTGTTTGCAACCAGGTAAGGGATGGGGTGTTTAGTTGGTGTAATCTACAGCGAACCTAACCAACAATGTTGATTAATGCTCAAACCAGATGCTCTTTCAGCAGCCATAATCCTGGGTGATATAATAATGTGATATAGATCTAAAAAATCTCAACTATATTTCCCCACATCCCAGGACGCCATCTTTCTTCCCCAATTATCAGCTGGCTGCTGTGCGCCTTATACCTGGTGCGGATCGGTTAACTAGGATATCCTTCAAATTTGACTAACTGGACCCAGCTATTCTCCTATATAAGTGTCTCTGCCCTCCTGGAAGACCAGAACTGTGTCCACTAAGCCCCAACCCCATCATTCGTCGGGGATATCATCCAAACTTAAAAGAAAAGACTGTCAAAATATCCTTCAAATTTGACTAACTGGACCCAGCTATTCTCCTATATAAGTGTCTCTGCCCTCCTGGAAGACCAGAACTGTGTCCACTAAGCCCCAACCCCATCATTCGTCGGGGATATCATCCAAACTTAAAAGAAAAGACTGTCAAAGTATGTTTGTACTACATGTTTAATCCTAAACTTCTCAACTGTGTGCCTAGTCTACCTACTTGCCCAGGACTGCCAGCAGCCAACAGCACCAGTCCCCATCAACTATTTGACCAGACCCTCATTCATTGCACTGCCATCACTACCATTGTTATTCCCATCTCCTATCCTTTAATACTGCTTTTCCCTTCTCATTCCCTTTTTTACCCCTTCCTTACCTCCATACAACTGAATCTAAACCTTTCGACCACTAGGTGGCACCCTTCTACTTCTATGTTTTCCTCCCTTTCGGCTCTTTGCTACACTTACTGGTTACGCTGATCTCTACCTGTATCTTTTAGTCTATTAATTACACTTTTCTTTTCCCCTGGCCCTTGTCAAACCTCCCTCCTATTCCTACTTGTCTACTATAAATCTGCCTCATCACCTACCCCTATAGTTCATACTATTTACATTACCTGTTTTAACTTACCTACTGTTATTCTACTTTACTGATTGTTTTCTTCTGAGCCATTATCTACTCCTTTGTCTCTTGCTGCTACTCTTATCATATCTCCCTAAAAGCTCTTTCCCTACAATTCCACACTCCTACCTCACCTACGCCTACCTCTCCATACACCTCCCACTTTATCAGGCCACCCCCCCTAGTCTTGATACTATTCTCCCTTTGGCTTATTTCCCGCCTATCTCCTATGCCTGTGCCCTTCCCCCTCACCTTATCCCAAGCCTTCTAGGCAACCTTATAAATATTTCCCCACATCCCAGGACGCCATCTTTCTTTCCCAATTATCAGCTGGCTGCTGTGCGCCTTATACCTGGTGCGGATCGGTTAACTAGGGTAAGCTCCATGTTATCACTGTGTTTTTGATCTACTCCTGTATTTAACTTTATGATACAGAATAGTTTCCTATGCTGTTCTATATTAGATGTGTTTGTTAATAGCGTTACACCAAGGTAGCGCTTTTGCTTCGCTGTGCCTTAATGTATGAATAGGGCTGTATCAATGGTTACACTTATATGATACTGAGCTTAGTGTTTTTACAAACTATTAACATATTAATCCTTCCTGCTTAGAACTGTTGACTATCTGGTCATGGAAGTGCCTCAGTTTGTTTAACGAACATCTAGCCATATCGTCTATCTGTGAAGACTGGGCTCTATACTTTATTTTTTGGCGCCTTTTTCAGATAGTAATGTTAGCCTGGTTGACTCTGCTAATAGTTATTTTAAGAATTGTTTCTGGTCTCAACCAACATGTGGTTTAACTTTGTGGAGAAGCGCTAACACCCTCATACTGTCTTTAAATTTAGCGACTGTAAATGTTAACCACTTTTCTAACCACACTAAATATTACCTTTTGTAAATATAACACTCTGTATAGACTTTTACTTAATTTAGAAGGCTCTCTATCCGCGTACGGCGCTATACAATTTTGTTATTTAACTTATAAGGCTCTATAACAGCATACAGCGCCTTAGACTTTGTCTACTTTAAAAGGCTCTATAACAGCATACAGTGATCCAACTCTTTGCCGTTCTGCTTTTAAACTTATTTTTCTCGGCTATTCAACAGTGGTGCGACGCATGGTAATCCTGTACATTTAAAGACTAAATACCAAAAGAGTTACAATTCTATGGTATATCGTTAGCCACTATATCCGAATAGATTGTGATTTCTTACTTTTAACCTCCTAATATATTAAGCGTCTGCACAAATATGTTAACACATTGAATTACATTTCTAACGAATACCTCTTGTTAACATAATACTCACTATAGAGTTTGTATAATTTAATAGCCTCTACAACAGAGTACAGCGCTCCAAAGCTTTGCTGTCCTACCTTCGCCTTGCTTCTTTGAGCTATAAAATCTGTGCTGAGACCCTTGGTTAGCCCAAATATTTATTGATACATTCTGCAAGGGTAGGAAGATATGGTATACCCCTAGCTAGTGAAATAGTAAAGATCGTGGGTTTTATGTTTTAGCTACATCCACTTTAAGTGACTGTATCTTATTGTTGTTACTATGATTTATAAATGAATTGTATCAGCTGTTTTACTATTAGAGAATTCAAGTTTAAATGTAACTGTGTTTAGTACTCCTTTTTAATTTAAAATTTTGTAGAAGTTTATTAGTGCTCTCTTGTTTTTTCCTCACTGTCTTCCTCTCTCTCCCAGATATCCTTCAAATTTGACTACCTGGACCCAGCTATTCTCCTATATAAGTGTCTCTGCCCTCCTGGAAGACCAGAACTGTGTCCGCTAAGCCCCAACCCCATCATTCGTCGGGGATATCATCCAAACTTAAAAGAAAAGACTGTCAAAGTATGTTTGTACTACATGTTTAATCCTAAACTTCTCAACTGTGTGCCTAGTCTACCTACTTGCCCAGGACTGCCAGCAGCCAACAGCACCAGTCTCCATCAACTATTTGACCAGACCCTCATTCATTGCACTGCCATCACTACCATTGTTATTCCCATCTCCTATCCTTTAATACTGCTTTTTCCCTTCTCATTCCCTTTTTTACCCCTTCCTTACCTCCATACAACTGAATCTAAACCTTTCGACCACTAGGTGGCACCCTTCTACTTCTATGTTTTCCTCCCTTTCGGCTCTTTGCTACACTTACTGGTTACGCTGATCTCTACCTGTATCTTTTAGTCTATTAATTACACTTTTCTTTTCCCCTGGCCCTTGTCAAACCACCCTCCTATTCCTACTTGTCTACTATAAATCTGCCTCATCACCTACCCCTATAGTTCATACTATTTACATTACCTGTTTTAACTTACCTACTGTTATTCTACTTTACTGATTGTTTTCTTCTGAGCCATTATCTACTCCTTTGTCTCTTCCCACTCTGTTCGCCCTACGGGCTCACTCCGCTCCCCTCCCTGCCCCCAAATTCCACCCGCCCCTAGTGCCTCTAGCTATATCCCTCTTGTAACCACACCCACTTCCTCCCTACACCAATCACCCACAACTCCCTAGACACACCCCTATCAGCCTATCATCCTATTGTAACCACACCTACAGCTAACCTAAAATACTACACTTCATTTTCTAAACTTACACCCCTAGCACTATTCCTACTAACTCTTTACTCCACTCGACCCTGTTACACTTTCCTTATCCACTGAGCAATAAACTTACAAAACACATAAGACAACCATAATACCTAACACCAAGTAACTTTTCAGTCATGCCTTTAAATCCCCCATCTATCTCTATTTTACTATTACTATCTCTTAAACTATCATATCTTTATTACCTCACCCAGCCTCCTACTTCTTATCATTCACAACTTTATCACACAACCTACCACCTGAACTCCCCTCTCTCACCCTTAAACTCTCCTATTTCTCCCCATCTATACCCAATAACACAACTTCTAACCTTCTCATTCAAAGTTTTCCCCTCACTGAGAAACCCTATCTCCATAGTAGCTAAAGACCCTCTGATCATCACTACAGATCCTAATTGTTTCCTCACTCTACTCAATTTCCTTTATAACCCAATTTTTCATCTCATCACCTGCCTTTTATCTGGTGACATCCATCCCAACCCTGGCCTCTCCACCTCTTCCTCCTCACACAGGCCAATATTATTTACTTCTCTAAACTCACAAAGTATTGTCAATAAAGTCCCTACCCTCCATGCATGGCTCATGTACAACAAACCTGACATACTATCTATTTCAGAAACATGGTTAAAACCCTCTATAAAGGATTCTGAAATTACTCCACCTAGCTATTCAATCTTTAGAAAAGACAGGACCCAAAAAAAAGGTGGTGGAGTTGCTCTCCTATATTCTTCTTCCTTACTAGTTACCCCCTATAACAAACCTACTCCAAAATTTAACAATGCTGAAGTACTCCTCACTCTCCTACAAGTTAACAAGCACAAACACATCTGTCTAGCATCCCTTTACATCCCCCAGGGGACAATATTTCCACACTTGAAAACATCCTCTCATGGCTCTCTAACAATATCAGCAATGAAACCATAATCTTAGGAGATGTAAACATCAACTGGGCCTCCATCCAGTCTTCAACCAACCCTCTTAACATCAACCTATTCAAGTTTTCCCAGCTAATCAATACAATAACACACCCATCAACAAACCCCTCCTGTGGCACCATCCTTGACTGGATTCTAGTGTCACATCCCCACTATTTCTCAAACAGTGGTACTCTTCCCGACCCTTTTAGTGATCATTTGCCTACTTTCACTCGCCGTCTCCCTTGCATCTCTTACCGCACCCATAATTTCATCACTACCCGCAATGACAAAAACTTCAACCCATCAACCTTCATATATTCTCTAAAAGCAGTTAATTGGAACAATCTAAAGACACTACCTTTAGAAGACGCAGTTGCTCACTTCAACTTTACCTTCTTAGAAATACTTGATTCCCAAGCTCCTCTAAGAACAAAAAGAATAAAAACAAATTCTGCCCCCTGGTTAACCAAAACCACACTATCAATCATGCACCTTAGAGACAAAGCCTGGGGACTCTATCTGAGAAATAAGACCCCAGAACAACATATTGCTTACAAAACCCTTCGAAATAAAGTAAAAAAGCTTATAATCTCTGACAGACAAAAATACTTCTTCACACTCCAAAACAACAATAAAACTAACCCACAAAAATTTTGGAAGGGAATCTCTACCCTCCTAAACCCCAGCAAACCACACACCCCAACCCCAGACCCAAATATCGCAGACCTAGATCTAGCTACACAGTTCAACTCCTTTTTCATCGACTCTATTAGCAAACTCACATCCTCCTTCACACACCCCTCCTCATTACCTAATACACCCCAATCTCTTCCACAAACAACCCTCCCATCATCACCACTTCCTCCTCACTCTCATCTTCTCACCATCTATCTTCCACCTCTTCCACTACTCTAACTCCCTCTTCACCCATATCTTCCTCAAATTCTCTCTCTCCCAACTCTTCTCTATTCTCATTTAAACCTATTCCCACTTCCACCATAAAGAAACTCCTTCAGAAACTGAAGCCTTGTACCAATGCTCCTGACAACATTCCCTCTTACTTCCTAAGTATAGCTGCAGAAGCTATTGCCTATCCCATCAGCATTCTAATTAACCGCTCCATCCATGAATGCACAGTGCCCCTACTATGGAAGCAAGCCTTCATCATCCCCTTCCACAAAGGAGGCAACAATTGCAACGTCAACAACTTCCGTCCTATTGCTATCCTGTCCCCCATATCTAAACTTCTGGAAAAGTGTATCCAGCTTCAACTCCTACCACATCTCTTAGATAACAACCTTTTAACCCCTACACAACACGGATTCAGGCCAAATCATAGCACTATGACAGCCCTCCTGTCCTTTCTTGAGACTGTTAATACAGCACGCGATTCCGGTCACATTGATTCCACCTTACTACTAGACCTCTCCAAGGCCTTCGACACTATTTCACACAGCCTGCTCCTATCCAAACTGTCAGAACTTAACCTCTCTCCCTCCTCCATAAATTGGTTCTCCAGTTATTTATCAAACAGATACCAAGCTGTAATATGGAAGAAAGCCACTTCCTCCTTCCTTAGCACCCCCACTGGAGTTCCCCAAGGATCTAGTCTTGGTCCCCTCCTCTTTAATATATTTATAAATGACTTCCACAAATCCATCCCATTTGCAAACATCATCCAATATGCAGACGATTCTACCATTATCTGCTCTGCCACCTCCCCCTCTCTGCTCCAAAAACTTACTCAAGAAGCTTTCTCAATTACTGAGCACTGGATGAAAATAAATCACTTAGCACTCAATGCCTCCAAAACAAAACTAATGGTATTTACCCCCTCCAAATCTACTTCTTTCGATATAAACTCTTTCTCAATTACCAGCCAAAACAACTCACCCTTGCAACTAGTATCTGAAACTAAGCTACTAGGTGTTCAAATTGACAATCAGCTTAAATTCAACTCCCATCTACAACTAAATATTAAGAAAACTCATCAAAACTAGGTATGCTCTACCGGCAGAATCAGTATCTTACTAGCTCATCCAAAATCACTCTCGCTTCCTCCTTTCTCATCCCCTCTCTTCTCTACGGGCTCCACTACTGACTAATCTTCAGACCTCTCTAAAAAGCCAGCTTTCCTCCTGCTATAACAAAATTGCCAAATTCGCAAATAGCCATAGGTCCTCCACCCACCACTGTTCCTCTCTCCATAAACTAAATTGTCTCGAACTACCTAATCATCTTATCTATATACAGCTGACTTTAGCTCATAAGCTCATTCTTAACCCCTCTCTTTGTCCCTCCCTGTCTTCTGCCTTCAAAATGCACCTACCAAATAGAGTCTTAAGGTCCAACAATCAAAACCTACTCAAAGTTCATAAACCATCTTATCCCCCAGGTAAACACTTATTATCCTCTAACCTGTCCCGTCTCTGGAACTCACTCCCACCATCCATTCGTACCACCTCTAATCACTACATATTCAAAAACTCTCTCCATACACATCTCAGGTCCCAATGGGATTGTTCTTGCTCCCACCGCTTATAAATATATGGCATCCAACCTCCTCTATGCCTTCATACTCAACTTTACCTAACAAAGCTTGTGTTCCTTCAGAATAACTACTCTGTAATGTAATGTTATGTTCCTTCTCAATTACAACTCTATTATGTAAATCACATTACTGTCTCAGCTCACTTACTTCGCATTAATCTTCATTTATTGTATTGTTTGAATGCTTCTTGAATTTTGAGCTAAATGTTTTATCTACTATTGTATAATTATCATTATATTTAGCAATCTTGTATGTACCTAATTTTGTCTGTGCTGGAGCTTTTCTCCCCAGGACTCCATTGAAAACGGGTTCTTTTGGCCCAATGGACTATCCTGGTAAACCAACTGCAAATAAATAAAATAAATAAATAAATAACTAAATGTGCAAATGTTTCTCACCATGCAAACTGGTTGCCCTGTAGCACAGAAGTGAGGTAAAATTCCGAGGTAGTTTTTAAAAGGAAATTTCAACGCCTGGTGATTGTGTATAAACAAGGCACCATTAACCTGTGTGAAGCAAACACAAGTCTTAAACATATGAAAAAAAAAAAAGTTTTACAACTATGCTCCAAGGCCAGTCAGGAAAGCATACAATAAGCTTTCCACTAGCAACTCCTAGCTCATATAGGTGAAATCAGCTCTCGTCTGCCACAAGAGTGCAAACTTTGACCTTCATAATGTAAAATGACTGGTTTGGAGCCCAGGTGTTAAGGAAACACAAACAGATGCCTTAAACTAATACAATCACTACAGACAGTGTTTTTAAATGCAGAACAGCAGCTCTTGCAGCAGTTAGAAAAAAAGAAGTTATGTACTCACCATAACGTTCCATGTGAGTTGCCCATCTCACCTTCATTCTTTACTGATGGGTTCGAAACCAATCCTCGGTTCCGACTTGGCCCCTTTCAAAAGCTCGAGGTCCCAATTAGCTCATGGCTTACTCCCTATCTCATGATGCTCTGTGGAAATCCTCGGATCTTGTTTGCTGGTACACTAAACACTGTAAATAAAGAATGACTTTTTATCTGTCGCAAAGAACCAAGAAGAGGGTCAGAGAACTGTTGTTGTGTCTTTTGGCTTTTTCCCGGTTAGGGGTCACCACAGTGGAACTCCGGTCCGCTAATGCTTGGCAGTAGATTTTTACGTGCCAAGTTGCCAGCCCTGACGCACAACCTTCAACGAAGGTATGCCCATTCACGCATGTCTTCACACAGAAGACGCTCTAGCTGAGAATCGAACAGGACAACGTCTTACTATGAGGTGACAACGCTACCGCAGCACCACCACCGCAGTATCAGAATAATAGATGCCAAATAGTAATCCCTCGATCCTCCAGGGGTCAAAGGCTGGGGGTAGGAGGGTGGAGCGGAAGAATGAAGGCGAGATGGACAACTCACATGGAATGTTATGGTGAGGACATAACTTCTTTATGTGATGTTGTCCTATCTCACCTTCATTCTTTACTGATGGGACAGCATCCCTAGCACCATCTTTCTTGGGTGGCTCATGGGAGAACATTCTTCAGACCCGTGGACCCAAAGGAGGCCCTGTCCCTGGAGGCCAAATCGGCTTTGTAATGAGAAATAAAGGTATGAGGTGTTGACCATGTTCCTGCAGCACAGATCGTATCAATTCGCAGTTTCGCACAAAAGGCATAAGAGGTAGAATGAGCTCTTATTTTGCCTGGAAGTTGTTTATTTACAGAATGGTAGGTGAACATGATGCAATCTGACAACCATCTGGATAGAGTAAAATTTGCTACCGGAGCATCTTTTTTACAGTCTGAAAATGATACAAATTGTTGGTCAGTCTTTCTAAGTTCCTTTGTTCTGTGCAAGTGGAAACGTAACTGTCCATGTACATCCAGTAGCTGTAACATATATTAAGGCTTAGTGCCATAATTGAGGAAGAAAACTGGTAAGTCTATAGATTGGTTTAGGTTTGATTCAGAGCATACCTTTGGTAGAAAGGATGGGTTCATACGGAGAGAGACTATGCCTTTATGGAACAGCATATAGGGGGATTTGATGGATAATGGTTGCAATTCTGAAATGCGTCTGGCCGAAGTGATCGCTAATAAGAGAGTTGTTTTCCATGTTAAAAACTTTAGATCACACGATGAAGCAGGCTCAAAGGGGGTAAGAATTATACAAGCTAAGATAAAATTTAGATTCCATGGGGATAGAGGAGGTTTAATGGGTGGTTTTAACAGATTTGACCTCTCAAGAAGGCTCTACAAAGTCTGTGGGACATGATATTTGGACCTCCATCTCTAACATGGAAATCAGACATTGTGGAGAGTTGCACTCAAATGGTAGCTGCAGCTGTCCCTTCCTGAAAAAGCTTCGCTAAAAATTCTAAAATGGAAGGTAAGGGTGCAGAAAAAGGGTCAAGATTATTTTCTGAAGACCTGGAAGAAAATCTTTTCCATTTACTGAAGTACAGTCTTCTCATAGAAGCTTTGTGAGAAGAAATCAAGATATGTTTTACTAAAGGGGAAAGGTCTGGAAGCCAGGCTGTGGTTGGAATCGAGCAGCCATGCTGTCAACTTTAGAGTTTGCAGAGATGGATGGAGCGTACTACACAGGTGTGTCAGAAGATAGGAAGGTTGTGTACACTTACCATAAATGTAGATGTTCGAGTGTATTCACTGTTGCAGTCATCACATTTGGGTTATCTGCTTGCAGAAGCCTTCATTCGGCCTGATTATCAAAGTGTTGGGTCCTGCGTCGGTTGCTCTCTCATCTTCCATGACGTCAGGTAGTCAGGGGTATAGAGCATGCAGCCAACCCCATTATATCAGTTTTTCTTGCCCCAGATGTCAGGTGCCCCCATAATGGGAAGCAATTACATATACAAGGTTTCACCTCCAACAAAAAAAGCAAATGCACCAAAAAGCTTTAAGCATAGTAAACAAGAATAGAGGTATGGCCAATAGAAGTCAGGGGGCTGGAGGGAGGGTAATTAGAACTGCAACAGTGAATACACTCGAACATCTACATTTATAGTAAGTGTACACAATTGTACTAAGTTCTTCGTGTTTCACTGTTGTAGTTATCACATTTGGGTAGATTCCCAAAGCTAAGGATGGGAGAAGGAAATTAGATAGCATTAAGACCAGCTATAAGGCCCTGCAAGACTGCAGTGGCAAAGCTAGCTCTGGATTTAGAGAAAATTGGCAAAGAGTAATGCTTGGTGAAGGTATGTACAGAACTCCAGGGAGCAGCTTCTAGGATGTCCCTGGTAGGGACACCTCTGAGAAAGGCTGTAGAGGTAGATGCAGCCCTGGTTGAATGTGGTCTTATCCCATGTGGGGTAGGTTTTCCATGGTGCTTATAGCAGAAATGAATGCAATGGTATATCCGTTTAGAAATAGTTTATTTGAAATGGCCTTCCCCTCTGCCCCTGCCACAAATGCAACCAGCAGCTGTTCAGATTTCCTGAGAGGCTTAGTCCTGTCCACGTAAAATCTAAGTTGTCTAAGGAGTGCAGAATTCGTTCCCCTTTGCTCTGTGGATTAGAAAAGAAGGTTGGCAAATGGATGGACTGATTAAGGGCCACACTGGATTCCATCTTGGGCATGAAGGCGGGATTGGTCCTGAGGGGACACCTTGTCCGCATGAAAGATGATGAAAGGCTCCACTGCCATGAGGGCCTGAAATTCAGACACACTTCTTGCTGAAGTGATGGCTAAAAGGAAGGCTGTTTTCCAAGAAAGGAATTTTAACTCTGCATTTGCAGCTGGCTCAAAAGGAGGTAGAGTGAGTTTTTCCAATACAAAGGTCCCAGGCTGGAGTAGGGGCTCTCCTGTGTGGTCTTAAGTTTTTGGCCCCTCTGAGGAACTGCTTCAGCAATGGATGAGAGAAGAGGGGTGGTTCTGTGTTGTAATCAGCTGAAATGGCTGAGGCATGAATTTTGATGTGGGAAAAGGAAAGGCCCTTGTGAAGCATCTCAGTTAAGTATTGAAGAATCTGAGGTAAATTGGGTGCTGCTGTGCCCATCCCCCGAGTTTGGTTCCAGGAACAGACTCTTTTTCATTTTTCAGCATAGGATTTTCTAGTACTAGGCCTCCTTGCCTCCAGATGACATCCAACACTTGCTTATTGAGGGATGGTAATGGAGAGATCAGGTAATTAAGACAGGCAGCCAGGTTCAGGGTTTGAAGCTGTGGGTGCAGAATCTGGCCCTCCTGCTGGGACAGCAAGGCAGGGATCTGAGGCAGGTGCCATGGTGCCAGCAGTGACACACTGCAAAAAAGGGGGTACCAGTGTTGGCGTGGTCAGTCTGGTGCAATCAGTATTGTCCTCGGTTTGTGCTGTTTGATCTTTAGTAGTACCTTGGAGAGGACAGGCAGAGAGGGAAAGGCACAAACTAATAGGTTTTTCCAGGTGAAGGACAGGGCATCCACTTTCCAAGCTTTTTTGTGGGGAGTCCTTGTGCAGAATTTGTCCAATTGGTAGTTCTGGGGGGAGGCATGTTGAATATCTTTGGTCCCAGTTTCCACTCGTGTGGGTCCATGAGATTTCTGCTTAGTTCGTCTGCCAGTGTATTTAGCTTTCCTGGCAGGAATTGAGCCTGTAGGTGCACTTGGTAACTCAAGGCTATGTTCCACAGAGCCATGGCTAGTCTGCAGAGAGGGTATGAGTGGGTTCCTTCCCTGCTTGTTTATGTACCACATAACAGTGGTGTTATCTGTCTTTACCATTAATTGTCCTGGAAGAA
Source organism: Protopterus annectens (assembly GCF_019279795.1). NCBI lineage: Eukaryota > Metazoa > Chordata > Ceratodontiformes > Protopteridae > Protopterus > Protopterus annectens. The sequence goes on from NC_056725.1 coordinate 1,397,056,590, forward strand.
TGTGGTCCTTAAAGGCGGTCAGAGCATTCTGTACAGCTAACATTTCTTTTTGATTGATATGCAGGTGCATTTGACTTGGGTTCCATTTGCCCTGAATGCACTTCCCTGCCAAGTGAGCCCCCCTTGCATAGTCTGATGCATCTGTCTTGTTAGGGTTTGGGCGGCAGGGCATAGACTGAATGGCAGTCCCTTGTTTTGGTGGCAGGCCTCTGCCCACCAAAGGAACTCTATCTGTAGACAAGGTATGATAGGAATCATTGCTTCTAGATCCTGAGAATATTGACACCATAGGCTTTTTAGATACCATTGTATTTTCCTCATATGCAGTCTTGCATATGGAATTAGGTGAATGCAGGAGGCCATGAGCCCCAGGGCTTGCAGTATTTTCTTTGAAGTTAGCTGGGTCTTTGTTGCCAGTAGTTTGAAGTAGGCTGTCAAATGAACTGTTTCTCTGGCGTGAGGAAAGCCATCTGGGAAGTTGTGTTCAAGCTTGCTCCCAGGAATACAATTTGTTGGCAGGGTACAAGATGTGATTTATTTTCGTTTATGGTGTACCTCAATGAAGTTAGCAATTTATGTACAAATGCCAGATGATTCAACAGTATGTTTCCTGGCTTTCTGCCTGAATTAGACAATTGTCCAGGTATGGGTATATCTGAATATTTCTTTGCCTGCAAAATGCAAATGATTGGAGCTAGGCACTTTGTGAATACCCTGGGCACAGTAGATAGGCCAAAGAGCAGTGCAGAGAACTGATAGTGCATGTAGCCTGCTTTGAAGCGTAGTTATCTTCTGCAAGATTCCCTTACTGGGATGTGCAAGTAGGCTTCCTTTAAATCCAGTGTTACCAACCAGGCATCCTTGCCTCCTAGCATAGGAAGCAGCTGGTGATGAGTTAGCATCGTGAATTTTGGGAACACGAAAAATAGGTTTCGGATAGAGAGGTCCAGTATAGGACGCCAGGAGTTGTCTTTTCTAGGCACCAGGAAAAGTCCTTAGTAGAAACCTTGTCCCCTTTCCTCCTCTGGGAATGTTTGAATAGCCCTGATACTTGGAGAGAGAACATGCTTTTGAGCCTCTGCCCACTGATTTGGGGGTAGATCTGGCTACCCCTTTGGGGTTGGTAAGGAGTGGAAGTGGAATCTGTATCCTTGGGAAACTATATTTAAAACCCATTTGTCTTGGGTAATGCGTTCCCAATTTTTTGCCTGCAGGGCAATCTTTCCCCCTAAAGGAACAGTCAGTTGTGCAGGGCTTGGAAAGTTTAAAGTTAAGTCACTGAGACAGTTTACCATAGGGTGGAGTCTTACTACTCCCTGCTTTGGAAGTGGGAGCCCCCCACTGCTTAGTCCTGTGAGTACCTTGGGACTGAAGCCTGGGTGTTCTGCTGGTTCTGGGTTTGGACTCAAAAGGCCTGGAAGAGGCAGGAAAGGACCAATTCTTGGCCAATGCCTACTAAATCTGGAAGGCTGTACTTGCAGGAAATCTTTAACAGTTTGCATAGATTTAGCTTTTTCCTCCATCTTTTTAAGTACTTCTTCTGCTTTGTTGCCAAACAGGCGGTCTTGGTTTAAGGAAGCATCAGCAATTCAGCTTTAACATGATCTGGCAAAGACTGCTCCTTAAGCCAAGCATGCCTTCTAAGTACAGACCCAGTGACAGCAGCCCTGCAAGATGCCTCTAATGAATCAAAATCACACTGCAAAGTACGTTTCCCAACTTGTTCAGCAGAATGCATTAAATCCTGTAAATATTTATTTTCAGCACAGTCAGGAATCAACATCATTTTCTGTTTAAGCAATCCAATAATATGCTGCTGATACTTTAACATATGAAACTGGCAGTTTAAGGCCCTAATGACCAAGGTTGCAGAAGTGCATACCTTCTTACCCCATCTATGCAGCGCCCTGGAATCTCTATCAGAGGGGGTAGGATTTTTGGCAGTAGTAGCCTTAATTCCCTTGGGTCCCTGTGAAATGGTCTCAGGATCCGCAGTATGATGTTTAAAGAGGAACTTGTGAGAGTCAGGAACCCTATCAGGTTTTCTAGGAGCAGGAGGTAAAGAGTCAGGGGCCAAGCTAGATTCCGAGAAGGCATCATCAACAATGTCCAGTACAGGGAGGATAGCTAAAGGCCTGTGTTGGGGCAGGAGTAAGAAATCCCTAAGCCTCTTTTTAGAGTCAGAGTAATCCTGGCTTTCCCAGTGAAAATGCTCCCTAAGAGTATGCAAGGTTTCACCAAGAGAGAAATCCTCTGGAGGGGAAGCAGGGGGAATGGAGTCCTCTGCATCAGAATCCTCATAGGTAGATAAGGGTAAATCCTGGTCATCACAGGAAACAGAAATTTTAGAGCCCTGATCAGAAGAAAACTCAGTCCTAGGTCTCTCAGAGGGGGAAGGGTGGCTTCCCCTGATTAGAGTAATAAGGTTTGTAGCCATTTTTATCCTTTGTTTTTTAGGCATAGAGGCCTGACCATGCGGTCTGGGCGTTTTCTAGGCATGGATCGAGTTTTAGGCCTTGAAGAAGAAGATGGCGTTGGTTTAATATGCAAGTCAGTAGGCCCGAATACACCGTCAGAAGCCGGTGCCTGCACAGCGGCTCCGGGCTCATCCAAAGTAGACATCCGCAGGTTCCACAGTTGAAGCATCTCGCGGCATACCGGACTCCGAATGCTTCTCATTAGAGGCCTGCGAATCTGAAGTAGCGGGTATCAGGGGCTGCGAAAGTGCCTCACTGAGTACCGGTGAACTGCGACTAGCTTAGGAGAAGTGTCATCGGCAGCTTTGGACCTATGCAGTCTGCCTCTGTCTTTATATTTGCATTTTTTCAGAATGTCAGTAGTCGGGTGGCTTACCAAAGCCATTTCTGGATAACTGAACTGAGTACTAAAATATTTAGAAGCATAAATAAACCGACGACGAATAGTCCATTGTTTAAATAAGGCACAAAACCGACAGCGAGGTACGTCGTGGTCATGGCCTAAGCAAGGAAAACAGTACGAATGAAAATCTTTGAGGTATTTGCTTTCCACAAGAAATACAATAATTAACTTTTACTGACATCAGTTTAGAGCAAGAAAAAGTTTCCCCAACGGGGTACTTAGCTTAGTTGAAGACTTCAGTTCTGAAACTCAAAAACGAAAATTTCAGGAGTCGGCCGACCAGCACTGGTGAACTGCTTCTGCTTCGGGCACCGCATGGCAAGAAAGACTGATGTAATGGTGTCGGCTGCATGCTTTATACCCCTAACTAACTGACGTTATGGAAGATGAGACAGCAACCGATGCAGGACCCAAGACTTTGATAATCAGGATGACTGAGGGCTACTGCAAGCAGATAACTCAAATGTGATGACTGCACAGTGAAACACAAAGAACATCAGGAACTGGGTCCAAAATCCAGGGGTCCTCCTGAAGAGGAGGCCACAAAAAGGGGAACCAGATTTCGCAGATGACTGCAAACTGGGAGCCATTACTGAATCCCCAAATGATGTGGATACCCTACAAAAGGGCCTTACAGAAACAGATGCTTGGTGTCAGAGCCATGGGCTTAAAGCTCAATGCCAAGAAATGTATAGTTATCCCCTTTGGGAAAAAAACATGTACCCGTGAATTACAACATAGGTGGCAGTACACTAAACACCGAAAGTGTGATAAGAGACTTAGGGACACAGGTGGACAGTGGTCTCACCTTCAATAACCACATTGCCACAACAGTCAGGAAATCCTATGTGGCACACCTCATCACTAAGGGCTTTTCGTCCAGAAAAAAGGAGGTCATTGTCCCACTGTACTCATCCCTCATTAGGCCCATTATAGAATACAATGCCCCTTTTGGTATGTAAAAATAAAGAGTTCCAGGCCACCAGTAGAAGCAATAAACTTTTATACAAATCCACAGATGAGTGCTTTCGTCTTCGTACAAGACTTTTTCAGATAAAACTGCACTAGTGCTACACTTACTTTATATAATGGTTGTAATTACTATTAATTAAGATTTAAAGCACCACTTTCAAAAAGGCTGATTTAAAATATATGAAATTCATACACAGTTACACAATTATATATCAAAAACACACTATTACAACAATTCATAAAGAATCAAATAATTAATATTTATAATTATAATGAATGTTTGTACCCCTTACATAAAATCTAATGAATTATGTGCTAAGTGAATCAAACTCTGACTGCTTTAGCTGTCAGTACTGGTTTGATACTCACATATTCGTTGAGACCAGGGGGAATATTAGCCTTCAACCTCAATTGGCATTTCAATTCCATATTCAATAATACGTTTTTCATATCCCCACCCTTGGTGTTGTACTTGACAACATCAATGATGCCGAATTTGAAACCACTAAACAATGGACAGGAAACTGAATGTTTGAACAAGGCACTAGTGTCTTTCCCAGTCCTTATATCATACAAGTGCTCATACATTCTATCTTTCAAAGCTCTTTCAGTTTTTCCTATATAGAATGCTGAGCACTGCACACATACAGCCAAATAAACTAACATCTTGGTATTACAATTACCCCTACAAAGTTTGACTACACTATTAAGTCCGTTATTCAAGTATATACTCTCCTCCTTATAAATGTATAGACATTGGCTGCACCTACCACAAGAACTGGTGGCTTTTTTAATTTTGACATTTTTCTCCACCTTTTCAAACATCCTTTTAAAATTTATTCCTGTCTTAAAAATAAAGTTGGGTTTGGTTCCAGTGGTTTCTGTGCATTATTGTGAGTTTCAGTTGTTTATTTATATTTGGTTCCAGTCGTCCGCTTGTAGCAGCCTTTGTGGAATTTTCCTAGCACTGGTGCTACTAATATGGATGATTCATCTGGTGACTCTACTATCATCGACAATGTAGAACTCTTCAGTCCTGGTTGTATGGCCAGAACGCAACAAGAGGTTGCCAAGGTTCGTATGGAAATGGCAGTTTTAAAAGGTGACTTAACTAAGCTTATTGATTTGCTTAGCCAAAACGAGCCAGTAGATGGAGCCATACTGCCTTGATCTAAGCCCTCTAGTGCTCCGGACGCTCTATTGGCACTTTCTACGTTGTCTCCACGCTCTGGTGCTGAGAAAAATGGTGGGATTCAGACGGAAGCAAGAGGCAGTCAAGCAAGGTAATGGGAGTACTAAAGGAGGTGTTGCAGTGGCTCAGCGTCATCAGACACATGCGAAAGTACAGTTTTGTACCTACCATAAATGTAGATGTTCGAGTGCTAATACAGCTGCAGTCATAACAGATGGGTTATCCTGCCGTCAGGTGGGTCCTCGGTTGGCCGAATTCCAAAGTCTAGGTCCGGCGTCGGTTGTCGTCGCTTCTTCCCTGACGTCAGTGCGGCAGGGGTATAAAAGAACCAGCCGACGCCATTTTCTTCAGTTTTTCTTGCCCCAGATGTCAGGTGGCCCCAGAAGGAAGGCAAAACAGAAACTCATGTAATAATGCAATGTAATATAATCAAAAAACAGTAGTTTGCAAGCAAATACACCATAAAGAATACCCCAATCAGGTTGTATGAGGAAGTGTTAGTCATAAGGCCTGTCCCAAGAGGGGATGGAGGGAGGGAAACCTGGACTGCAGCTGTATTAGCACTCGAACATCTACATTTATGCTAGGTACAAAACTGTACTATGTGCATCGTGCATACAGCTGCAGTCATAAAAGATGGGTAGAATCCCAAAGCTAAAGAGGGGTGGCAGGCACTAAGTGGAACTAGGAGGAGCTAGGATGCCCTGCAAGACTGCTGTGGCAAAGCCCGCTCTAGATTTAGAGTATAGTGGAAGGTGATAGTACTTGGAGAAAGTGTGCACAGAACTCCAAGTGGCTGCTTCCAAAATATCCTTGGTAGGAACCAACCCCCCTCAGGAAAGCTGCAGAGGTAGCTATGGCCCTTGTGGAGTGTGATCTGATGCTTGTAGGTACAGTTATTCCATGAAATGAGTAACAAATGCGTATGCAGTGGGCTATCCATTTTGAGATTGTCTGTTTGGAAATAGCCTTTCCTTGAGCACCTGAAGCATAGGACACAAAGAGTTGCTCTGATTTTCTGAATGGCTTTGTCCAGTCCAAATAATAACGAAGTTGTCTGTGAATGTCCAAGGAATGTAGTAGTCTTTCCCCTTTGTTTTGTGGGTTAGGATAAAAGGTAGGTAAGTGTATAGTCTGATTCAAGGCTACACTGGATACTACCTTTGGCATAAAGGAAGGGTTGGTTCGTAAGGAGACTCGGTCCTGATGGAAAATGATGAAAGGTTGCACCGCCATGAGGGCTTGTAGCTCCGAAACCCTGCATGCTGAGGTGATGGCCAGAAGGAAGGCTGTTTTCCATGACAAATATTGTAGTTCTGTTGAGGCAGCTGGCTCAAATGGAGGCAGAGTCAGGTTTTCTAAAATGAAGTTGAGGTCCCAAGCAGGTACTGGTGGTTTCCTTGGGGGTTTTATATTCTTAGCCCCTCTGAGGAACTGTCTTAAGAGAGGATGAGAGAATAAAGGAGGATCAGTGTTGTATTGTGCAGAAATGGCTGAAGCATGGATCTTGATGGAGGAGAAGGAAAGTCCACTGTTTAACATCTCAGCTAGGTACTGTAATATTTGAGGTAAATTTAGAACCCAAGGATTCTGGCCCTTTTTCTGATTCCAGGCACAAAACTGTTTCCATTTGGCAGAGTAGGCTTTTCTAGTTGAAGGTCTTCTGGCCTCCAAGATGACATCCTGCACCTCCTTGGAGAGGAGGGTCTGTTGGGAAATCAAGGAATCCTCCATGCGGCTAGATTGAGGGTTTTTAGCCGACTGCGAAGAGTCTTGAAGCTGTGTTGGGTCAACAGAAGAGGCACTAGAGGCAGGATCCATGGAGGGGAATGCGTCAGGCTCTTCAGGAGTGGATACCAGTGTTGCCTTGGCCAGTCTGGAGCAATGAGAATCATATTTGGCCTCTCTGCTCTGGCTTTTAATACAACTTTGGGCAGCAGAGGAAGAGGTGGAAAGGCATAGACTGTCAATGTTGTCCAATTGAAAGAAAGTGCGTCCACTTTCCAGGCCTGTGGGTGATAGGTCCTTGAGCAAATTTTTTTCAGTTGGTAATTTTTGTGGATAGCAAAGAGATCTATGTCTGGCCGTCCCCATGCCTGAATTATCTTTGCGAAAACTTGAGGATGCAACATCCATTCGTGTGGATCTGTCATATTTCTGCTTAGGATGTCTGCCAGCGTGTTTTCCTTCCCTGGCAGGAATTGTACTTGAAGTTGGATTTGCAATTCCAGAGCAGTGTTCCAAAGGGACATGGCCAGTCTGCACAGGGGTTATGAATGAGTTCCTCCCTGTTTGTTTATATACCACATCACTGTGGTGTTGTCTGTCCTTATCAATAGCTGGCCTGGATGCAGTAGGTCTTTGAAGGCCATAATAGCATTTTGTACTGCTAGCATTTCCTTTTGATTGATGTGTAGGTGCTTCTCTTTTTGGGACCATTTGCCCTGAATGCACTGATCTGTCATGTGCGCCCCCCAGGCGTAGTCCGAGGCGTCTGTTGTGATGATTTGATATGCTTGAGGCATGCAGAAAGGGAGACTTATGCTTCTTTGGCATGCTTGAGCCCACCACAGAAATTCCTTTTGAAGACATGGAATGAGTGGTATAGTTGTTTCCAAACTGTGGCTGTGTTGAGACCATAAGTTATTTAGGTACCATTGAAGTTTCCTCATATGCAGCTTTGCATATGGGATCAGTAAGATGCAAGATGCCATGAATCCCAGAGCCTGCAGGACTTTCCTTGCAGTCAGCCTGGTGAAGGTTGCCATTTTTCTGAAGTATTGAGATAGTTGCCCTTGCTTCTCTGGCGTGAGGTAGGCCATCTGGGTGTTTGTATTCAAGCTGGCACCCAGGAAAATTATTGCTTGAGAGGGTATTAGTGTTGATTTCTTTTTGTTGACTGTGTATCCCAGAAAATTCAACAATTTAATTACAAAGGCCAGGTGTTTCAGAAGTATGTGCTTGCTGTCAGCTTGGATCAGGCAGTCATCCAGATATGGGTATATTTGTATCCCTTGAAGTCTGCAGAAGGCAACTACTGATGCCAGGCATTTCGTAAACACTCTGGGCGCAGTAGATAAGCCAAAGGGCAATGCAGAGAATTGATAATGGGCTGAACCTGCAAGAAATCTGAGGTATCTTCTGCAATTTTGTCTGATAGGGAGATGCAGGTATGCCTCCTTGAGGTCCAATGTTACCAGCCAAGACTCCTTGCCCAGCATGGGAAGAAGCTGCTGTAAGGTGAGCATCTTGAATTTTGGTACGAGTAAATATGTGTTTAGGATGGATAGGTCCAAAATAGGTCTCCAATCTTTGTCCTTTCTTGGTACCAGGAATAGTCTGGAATAAAAACCTTGACCCTGTTCTTTTGTAGGTACCTCTTGAATAGCTTTCATGTCCATGAGAGCTGAAATTTGTTTTTGTGCCTCTGCCCTTTGATTTTGTGGCAGGTTTGGTATGCCTCTCATTTTTGGAAGGGTGTGAAAATGGAATCTGTAGCCTCTGACTATAATGTCCAGGATCCATTTACAATATGCCAATTTTTTGAAAATAATGCCAGTTTTCCTCCTAAAGGTGCTGCCATTAAGCTTTGCTTGGCATGCAAAGGGGAAAGTCATTGCGTCTGCTTTCTGAATGGCTGTGATCTATCTTCTCCACCTCTTGGTGTAGGTGCTTGCCATTGTCTGGCTCTAAATGATCCTTGAGATTGCCCTCGACCCCTTGGGCACCTGTATCTACCTCTTTGAGGTCTGTCCGTGGCTGGAAAGGACCAATTTTTTGAAGGCCAGTTCCTGCTGAAACGTGGAGGCTGTACCTGTAGGAAATCTTTCACTGTTTGCATTGATCTTGCCTTTTCCTCCATTTTCTTTAGTACCTCCTCAGCTTTAACACCAAACAATACATCTTTTTGAAGAGGTGCATCTAGTAATTTAGCTTTGACATGATCTGGTAAGGTTTGCTCTTTGAGCCAAGCATGTCTACATATGACAGACCCTGTAACAACAGCTCTACATGAGGCCTCTAAAGCATCAAAACCACATTGCAAGGTATGTTTACCCACTTGCTCTGCACTATGCAACAATTCCTGCAACTCCTTTAAATCTGGTTGTTCAGGTTGTGTCATTTTGCTTTTCAACTGAGATAACAAAAACCGTTGATACTTTAACATATGGAACTGACAGTTTAATGCCCTCATGGTTAAAGTGGCCGAGGTGTATACCTTTTCCCCCCACCTTTCTAAAGCTCTGGAATCCCTCTCTGAAGGTAATGGGTTTTTGGCAGTAGAGGCCTTAATTCCCTTGGGACCCTGTGAAATAGTTTCTGGGTCAGCAGTATGGCTTTTGTATAGGAATTGGTGTGAATCAGGAACCCGGTAATACCTGTCAGATTTAACAGGAGCTGGGGGTAAAGAATCTGGGTTGAGGCTGGCTTCTGTGTACACATCATCTAATATATCCAAAACAGGAGGGATAGCCAGAGGCCTGTGCTGAGGAAGCAAGAGAAAATCCCTGAGCCTTTTCTTGGAATCAGAGTAATCTTGGCCTTCCCAGTGAAAATGTTCCCTCAAGGTATGTAAGGTTTCCCCAAAAGAATAGTCCTTGGGGGGGGGGGGGGAGACCAAGGGAATGGACTCCTCAGCATCAGAATCTTCAAAAGGGGAATATGAATATTCCTGGTCCTCAGAATGTTCTGAGGTAATAGAGGCTTGGTCTGAGGAAGGGCAGTGTTCCTCCAGTCTGGGCCTTTTGTCTGAGGGTGGTTGAGAACTTTTAGTTATGTACTCACCATAACTTCAGATGTTTTGGGATCCATCTCACCTACATTCTGACTGATGGGTTCGGAGCTGATCCCTCGGCTCCGACTCGGCACGCTTATGCTATAGAGCGAGGCCTCTAATTGGCTGAGCTATCTTTATCCCAGGATGCACCACCACTAATCCCCCAGATCTTGTTTGTCCGCATTCATGCACACATGCACAACTTGTTTATATAACATTGTTAGATGTTTCAAGATGAAACAACAGGATTCGGACCTTCTGATATCCTCTGATCTCCAAGGAAGGGGGAAGGAGGGTGGGTTATTAGGAATGTAAGCGAGATGGATCCCAAACATCTGAAGTTATGGTGAGTACATAACTAAAAGATGTTATGTGATCCTATCTCGCCTACATTCTGACTGATGGGACAGCGTCCCTAGCACCTAAATCCTGGGTGGCTCATTGGAAAACACTCCTGAGCACTGTGGAACCAAATGAAGCTCGTCCTCTAGATGCCACATCTAATCTGTAGTGGAAAATGAAGGTGTGCGGGGAAGACCATGTAGCCGCAGCACAAATGTCACCAATAGCCAGCTTAGAATGAAATGCTACCGAAGTAGCCATAGCCCTTGTAGAATGAGCCTTGACAGAAGTGGTAAGCTCTTTGTTAGAATAAATATAAGCTTGAGTAATACAGTCCCTAATCCATTTGGCAATAGTGACCTTTGTGACAGCGTTGCCCAATTTGTTTTCTGCAAAGGATACAAACAACTGATCTGTTTTCCTTGATTGTTTGGTCCTATCTAAATAAAAACGTAACTGTCTGTGGACATCTAGTGTGTGGAATATAAACTCCGCTTTATTAGAGTATTTTGGGAAAAAAACTGGAAGCTCTAACGATTGTTGCAAGCATAAAGTAGAACAAACTTTAGGAACAAAAGAAGGATTTGGTCTGAGGGATACTCTGTCTGTATGAAAAACCAAGTACGGGGGTTTCACTGACAAAGCTTGAAGCTCTGAAACCCTTCTGGCTGAAGTAATCGCCACTAGAAAGGCTGTCTTCCATGATAGAAACTTTAGATCACAGGTAGCTGCCGGTTCAAAGGGAAAAGAAGTCAAGGCACACAACACTATATCGAGATCCCATGGAGGTGCAGGATGAGAAATCGGAGGTCTTAATAGAGCAGCACCTTTCAAGAAGGTCTTACGCAATCTGTTGCTCATTAAAGGTGGATCTATGGATTCATGAAAATTAGAAATTGCTGCCAATTGTACTTTGATGGTAGAAACTGAAGAGCCTTGATTGAAAAGAGAGGTCAGAAATTTTAGTACTTCTGCCACGGGAGTAGAAATGGGGTCCAGGCCCCGGAGTTGAGCCCAAATAGCAAACCTTTTCCATTTGCTAGAATACAGTTTCTTTGTAGCAGACTTGTGGGCTGAAGATAATATGTGCACAACATCTGGATCCAGTGTATGACTCCTGACTATCGTCGGAAGAGGAGGAGCCAGGCCGTCAATTTCAAGGTGTGTAGGGACTGGTGTAATAGTCCCGACTGATGAATCAGTAGGTCTGGGACCTGGTCCAGGAACCATGGACCTTCCAGAGCATGTTTCCGAAGATAGGGAAACCACACTTGACGAAGCCAGTAAGCAGCAATTAAGATCATCCTGCTCCCTAAGAGAGATGCCTTTTGAATCACCCTGGGGAGGAGAGGAACTGGAGGGAAGGCATAAAGCAGGCCGGTGGGCCAAGGATGGACTAATGCGTCCATGGGGCTCTTCCCGGAGCCGGGTTAGGGAGAAAAATTCTTTGCACTTCGCATTCAGAGGAGTTGCGAAGAGGTCGCAACACGGAACTCCCCATTCGCTGAAAATCTGCCTTGCAACTGTCATATTCAGAGACCATTCGCGAGGAGAGAGGATGGTTCTGCTCAATCTGTCGGCTATGACATTGGACTTGCCCGGTATGTGAGTAGCCACTAGGAAGCATTTGGTCGAGACTGCCCATTCCCAAACTCTCATGGCTTCTCTGCAAAGAGGATAGGATCTGGTCCCTCCCTGTTTGTTCAGGTACCAGACAACTGACATGTTGTCTGAGTGAACAGCAATTACGCCCTGAGGGAGATAATCGTGAAGGGCTTGAAGGGACAGGAGTACTGCCCTCATTTCTAGGATGTTGATGTGAAGAGGAGTCTCTTCCGGGTGCCATTTGCCTTGGACTGACCTGCCCAGGGAATGCCCCCCCCACCCCATCTGGGAGGCGTCCGTGGTCAAAGTGGCCGGAGGAGGAAGAACAAGGGTCGCCCCTGATCCAAATTGGAGGACACTAGCCACCAGCGAAGGTCCCGTTTGCAAGATTCCGTGATCCATATGAGGTGATTGAGAGGGAGTTCCTGAAAGGACCACTGAGTTGAAAGAAGCCACTGGAGGATTCTTATGTGCAACCTTGCCAAGGGAACTAGCAGAACCGTGGCAGACATGGATCCCAATAGCTGCAGGACCATTCTGGCTGGGGCTTTGGACCTGGGGAGTAAGGCTCAAACTTGATTTTGAATGGTTTGAATTCTGTCTGTAGGTAGATAGACCCGCATCTGGTTTGAATCTATCTCTACCCCTATGAATCTTATTCTTTGAGATGGCCGCAACACAGACTTTGGCCAATTGAAGGTGATTCCAAGGGAATTGCCTAGTGATATAGTGGCTTGTAGGCCCCGCAGAAGTAGATGCTTGGAAGTGGCAGTTAGGAGCCAGTCGTCTAGGTACGGAAACACCTGGAATCCTAGACTTCTCAGGTGAGCAGTCACTACTGCCAAGCATTTGGTGAACACCCTGGGGGCTGTGGTGAGACCAAAGGGCAGCGCACGGAACTGAAAATGACTGCCTCCTAGGCTGAAGCGCAGATGTCTCCTGGACGTTTGTTGTATTTTGATATGATAATACGCGTCCTTGAGATCTATGGAGCACATCCAAACACCCTTCTCCAACAATGGGAGAATGGTTTGTAGAGTGACCATTCGGAACTTGGACTTCCTGACTGAACGGTTTAGGATGCTTAGGTCCAAAATGGGCCTCAAGTCCCCGGTCTTTTTTGGCACCAAAAAGAATCTTGAGTAAGTCCCTAATACGATCTGGTCTGCGGGGACCGGTTGGATGACTCCTTTTTGCAGCAGCAGCTTTGAAATTTCTGAGGCTGCGGTATCCCGTTGACTGGGTGGCGGGTCCGGGATTTTTTTGGACTGAGGGGGGGGGGGCGAGAGAATGGGATGGAGTAACCTCCGGCGATAATCCGAAGCACCCATCGGCCCTGAGTGATCCCTTCCCAGGCCTTCAGGTGCTTCAAAAAACGACCCCCGACTGGCTCCGGAGCAGCACAGCCGGGCAATCCCTCAGGGACTATGAAAAGCTGAAGAGCCACGAAAGGACTCGCGGTCTCCAGTGTTGCGAGGGCCTCTGCCACCTCTGGGACGGCTTCTTCCGGATGAATTCCCCCCTCCTCTGCCTCTGGAGGGGGAACCTTCCTGCTGAGAGGGGTAAGACTTCTGAGATCTACGGAACCACATTTTCCCTCATCTTTTAGCCTTGGGATAAGGCCGAAAGGGAGTGGAAAATCATGCCCCTACGGCAGTCAGAGTCTTACCCTCCTGTTCACAGCGGGTAAGTGTGTCTTTTACCTTGGGTCCAAACAGGGAGGACCCATCAAAGGGGGCGTCGGCAAATGAAGACTTAAAGGCCTCCGCGAAATGACACAGGCGGAGCCAGGCTTGTCTCCAAAGAGCAATGCCTGTACTGCTGCTCTACCGCCTTCGCCGCATACGAAATGAGCCTCATGGCCGGGTTCGAAATGGACGACATTGTAGCCAGCTGAGATCCAACCGTCTGGGCCAGCTCCTCAGGCAGGTTACCCAAGAGGGTATCGGATAGCTCCTTAATCAGATCCCTCTGAAATCTCGTAAAGTGCGTCAGGTAGTTCAAAGACCTCAGTGTAAAGGCCGCTGAACTAAGGGTGCGCCACTGCATCGATCCATGCTCCTAGACTCCTTATTAGGAGGATGGACGGATGTAGAAGCCTCTGCTACATCTTGCTGGGTAGCAGATGCCACCACCATAGCATCTACAGCCACACCTTTCGTAAGGAACTCTTTATCCGGGGGCGCTGAGAGAAATTTGTTCGGACGAGCGGGCACCGGTTCCACAGAGTCTGGGTGTTCCCACGCTCGACAGATCAAATCCAAGAGCTCGTCGGGCGGAGACACCCAGGAGGCGGAGGGCTGAGCCCCGAAGGCCTTCAGGAACACCGACTCATCAGCAGAGGGAGGTTTGGACTGCCAGCCGCCTCATTGTTTTAGGGCTTCCAGGATGTCTGCAAAGGAGACATCATCCGAGGACGACTTGGGGGACCCCTCTGCATCATCGAGGTCAGTGTCAGATGTCAAAGACTCGTCAGGGGAGTCAACGTGCTTCCTCTTGCACGTTCTCTTCCTGGGAGGTTCTTCCGAAGAGGCTTCAGAAGGACCTCCAGGAGGGGGAGAAACCCCAGCGGAGGTAACCTAAGGCCCAGGGGCTCCGCTGTCTACGGACAGGGGGACTGCCAACGACCCAGTCTCCAAATGTAGGGAAGGAGCTGGGGAAACTGTGGAGGTAGCCACGGAAGATTTGGCTAAAGCACTCCTCATAGCCCTGAAGGCGGGACCACCAGAATCCTGGGAGGGTCCCCCCTCCGTTGCCACGACAGTGGACGGTACTCCCGCCGCCGACGCACCAAGAGGGAGACTTGGGACCGAAAGCATCAATCCCGAAGCCTCCCCCCCAGGGCCGAAGGAAGAAGTCCGTGCACTGAACTCCGACCCAAGAGCCGGAGTCGGAGCAAGGGTCGGCCCGACCCTAACACCTCCACTGGTTCCACCAGCACCTGCTCCAACGGTGACGAAGCTGTTGGAGGAGGAAATACGGTAGGGGAGTGGACCATCGGCTCCGAAGCCAAATGGGCTGGAGCCGAAACCATCTTTTGGAACACCGGAGACTGGAAGAGTCGAAGGAGCACCCAGTCGATGTCCGAATCAGACATCTTGGATGATCTCGAGGATACCGATCGGGCCCGAACCGATTTCTCCATCGGCTCTGAAGGGCTCGGGGACCGGCTCCGAAATGACTAACAATTATCGGCTCTGAGGAAACTTTCAAAGAAATTTCCCTAGGTGCCGATAAGGACTTCGGCTCCGAGGGGGAAGTGTCTGAGCCGATGACCCTTATTGGCTCCAATATCAGTGGAGCCGATGAGGGTGACCCGCCTCTCGATGCCCCAGACCTCGGCTCCGAAACCAGAGGGGTCGAGGCTGGAGGCATCGAGGCAGACCGTTCCGACCTCGGCTCCGAAGTCTGTGGAGCCGATGGAGAAGTCTGCTTAGTTTTCTTAGCGGTCGGTTCCGACTGACTGGTCGGAGCCGACGCTTTCCTCTTTTTAGAAGGAGACGGAAAGGAAGATAAAGCCTCCTCGAAGGAAGGCTTGATTAATCCTTTGAGGATTAATTTGTTTTTCCTCTCCTGGAGGACTCTGGAAGAAAACGCATGGCATACACTGCACGATTCTTGCAGATGTTTAGCACCTAGACAATAGACACAAGAGGAGTGGTCGTCCGTTATGGACATTTTGAAGCCACACCTCGTGCACTTTTTAAACCCGGAGGGTTTATGCTCTTTAGACATAATCAGGCTAAAAAAAGTACAGTTTTGTACCTACCATAAATGTAGATGTCCGAGAGGTATGCATCTGCAGTCCTTACAAATGGGTTGTCCTGGCCTCAGGCAGCCCTTCGGTCGGCCGGATTCCAAAGTCTGGGTCTGGCCTCGGCTGATGTCGCACTTCACCCGACGTCATAGCTGCAGTTCTGCGGGTATAAATGCATCAGCCGACGCCATTTTCCTCAGTGTTTCTTGCCCCAGATGCCAGGTGCCCTCTAGGAAGGCTAAATTTGGATAAATGCAAATGTTTCCAAACAATAGAGAGCAAATAGAAATAAACATGTATATACATATATACAAACAAATACACCATAATAGATTCCCCCAGCTAGCTACAAGGTGGGCAAATACCCTAGGAGTACCACAGAGGGAAGGAGGGTGGTAATCCTGACTGCAGATGCATACCTCTCGGACATCTACATTTATGGTAGGTACAAAACTGTACTATGTCCTTCAAGGATGCATCTGCAGTCCTTACAAATGGGTAGAATACCATAGCCAAACTGGGGGAGGAGGCACTAAGGAAGCACTAAGAGTTTATGGTGTATTTAAGATCCCTTGCAAAACAGCAGTGGCAAAACCTGCTCGGGATCTGGAGTATAAAGGCAGATTATAATGCTTGGCAAATGTATGCACGGAGCTCCAAGTAGCAGCCTCTAAAATGTCTTTGGTAGCCACTCCTCATAAGAAAGCTGTAGTAGTGGCTGTAGCCCTTGTGGAATGAGGTCTGATGTTTTCTGGAGTTGCCTTTCCATGAAAAGAGTAACAAAATCTAATGCAATTTCCTATCCATTTTGAGATTGTTTGTTTTGAAATTGCTTTTCCTTCCATTCCTGTGGCATATGCTACCAGAAGCTGGTCAGTTTTTCTATAGTTCTTGGTTCTGTCCAGGTAGTAGCGCAATTGTCTGTGTACATCCAAGGTATGCAGCAATCTTTCCCCCCTGTTCTGTGGGTTGGGGAAGAATGTTGGCAGGTGTATTGCTTGGTTTAAAGATACTCTGGAGACCACTTTTGGCATAAAGGTAGGATTAGTTCTCATGGACACTATCCTGATGGAAGATAAGG
The DNA here is from genome assembly GCF_019279795.1 of Protopterus annectens. Classification (NCBI taxonomy): domain Eukaryota; kingdom Metazoa; phylum Chordata; order Ceratodontiformes; family Protopteridae; genus Protopterus; species Protopterus annectens. Next base: position 1,397,073,196 of record NC_056725.1, read on the forward strand.
AAGGGCTGTACTGCCATTAATGCCTGTAATTCAGAAAGCCTTCTAGCTGAAGTGATTGCAAGTAGGAATGCAGTCTTCCAAGATAAGTACTGTAATTCTGCTGTTGCTGCTGGTTCAAAAGGGGGGAGTGTTAACTTTTCTAACACAAAGTTCAAATCCCATGTAGGCAATGGTGGTTTCCTTGGTGGTTTCACATTTTTAATTCCTCTGAGAAACTGTCTGAGTAGAGGTTGAGAAAAGACTGGAGGATCCATGTTGTATTCTGCTGAAATTGCTGATGCATGAATCTTAATGGAGGAGTAAGACAGACCATTGTGGAAAAGCTCTGCTAAATATTCCAGGATGTTAGCTATGTTTGCCACTGATGCATCTACTCCTTTGGTTGCACTCCAAATGAGATATCTTTTCCATTTTGCTGGATAAGTTTTTCCTTGTTGAGGATCTGCGAGCCTCCAAGATAATGTCTTTAACCCTTTGAGATAAATCAGGGTTATTTTGTCTTATGCAATGTTCCAGGCAGCCAGCTGCATTGTTTTCAGGTTTGGATGCAGGGTTTTGAAGTTGTTCTGTGTTAACAGTAAGGGAACTAGGGGCAGATGCCATATTTGTTCCCGAGACATGTTCCTCAGTAATGGGTACCAATGCTGCCTCGGCCAGTCTGGAGCTATCAGGATGATCCTTGGACGGTCTTCTTTGATCTTCAATAGCACCTTGTGCATCAAAGGAAGAGGTGGGAATGCATATGCTTTCAGGTTTTTCCAACTGAAAGATAGGGAGTCCACCTTCCAAGCAAGTGGGTGGTATGCCCTCGTGCAGAATCTTTTCAATTGGTGGTTGTGTAGGGATGCGAATAAGTCTATTTCTGGTAGTCCCCATTTCTCTGTAATGGATTTGAAGATGTCTGGATGTAGCATCCATTAGTGGGCATCCGTGGTAGTTCTGCTTAGGATGTCTGCTAGTATATTTTCTTTTCCTGGTACAAATATTGCTTGTAACTGAATGTTGAAGCTCAGGGCCACATTCCAGAGGTCCATTGCCATCCGGCATAGAGGGTATGAATGTGTGCCTCCCTGTTTGTTGATGTACCACATAACTGTGGTGTTGTCCGTCCTTATAAGCAATTGACCCTGTCGAAGAAGTGGTCTGAATGTCTGAATTGCCAGTTTTACTGCCAGCATCTCCTTTTGATTTATGTGTAGGTTCAGCTGGTCTTGAGTCCATAAACCTTGTATGCACTTGTCCAGCATGTGTGCCCCCCAACCGAGCTCTGAGGCGTCTGTTGTGATAGTCTGGCTTGGTTGAGTGCTGTGGAAGGGCATCCCTTTGTTCGATTGACAGGCCTGAGCCCACCATTGGAATTCTTGCTTCAGGCATGGAATTATTGGAATTTGGGTTTCTAGGCTGTGCTTGTGCTGAGACCATAAATTCCTTAGGTACCATTGTAACTTTCTCATACGTAGTCTGGCATGTGGAATCAATATTATGCAGGATGCCATGTAACCCAGGGCTTGCAGGACTTTCCTTGCTGTTAGCTGGTTTTGTTTTGTTAATGCCATGAAATAGAGAGGAAGTTGCTTCTGTTTTTCTGCTGTGAGGGATGCCATTTGATTTGATGTGTCTAGTTCTGCACCCAAGAAAGTTATCCTCTGGGATGGAATCAGCCTTGACTTTCTTATATTGACTGTGTATCCCAGGGCTTTCAGTATATGAATGACCTTTTTCAAATCTTTTTCTAATTTGTTTTTGTTGTCCGCTTGTAACAGGCAGTCGTCCAGGTAAGGGTAAATTTGAATTCCCTGAAGCCTGCAATGAGCAATTACTGATGCCAGGCATTTCGTGAATACTCTGGGCGCAGTAGATAAGCCAAAGGGCAATGCTGAGAATTGATAATGCTCTGATCCTGCAAGAAATCTGAGGTATCTTCTGCAATTTGGTTGTATGGGGACGTGCAGGTATGCCTCCTTGAGATCTAGAGTTACCAGCCAAGACTCCTTGCCCAGCATGGGAAGAAGCTGCTGAAGGGTCAGCATTTTGAATTTTGGAACAATGATGTATGTGTTTAGAGCGGACAGGTCGAGAATAGGTCTCCATTGGTTTTCTTTTCTTGGTACCAGGAAAAGTCTGGAGTAAAATCCTTGCCCTTGTTCCATGGACGGTACCCTTTCTATAGCTCTCATCCTTAGTAAGTGGTGTATTTGTTGTAGAGCATTTGTCTTCTGATTTGGAGGTAGGTTTGGCATTCCTCTCTTCCTTGGTAGAGTATGGAAGTGAAACCTGTAACCTTGGTCTATTGTCTGTAAAATCCATTTGTCTCCTGTGATGTGATGCCAGTTTACTGAAAATAAGGCTAGCTTTCCGCCTAAGGGTGCTTCTAGTTGTTCCCTGGTAGGCGGTCTCAGAGCCAAGTCACTGTGATTGTCCTGTGGAAGTGGTGGTGGCTGGATCTGTGGCAGTACTCGCTGGTTGTTAGGCTGCCACTGACGCCCCTGTAGGCACCTCTGGGTTGACCCCTGCCTCTTGCGCCTATTCCTGCCTCTCTGAGCTCTGGAGGTGTCTGGAAAGGACCAATTCTTGGAAGGCCAGTTCCTACTAAACCTTGGAGGCTGGACCTGTAAGAAATCCTTGACTGTCTGGACAGATTTTGCTTTCTTCCACCTTCTTCAGCACCTGCTGTGCAGGGGAGCCAAACAAATTGAGCTTATCCATGGGAGCATCTAGGAGCTTTGATTTAACATGGTCTGGTAAGGACTGCTCTTTTAACCATGCATGCCTTCTGATCACTGTACCAGTCATAGCTGATCTAAAGGAAGCCTCCAGTGCATCATAGCCGCATTTTAAAGAATGATTACTGACCTGCTGAATGTTATGTACCATTTCCTGAACAGATTTTTTGTCTAATGGTTCAGATGAGGACAGTTTTTTAGTTAACTGATCTAACAAAAATTCCTGATACTGAATCATGTGGAAATGACAGTTTAAGGCCCTAGCCGAAAGAGTAGCAGAAGTGTAAACTTTTTTACCCCATCTCTCTAAAGCCCTAGATTCCCTTTCAGAGGGAGGGTTTTGGCAGAGGTAGCTGCTACAGCCTTGGGTCCCTGGGAGATAGTTTCAGGATCTGCAAAAGGAGCCTTATACAAATGATAATGTGTGTCCGGAACCCTGTAGTACCTGTCGGGCTTAGCAGGGGCCGGAGGAAGAGAATCAGGAGCAGTACAAGCATCATTAAATGCATCATCCACAACAGTGAGTACTGGAGGAATGGCTAAAGGCCTATGCTGTGGCAAATGCAAAAAGGTCCTAAGCCTTTTCCTAGAGTCTGAAAAATCCTGGCCCTGCCATTGAAATTGCTCCCTCATAGCATGCAAGGTTTCCCCAAAAGAAAATTCCTCAGGCGGAGAGGCAGAAGGAATGGAGTCTTCTGCATCAGAGTCCTCATAAGGAGAATAATGGCCCTCTGGAGGGTTTGTATTATCTGAATCATCAGAGGAGTAATCTGAAGAAACTGGCTCAGGGGGCTCTGCTCTAGGCCTCTTCTCTGGAGGTGGGTGAGAGGCCCTGTCAGGGTGAGGTTGGGATCCCCGGATCAAAGAAATGAGATCCTCTGCTAGACTAAGCATTTGAGAACAAGAGCTAGGCCTGTGAGAGGGGGTCTTAGCAGGCACAGTTTTGGTAGATTTTGCTGCTTTAGCCCTGGCAAAAGCCTTAATCGACATGGATGCAGGGGGCCTAGCAGCTCCACGTGCAGGAGTAGAAATATCTAAAGGTATAGTATCAGATAAATCCTGTGAACCTGCAAGAGCAGGTGGGATTTCAGTAGCAGATTCAGCCATGCTGGATGAGGCCTCGGTAGGAGGCAAGCTTTCCGAAGGAAGAACCGTGGACTCTGTTTCAGCTGAAACCGAGACACTCGGTTATTTAACCGGTTTCGGCCGAAACCGCGGACCGCGGGTGTCGGTCCTTTTCCTTGCGTTTTTTAGTTAATTGCGAAGTCGGAGTTTCCGACGGCATATTGTAAGCAAAAGCGGAGCCAAAAAACTCCACAGCAAATTCCGACCGACGTCTAAGCGTCCGTCGGTTGAAAGAAGCACAGGCTAGACAAGCTGCTACGTCGTGGTCTGGGCCTAAACAAGGTAGGCAGTAAGAGTGGAAAACTTTATGAGGTATTTGTTTCCCACAAGTTAAACAGTTATTCACTTTTTCTGACATCGGCTGAGGCAAGAGAGAGTCCCCAATGGGGTACTTAGCTTTTTAGAAGTCTTCGGTAGTAGTAATCTCTGGTTCTGACCGACCGGCACTTGCGAACAGCTTCTGCTTCGGGCGCCACGCGGCAAGAAAGACTGATGAAAATGGCGTCGGCTGATGCCTTTATACCCGCAGAACTGCAGCTATGACGTCGGGTGAAGTGCGACATCAGCCGAGGCCAGACCCAGACTTTGGAATCCGGCCGACCGAAGGGCTGCCTGAGGCCAGGACAACCCATTTGTAAGGACTGCAGATGCATCCTTGAAGGACATCAGATAACCACAACTAAACAACAAAGGGTTTGACACACAAGAACAAAAATATATATGCCACTAGATTAGTGTATTTAAACTAAAGAACTTTTTTTTTTTTTACACACAAGATTGTTCAAAGAGAAAAGGAGAAAAAGAGGGTCAAGACCCTCTAACTTAAACGGGTACTTGACCCACACACAACCACTAAGGTAGTAGTAACCACAGGGGAAGGCTCCTCTAACTTAAACGGGAACCTTCTCTGGCAGGAAAAAACACGAAATTTTCAACCAAATTCCACAAAAACACTCGTACACAAAGAATAGCCATTAAAACAGCTTTTGGGTTTAAATGAAGCAAATACTGACAGGAAAAAGCCTAAAAAAATAGTACTTAGCCCAGCCAATGTTGAGACCACGTCCAAGCTCTGTAAGCGGCAAACGAGATCTGGGGGATTAGTGGTGGTGCATCCTGGGATAAAGATAGCTCAGCCAATTAGAGGCCTCGCTCTATAGCATAAGCATGCCGAGGCGGAGCCGAGGGATCGGATCCGAACCCATCAGTCAGAATGTAGGCGAGATAGGATCACATAACATCCCCTGATAAGAGTAATCAAATCCTCTGCCATTTTGAGCATCTGTTTTTTAGGCATGGGGCCTTGAGAGGGGCTCTGTGAAGCTTGTCTTTTAGTTTTCATGGCTGCTTTAGATTTTGTGAAAGCCTTAATGGAAAAAGTGGAAGGCCTGAAGACACCTTGAGAGGTGGCAGATCAGTCTAAATTTTGAGTTTCCCCGCCAAGAGTGGCGTTGGTATCTGTAGTCGGAGTGGGGGCCGAGGAGCCTGCGACCTCGGGCACAGAAGACACCGCTAAAGAAGCGTCATCGGTACTCAGGGGCTGCGTAGGCGCCTCGCTGAGAACCGGAGCACCTGTAGTCGGCTTTAACATGGTGTCGGTAGAAGTCGCGGACCTCGTATGTTGGTCCTTATCTTTGCGTCTTTTACTCAAAACAGGAGTCGGAGTATCTGACGACATAATGTAATTAAATTTTTTACCAAAATAGTGCTGGGCGAACTCCGTCCGACGCTTAATAGTGAGTTTGTTGAATCTAGCACAAAAACGACAGGCCGAGACGTCGTGGTCTGGGCCTAAGCAAGGAATGCAGAAAGAATGGAAATCCTTATACGGTATTTGCTTCCCACAAGAAATGCAATTATTAACTTTGTCTGACATCGGTCTGAGGCAAGAAAAGTTTCCCCAACGGGGTACTTAGCTTTCAAGAAGACTTCGGCTGAAAATTTTTCGTAAATCTCAGGAGCTGGCCGACCGGCACTTGCGAACTGCTTCTGCTTCGGGCACCGAACCGACGCCGGACCTAGACTTTGGAATTCGGCCGACCGAGGACCCGCCTGACGGCAGGATAACCCATCTGTTATGACTGCAGCTGTATGCACGATGAACATCAACGTTTCAGTGGAATATCATGGTCGGGTGGCTCAGCAGACACACACTAAATCCAAAGGTACTGTTTCTTATACGGAACATTTAACTAAAAACGGCAATGCGGTTCAAAGTAACTCTGTTGACATGGAGGTTTTTTTCACACCGAACTCTGAATCATTAGATTTTATGTAAGGGGTACAAACATTCATTATAATTATAAATATTAATTATTTGATTCTTTATGTATTGTTGTAATAGTGTGTTTTTGATATACAATTGTGTAACTGTGTATGAATTTCATATATTTTAAATCAGCCTTTTTGAAAGTGGTGCTTTAAATCTTAATTAATAGTAATTACGACCATTATATAAAGTAAGTGTAGCACTAGTGCAGTTTTATCTGAAGAAGTCTTGTACGAAGACGAAAGCGCTCATCTGTGGATTTGTATAAAAGTTTATTGCTTCTACTGGTGTCCTGGAACTCTTTATTTTTATTTCCAGTGGTTTCTGTGCATTATTGTGAGTTTCAGTTGCTTATTTATATTTGGTTCCAGTCGTCCTTTTGGTATGTACCTCTCAAGACGTCTGCAACAACTGGAAAGGCCGCAGAAATACCTCACTAAAAGAATCACAGGCCTAAAGCAGATGCCCTCTGCTGACCGCCTTAAAACAACTCCAGCTATACTCTGTCGCATATCGTCTACTCTGAGGCGATCTCTGCTTAACATACAAGGCCATGTCAAACCCAGAGCTGTTGGACATGCTACACTTAAAGAAATCCCAATCCCTCAGAGCCACACGCTCCAGGGATCTAAACCTTGTCATCACAATAAAACAAAACATGCAGGAGGGATAGGTTCCTGACTCGGAGACTCCCCAGACTCTGGAATAGACTTGCCCATACATGTCAAACACAGCACCTCTTTGGCCCTTTCAAAAGGAACCTTGATGATTGGATGGGAGAAAGGAAATTCACCCTGGGGATCACGTCATTCGCCCTGCTAGACAGGGGTCCAGGGAAGTAAATAGTGTGGAAAGAAATAGCCAGGGAATTGTTATGGCTAGGCTTGTATATGCCCTAGGGCCAATAGCCTAGTACCAAACTATGAACTATGAACCTATTTGACGAGGCCAGTAAGGGGCAAGAAGTACTAAGGTGCTTCCCAAAGCATTGGCTTTCTGAAGAACGTCTGGTATCAAGGGAAGGAGAGGAAAAGTGCATAAGAGACCCGAGGGCCAATTGTGTACAAGTGCATCCCTTGGGGACTCCCCCGGGGGGAGGGATTAGGGTGAAGTAGCTGCTGCATTTGGCGTTCATGGACATGGCAAAATGGTTGCAAACAAGGCTGGCCTCATTTCTGGAAAATCATTTCTGCCGTCTTGTTTCAGGGACCACTTGTGGGGCATTAGAGTCGCCCTGCTGAGTTTGTCTGCTATCACGTTGGGTTTCCCCGGGATGTGCATTGCTATCAGAAAACATTGGAAAGAGGTTGCCCACTGCCATACTCTCAGTGCCTCTCGACAAAGGGGATAAGATCTGGTTCCTCCTTGCTTGTTTATATACCATACAACTGACATGTTGTCTGTCTGGATAGCAATCGTTCCTATCACAAGAGAGTCCTGGAATGCTTGCAACGCAAGAAGCACCGCTCTCATTTCTAGGACATTGACGTGCAAGTAGGCCTCGTGATCCTCCCAAGTGCCTTGGACTGTCTTCCCCTGATAATTCCCCCCCCAATCTGGGAAGCATCTATGGTCATTGTGGCTAATGGTTGTGGAAGAACAAAGGGTTGACCTAAGGTCACTTAGGTTCATAGGTTGGTACTAGGCTATCGGCCCTAGGGCCTATACAAGCCTAGCCATAACAATTCCCTGGCTATTTCTTCCCAGAATACTTACTTCCCTGATCCCTTGTCTAGCAGGGCGACTGACGTGATCCCGGGGTGAATTCCCTTTCTCCCATCCAATCGTCAAGGTTTCTTTTGAAGAGGGCCAAAGAGGCGCTCAGCTTGACATGTATGGGCAGTCTATTCCAGAGTATGGGGAGTCTCTGGGTCAGGAACCTATCCCTCTAGCATGTTTTGTTCATTATGATGATGAGGTTTAGATCCCTGGAGCGTGTGGCTCTGAGGGATTGGGATTTCTTTAAGTGTAGCATGTCCAACAGCACTGGGTTTGACATGGCCTTGAATGTTAAGCAGAGATCGCCTCTTGAGTAGGCGATATGCGAAAGAGTACAGCTGGAGGTTTTTTTTAGACAGTTACCAAAGGGCATCTGCTTTAGGAATGTGATTCATTTAGTGAGGTATCTCTGTGGCCTTTCCAGTTGTTACAGATGTCTTGTGAGGTACATACTAAATGGGGCATTGTACTCTATAATAGGTCTAATGAGGGATGAGTACAGTGGGACAATGACCTCCTTTTTTCGGGATGACAAGCCCTTAGTGATAAGGTGTGCCACAAAGCAGGATTTCCTGACTGTTGTGGCTATGTGGGTATCGAAGGCGAGACCACTGTCCACCTGTGTCCCTAAGCCCCTTATCACACTTTCATGTTTAGTGTACTGCCACTTATGTGGTAATTCATGGGTACATGGTTTTTCCCAAAGGGGATAACTATACATTTCTTGGCATTGAGCTTGAGCCCATTTCTCTGGCACCAAGCATCTGTTTCTGTAAGGCCCTTTTGTAGAATATCCACATCATTTGGGGATTCAATAATGGCTCCCAGTTTGCAGTCATCTGCGAACTTTGTTAGCCAGAGTCCCTTAGTGCTGGCCTGTACTTCAAGAGAAGTAGATGCCAAAGAAGAGCGGTCCCAGGACTGAACCCTGAGGTACTCCGCTTGTCACTGGTCTGGAGCTGGATTTTAAGTTGGCTACTTTTACAGTGTGGGCTCTGACAGTAAGCCAGTTGACAACCCATCGAGTGACGTAGGGGCTAATACTCAGCTTAGTAAGTTTATCTATGATTCCAAAGTGGGGGATGGTGTCGAAGGCTTTGGCGAGGTCCTTACCCTTGTCCACGACTCTGGAGACTGCTTCAAAGAAATCAATCAGGTTGAGGAGATAAGATCGGCCCTTTACGAAACCAAACTGGGTGGGGACCAGTGTTTGAAGGTTGCCAATGTCTTTGTTTATAAGTTCCACGATAATGCGTTCCACGGCTTTGCAGATCAGGATCGTCAGACTGATGGGATGATAGTTCCTGGGATCCAAGGTGGATCCTCCCTTGTGGAGTGGGATAACTGTAGCTGTGCGCCACTCATCGGGCACGAAGCCTGAGGTGAGGCTATGTTTAAACATGACACTTAGGAGAGGTGCCAGTTAATTTTGTAGTTCATGTAGTACACAGCCCGGGATCTCATCTGGTCCCATGGATGCTGTATTCTTAGCTTTGGAGAGTGCGTTTTTACCTGTGTGGCCGTGATTACTGGAATTTGGCAATTTTTTGGTATTGAGATGGGCCCTTCAGGGGGTGAGAGGGGGGTGAAGTTGGCACTGAATCGATCTGCCAGGATATTGGCAATATCCTTGGGATCAACATATTTAATGCCATTCTGTTGTAGCTCAGAGCAGATCTGAGCATTGCCATTTAGATTCTTGACATAACTATAGAATGCCTTGTGGCTTTCATTGGAATCTTTGGCAATTTTATTTTCGTAACTAGCTTTCGATGATTTTATGAGGGATCTCAGCTTCTTACAACGCCACTTGACTTTTACAACATCAAAGCTCTATATTTCATATATTGTGGATTCAACATGGTAAAAAGCATGTTATTGAAGCTGTTGTTTTAAAGCGGTCTTTCTGCCATTTTGGTTGTTTAGCAAGTTTTGAATACTCAGATGAAATACTAATACCTGTGGTGCAACACTCTTCCAATATTTACTCTGTTAATATGATCTGATGTGACATTGGTAGTTCCTGCATGGACCACTGAGTGAACAGTAGCCACTGTAAGATTCTCATGTGCAGCTGTGCTAATGGAATTATGTTTATCGCTGCTGCCATGGTGCCCAGTACCTTTAGAACTGTCCTTGCTGGAACTTTCTTTTTCAGGAGGAGTGAAACTTGAAGTCGCAAGGTTTGAACTCTTTCCGGGGGCAACTTTACCATCATTACTGTAGTATCTAGACCTGCGCCTATAAAAACGATATGTTGAGATGGCAATAAGGCAGATTTTTCATAGTTTATTGTGATTCCCAAATGGGAGCAAAGTGTCAGGGTGGTGTCTCGTGCTACTGACAGTAGATGCTTTGTGGTGGTGGTTAGGAGCCAGTTGTTTACATACGGAAGCACTCGGAATCCTAAATGCCTCAGGTGAGCTGTAACTACTGCCATACATTTGGTGAACACTCTGGGGGTGCTGTAGTGAGACCAAAGGGCAGAGCTCGAAATTGGTAATGACTGGCTCCCAGCCGAAAGCATAAATGACTCCCAGGATAGCCTGTCCATTTTTATGTGTTAGTATGCATCCTTGAAGTCTACAGAGCACATCCAATTGTCTTCCCAAAAAGGGAAGTATCGACTGCAGTATCATCATCTGGAACTTTGTGACAGATTTGTTCAACCTGCTGAGATCCAGTATGGGCCTCTAGTCCCCTGTTTTCTTTGGAACTGAAAAGAACCTGAGTAAGTTCCGGATCCAATCTGGTCTGTGGGGACCGGTTGGATGACTCTTTTCTAGCAACTTCTGTATTTCTATGGTTGCTTGTTCCCTGTGACTGGGTAAAACATCTGGAATGTTTTTGATACGTAGGGTTGGAAGGGAGAAAGGTATATAGTAACCTCTGGATATGATGCTTTGTACCCATATGTCTTTTGTTATTCTTAGCCAGGCGTTTGGGTACAAGGAAAAGCAACCCCCGACTGTCTCCAGGGTAAGTACAGATGGGCCTCCTTTCAGGAGCACTGGAAGGGCTTATGAAATAAGGATTTTTTGTCTCCTTGGTTTTGCGGATCTCTCTGCCGAGTGGTCAGCATCTTCCATTACTGCTTCCCCCTCTGCCCCTAGGGGAAAGCTCACCATGTGTGTCTGGGAAAACTCTCTGGGGTTTTCAGAACCACATATTTCCTCCCTTTTGACCTTTGGGATAAGGTCTAGAAGGTGTGGAGAAATGTACGCTAATGGCAGAGAGAGTTTTCCCTTCCTGTTCACACCTGGTTAGTGTGTCTGACCTTGGGCCCAAATAAGGATAAGCCATCAAAAGGGGCATTAACAAAAGAAGACTTAAAAGGTTCCAAAAGTTAAACAAGCGCATCCAGGAATGTCTAATAAGGGAAATTCCTGAACTCACTGCCCTGCTCGCTTCATCAGCTGCATAGGAAATGAGCCTCATGGATAAGTTTACTAGTGAATTTAGGACACTTTGTCTGACGCCCCTACAGCTACTGAACCTTGTAGAGTATCTCCTAGCTCCTTCAGGAGATCTCTCTGAAGCCTGGTAAAATGTGTGAGATAATTCATGGACCTGAGAATAAAGGTCGCCGAAAAACATATATGCTTTCTGTATCTGTCCATCGTCTGTGACTCCTTATTCCAGGGATGGACAGAAGAGGATGTCTCTGACAATTTCTTCTTGGTGGCAGCCACCACCATTGCATCTACTGGGATACCTTTAGTTAGGAAGGATTTATCTTGGGGGCTGTTATAAACTTATCTGGCCTCCGGGGAACAGGCTCCATGGAATCCGGAGACTCCCACGCTTTTCAATAAACCAGCTGCATAAGTTCATTGAAAGGCAGGGACACGTAAGTGGCGGAAGGGTGACACCCAAAAGCCTTCAGGTATACAGACTCCTCATCAGAAGGGTTGACGGGCTTCCAGCCACCTCTCTGCTTAAGAATCTCTAACATGTCTGCAAATCAGACATCCTCAGAGGGTGACCGTGGGGACCCTTCTGAATCATTGAAGTCTGTGTCAGATGTAATTGACTCGTCCAGGGAGTCCAGATGCTTCCTCTTGCACAGTCTCTTCCGATGTATCTCTTCAGAAGGGCATTCTGGAGTGGTTTCGGAAGAGATAGGTTCACCACAACGGGGCATCCAGAGGATTAGGGTCTCCAACATTTGTGTGGAATCGACTGTGCGGAGATGGACACTGGTGCCTTGGGGGGGGGGGGGGTGACTGGATCTGAGAGTAGAGCTGCCCGTGGTGACAGCACTCTCCTCATCGCCTCAAAAGCCCCCCTGCCCATGACCTGAGGAAGCTCCCAGCTCCGAAGAACCAGAAGGTTTCCCCGGCACCAAGGAGGGGTTGGCTCCAAAGCTGATGTAGGTGCCAAGCTCACCCAAGCCGAAGCCAATAGGTAAGCTCGGATCAGACAACTGTCTGATCCAACTTTCCTTCCTGGACCCAACTGGAGAGCATTGGCTCCTAGACTCCCCGATCTCAGACGGCACAGAGGAAGTCGGAGCAGAGGTCGGGGACATAGATCCTGAGGTAGGTCTCGGCACAGATGGTTCCACTACAATCAGCTCCATGCATTCTGGCTTCAAAGCCCTGAGACTCGGCTCTGAAACCTTCTGTGTCGGATCCCATAATAATTTGGCTAGCGCCAGTGTACTCAAATGCCCCCACACCACACGATCCACATCATCTCCTGTCAAACTCCTGGAGGATCGAAAGGAGGGGGGCAGGAGACAGATTTCTGCATAACTGGTGACCTCAAGGTCGGAGACACCGGTTCAGAAACAGGGGACTGGCTCCGAGTATGCAAAACCAATGGCCCTGAAACAGATGGAGCCGAGGTAGATGGTTTCTTGGGTCTGAAAGCCTTCGGATCTGATGACATTTTGGAAACTTTTTGTGAAGGTCCAGACTGGTCCGAAGAGGATGAAGATCTTTTTGTTGACTTACCAGATCTAGAACGATGGGAAGAGCTTTTCTTTGAAGTACTCTGACCTTCTTCTAAGGATTCCGAAAAAGAAGTCTGTAATAGTCCTCTTAGAATAAGTTTATTTTTTTCTCTTAAGGAGAACCCTTGAACTGAAAGAGTGGCATATACAGCACGACTCTTGTAAGTGTACTACTCCAAGGCAGTACACACACACTGAATGGCTATCTGTCAAAGACATTTTTTGAGAAAATTTTGAACATTTTTTTAACCCAGAGGGGTTTAGTCTCTTTCAACTGTTTAGACATAGTACATCCAACTAATCAACCCCAAACAACCTACACTATACTATATATGTATATATGATTTTAAAAATTTTAAACAACACACAGGGAAACTTTTCTTTTTTAAACAACACAGGAAAAACAGGTGGGGAAAGCCCTCTAACTTAAATGGGCTAGAAACTGCAATGAGCTGGTTTGAGAGAAAAAGGGTTACGTTGTGTGTGTGTGTGTGTGTGTGTGTGTGTGTGTGTGTGTGTGTGTGTGTGTGTGTGTATATATATGTATATATATATATATATATATATATATATATATATATATATATATATACACACACATATATATATATATATATATATATATATATATATATATATGTGTGTGGGTGTGCTTATGTAAGTAAATAAACTGAATAGCACAAAAAAACATACCAAGAAGGATGCAAGAAAATATCTAAGGTTTGGCAGTATACAAGAAGCAAACCTTACAAACTACAGGCAAACCACTAAAAGTTTCAACTACAAAACACACTTGATGGCTCAGAAGCATAGGGCAAGTAAAAAGGCAGAGTCGCTCTCTAATTTAAATGAGTTGAACTCTAATAAAACACACACACATACACACATACTTCTACAATACTACTCTATGAATAATCCTAATAATAGTAACAATAATGTAAAAATATTAATGAAACAGAGAGGAAATGGGATAGAAGTGGACTGCAGGCCTTAAAACAAAAACGATGGCCCCAGAGATCAACAGTAAGCAGCAGACACAGTCTAGACTGTGAACAACTTAGGTAAGGCACTAATAAGTAATCGCACACAAGTATTACAAGAAACAAGCTAAACAGTTATATATCTGAAGAAAAAAGGATCAAACTTAGCCAGAGCCAGTTGAGGAGATTTCCACACAGCATCATGGGATAGGGAGTAAGCCACGAGCCAGTTGAGGAGCTTGAGCTTTTGAAAGCAGCTGAGTCGGAACAGAGGATCGGTTCCGAATTCATCAGTAAAGAATGAAGGCGAGATAAGACATCACATTGCAACTTTAAGCTTTAAAGAAGTGCAGAAAAACAACAAACAGCAAAGAAATCTTTACCAGTATAATGAAAACAAGCAATGCAAGTAGAAAATGATACTTAATTTCATTTGTCTTGCAAGGGATAGCTTCAGATGTTAGTAAAATCTCTCAAAGTCTCTGGCATCATCGCCAAACAATGAGTGGATATCTGACTGGTAGATTTATGCTGGCCATTGCTTACATTATTACCACTGTGCCTAGACCTTCAATGATAGTGCCATGTTTTTATTATTTGTCCACGTGTAATCATACTTATTCTTTTGCCATGTCTTGTGGTACTACACTACATATACTGAGATTAAAGGTAAGGTCATTACTACTACTACACCAAGTGTGTATTTTTATTGAAGACTACCATGTGCGACTTTGACACCTTGTACAGGATTGCTACACAACTTGCAATCAACATACATTTACCCATAGCCCATTTACCACTAAGATTTCTGAACAGTCCAAATATAGAGAAGCAGTCTAAAGCAAGTGTGTGGCTAGGCATACTCAGTATACTCAAATGAGTATATACTTTTCTGAGAATCCGTTAAAAAGTACAATACTGAAAAAGCAAAGAATGCTTAGAAATGTGTAAATTACTAGAGTACAGAGGTATAAAAAGAATGACTGTGTGAAAGGAATACACCTCTAAAAATGGCTTTTTATGGGAATAAATGGTAACAGTTGAAAATAACACATCATCTTCCTATATGTATTGGAGGTAGCATTTTGAGGGTCGAGTACATTTTTTAAAATGATAGGTGGGTGGTGGGGACAGCAACATTAGGATTGGGTACAAAATGTGTACTTCTGGCTACACCCTTGATCTGAAGAACACCCACTGGCTACCCCTTGGTAGGACAGACAGCCCTTCCCCCATACACACATCTGAAATGATACTCAATGTTTTACTGTGTTAATTATTCTTATGAGGAACAGCATCATATACTTTAGCTATGTCAAGATAAATTGCAAGCATTTTATCTAACATAACTGATAAGGAATGGGGTTTCATTTTATTCTGTGAGAAAATCCTGGTATATTTTCTAGTCCAGTGGAACCTCAGTGTTTAATTTTACTTGCAGCTAAAGTTACCACAACTGTAGTTACACAAGGAATCCTACATTTAATTTTTTTTTTATGCTTACTGTAAACTTTTTACTTTTTTCTGCAGTAGCACCTGCTATGCTCAGGGATCACGTCATTGTTCACTGATAACATCACACTCAGTTTCTCCCATTAATTTTTCTGATTCTTGACTCCTGCTTTCAAACTTTGAGAACAAGTTGAGTTCAGTTTTATCTCTGGAAAATGTGCTAAAGGTAAGTAGTTTTGGTCTTTTGTTTACTCTACATTTGCAGATCCCAGAAGCCAAATTAGAGCCTATGGCCAGCATCCACAGACACAACAGAAGGACCTGCCACACAATTGTAGAAGTGTTTGTCATGAAGTTTATGGCCTCCCCAAAGGAGACAGCTTCCTGACAAAACCTTGTGGCAATGGTCCCACTATCTATGGTGTGGCAAAGTAGGGAGCAGACCTAATTCATATCATCTCTCTTCAGATTAGAATTAGATGATCGCTTGAGGGAAGGTTCCCAACTCCTCCCCCTCTTAGCTTGAAGGGCTATGTCAGGCAGGACACAGAAGCCTGGTGACTGAAAGGGAAAGCTCACTGCCAGGCAATCGGATATTCTGCTGGTGAACTTTTTATACTCAAAAAGTTCAAGACTGCAGGCACCAGTGAGAGGAATGTCTAAAATTTCGATGTCACTAAAGGTAAAGTAAAAAAGAACTACTCCTTGGGGGCTATACTTACGGAAGCTGCTCTACTAAAACTGAAAGAATGCCTGAAAAATGGAAAGCAATGCTTCTTTCATACACAAACAGTCTTCCTGTGCAAAGCTGGTACCCCTTGTAGATGCCTGGTAAACTATCTGCCTGAATCAGTAGTGCAGTTAAATATCTACTTGGATGGACTCTGGTAACTGAATATGCCATCAACAACACAGGTAGGAATTATGATAAAGGAACCAGGACTGAGGAAGCTGTGAAGTATTAACCAACTTTTAATGTTGGTGCTTCTTCCAGGGGAAGTTGGTTTTACTATCCTCATTTGTGCGAGGCTATTGATCTCTGACGGGGGTGGGTGGGGGGCAGATGTCTAATGTCTCATCACAAAAAAGTTTGCATTCCACAAAGGTTCCAAGACTAGAGATGCTACAAAGCAAGATAGTTTTGTTGAAAAACCCACAGTGTATGCAATTAATGATTTATGCATTTTTACTAAGCAGAACAGGCACTTCTCTTCTGTAGGCATGCACAGCAGACATTTCTTTCAGGGAGATCAACCTCCACTGAAAAAATACCCAAAAATCAAATAACCATTTACAACAAACTTTAAACAGTACATTTATTTATCTTTGTTTATCAGGTTAGTACAATAATAGTACAATTGTGTAAATAAACTTACCATAACAGTTGATGTTCAAATAATAGCTGCTATATTAGCCCTAGCTATTTTGGTTATATCCTGCTACGTAACAGTGGCCAGTTTCCGAAGCTTCAGGGTATCTTCCACACACCCAAACCATGAGTCAGTTCAAGCTGAGGTGATAAGACAGGTTTGGCTGCCAAGCCCTTCAGAGCTATCATGTCAACAAAACATGGAAGGCTTAAGTATTGACAAGGACAATGCTTGGAAAATAAAAATAAGGGTCTTCACTCTGGCAGCAAAAACATGGGATGAGAAGGGAAAGAGTGGCCAATGCAGCAGTGATCGTTCAGACATCTACTGTTATAATAATTTTACTTACACACCTGTACTATGTTTATCATTATGATCACTGCTGCAGTAGCCTTCGCTACATAAGTAAATTATCTTAGCTTAGATCGACTAAGAGGAGGAAGGCAGAGGGTCCAAAAGCCCAGGGAGAATGGTCATGCCGGAGCCTGTCCTAGACCTACACAAGGAATCTAGTTTAAAGAGGTTTGTAGAAGTGTGCACAAAGGACCAAGTTGCTGCTTTTAGAATAGTTGCAGTATCCACCCCTTTCCAAAAACCCATAGATGAAGCAAAGACCCTGGAAAAATGAACCTGACCCTGCTTGGGAGTGTCTTCTTGTGGGGGGTACATCAAAAGGTATAGATGTATAAGACAACCACTTGGAAAAAAGTATGTTTTGACATAGATTGTCCTTTTTTCTTACCTTCATAAGAAATGCGCAAAAGATAAGAGTTTCACAAGGATTTGTTGTCAAGACAGTACCCAAGTTGACTGTGGAGATCCAATGTACAGAGTAGCCTTTCTCCCTGATTTTTAGGTACAGGGAGAGGGATAGCTTGGCTTAAAGGAAAACACCTTAGGCAAAAGAGGAAGATTAGTTCCTTTTTTTAAATATCTTTATTAAACTATAACTTAAGGCACAGACAAACATGGATTAATACACCACATTAATTTTTTCCCATTTACATGCTTTCTTTTTTTTATAACCATCACCAGTCCAACATCACATAAATTGTTCACCTCCTGCCTTTCCTAGTTATTTGCTCCCAATACCTTGGCTCCTTTGCCAGTTTACTCCAATAATTTCCAGCTTGTTCTTTCCTATTTTCTGCACACCTACTTGTAGTCAACCCTATTGGCCAGGCAAAATGTCCTTTTTACAATCTCATGTTGGCTTAATTCTTAGAAAACTTTCTGCTACTTTCAGAATATAACATTCTGTAGATTTTCTATTCTCCTTAAGTATCTGCATTCAAAATTTCACTTGCTCCTTATTTCTTAAGCCCCCACCCCTAATTCATCATCATTCCTTTCCATTCTGAAATATAACTTTCTCCTTGTCTTATTTATGTAAGCCTTAACGGTACAGCTCTAAAATTTCCCTTCAAATCAGGTAATCCTAAACCACATTGTTCTACTGGAAGGATCAACTTATCCCACTTAACTCTTACAGCTTCCCCTCCCAGATAAACTCCATCAACTCTTTATTAGTGCCTGCAACTTTTCTGCTGTTTGACAAAACTACACCTCATCTGTATAAAAAACTAAAGGGATTAAAATATTTTCACTCTTTTTATCTTACTACCCATATCCATAAACAGAAGCTTCCAGTTTCTCAGTTTTTGTGTTATCTTTTGTTTAGTCTTCTCCCATATCCTTAACTGCCATAACAGAATCCTTTTTAATCCACACTCCTAAGAATTTCATCTTACCGTGTCCTCATAAATATGGGTATTACTGAACAAATTTGTGCGTGGGTTCAAAATTTATGGCTATAGCCTTTGTTTTATCTTTATTAATATCTTAAAAAAAAAAAAAAAACTTTAAACTTTCTCAAAATGTTCCAAAACACTCAGATGACCTTTTTCGGATTTATCAGGTAAAAAATAATATCTGCAAATGAAGCAGATCATCTTACTAATTCATGTCATTTATAACCCTGAATTTCTGAATCCCTTATTTTCTTTGAAAATGTCTCTACATATAAATCAAACAGCAGAGTGGAAAGAGGGCACCCCCTGCCTGGGTTCATCTATTCAAACTCAACTTATCAGAGAGGAATCCTCCCACTTTCATTCTTGCCTCCGATCCTTTATATGTCCTCCTAATTAACTTTATTATTGTATCATGGAATGTTAATGCTTCCACTGCCCCACTCAAAGTCTCAGCTTACTCTGTCCAACACTCTCTCTGCTCCAAGACTTACCAACAACAGCAGTATTTTCTTACATTCTGCTTCCTTCCGGATCATTATTGTTTAAATGTTGTCAAATCCAGTTTGTAATGAGTAATAAAGGTATGAGGAGAAGCCCAAGTTGCTGCTGCACAAATGTCATCCAAAGAATCTCTAGATTGAAAAACTGCTGAAGTAGCTCCAGTGCTTGTAGAATGTGCCTTTACAGGCCTAGGCAGTTCATTTTTTTTTCTTATCATAGATAAGAGAAATAATGCTTTGAGCCATCTGGCTAATGTCACTTTGCTCAGTGGTTGGTCATGTCTTGCAGATAAAAATGACACAAATAACTGGTAGGATTTCCTTAAATCCTGAGCTCTGTGTACACAGAAAAGTATTTGTCCTTGAACATCAAATAAATGTAGGCAATATTCACCTTTGTTTGCAAAGTTGGGAAAAATACTGGTAAATTAATAGTCTGATTAATGCTGGTCTCTGACACTACCTTAAACAAAAAGGAAGATTGGTTCTTAGGGAAACTTTATCTTTGTATCTTTGTGGAAAATCAGGTAAGGAGGTTTACATGATAAGGCTTGTATTTCTGAAATTCTTCTGGCAGAAGTTATTGCTACTAGACATATAGCTTTCCAAGATAAAACTTTCAGATCACATTCAGCTGATAGTTCAAAGAGAGGATGAACAACGGCTTGCAGCAGTAAGTTGAGATCCCCAGGTGGGGTAGGATCTTTGGGAAGGGGTTTTAGCAAGAGTATTCCTTTTAAGAAGGCCTTGCAAAGCTTATGAGATGCTAATTAGGATTCTTCAAAACCATTATGGAAATTAGAAACAGCAGCTAAATTAACTTTTATGGTAGACTGGGAAGCACATGCTTTAAAAAGTGAAGTTAAAAATTCTAGGATTTTATCGATGGGCACTGAAAAAGGATCAATATAGTTATCACAAGCCTAAAAGATAAACCTCCTCCATTTACTAGCATAGAGTTTATGGGTAGCTAGCTTATGACAGGCTAAGAGAAAACAATGTACTGGGGAGGAAAGTGAGGGAAGCATGGCTATTAATGGAACCGGAGAAACCAAGCTGTCATCTTGAGGTTGACAATTTTTGGATGGATTAGTCCCTTTAGATGGGAACAGAAGGTCTGGATCTAGGTCCAGAATCCAAGGCTGTTGAATCAGATAAGGCCAAAGAAAGGGGAACCATATATGTCTAGGCCAATAAGGTGCAATGAGGATTATTTTGCTCTTTAACCTGATTGCTTTCTGTATGAATTTCGAGATTAGAGAAATTGGGGAAATGGCACACAGCAGACCAGAGGGGCAAATGTGGAGAACAGCATCTCTCAGTGACTATGCCAAAGGGGGAATCAGGGCAAAGAAGTTGTTGCACTTGTTGTTTAGGGGACAGGCAAATAGGTTGCAGCAAGGCTGGCCCCACTGACAGAAAATCCTTTCCGTCACCTCTGGACTGAGAGAACACTCGTGAGGCAGGAGAATATACCTGCTCAATTTGTCTGCTATCAGAATGGAACTCCTCGGGATGTGTGTTGCTATCAGAAAGCGGTTGGAAGAGATCACCCACTGCCACACTCAGAGCTTCTCCACGAAGGGGATATGATTTGGTTGCTCCCTGTTTGTTGATGTACCAAACCATTGACATACTGTCCGTTTGAATCGCAATTGTTCCCAAAGGAAGAGCAGTCTGAAAGACTTGCAATGCTAAAAGAACTGTTCTTAGCTCCAGTACATTGATATGCAAGTTAGCCACTGTAGGGGAACAACTGCCTTGGACAATCTTACCCAGGGATTTTACCATCTGGGAGGTGTTCACAGTCAGTATGGCTTGGGATTGTGAAGGGACAAAGGGGCGGCCTAGAAGAATGTCTTCAGAATGTATCTACCAAGCTAAATCTTTCCTGCAAAGATTGGTGAGCAAAATCAGGTCAAACATGGGTTGGTGTAATACTGACCATTGAGAGGCTAGTAACCACTGAAGTGTTTTCATGGGATATTTTGCCAAGGGAACTAGAGTTATAGCTGCAGTCATGGAGCCCAGTACTTGAAAGGCTAAACAAGCAGTCACTTTTTTGTTGTTGATTACTTTCTGCACTTGAACTCTGATTTTCTATAATCTTAAAGAGGGGAGAGAAGCTATGGAGGTTCAAGTATTTAGCAAGGCTCCTATAAACTTAAGTTCTAAGCTGGGGGTCAATTTTGATTTCTCGTAATTTACAGTTATTCCCAGATAAGAACAAATGTGAAGTACATGGTCTTTTGCTTCTATCAACTGATGTCTGGTCAGAGCAGTAATGAGCCAGTCGTCTAAATACAGAAACACTCGGAATCCCTGCAGTCACAAGTGTGTTGTTACTACTGCCATACACTTGAACACCCTGGGGGCTGTGGTGAGGCCAAAGGGTAGGGTAGGGTGGGGTAGTGACTGGCTTCCAGCCAGAAGTGGAGGAAATGTCTGTATTGTTTGTCTATTTTTATATGGTAATACACATCCTGAAGATCTACTGAGCATATCCAATAATCTTTTTCCAAACATGAAAAATGGACTATACTGTGACCATCTGGAATTTGGTCTGATGAACTGATTTATTCAAAATAAAAATCTAAAACTGGTCTCCAGTCCCCTGCCTTTTTTGGCACTACAAAGCATCTCGAGTAAATCATGGACTCTGTGTGTTCTGGTGGGATGACTCTTTTCTAGCAGTTTTTGGATTTCTAGAACTGCTTATTCCCTCTGACTTGGTGGAATGTCAGGGATTTTCTTGCATATGGGAGGAGGAAAGGAAAAGGGGATTATATATCCTCTGGATATAATCCTCTGCACCCAAGCATCTGATGTTATTTGTAGCCAGGCCTTTCTGTGCAGGGATAAGCGTCCCCTGTCTGCCTCCACAGGAAAACAATAGGGCCTCCTTTCAGGAGCGCTGGTAGGATTTACCATAGGTTCATAGGTAGATACTAGGCTATTGGCCCAAGGGCCTACGTAAGCCTAGCCAACAAGGTTCCCTGGCTTACGCCATCCAAGAAAGTTATTTTCCTGTGCCACTGTCGAGCAGAGACACAGAAGTGATCCCCAGGGTGTATTTCCCATCCACTCATCAAGATTTTTCTTGAAGAGTGCTAATGAAGAACTTTGCTTGACATAGATGGGTAGCCAGTTCCAGAGTATGGGAAGACAGGAATCTATCCCTCCAGCATGTCCTGTTTATTGTGGTGACAAGGTTTAAGTCCCTAGAGCGTGTAGCTCGGAGGGATTGGGATTTCTTTAGGTGTAGCATGTCCAACAGCTCTGGGTTTGACATAGCTTTATATGTTAGGCAGAGATCACCTCGGAGTAGGCGATAAGCTACAGAGTAAAGCTGGAGTTTTTTAAGGTGGTCAGTGTAGGGACATTTGTTTGAGGCCAGTAATCCTCTTTGTGAGGTACTTCTGTGGTCTTTCTAGCTGCGGCAGATGTCTTGTGAGGTACATTCCAAAAGGGGCATTGTACTCTATAATGGGTCTAATGAGTGTCGAGTAGAGGGGAACAATGACCTCTTTTTTCCTGGATGAGAACCCTTTTATGAGGTGTGCTATGTAGAAGGCCTTCCTGACTACTGTGGCGATGTGACTATCAAAGGAGAGACTACTGTCCACCTGGGTCCCAAGGTCTCTTATCACACATTCGGTGTTAAGTAGATTGCTGCTTATGTGGTAGTTCATGGGTACCAGAGAAAGAATCCTTGAAACCCTGATTTTGCAGACCACCTCTGCCCCGTGGGTTGTGTCTTCCAATAAAGCTCCCCCTTCTGCTCCTGGGGGCACTGCCTCCACATATGTCCTGAAAAAGCCCTTGGGATTTCTTGAACCAAATTTTTCCACTGCTTCTCCGATTTCTAGAGAATGGTCATTGAGGAATGGAAAAATACATGTCCACAGCAGAAAGGGTCTTTCCAACTTTCTCACACCTGGATAAAGTTTCTCTAACTTTTGTGCCAAACAGGGATGATCCGTCAAAGGGTGCATTGACGAATGAAGACTTAAAGGGCTCTGCAAAGTCCCATAGGCACATCCAGGTATGACTTCTAATGGCAATGTCTGACCCCACCGCTCTGGTGGTACCTTCAGCTGCATGAGCGATGAGTCAGATGGACGAATTTGACACACACTCAATGGCAACCAACTGAAAAGCCACCTTTTCTTAGATGTCCTCAGAAACAGTTCCTGCAAGGGTAATCTGACAACTCCTTGACCAGATCCCTCTGAAGTCTGATAAAATGTGCCTTACGGTCTTTGAATTTCTTAGCAAAGTTCAGTGATGCACAGACTCGCCTTCCAAATCTATCCATCGCCTGGGACTCTCTGTTGGGTGGATGGCTACAGGAAACTCTCTTCGGCCAGCTCCTTCTTTATGGTTGCCACCACAACCATGGCATCAACAGCTAACCCTCTGGCCCAGAACTGTTTGCCTTCAGGGTGGGACAGAATTTTGCCAGGTCTCCTAGGGATAGATTTGGTAATATCAGGAGCCTCCCACACCCACTGAAAGTTCAACTTTAATGAGCTCGTCAGCTGGTGGAGTCACCCAAAAGATAGAGGGTCGAGTGCCGAAGGCCTGCAGATACACTGACTCCTCAGTAGACGAATTTTGGGACTTCCAGTTACCCTTCTGTTTCAATAATTCCAGGGTGTCTCCAAAGGAGACATCACCATGTGGTGACCTTGAGGATCCCTCCCTTTCATCGGAGTCAGTGTCTTCGCGGATTGAATCCTCTGGGGAATCCAAGTGCTTTCTCTTGCACGTTCTCTCCTCAGGAGCCTCGTCAGTGGGGTGATCCAGGGAGGTTTATCAGAAGAGGAGACAACTGTTATTTGGGACTCCTGTGGTCTTGGCACTCTCTAACCTAGTGGGCGTGCAGGATGAATATCTGGGAGTGAAGAGGAAAGGGACATGGGCTCCAAAGTGGAAGGGGCCAACTGTCTGACTGCGGCAGTCAGAGCTCTCTCCATGGCCTCAAAAGCTGAACCCCCTAAACATGGACGGGAGCCTGGAACCGAGAAAGACTGCTTCAGAACCGTTGTCACTTCCCGCTCCAACGAGACACCTGGAGCTGAGCTGATCTGTGCCGAAGCCCCAAGGTGCAGAGATGGCTCCGAAAAAATAGAAGTCGACTCACAACCCACCCGGAGCTAGCAAGACAGACTCATCTCTGTGAGGCTTCCAAATTTGAAAGGACCAAAGACCTCTGAGCAAGAACCGGTTCCGAAGATAGGTATATCTCTGGAGCCGATGCAGTTTCCACTGGGCAGCTTGGAGTCAGGAACTCTAATGTTTCAGATGAAGTCAGAGGAGGAAAAACCTGGAGGGGTAAGGGAAGGATCGGCTCCCATACCCGAGGGGGCTGGGGCCAAAGAGGTACCTGACAATCCTGTATCCCAGAATATCTTATTCACTAGGCTCTTTTCATCATCTTCAATTAAGCTCTTGGTGGAACAGACAGAAAGGATGGAGGGCAATTTTGGTCTTTCCGGAAAAGGCGAAGGCAGCCTTACTGCAAAGGGGTTAACAGAGGGTGAATATGAGGTTCTCGGAAGATGCACAATGGATGACTCATGAATTTGCTTATTCTTCTCCAAAGTAGTCGATAACAAAAGAGATGTCTGCGCCAAAAGTTTTGTTGTCGAAAATTGTAGATGCTCCTGCACTGAAATGCTACGCGCCGAACACTTTGTCTACTCCAATAAACTGGGTTCCATAGGACATTTTGGGGCCAAAGTTATAGTAGAGGAGTTGGTCAGTTCCAAGGATTCTAAAGGAACCAAAGACTTGGCACTTTTCGAGGACAGTGCCGATAGAGTGAAAGGCACCAATCTTCTTCTTTTTTTGGTTTCTCCAAAGCTTTAGAAGAAGAAGATGAGGAAGACAGAGAAGACACATCGGTCTTACTCTTGGCTTTGTCAGCCCCAGAAAAGGTTTCACTGAAGGCTGATGGAACATACCCTTCAAAATAAGTTTGTTACATCTTTCCACTAGTGCCCTGTGACTGAAACTGTGACATACAGGACCAGTTTCCTTGAAGGTGAACAGGGCCTAGGCAATAAACCTACAGCAAATGCGCATCTGACATAGGAATTTTGTGCCCACATTTCTGGCACCTTTTGAATCCAGAACCTTATCACCATAGCGAAAATTTCAAAGTTTGTAAATAACTGGTGCCAACAAGCCAGCTATACAAACCACACACAGACAAGTAGAAAGGCCTCACAAACAGCAACACTTACTGAAGAAAGAGTTTTGTTTTTTTGTTAACAGAAAGAGAAAGTAAACAGGAAGAAAACTATCAACTAATGATAGCTAAGAATACACCAAGGTGTACAGAAGAAAGAAAAAATACCAACAATGACAGATGAAAATACACCAAAGTGTACAGAAAGAGGAGAAGGGCACAATTCTAAAAAGGTTAGGAAAAAGTGGGTTAACAGCTAATAAGGGGATAAAACAGTAGAAAACTCTCTCAAATTTTGAAATATATCAAAAAAGCAACACTTAGCTCAAGAACAATAGTGAATGCGTCTGTCCTGAAGAGTGGCAAACGAGATCTGAGGTAAGTAGGAGAGGAGAGGAGAGGAGCATTGTGGCTAAGGGTTAAGCTTGCAAGTTTTTGGCTTTCACATGCTGTAGTAATGGCTGAGTCGGTTCTGAGATTCGGAACCAAACCCATATGTTGAGGATAAAATTAAATTTGACATCATCAGATCTGGTGGTTTGATACAGCAGATTCTATACACTTAAAAAAATAAAGTTATGTACTTACTAAGTTGTCTCTCTCCATTTGATCAACCTGTGGTTTATCGGATCAGACTCTCAGAGACTGGCCATATATCACAGATTTCAGCCAGTCGAACTCTACCTCCTCTGCCCATAATCTCTCACTCCTCAGAACTACCTTAGATTGAGTTTGCTCCAAATCACCCAAACTGACAACAATCAATTTCAAAGGGAAAAGCTTAGGACCCCAGCAAAAGAGGAAAAACAATCTCCTCAACTCGGTTGTATCACGAACAAGAGGCCTGTCAGAATGGCGGATGCAGGAGGGAGGGAGGGAAGGTTGAACCAGATGGAAAGAGACAACATGGATCTATTGTTATGGTAAGTACACAACTTTTGAATCTGATGTTGCCTTTTCCATCTGGATTCAACCTGTGGTTGAAAGTACCCAGCCATGAAAAACCTTAGGGAGGTCTCACAGAAGGGTACTGTGCAATATGCTGGAATCAAAAGCAGCTCTGGACCGTGGAACACAAAGGTGTGATGGCCCACCCAAGTAGCAGCTATACAAACCTCATCCAACACAGCTCTGGAGAAAAAGGCTGCAGTAGTAGCCACAGCTCTACTAGAATGCCCATATGGTTTACCCTACATGGACTTTACCTTCATACTATACCCAAAAACAATACAATCAGATATCCACTCAGAGTATGTAACCTTAGGCAGTGGCATACCCAGCTGGGCTTTGGAGAAGGAAACCAACTGTTTAGACTTTCTGAAAGATTTTGTTCTGTTCAAATAACACCTCAGTTGTCTATGATTATCAAAGCAATGCAGCAAGTATTCCCCCTTGTTGGAAAATTCAAGAAAAAAACAAAGGCAAAATGAATGGAGTGGTTCAAATTGTTTTCTACAGTTACCTTTGGAAAAAAAGAAGGATTCATGTGGACAGAAACACTGACTTTATGAAAAACCGTATGGACGGTACTGGCAAGATGGGTCTATATTAGAACATCGAAGTTTCACAACTTCGAATGTTCTAATATCAACCCCTATCAGCAAACGCTGAAAATAGCGAAGTTGCGGAACACCGAATTTCTTCCTAGGGAGGGAATTTGGTTGGCCATTCCTGTGGCTTCACTATGTTCAGCACTGTGGTGAAAAGTTAAGGGTCGGGCTCAGGTAAGTGTGCAATTGTGTGGACGTGAGGATTAGGGCGGGGTAGGTGAGCTAGGGTTACGGCACAGGTAAGGTGAGTGCGATAGTGACGGACCTTAGGGTTAGGGTTTGGGTTAAGGTAAGTGGACAGCTAGTGGTGTGTGTACAGTTTAGTGTAGGGTTTGATGTAGGATTTTAGGTGTATGTGTGTGGATTGCTGTTTGTTTGGTGTGTTTGTGTTGTGTGTATGCGTGTCGGAACAGCAAATTTTTTCCCTTGGAAAAAATTTGATGTTCTGCATGTTTGATGTTGTCAGCGTTAGCTGAATAGGATTAGAACATTCAACTTTTAAAAAGTCGATGTTCTAATATAGACCCGGCAAGATGGCTTGCCACTCTTGACGCCTGTCTGGCAGAAGTAACTGTCACCAAGAATGAAGACTTCAAAGACAAAAACTTCAAATCAATCACAGCTTTAGTTTCAAAGGGAGGTGCAACCAAAACCTGAAGAATGAAAGGCAAATCCCACGGATGGACAGGGTCCCAGACTGGAGGATGCAACAGAAAGGTACCCTTCAGAATTTTGTCTGTACTAATGTGGAAATTGTAGATAGCTGCCAATTGCACCGCAATGGTAGAATGACTACAACCAGAGTGAAACAGCTCTGCTGGGAAGCCTAAAATGACATCCAAATGGGCTGAAAAAGGTTCCAAACCCAATAAATAAAAGTTTATACTTACTGGCATATACCCTTTGCATACACAACTTTTGTGAAGATGACAAAATATGCACCACTTTATCAGAAAACTTGGGATTCCGAGCCATTAAAGGAACTGGAGAAACCATGTGGTTAACTTGAGAGTCTAAAGGTTGAGTGTGTCCAGACCCACCAGGTGAAGGATTAGATCCGGAATGGGATCCAGGACACAATGATGGTACATCAGAAGAGGCAAAATGAAGGGGAACCACACCTGACTGGGCTAAAAGGGGGCAAGGAAGATTACAGTTGCTCTGCAATGGTCTGCCTTCTAAAGAAAATTTATTATCAGTAGGGTCAGGAGATAAGCATACAGGAAGCCTGGGGGCCAAGCATGCAGAAAAACATCTCTGGGTGACTGTTCCTCAGGTGGAACTAAGGCATAACAGCAGCTGCACTTGGTACTGGATGTCGATGAGAGCAGATCGCAGCATAGGGTGCCATAGAGCCGAGAAATCCAACTGGCAACTCTCGGATTCAGGGTACACTCATGCAGAAAGAGAATGTTCCTGCTCAAACTGACTGCCAATATGCTGGATCTCCTGAGGATGTGCATTGCAACCAGAATCTACTGAGACAAATTCGCCCAGTGCCAGACTTTCAAGGCCTCTTGACAATGAAGATAAAGTCCCCCCCCCCCCGTTTGTTCATATACAATACCACAGACATGTTGTCGTTCTGAACTGAAATCACACTCTTGGAAGGAATGCCCTGAAAAGTCTGCAATGCAAGGAGGGCCACCCTCAACTCCAAGACAATGATGTGAAGTTTGGCCTTGGTAAATGACCAGGTCTCCTGGATGATCCTCCTTTCGATGTGGTCTCCCACCAAAGAGAGGCATCTGTTGTGACTGTGCCCTGAAGTAGGGGGAAAAATGGTTTCCTGGTGGACTCATATGGAAACTCAATCACCACCTGATCTGACTCCAACAGACCTCTGTCAGTGCAACAGGGAACTCCACAGGATGTGTCAGATAAGACCACTGCATCATCAATGTCAAGTGCACAACCCTCATGTAGTACCCTGCGAGGGGAAACAAGCAGATGGTGGCTGCTATGTGTCCAAACAGTTTGGAAAAAATATAAGATAGAGGTTTTGGGCAAAAGAGCAACAAAAGAGTAAGACCCTGCACAGCCAACACTCTGAAGACTGGAAGTCTTGCAATCTGATAAAAACTGTGTCCAACTGGCAACTCAATCGATTACACATGAAAAAGGCTAAAGTTCTGCTAGCTGACTGTGATTTGCCATGGAGCTACACAGCTGAAGTAAGGTGTCACTGGCTCTGACTAATGATGCTCTCTTGGAGGTGGTAAAGAGCCAATCATCCAGGTAAGCAAAGACCTGGAACACTGCAGCCTGACCCAGGCTGCCATGACTGCCATGCACTTCGTGAACAGCTAGGGGGAAGGTACTAGAACAAAAGGGAAGCACTTGGAATTGCTAATAACTGGCTTCCAGACAGAAGTGTAGAAACCTCCTGGAAGGTCTCAGTCTCAAATTCGTTATATAATGGTAGGCATCCTTGATGCCTATACAGCACATCCAGTCATCCTTCCTCAAGAGTGGCAGGATGAATTACATCATGACCATCTGGGATTTGGTCTGCTTTACAAACAATTCAATCTTCTCAAATCCAAAACTGGCCTGAGGTCCTTGTTCTTCTTTGGAACCAAAAAATAACCTTGAATAGACCTTGGATCCGCATTGGTCTGGTGGGACCTCTTAGATGACGTGACTTTTAACAGCTTTTGAATTTCAATGCCTGCATCCTTTCTCTGATGGGGTGGCATGTCTGGGAGATGCCAGAGATATAAACTTGGGAGTTTCCAAAAATGGAACTATATAGCCTCTGGATACAACCCAATAACCATGCGTCTGATGGGATGGCCTCCCAAGTTTTCAGGTGTAGAGCCAAATGACCTCAGACTGTCTCCAGAGCTGGAGTCAGGTAAACTCTTCAGGGTCACTGGAAGGGCCTCCTGGAGAAGGTGCCATGAAACCTCTGATTCTGTGGACCTCCCCTGCCATGAGGGTGGTGCCCATTGTGCCCCCCCCCCAAAAAAAAAAGAGGAGACATTTTCCCCCCTTTGGGTTCCGAGAGAAGGTCCCTTGAGGGGTAGCAAAACATACTTCCACAACAGACAGCATTGTCCTATCCTGCACACGTCTGGTGAAAAGTGTTCTTAACTTTAGGCCTAAAAACAGAAGAGCTGTCATAGAGGGTGTTAAAGGATGCCTTGAAGCAATCTGCAAAATTACACAGCCTCATGCAAGTGTGGTGACTCATGGCAATGCCGGCACCAGTGGCTTGGGAAGTGCCATCAGCCACATTAGATAGCAGATGCATGCATATGTTAGCAACAGACTGCAAAGTGGACATCTGTCTCTCCAAAGTCACGATTACCCTTAACACATTCAACACAATGTCACTCTGAAGTCTGGTCAAGTGAGAGAAATAGTTTGATGCACTCATTGTGAAGGTGGCTGAGCCAAAGGATCATTTTCCCAACTTGTCCAATGCCTGAGATTACCTATATGGGGATGAACATGGGAATTCTCTTCGCAGATGTCCTATTTAATGGCTGCAGCCCCCACCACAATTGCATACATGGACAGACCCTTACTCCAGAAAGGTTAAAATCTTCTCTTGCTTCTTAGGGATCAGTTCCACCATATCTGGCTCCTTCAACACTCTCTGGGGCATGCGGAGGGGGAACCAACTCAGGACTTGGACGGGCCTAACATGAAAGCATCCAAAAATACCAACTCCTCTTGAGATGGGGCTTTAGCAGTCCTGCCCCTGAGCTGGCAAAGCAGCTCCAAATGGTTGCCAAAGGAGCTATCCTTGCAAAGGGATTCTGAGGACCTCTCTCCTTCCTCTAGGTTTCTATCCTCAGTGAAGGACTCTTCCAGAGAATCCGGGTGCTTCCTCTTGAACCGTCTCTTGCCTGAAACTTCCCACCCTGGAGAGTCGGGGGGATGGAAGAGTCTGCAGGCCCTAAAGGAAGGGCAGACTAAACACCATGCAGGGTGAGCAGTCCCAGAGCAGACTGATGTATGTCCATGTGTGTAGATGTTAAGGGGGGGGGGCTACTGGTTGTACCTGACCACTCCTTTTGGCAGGAGAACATACTCTCCACAATGTCAAAGGCAGAAACAGAGCTTATGTGCCTAGAATTCAAAGATTCCAATGACGTACTAGACTCTGTGGCTGCTAGAGCCTACTTAGGCACCAAGACTGGAGCACAGCTATCCTGAGCAGAGGTCCCAAGTGGGAGTGACAACTCCAAAACAGGAATCAATGTGCATGACCTAGACATCCCTGCCTCAAAGTTTTTGTTTCCGGGGCTCACTCAGGTCAAATGCAGCTGGAGTCAAGGAAACCAAGGTAGAGGTCAGAACAGAAATCAGCAAAGTTGTCAGATTCGGCCCTAATGGGGGAAGGACAACTGGCTCCAATGACTGCAGAACCACTGGGCCTGAGGGTAGAAATCAGTGTAAAGGAGCCAAAGTTTTAGGTTGAGGGCCCAAAGCTGAGGGTACGAGGCCTAACGGCATCTGCACCTGTAAAACGGACTGCATCAGCGGCTCCGAATCATAGGTCTTGAGCTCCCACTGACCTGGATGACTGAAGCGATGAAGCCACTGAAGATGGTTTGGAGGCTCAGTTACTGGAAGAGGGCTCAGAAGACTGGATCTAAACCAGAGAAGCTTGGATCCAGGGCAGCGATGGGGATGACACCAGCAAGGACTCCCGTGGGGTACACAGGAAGAAGAGTGAAAATATCCTCCCTAAAGGCACACCCTTGGGCAAGGAGGAGCTTGGGATTCAGAGGGAGACGCATCCTTCCCTGCAACTGGCACTAAAGGCTATAGACTCTGAAGTGCTGAAGTAGAAGATGGAGCTGAAGCTGCCAGGGAGCCGAGAGTCTTGGGACTTTTGGATCCAGTGGACCTGACGAAGATGAGGGAGCCAAACGTTTTCAGTCTCCCTTAGCTGCTTTGCAGTCCTTAGAGTCCTGCTTGTGACCCTAATCAGAAATGTTCCCCTTACTGGAGGGAGCCAAAGAAGAAATGCCACTGGTAAAATTCCCTTCAAGATCAGCTTGGTCCCCCTCTCTTTTAATGGTGTGGGTGCCAAAACCTTACATGGGCAGCCCTTAAACAATACATGCAACAGTCATGAGCACCCTGTGATGGAAGCGTATGCTCACAAACAGTACTCATTCCTTTTCCATATATAGTACATAAAATCCCTATCACTAACTAAACACATACAAAAAAAATTAAGGAAACTTGAATCACTAAGTCTTGTACTGAAAACACTAAACCAACAAGCTTAAAACACCAACTTTAAGAATATAACACACTGGGTACGAAAAGTGAGTCAACAACGTAAACTTGGCAATAAAACTTATTCTGCTTACTAAACACTACATACACTAGCTACAATAAATTAGTTAACAAATAAAAAGGGTTAAGGACCTAGAAATAAATCTCTCAATATTTCTAAATGCCAAAAAAAGCACACACTTTGGCAGAGCAACTAAGCACGCTGCTATCCAGGAATGGCAGCAAACAAGATCCGTGTAGTACTGAGGAGTGAGGAATTATGGGTAGAGTGCGTAGACCTTGGTGGACTGAAGTCTTTGGTATATGGCCAGTCTCAGATCCGATAACCCACAGTTTGAATACAGACAGAAAATACAACATCAGATTATTATTTTTGATGTAACACATTCTAAATTACAGAAGTATCAGTGACTAAAATCTTTCAGAGCAAACAACCAGCAAAAATGTTTACTATACTAAGAAAATATTGCAAGAAAAGCAATCTTCCTAAAGGAGCTGCAAAAAAGGGACCTTCCTCAGTAAAGGAAATGATGACGTGGATATCTATTATCTGTGTTGTTCCAGGAAGATCACCTCAAAACACATTATATGAATCCAGAGTGGGTGACTATTTTTCATGCTATTATATTTAAAATTCAATAAAATACTTCCTATAAAAGACAATCACACAAGATCACACAAATTTTACTACGAAGTAAGGTAATTTTTAAATGAACACAATGAAAGGCAAAGAACAGAATAACATTATGTACTTAAAAAATCAAAGTTTCCAATCATATATAACTACAGGAAATCAAACAGCTAAAATGTATCAAACATACTGCTTCATAATCATTTATGCCAATAACCTTTCTTACATACTGCTGGAGACATAGAACAGAAAGTACTTGTTCAACCAGCATTCAGATTTATAACCTAGGTTGTGATCAAATCTATTACTATAAAAGTCAAATGAAGAGCATTTCAGATAGGAAAATAGTTTCTCTTCTACTCATGCCATCCCCACTCCACATCAAACACTCAAGAGAAGCACAATTAGGACAAAGTTCCACAACCAAAAAAAAAAAAAAACCATGCCACACCTGAAAACATGCTTAAGACCTCAACAACCGCATGGGAAAATTGCACCACATGTTGAACCATAAGTGAACTGTTAGCAGAATTTCCTGAAACAGCTTTTCACAACTATTCCTGTGTTCTGCTGCTGTTCAGCTTACCAACCCCAGAGCACTTTTACCTGCAGCAGCTGTCATAATTCTGGCTTCTAATTCGGACAGATCAGTACTCATTCTCTTCCCATCTCCTGCAGAAAGAGCTGCTGGTGGTCGTCCACGTGTATCTGACAGACTCTCCACACTGCTCCCTCGTGACAGTGGCAAGTTCAGCCTTCCTGGTTCACCCTGAAAAAAAATGCTAATCTTGTAACAAAAAATTCATAATTTTATTAATTCAGTATTTTAAAATTCTTCAAAACTCTGCCAATTCTTCAAACAGCACCTAAGCTGATACAATTTAGATCACATCATATTGAGTCATGGCAATGAGTTCTTTGACAGTATCTGAAACTGCAGCCACATGCCACTATTTTATGCTTTAAGGGATGGAAGTATGTTGCCATTTCTTCCTAAACACTATTCACATTAAAGTAAACTTCTATAATTGTGAGAATCACAGATGACGGCTTACTACTGCTAGAAGTGAGCTGTCTCAAAAGTGATAGTAGATTCCTCAGTGATGCATTGAAGCCAGTAGCACCTGACAAAACTGCTAGAGCAGGAATAAGCTTCTGAGAATTGCCATATGGCATGGCTAGAATGCCTTTTTTATCTTCGTTACATTTCAAATAGTAAAATGAGTACATATACATTAATAGGAAACAAACCATAGCAACACTTTCCATCATTACTGTCATGCAAACAGACAGACATTTCAGCACTGCATACATACCTCTACTCCTGCCTTCTCATAAACTTCTCTACTCTTCCTTCTCCTGATTATTCTGCATGTTACTGTTTCAACAAACTCCATTTATTTCTATGAAACTTGCTATTTCCCTTTTCTAAAGAACCCATCCTTTTTACCTCTCCTGCAACACTGAATATTTCAGTTACAACTGGTTTAGACTTTGATTTCTCTTTTCTAATAATTACTTTTTTGGGCATCCAATAAAAAGTCAGTAAGGCTTTACTATGTCTAGGCAACACAGATCTTGTATCCTATTTCAAAAGAATAATTTCCTTAGTTACAATCATCTGTTCCCCCAACATTTCTGAAGTACTCTGTAGAGATTTTAACATTTGCTAACTCTTACATTGCGAAAAATATATCCTCAATTACATTTCTCTGTCCCTTCATACCTCCAAGTTTAAGTTACTTACCCCAGGAAAAACAGAGATGAGGTATAAAATATTTGGGCAAACACTTCCATGCAAAAGTCTTACTCATAATCTTTGCAGCACACTTGGGAGCATTACAGATGTCCTTCCATTGTTCCTTTGTATATTGCTTTTCCATTTTCTTTTCCCAATCTTTTCCAACCTAATTGACCCTTACTTTTATATCCCATATTAATTATCCCTTTAACAGCAGCTTCTGTTGCTAACTCAACTAAAAACTCTACTACAGCTGGTCTTTCACTTAGCCCTCTCCTACCCCCTTCTCTTTCCTTATATTCTGCTATCAATGCCTAGTAGGAACATCTCCAACCTGCGGTTCAAACTTCTGCTTGGCCTCATGCCACTCTGTTACCCTTTCTTTCCTTCCCTAGTTATTTGCCCCACAACACCATGGTTCCTTTGCAAATTTCCTCCAGTAAACTCCAGTCACTTGTGCCTATTTCCCAAACCATACCTGCAGTCATCATTAAAGATAAAAGTGTTTTTTTTCATTCACATGTTGGATTACTTCTTGGGAATATCTTCTGCTACTTTATGCATATATTACTTGTGGTAAATCTCTTACGGATTTACATCCCAAATCATACTCACCATTCTCTGATTCTCAAATGCCTACCTTCATCATCCCTCTCCACAATGATTTAGAACATTCTACTCACATTATGTTTATGAGCATTAACTGTATAGCTCCAAAATATCCATTCAGATCAGGTAATTGTAAATCACCTTGTTCTAGGGAGAGAATCAACTTGCCTCCTCCATTCCCACATAAATTCCTTCAACTCTATAAAAATCTTACACAACTTCTCTGTTCAACTACTCTTGTTTCTGGTTGATAATATACTGAACTATATATGAGACTATGGGGACTAAAACATTTTTACTGTCATATATTACTACCCCTATCCATAAACAGGATCTTCTAGTATTTCACTTTTTGTGTTATCTTTTTAGTTTCTTCCCACATATTTTTGCTGGAATAATGGAATCCTTTTTAATCCATTTACTTACATACTTAATATTATAGTGTCCCTATAAGGACGGGTATGACTGAACCAATTCATGAATGGGAATACAGATACAGCGACATTTTTATCTTCATTTATTTTAAATCCCAAAAAGACTTGAAATGTGTCAAAATGTTCCATAACACCAACATGCCTTTATATGGATTTGAGTATATCATCTGCAAATAATGATACCTTTTCTTGAGTGCTATTACCAGTTATATCTTTGAATTTGCTCACCCTTCATTTTCCTTGAAAACAACACTAAATATACAGCAAATAAACAACTTCTCAGAATGAAAAATTTAACCTAATTCATGCCTCTAACTCTTCATAAAAATTAACTCTTATTATTCTATCAAGGGAAAGCAAATGTTACCATTGCCCTTGTCATAAAATCCCTGCTGAATCTACTAAATGCTGTCCCTGCATCGAGACAAGCCAACAATACTGTTTTCTTACTCTCGGTATCCACTGCAGCATCATTAATCTTTTAATGCTGTCAAACGTTTGCTTTCCTCCCACAAAACCACATTGATTCATTTCTATCAACTTTGGCAACAACTCTTCTGTTCTCTTAGCTACTACAGACAAATACTTTATTAAAACTTACATGGGTCGACATGAAGTCAGATCAGAAGGGTCTTTACAATCTTTGGGTGACAGCAATCACAGCTTTTATCCAAGATGTTGGTACCCCTACCCCCCATTTAAAATTATGTTACACAAAACCTTCTGCATTGTTCACCTACTTCCATCCTAACTTAGAAGTACTGACATGAACATCTGATCTTGGAGACTTCACTTTTGATTGATTATAAATTACTGCTTTTATCTCATCTCTTCCTGTCTTAACTAATCCTCCTCTACCTCTGGCATACTTGAGTCTTTATATTTCCATTTGTACCTTTTATTGGCTTCCCCATTCCTATACTTGATACAATATTTCTAAATTCTCTCGAATACCTTTATAAGATCTGTGGTTATTTTTCTTGTTATAGGCCAAGTTTAGCTACAACTCTTTTTTTTTTTTCTACTGCCAGTGCAATCACTCAAAGTTTTTACTCTACAGACTTCATCAAAAAACAGTTACTTAAGACCTCAAACTCATGCACGTTACCTAAATCTGTTTTCCCTCTACCAGTTGTTCCTCTTCTAGTTCTGTGAGACTCCTCTTCATCTGTAATACTTTAGCCCATGGACTCCTCTAAACAATTCCCAATTACCTCTTTTCTCACTCTCTTACTTCTACTGTATTTTAAACTACATTATCATTTTATCCCACTCAACAGCTATCATTCTGAAGAAATGTATATCTTTCCATATAACTCTGTACGCATATTCACTACCCATCACTTAAAAGTCCTCTCTTTTTAACACGCAAATAGGAAAGTGTGTTTCATTTTTTTATCATTAACCTCCATCTTTAGCTTAGTTTTTATTAGTACATGATCTGATATAGTAAATGGTTAGGTCTCAAAAGCTTTCAATAAAATACATGTGCTTCTGTAAAATCCAACTTCTATCCATTCTAACCCACATATTCTATTTTTGGGAATAATATGCAAATTCTTTCTCAGTTCCATTTACACAATTCATATCTTTCATACACTACAATTGTAGAAGTAAATTTAGCATAACGGTACAGGATTGAATGATCACTGCTGCAGTTGCCTTAGCTATATAGGTTATATCTTGCATAGGCCACCCAGCTTCCAAAGCTTCAGGGCACCTTCCATGCTCCCAAACTGTCAGTCAGCTCAAAATGAGTTGACTAAACAGAAAGGTTTGGGCAACAAGCCATCACAGCTTTCATGCCAATGTGGGGGCTGAGACCTGAAAGGTCAATGCTAGGAACAACAAAGTATAAATGTCCGCACCCTGGCACAGACAGGAGGGAGGAAATGGCATTGCAGCAATGACCAGTTGAACATCTACTGTTATGGTATGTTTGCTTACACAACTGTACTATGTTCATCTTACTGATCAGTGCTGCAATAGCCTAAGCTATATGGCTAGATTACCCTAGCTTAGTACATCTGGAGGAAGAAGGATCCTCGAGAACAGCCCTAGTAAAGCCTGATCTAGAGTTACAGGACTCCAGCTTATAATGCCATGTAAAAGTATGCACTGAGAACAGAGTTGCTGCTTATAGAATACTTCTAGAATTCATCTCTTTCCAAAAATTTTAAGATGAATACAAGACTCAAAGAATGGCCTTGAACCTGGCTGGAATAGTTTTGTTGTGGTGAGTATAACAAAGGGTAACACCATTATTATATATAAGGGCATAGCAAAATTAATTGAAAATGGGTGGTGAAAGCCAAACACACTCTGGCTAGGCTTATAAATGCCCTAGGGCAGATAGCCTAGTATGAACCTATGAACCTATTATACAACTACTTGGAAACAATCTGCTTTGACACAGACTGATGTTCCTCTTTCCTCTCAAGAAACTAACAACCAAGACGAAGATCTGAAAGATTCAACTATGTCAAGATAGTACCAGAGTTGTCTGGAAATCCAAGGTATACAATATCCTCTCTTGCCCATTTTTAGGTTCAGGAAAGAAAACAGGGAGATAGTCTGGTTTATTGCAACTCAGAAACTACTTTAGGCATAAAAGAAAGACTTTCTCAAAGAATCCCTGTCTGTGGAAAATGAGACAGAGTCAACTCACCATAACAGCTTGCAATTCAGATACTCTTCTTACAGAGGTCAGAAAAATCAGTAAAACTGTTTTCTATGTTAAGAATCATAAGCCAGCTAGGTTAGCTGGTTCAAATGCAGCAAGTTAGCTTTTCTAACACAAATTTAATATCAAAAGGACAAGCCACTGTTTTTTTTGTAGGCCCCTTACACAAAACCCCTTCCAAAAACATTATGACACAAGAATGCACTGAAAGAGGAGGATCCAATGGACATACGTGCTAAAATGGCCAATAAATGAACCTTAATAGAGGAGGCTGGCTGTTGTAGCCTATGCTGAAAGGAAGCTTCTGGTAATTGCCCCTGGCCATTTCCAAAAGAAGCACTTGCAGCAATTGGACAGACTTCAGAGGTTTCTAACTAAGAAGATCAAGGGACTCCAGCATGTGCCTTACACAGACCAACTAAAGTCTTTCGTATATTCTTCTTAGGGGAGACTTATGCCTGACTTACACAGCAATCTCAAAGCCAAACCTAATGAACTTGCTGCATATCTGTAAATCAAACAGGACTAGGGCTACCCGCTCCAGGATCTAAATATGGCCAGCTACTTAAATAGGACATGCTGGAGGGACAGATTTATCTCCCAGCGATTGGCGCACCTTTGGAATACGCTACCTATTCATGTGAAAAAAAGCACCTCTATGACACTGGTCAAGAGGAACCTGGATGACTGGATGGGGCACTGTAAATTCTTACCAGGAATAGTGCCCACAACCCTCCTGCACATGGGCAGCCATTACTAAATGCAATTGTGGGTATTAACTAACATTTCTGTGGTACTACATTGGGCTTGAAATGACCTCCGGGTCGATAGCCTAGTAATTTCCTATGATCCTATGTAAGACAAGCCATAGGATAGAAACTCACAAATACTGTAAAAACAGAGATCAACTAGCACTGAATGGGTGTCAGTTATGTTGATGGCACTACCTAAAAAAACTGAGAAACTATATACATCCTATCTGCCTTTTTAGGGGCAGCTGTCTGAATTATCAGGAATACTTGCAGGCAGTGACGCACACACCCTCTAGTGCTAACAGAACGGGAGGAATGGGTGAAGGTTCTAGATATTCCATCTATAATAACTCACAGTATTTTGCGAAGGACTGAGAAAAGTACAGTTTTGTACCTACCATAAATGTAAATGTCCGAACAGGAATGCATCTGCAGTCCTTACAAATGGGTTGTCCTGTCGTCAGGCAGCCCTTCGGTCGGCCGGATTCCAAAGTCTGGGTCTGGCCTCGGCTGGTGTCGCACTTCACCCGACATCATAGCTGCAGTTCTTTGGGTATAAAGGCATCAGCCGACGCCATTTTCCTCAGTGTTTCTTGCCCCAGATGCCAGTTGCCCTCTTGGATAGCTAAATTTTGGATAAATGCCAATGTTTCCAAAAAGTAGAAGGCAAATACAAAAAATAAGCATGTATGTACATATATACAAACAAAGACACCATAAGAGACCCCCCCCCCCCAGCTAGCTATTAGATGGGCAAATACCCTAGGAATACCACAGAGGGGAAGGAGGGTGGGTAATCCTGACTGCAGATGCATTCCTGTTCGGACATCTACATTTATGGTAGGTACAAAACTGTACTATGTCCTTCAAGGATGCATCTGCAGTCCTTACAAATGGGTAGAATACCATAGCCAAACTAGGGGAGGAGGAAGAAGAAATTATGGTGTAGTTAGGATCCCTTGCAAAACAGCAGTGGCAAACCCTGCTCGGGATCTAGAGTATAAAGGTAAGTTATAATGCTTGGCAAATGTATGCACAGAGGTCCAAGTAGCAGCCTCTATAATGTCCTTGGTAGCCACTCCTCGTAAGAAGGCTGTGGTAGTGGCTGTAGCCCTTGTAGAATGAGGCCTTATGTTCTGTGGAGTTTGTTTTCCATGGTAGGAGTAACAGAATCTGATGCAATTTCCTATCCACTTGGAGATTGTCTGTTTTGAAATTGCTTTTCCTTCCCTTCCTGTTGCATATGCTACCAGAAGCTGGTCAGTTTTTCTATTGCCCTTGGTTCTGTCCAGGTAGTAGCGCAACTGTCTATGTACATCCAAAGTATGCAGCAGTCTTTCCCCCCTGTTCTGTGGATTGGGGAAGAAGGTAGGTAGGTGGATAGCCTGGTTTAAAGACACTCTGGATACCACCTTAGGCATAAATGTAGGATTTGTTCTCATGGACACTCTATCTTGATGGAAGATTAGGAAGGGTTGTACTGCCATTAAAGCCTGTAGCTCAGAAACCCTTCTTGCTGAGGTAATTGCCAGCAGAAAAGCAGTTTTCCAGGATAGGTGTTGAAGATCTGCTGTTGCTGCTGGTTCGAAAGGAGGGAGTGTCAATTTTTCTAGCACAAAGTTCAAGTCCCATGCTGGTAATGGTGGTTTCCTATGAGGTTTTACATTTTTAATTCCTCTCAGAAACTGCCTGAGTAGAGGATCTTGAGAAGACAGGGGGATCAAAGCTGTATTCTGCAGAAATAGTTGATGCATGTATCTTGATGGAGGAATAGGACAGGCCTGTATGGAAAAGCTCTGCCAAATACTCCAGGATGTTGGCAATGTCTACCTTTGACACATCTTTTCCCCTTTCAGTACTCCAAATGAGAAACCTTTTCCATTTTCCTGCATAGTTCCTTCTTGTTGAGGGTCTGCGGGCCTCAAGGATAATGTTTTTAACCCTTTGGGATAAATCTGGGTTAGTTGCTCTTATGTAATGTTCCAGGCAGTCAGCTGCAGAGTTTTCAGGTTTGGATGCAGGGTGTTGTAGCAGCTCTGAGTTAACAGCAAAGGAATCAGGGTAGTGTCCACATTTTCCCGAGACATGCTCCTCAGTAATGGGTACCAATGTTGTCTTGGCCAGTCTGGAGCTATCAGAATGATCCTTGGACGTTCCTCTTTGATTTTCAATAGCACCTTGTGCATCAAAGGAAGAGGTGGGAATGCATATGCTGTCAGGCCTTTCCAACTGAAGGATAGAGAGTCCACCTTCCAAGCAAGTGGGTGGTACGTCCTTGTGCAGAATTTCTTGAGCTGGTGATTGAGTGGGGATGCGAATAGGTCTATTTGTGGCAGTCCCCATTTCTTTGTGATGACCTTGAAGATGTCCGGGTGTAGCATCCATTCGTGAGCATCCGAGGTAGTTCTGCTTAATATGTCTGCTAGGATGTTTTCTTTTCCCGGTACAAAAATTGCTTGTAACTGAATGTGTAGCTCAGAGCCATATTCCATAGGTCCAGTGCCATCCGGCATAGAGGGTATGAATGAGTGCCTCCCTGTTTGTTGATGTACCACATGACTGTGGTGTTGTCTGTCCTTATCATCAACTGCCCTTCTTGGAGGAATGGTCTGAAATTCTGGATTGCTAGTTTGACTGCCAGCATTTCCTTTTGATTTATGTGCAGGTGCAGCTGATCTGGAGTCCATAAGCCTTGTATGCACTTGTCCAGCATGTGGGCCCCCAACCGAGGTCTGAGGCGTCCGTTGTGATGGTTTGGCTTGGTTGAATGCTGTGGAAGGGCAAACCTGGGTTTGACTGGCATGCCTGAGCCCACCATAGGAACTCTTGTTTCAGGCATGGGATTAGTGGTATTTCGGTTTCTAGGCTGTGCCTGTGTTGAGACCATAAATTCTTCAGGTACCACTGTAGCTTTCTCATATGCAGTCTGGCATGAGGGACCAGGATTATGCAGGATGCCATGAAGCCCAAGGCCTGCAGTACTTTCCTTGCTGTTAGTTTGTTCTGCTTTGTTAATGCCAAGAAGTAGAGAGGAAGTTGTTCTTGTTTTTCTGCAGTTAGGAATGCCATCTGTTTTACTGTGTCCAATTCTACACCTAAGAAGGTTATTCTTTGGGATGGTATCAGTCTTGATTTTCTTATATTGACTGTATATCCCAGGGCTTGCAGTAAGCGAATGACTCTTTGTAAGTCTTCTGTTAGCTTGTTTTTGTTGTCCGCTTGTATCAGGCAGTCGTCCAGGTATGGATATATTTGGATTCCCTGAAGCCTGCAGTGAGCGATTACTAATACCAGGCATTTCGTGAACACTCTGGGCGCAGTAGATAAGCCAAAGGGCAATGCTGAGAATTGATAATGCTCTGATCCTGCAAGAAATCTGAGGTATCTTCTGCAATTTGGTCGTATGGGGACGTGCAGGTATGCCTCCTTGAGATCTAGAGTCACCAGCCAATACTCCTTGCCCAGCATGGGAAGAAGTTGCTGTAGGGTCAGCATTTTGAATTTTGGAACAATGATGAATGTGTTTAAAGCGGACAGGTCGAGAATAGGCCTCCAATTTTTCTCTTTTCTTGGTACCAGGAATAGTCTAGAGTAAAATCTCTTTCCTTGTTCCATAGATGGTACCCTTTCCACAGCTCTCATCTTTACTAATTGAGCTATTTGTTTTAGAGCTTCTGTCTTTTGATTTGGTGGTAGGTTTGGCATTCCTCTTTTTCCTGGTAAAGTATGGAAATGAAACCTGTAGCCTTGGTCTATAGTTTGCAAAATCCACTTGTCTCTTGTGATGTAGTGCCAGTTTTTTGAAAATAAGGCTAACTTTCCGCCTAAGGGTGCTGCTATTTGTTCCCTGGTAGGCGGTGTCAGAGCCAAGTCACTGTGATTGTCCTGTTGCAGTGGTAGTAGTTGTGTCTGTGCCTCGCTGGTTGTTACCTTGCCACTGGCGGCCCTGTAGGCACCTCCTCTGGATTGGTTTCTGCCTCTTGAATGCCTATTTCTGCCTCTATGAGTTTTAGAGGAGTCTGGAAAGGTCCAATTTTGGAAGGCCAGTTCCTGCTAAACCTTGGAGGCTGAACCTGTAAGAAATCTTTCACTGTTTGTACAGATTTTGCCTTCTCTTCCATTTTCTTCAGTACCTGTTGAGCAGGAGAACCAAATAAACTGACCTTATCCATAGGAGCATCTAATAGTTTTGCTTTAACATGATCCGCAAGACCTGTTCTTTCAACCATGCATGCCTTCTTATAACTGTGCCAGTCATGGCTGATCTAAAGGAAGCCTCCAGTGCATCATAGCCACATTTTAAAGAATGGTTACTAACCTGCTGAATGTTATGCACCATTTCTAGAACATATTTCTTATCTAAAGAATCATCAGAGGACAATTTCTTAGTTAACTGATCAAGCATAAACTCCTGGTATTGGATCATATGAAACTGACAGTTCAATGCCCTAGCTGAGAGAGTAGCAGAGGTGTATACTTTTTACCCCATCTCTCTAAGGACCTGGATTCCCTTTCAGAAGGGAGAGGGTTTTAACTGAGGTCGGCTACTGCCTTAGGCCCCTGGGAGATAGTCTCGGATCTGCAAAAGGAGCCTTGTATAAATGATGATGTGTGTCCGGGACCCTGTAGAACCTATCGGGCTTAGCAGGGGCTGGAGGCAAAGTGTCAGGAGCAGTGCAAGCATCATTAAATGCATCATCTACAACAGGGAGAACTGGAGGTATAGCTAAAGGCCTATGTTGTGGTAAATGCAAAAAGGTCCTAAGCCTTTTCCTTGAATCTGAGAAATCTTGTCCCTGCCATTGGAATTGCTCTCTCATGGCATGTAAGGTTTCCCCAAAGGAAAATTCCTCTGGTGGAGAGGCAGAAGGAATCGATTCCTCAGCATCGGAGTCTTCATAAGTAGAAAAGAGAGCCTCTGGATGGTCTGTATTGTCTGTATCATCCAGAAGAATCATCTGAGGACACTGGCTCAGGGGGCTCTGCTCTAGGTCTCTTTTCTGGAGGAGGTTGAGAGGCCCTGTCTGGATGAGATTGGGATCCCCTTATTAAAGAGATGAGATCCTCTGCCAGAGTGAGCATTTGGGAACTGGAACTGGGCCTGTGAGAGGGGGGCTTAACAGGCACAGATTTAGAAGTTTTGGCTGCTTTAGCCCTGGCAAAGGCCTTTATGGACATGGCTGCAGGCGGCCTAGCAGCACCACGTGCAGGGGTTGAAACATCCAAAGGGATGGTGTCCGATAATTCTTGTGAAACCACAGTAGCAGGTTGAATTTCAGAGGCCGATTCAACAAGGTTAGAAGGGGCCTCAGTAGTAGTCATGGATTCGGCAGAAGATAGAACCGTTTGCTCGGTTTCGGCCGAAACCGAGACACTCGCGGTTTGCTTAACCGCGGTTTCGGCCGAAACCGCGGACCGCGAGTGTCGGTCCTTTTCTTTGCGTTTCTTAATAACTTGTGAAGTCGGAGGATCCGACGGCATTATGTACGCAAAATCTGAGCCGAAAAACTGTTCAGCAAACTCCGACCGACGTCTAAGTGTCCGTCGGTTGAAAGAAGCACAGGCTAAACAAGCTGCTACGTCGTGGTCTGGGCCTAAACAAGGTAAGCAGTAAGAGTGGAAATCTTTATGAGGTATTTGTTTCCCACAAGTTAAACAGTTACTCACTTTTTCTGACATCGGCTGAGGCAAGAAAGAGTCCCCAATGGGGTACTTAGCTTTTTAGAAGTCTTCGAAGTAGTATTCGGTAGTAGTAATCTCTGGATCTGACCGACCGGCACTTGCGAACAGCTTCTGCTTCGGGCGCCACGCGGCAAGAAAGACTGAGGAAAATGGCGTCGGCTGATGCCTTTATACCCGAAGAACTGCAGCTATGACGTCGGGTGAAGTGCGTCACCAGCCGAGGCCAGACCCAGACTTTGGAATCCGGCCGACCGAAGGGCTGCCTGACGACAGGACAACCCATTTGTAAGGACTGCAGATGCATCCTTGAAGGACATCCTTAGTGTTCTCCCACTGAAAACACTGGCACACTCCAGAAACAGTCTCAGAGAAAGAGATACTCCCACAAGGAGAATCAGAAACTCATCTCTCCTCT
Organism: Protopterus annectens; assembly: GCF_019279795.1. Lineage (NCBI taxonomy): Eukaryota > Metazoa > Chordata > Ceratodontiformes > Protopteridae > Protopterus > Protopterus annectens. The sequence continues at coordinate 1,397,118,000 of NC_056725.1, forward strand.
GAACCTGAATCAGAAATCTGGGGAGAAATCCCTGTATCTGTCCCTTCATCTTCCAGTCCAGATTCAGAATCCTGAATCTATTAATGTGTGTGTACGTCTATCTCTCTCTCTCTCTCACTTTTCCCTAGAAATCACCATACAAGATTCAATAACCTGAATTAAACCCCAAGCCAGACCCAATAAACCACTGCTGTTTAAGGAAATCTGAAGAAGGGTAGACACATATTTAGTGCTATGATTTTTTTTTTGTTAGAAAACAATGGGGCCAACAGTGTTATAAATAGCAGGGGCAGCGTCCACAGGGATAGACACAACATTCTGACAAAACAAGGAAGCATACCTCTCAACTGTCCTGATTTTCGCAGAATATCCAGATTTTTTGACTCATATTTTTGGTCTGCTCCTTAAAAATTTTTAGTTTTCTGGTAAATCAGTGGCAAATCATTGAGGATTAAAGTCATAAAATAATGACAGACATTTGAGTTTCAAAATTCATACTCTTCAGAAAATCCATGTTAATGTAAAATCTGTTATTCTGTCAAATTTCTAAGTTGGTAACAGCAATATACAAAATTTGTTGCTATTTTTGGGCCTTTGCCCCGCATTACTTATGACTCTGTCCAGATTTCTTGCTGTAAAAGGTTGAGAGGTATGCGAGGGGAAGTCTTCCCTGTTCCCACTACCAGAGTTGACAACAGTGGCTCTCCCTTGCCCACTGAGGAGACACCAGCAGCTCCAGAGTACATGGCTAACCCTCAGTCCATAGTGGCTGTAGGTGTTACTCCAGTGAGATCTGGGATAAAATGTGAGTGGTCTAAGGAATAAACAATGACCAAAGCAGAGTCACTCACCTGCAGCTGAAGCAAACTGCTAGAGTGCTGTGGTGGCAAAAGCTGTTCACAGGTTCACAGGTAGGTAACTAGGCTATTGGCCCTAGGGCCTATATAAGCCTAGCCAAAAAGGTATCCTGGCTTTTGCCACCCAAGAAAAATATTTTCCTGTGCCTCTGTTGAGCAGAGCCACAGAAGTGATCCCCTGGGTGAATTTCCTATCTCCCATCCAATCATCAAGTTTTTTCTTGAAGACTGCTAATGAGGAGCTTTGTGCATATTGAATGATACTGGTGGTTTATAATGACAGCAGTGTGAGTGGTCTTTTATGACTAAATGTGTAGTTTTATTCATTCATACATTTAGTTTCACTGCTTATTAGAAAAAAAATGTTAAAAAACTACAAATTCATCACACAGCCTTAACATGTGGTGGTGTATTGATCAAGGAATATAACAATGCAATCAGGAAGGTAAATTAAGAAAAACACATGTATTTATGCAGGGTCCTAAAAATGTGAGCAGGGGCCCATGGTTTGAAAACAGTCCAAAATTGCCCTTAATCTGCACTTGCCAGATGCATTTCCTATGAATGTAGGTTTCAATGCATTTCCTATGAATGTGGGTTTCAGTGCATTTCCTATGAATGTGAGTTTCAAGGGAAGAGAAGTATACTATTGCTCATGCTGAGTCTGTTTTCACTGTGAGACTGTATTGTTTTGTTTAGCAGTGTTTGTGCTATAAAATTTGAAATACAAGTTTTAAATTAAATCAAAATATCTGCAATCATTGTAGAAGTAAAGCAGAGAGGTTTGAACAGTATTTATAGTAACTGGGGATAGACAGTCAAGTAATGGGGTCTATATTGCAAAATCGAACGCTAAAAACAGCGATGTTACATCGACACATTTTCAGCGAAAGCTGAAAATGTCTGCTTAACTTTTTTCTTTGTGGCTGGGAGGAGGACTGGACGTGGGACCGGCAACTTGTTCCATGGTCAAATTGAAAATTGTGCCTCTTTCCTGGGCAAAACAAGCAAACAAAGCCTATAAAAATTAAGTCACCTTTTTTACACAAAACACATTAAAAATACTTCAAAACACTTTGCCAGTCCCAATAATTAGAATAAATAATTTCTCCACAGGAATAATATTTTTCGATTATTTTAAACAACTTTTAAACTGACAAGAAAAAGGTGTGCTCTCATTTAAAAGTACACTACAGTCTAGTGACAATCCTTTAAAACAAACTCCTAGCTTAAAAATAACTTTCCTGAACAGGGAAGTATTAATGAACACACTTTTTTTAAAAACAGAATGTTTATCCCCAAGGGAAATTAACCTGCCCAGCAAAGGAACAGCACTAGCCAGCTGTCGATCCTCGAAAGCCTAAGAGGATCGTACTATTCAGAAACAGGAAAGCTTTGAAAGGCTTGCTGCCCAACCCTGTCTTAGCTGAAGCTAACTGATGATTTGGACGTTTGGAAGGTGTCTTGAAGTTTTGAAAGCTGGCCGGCTGTTGCATCCTATGCAGGATATAACTTACATTGCTAAGGCTACTGCAGCAGTGATCAATATGATGAACATCAAATATTTTCATATACTTCTTCAGAAATCTACCCTCTTTTGTTATATTATCTCTCTTCTAGGCCCTCCGATACATTCTCACTACTGCAAATCAGGTTCCAGTCCTCAAACGTAAAATATTCTATGCTTAAAGTTATTCTAAAAAAGTTTTTCCAAGTTTTGTAATAGTAATTTTACGTGGTATATAATAAATAAAAATTAGAGTAATCCCTCCTCCCCTGCCACTAATCCCTTACTACCATATGTCTACCACTATTCTCTTTTTTTCACTTTTTCTATCACACTGGGGCCCTTTCTTGCAATCAGGATTACTCGGCTTTTCCTCTGTCTGTTACTCCACTGATGCCCATCTTGAAATCTTGGGATCTGAGAACCTATGCTGACAATGAACTGTCCTTTAATCACCACATCCCACTTTTTTAAGTCCTTTTTCAATGCAAAGCTTATATCCAAAGATACGAAGTCCAGATCCAGGAATGGAATTGTTCCACTGTACTGAGCACTCATTAGGCCTACAATTGACTATAAATAGAAGTTATGTTCTTACCATAACGTTCCATGTTAGTTGTCTTCTTCTCGCCTTCTTCTTGCTGGATGGGTTCGGAGCCGACCTCGGCTCCGACTCGGCCACTCTAAAAGCTCGAGAGTTGGTTCCACCGGCTCGAGGCTCCCCTTATATCCCACAATGCTAGGCGAGAGTTACCTCAGATCTCGTTTGTAAGCTAACCCAGCTTATATCAAAAACAGTATAACTGTGAAACAGAATCCACCTCTAACAGCAGGAAGAAAAGGGTGACCTATATCCTGAAACAAGAAAATATGCATAATAGCATATGACTAAGAAAGAGGTGGTAGAAAGAGAGGTCACGATCACAACTCCTCTAGGTCTGTCCAGGCCAGGGGGGAGGAGGGTGGGGCGCAAGAAGAAGAGAAGAAGACAACTAACATGGAACGTTATGGTAAGAACATAACTTCTATATGTTAAGTTGTCTATCTCGCCTTCATTCTTGCTGGATGGGACCGTCCCTAGCACCTTGTCCCGGGTGGCCTAACGGAACAGACTCCTGAGAACAGTGGAACCAAAATTAGCTCTATGCCTAGAAGCTAAATCCAACTTATAATGGGAAATAAAAGTGTGAGGAGTAGCCCAAGTAGCCGCTGCACAAATGGTGTCAATAGGCAGTCTGTCTTGGAAGGCTAGAGAAGTAGCCAAAGCTCTGGTGGAATGGGCTTTAGGTTTATTAGGCAGTTTTGGTGTCTAATCTCATAAACAAGGGTAATCAGAGATGTTAGCCATCTGGATAAAGATACCTTTGAAACTGGAAGTCCCTTTCTGCTTTCCGCATAGGAGACAAACAGCTGATCAGATTTTCTGAATAGTTTCGTCCTGTCCAAGTAGTACCTTAATTGACGATGAACATCCAGGTAGTGTAATTTTTGTTCAGACCTATTTGAATACTCCGGGAAAAAGACAGGAGGTCAATGCATTGGTTTAGATTTGATGTTGAAACCACCTTAGGCAAAAGGGATGGGTTAGTTCGTAAGGAAACTCTGTCCTTATGGAACACAAGGTAAGGAGAACGACAACTGAGTGCTTGAAGTTCTGAAATTCTTCTAGCTGATGTGATAGCCACCAGAAAGAGAGTTTTCCATGATAATAACTTTAAGGAACATGAAGCTGCAGGTTCGAAAGGGGAAAGAATCAAAGAAGCAAGAACTAAATTTAGGTCCCAAGGAGAAGGAGGATTTCTTACAGGAGGTCTGAGAAGAAAAACTCCTTTCAAAAGGCTTTGCAGAGTTTGTGGGACATTAGGGCAGATTCAGAAATACCCACATGGAAATTAGAAATAGCTGCCAATTGAACCTTAAGAGTAGATGGAGATGAACCTGCATGGAAGAGTTCAGCAAGAAAATCAAGGACTAGTTGGATGGATGCGTGAAAGGATCTATGTCCTTTCCTTGTGCCCAATATGAGAAGCGTTTCCACTTACTCAAATAAATCTTTCGAGTGGAAGATTTATGGGAAGCTATCAAAATATCTCTAACAGAGTGAGATAATTGAGGAAGCCTGGCTACGGTTGGAAGTGTAGGAACCAAGCAGTGAGGTTCAGAGAGGGACGGGAGCGATGAAACTGACCCGACTGATGGATCAAAAGATCTGGAACTAGGTCCAGATTCCACGGTCGCCCAAAAGAAATCGATGTAGAAAGGGGAACCACACTTGTCGAGGCCAGTAAGGAGCAATGAGGATCAATGAGGCCTTCTGAGCGATAGCTTTCTGTATTACTTGAGAGATCAGTGGGAAAGGAGGAAATGCATACAGAAGTCCCCGGGCCAAACTTGGACTAGCGTCCCTGCTGGGTTGGCCTGGTAAAGGGAATAGAGTGAAATATTCTCTGCACTTGCTGTTTTGGGGAGTAGCATAAAGATCGCAGCAAGGCTGACCCCACTTGAGAAATATCTCTCTCACTACAGAGTCTTTCAGAGACCACTCGTGAGGCATGAGAATAGCTCTGCTCAACTTGTCCGCAATGTGATTGGACTTCCGGGATGTGCGTTGCTATCAGAAAACGCTGAGAAGAAATCGCCCATTGCCACAGTCTGAGTGCTTCTCGACACAGGGGTATGATCTGGTTCCGCCTTGTTTGTTGATGTACCACACTACAGACATATTGTCTGTCTGGATTGCAATCGTTCCCAAGGGAAGAGAGTCTTGAAGGGCTTGCAACGCTAAAAGCACTGCTCTCATCTCCAGAACATTTATGTGCAAGTGGCATTCGTTTGGTTGCCATGTGCCCTGGACTGTCCTGCCCTGATAATGCCCCCCCCACCCGATCAGGGAGGCATCCGTTGTCAGAGTAGCAACCGGAGGAGGTGGAACAAACGGTCTCACCAACAGGAGCTGGGGAAGACATCCACCACGTGAGATGCTTTTTGCACGCTTGCGTGATCATAATGGTGTGAGACATTGGAAGTTCCTGGTATGACCATTGAGAAAAGAGCATCCACTGAAGGACCCGCATGTGGTATCTGGCCAATGGGAGGAGAGGTATGGCCGCTGCCATGATTCCCAACACCTTTAGAACTAACCTGGCTTTGGCTCTGTTGTTGTTGAGAAGAAGTGACACCAATTTTTGAATGTCTGATATCCTTTGGTTCGTTAGAGTTGCAGACATGTTTACAGTATCTAAATTTGCGCCTATGTAGGTAATAGTACGACAAGGCGACAAAACAGACTTTTCGCAATTTATTGATATACCCAGTTTTTGACAGACGCGAAAAGTGTAATCTCTGGCCATCAGAAGGAGATGCTTGGTGGGAGCTGTGAGGAGCCAGTCGTCCAAATATGGAAACACCTGGAATCCTTGTCGTCTCAGGTGAGAAGCTACCACTGCCATGCATTTGGTAAACACCCGGAACAGGTGCAGGAACAGCCTGAAGCGGAGGAATCTTCTGGAGCGTCTGTTCATTTTTATGTGATAGTACGTGTCCTGAAGGTCTATAGAGCACATCCAGTTTCCTTTTCCCAATAGGGGAAGAATGGATTGCAGCGTGACCATCCGAAATCTTGTTTTCTTGACCGATCTGTTCAAGATACTGAGATCCAAAATTGGTCTCCAGTCCCCTGTTTTCTTTGGAACTAAAAAGAACCTTGAGTAGATTCCGGATCCTTGTTGGTCTGCTGGCACTGGCTGAATAGCTCTTTTTGCAAGCAGTTTTGAAATTTCCAATGCTGCTATATCCCTTTGAGCCGGTGGAACATCTGGAAGGGATTTTTGACTGATTTGGAAAACGAAGAAAGGGATGGAATAACCTTCGAAATGATGGACTGTACCCATTTGTCTTGTGTCAAGGATAGCCAGGCTTCTGGGTACAGTGACAATCTTCCCCGACTGCCTCGAAGATGGGCAGTCGGGCAACACCTCAGGGATGCTGAAAGGGCTTGTCAGGAAAGGCTTCCCGATTGCCCTGGTTCTGCGGACCCCCCCTGCCCCTAGGGCGACGTCTACCATTGTTATTCCCACCTCTGCCTCTGGTAGGAAAACGACTCTGTCGCCAGGCGAAGTCCCTTGAGATTGTTTACGGAACCACATCTTTCCACCCTTCTGGCCTTTGGGGTAAGGCCTAGAAGGAGTCGAAAACGGACTCGACGGCAGAAAGGGTCTTGCCATCAGTCTCGCACCTAGTCAGGGTTTCTTTCACTTGAGGACCAAAAAGAGATGATCCATCAAAAGGGGAGTTCGTGAAAGACGCCTTGAAAGGTTCCAAAAGTTGCATAGCCGCATCCAGGCGTGCCTACGTAAGGCTACCCTGTTCCTGCTCTGCTCGCTCCATCGGCCGCATAAGAGAGGAGGCATGGAGGAGTTGGAAATGGAATTAAGGATAGCCAGCTGCGTGTTCATTTTTCTTGGAACCCCGCAGCTGTAGGGTCCTTCAACATCTCACTCGCTTCCTTGACCAAGTCCCTTTGAAGACGAGTGAAATGGCACAGGTAATTCAGCGACGCATGGTAAAAGTCGCTGAGGAGAACATCCGCTTCCGTACCTATCCATGGACCTAGATTCCTTGTTAGGTGGATGGACAGGCACTGAAGGATCAGCCAGTTCCTTCTTTGTGGCAGCAGCTACCACCATAGCATCCACAGAAACTCCTTTTGATAAAAATTGCTTGTCTGATGGAGCTGTGATGAATTTGGAGGGTCTCCTGGGAGTGGGGTCCACTGAATCAGGAGCCGTCCATGCCTTTTAGCGACCACCTGCATGAGGGGGTCAAGGGGACACCCAGGAGGTGGAAGGACGAGAGCCAAATGCCTCAAGATACACAGATTCGTCCTCTGAAGGGTTGAGGGCTGGCCAATTTCCCTCTGTTTAAGGATCTCCAGAATGTCTGCAAATGAGACATCTTCAGAAGGGGAACGGGGGAAACCCTCAGAATCATCCAGATCTGTGTCCGACGTGATAGACTCAGGTGAGTCAATGTGCTTCCTCTTGCACTTCCTCTTCCGAGGGGCTTCTTCTGCCAAATCAGGAGAGGCCTGGGAAGAGGATGAAAACCCAAAAGGCGGCTCCTGAGGAGCTGGCTCCCTGCGGGCCGGGATGAGGGAGTGAGTCGACTTACCCTGAGGCAGCATAGAGGGAGGGGCTGAGCGAGCCGACTGTGGAGTAGAGCCAGGCTCTAACACACTCCGCATGACCTCGAAGCCCCCTGTCAGGCAGAGCCAGAGGTCCCCGCTCCGAGGAGCTAAGGACCCCTCGGCACCGACAGTGATGGCTCGAGGCCGATGTCGGAGCCGAACTCACCAGCGCCCGAAGCACCGAGAGGAGAGGGGGTCGGACAAGGGTCCGATGCCACTCACCCTCTCGGAGCCGACGAGGGAAGTCCGGCGCCGAGATTCCTCCATGGAAGAAAACGGAGCCGACGACGGAGCCGAAGACAATTGTCTCGGCCCGGTGACCACAGTCTCGGTTCCGACGACCCGGCCCGAACTCAAAAGAGTCGAAGGAGGAAAGAGTTGATGGACCGGGGCAGGCACCGACTGATGAGTCGGGCTCTGAAGCATCTGGGCAAGTGCCACGGACTTAAGTAGTCGACTCACCACCCTCTGAAGGTCATGATCGGAAAGCCTCGATGACCTAGAGGAATGAGACCTTTGGCTCCGTTCAGACAGCAGGGGAGATCCTGGAGCCGAATGAACGGAGCCAAGAGAAGGTGACCTAGACCTCTTTCTGGTTGTCGGCTCCGAAGATCTTGTCGGAGCCGACACAGGTACCTCGATAACCTCGGCTCCGCCCGGAGCGCAGGAAGCCACAGAAACTGTGGACTGAGTCTTATCGGCTCCAGCCGGAGCCGATAAAGGCAAAGGTTGAACAACCTGAGGTCTCGGCTCAGAAGCCGGAGCCGAAGACCTCGATGCCTTAGAGGGCTTCCTGTTGAAACTGACAGGGAATCCTCTGGTTTTAACAAGCCTCTCAAAATTAACTTGTTCTTTCTCTCCTGCAGGACCCTGGGGCTGAAGCCATGGCACACAGCACAGGAGTCCTGCAGGTGCAAAGGCCCTAGACAGTAGACACAAGAAGTGTGAGCGTCTGTCAGAGACATTTTCTGACAGCACGCATCACACTTCTTGAATCCAGAGACCTTTGCTTCCTTTGACATTATCCTAACTGACAGGTGTACACAAACACACACCAAACACACAGTTATACCCTGTCAGAAAAATTATTAATACTAACAATTTTAGTAAAAATACTAGAAATTAAGCACAAAAAGTTAAAGAAACTACACAAACACACCCTAAGGAAGGGAAGGCCAAAGGCCCAAGGGAAGAACCAGCGGTTCTTTAAAGAGAAAACGGAGAAAAATAGGGTCGGGGATAAAAAACTATATCCTACACTAAATTGTGAAGAATTAAGGTTAAAAGGGGAAAAAAGAATAACTTTTTAGTATAAAAAGCTAACACTCACCAGGAACCGGTAGAAGCAACCAACCTCGAAGCTGTAGCGGCAAACGAGATCTGAGGTAACTCTCGCCTAGCATTGTGGGATATAAGGGGAGCCTCGAGCCGGTGGAACCAACTCTCGAGCTTTTAGAGTGGCCGAGTCGGAGCCGAGGTCGGCTCCGAACCCATCCAGCAAGAATGAAGGCGAGATAGACAACTTAACATTGTCTCTTTTTATATGTACTAATAATAAAATACAAAAATATCAGTAACCAAAACAAAAGCGATGTCTAAACACAAGAAGTCAATAAGTTTAATGATACATAGATTAGCGCTTTTGTCCTGAGTTTACAAGACTTCTTCAGATAAAACAACCTAATACAAGCAGCCTTAATAAAGTAAAATCTGATGTAACGTGATGCTAAACATCCAATGAACAATCCATTTTAATTGCCAGGGAATTGTTATGGCTAGGCTTGTATAGGCCCTAGGGCTGATAGCCTAGTACCAACCTATGAACCTATGAACCTATTACACTAATAAACCAATTAAAGTACCCTGTGGAACTACCTACCCTAACTTGAAAACGTTTGAATGTATATAAAAACAAATATACTTAGAAATATATATCCAAACATTTAAGTATTTAGGTTCATAGGTAAGTACTAGGCTATCTGCTCAAGTGCATTTACAAGCCTAGCCAGAGTGTGTTGGCTTTCACCACCCCCTTAGATTAGTTCCCTGTGCCTCTGACCAGCAGAGCCATTAGTTCCCTGCGCCTCTGACCAGCAGAGCCATTAGTTCCCTGCGCCTCTTTCCAGCAGAGCCATTGCAGTGATCCCCGGGGTAAATTTTCTGTTTCCCATAAATACAAAATCTGTTAATAAAATATGTATATATATATATATATATATATATATATATATATATAAAATTGTAAATATATATCATACCAAGTATAAAGGTAAAATACCTTCTTGGCATACAACAGGTTAGAGAGATCTGGGAACACAGGTTGACAGCAACCTCTCTTTTGATCACCATATTGCCACTGTGGTCAGAAAGTCCTTCTATGTGGCACATCTCATTACTAAGGGTTTTGCATCCAGAAAGAGAGAGGTCATGGTCTCCCTCTACTCTTCTCTCATTAGGCCAGTCATCGAGTACAATGCCCCATTTGGAATGTACCTCACTAGACACCTGCAACCACTGGAGAGGACGCAAAATACATCACAAAGAGGATCCTAGGCCTTAAACACTTGTCCTATATGGACAGACTCAAAAAAACTCCAACTATTTTCTGTCTCATATCACCTACTTAGAGGTGATCTCTGCTTGACTTACAAAGCCATGTCTGACCCAGCTCTGTTAGAAATGCTACAGCTAAAGAAATCCCAAACCCTCTGCACCAAACGTTCCAGAGACCTCAACCTCATTATCACAATTAACAGAACATGCTGGAGAGACAGGTACATAACCCAGAGAGTGCCTATGCTATGGAACAAACTTCCCATACATATCAAGCAGAGCACCTCGCTGACCCTCTTCAAGAGAAACCTTGATGAGTGGATGGGAAACAGAAAATTCACCCCGGGGATAACTGAAGTGGCTCTACTCGACAGAGGCACTAGGAACTAAGGTCGGGTGGCACTATCCCACGGTATCCATATGGCTAGGCTTGTAAAGGCCCAAGGGCCATTAGCCTAGTCCACACCCTTGAACATAATGACCATAAAGTTTAATAATAGTCTATTTACCGTCTTTTAATGCTGGTGGTGAAGTGGCATTTAACTTGATTTGCCAATGCAACTCCTTAGTCTCAATTATAGCCCCCAGTGACTGCCATAGGTAGGCATTGGGATTTTTTCTAAAACACAAAATAAAAACTTTTTAAAATTCAAACAGCCCACAAAGTGTTTAAAGTGCATTGCCTACATCCCTCTTTTCAATTGCGTAGTAGTATTTGTAAATTCTCATTCTTAGTTGTCTTTCAGTTTTACCCACGTAGAAACTGTCACATGATGCACACAAAGCAATATATATTAGCTCTGTAGTCTTACAATTACATTTATAATTGTTACTAATAATTCTACGATATGTTGTTAGAGGTATATTTATACTGTCATAGATGTACAGTGGATATAAAAAGTGTACACACCCCTGTTAAAATGCCAGGTTTTGTGATATAAAAAAATGAGACTACAATAAATCATTTCAAAACTTTTCCCACCTTTAACGTGACCTATAACCTGTACAATTCAATTGAAAAACAAACAAATCTGTTAGGTGAAAATATAAAAAATAAAAAACGTACAATACTCTGGTTGCATAAGTGTGCACACCCTTAAACTAATACTTTGTTGTGTGTGCGCATCCTTAAACTAATACTTTGCTTGAAGCACCTTTTGATTTAATTACAGCATTCAGTCTTGGGTACACACCTGCCATTAATTAGAGAGACTCTGATTAACCCCAAATAAAGTTCAGCTGTCCTAGTAGGACTTTCTTGACATTTACTCAGTTGCCTGCTACAGCAAATGCCATGGTTCGCAGACAGCTTAAAAAGCTTCAAAGGGATCTCATTGTTGAAAGGTATCAGTCAGGAGAAGGGTACAAAAACATTTTCACAGCATTGGATATAGCATGGAACACAGTGAAGACAGTCATCAAAAAGTGGAGAAAATAACGGACAACAGTGACGTTGCAAAGAACTGGACGTCCCTCCAAAATTGATGAAAAGGTAAGATGAAAACTGGTCGGGGAGGCTGCCAAGAGCCCTACAGCAACACAGAAGGAGGTGCAGGAATTTCTGGCAAGTACTGGTTGTGTGTACTACATGTGACAACAATCTCCCTTATTCTCCATATGTCTGGACTATGGGGTAGGGTTGCAAGACTGAAGCCTTTTCTTACACAGAAAAACATCCAGGCCCGGCTAAAATTTGCAAAAAAAAGAAGTTATGTATTCACCATAATGTTCCATATGAGTAGTTCTACTTCATTTGTCTTCAACCTGTGGGATACCAGATCCGTATCGGATCCGAGCCGGCAACTTTACTAGCTTCTGCTCCGAGCTCCTCCCCTTACCCATAATACACCTCCACTACCTTCCAACCCCCAAATCGAGTTTGCTGCACCTTATATTGATAACCCGACCTGAAAAAATACTTATGACCTATAACTGCAGCCCGTAGGCTGTTCATATGTCAAGGTCCGGGGGAAGGAGGGAGGGATGGTTGAAGACAAATGAAGTAGAACTACTCAGATGAAACATTATGATGAGTACATAACTTCTTTATCTGAAGTAGTTTACTTCATTAGGTCTTCAACCTGTGGGACAGAGTCCCCAGCTACTAAACTCCTGGGAGGTCCTCATGGAAGGATATTCCTGAGTACTGCGGAACCAAAGAATGCTCTCCTTTTGGAAGTCAAATCCAATTTGTAATGAGAAATAAATGTATGAGATGAGAACCAAGCAGCTGCAGAACAAATATCATCCAAAGACATTCTAGACCAAAAGGCTGCAGACATAGCCATCAATCTAGTGGAATGAGCTCTCACCTGAACCGGCGGAGACATGCCTCTGTCCTTATAGACTAGAAGGATGCATGAAGAAATCCATCTAGCAATAGTGACCTTGGAGATGGGTTTCCCAAAAAAGGGTTTATATAAGGATACAAACAATTGATCAGATTTACGGAAATTCTTTGTCCTGTGTAAACAGAATCGTAACTGTCTATGAACATCCAGCAGGTAGAGTTTGTATTCCATCTTGTTAGTAAAATTAGGAAAGAACACAGGTAAATTGATGGTCTGATTGATATTGACTGGTGATGCCACCTCAGGAAGAAAGGATGGATTGGTCCGAAGGGAAACCCTATCTTTGTGAAAAATCATGTAAGGAACTTTGATGGACAAGCCCTGTAGTCCTGAAACCCTTTTGGCAGAGGTAATAGCCACCAGAACAGCTGTTTTCCAAAAAAAATATTTCAGATCTGCTGTTGCAGCAGGTTCGAAAGGTGGAGCGACCAAAGCTTGAAGGTCCCATGGGGGAACAGGATCCTTGACCAGGGGGCGTAACAAAAAGGTGCCTTTAATAAAGGCTTTACACAGTCTGGAGGAGGCTAGAGAGGCAGAATTCTCACCCACATGAAAATGAGAAATGGCAGCCAACTGAACCTTGACAGTAGACGAACTAGCTCTGTGTTGGAAAATATCAGATAGAAAATCAAGAATGGTGGATATAGGAGCCGTGAAAGTATCTAAACTCCCTTGAGAGGCCCAAAGGGAAAAACATTTCCACTTGCTGCGATAAACCTTCCTGGTCGAAGACTTATGAGCAGCCACCAAAATAGACCTAACTGAGGAGGATAATTCAGGAATCATAGGAACTGGAGCAGCCAATCTGTGAGCTTCAAACTGTCCAGATTCAAATGAGGAACCCCCGAAGGGTGTGAAATCAGATACTGAATGGGATCCAAAATCCAAGAAGGAGCCAGAAGGCGAGACCAATGGAAGGAAAACCATACCTGGCAAGGCCAAAACGGGGCAATGAGGATCACTTTGCTCCCCAGTCAACGAGCTTTCTGTAGAAACCTCGGAATAAGAGGTACTGGAGGGTAAGCATACAGAAGACTGGGAAGCCAAGCATGAACTAGAGCATCTCTGGGGAATTCCCCAGGCAGGGGGTTCAGAGCAAAAAACACATTGCACTTCACGTTGGAAGGAGATGCGAAGAGATCGCAGCAAGGTTGACCACACTCACGGAAGATCTGTTCCGCTACTGAAAGATTCAGAGACCACTCGTAAGGCATCAGAATAGTCTGACTTTGGAATTTGCGTTGCGATGAGAAAACAACCGGTGGAGATCGCCCATTCCCACACTCTCATGGCCTCAAGACAAAGGGGGTAAGATCTGGTCCCTCCCTGTTTGTTGATATACCAGACCACTGACATGTTGTCTGACTGAATTGCAATCATTACCAGAGGAAAAAAGGCATTAAGGGCATGCAACGCTAGAAGGACCACCCTCATCTCTAGGACATTTATGTGCAAGCTGGTCTCTACAGGGGACCACAGGCCTTGGACTGTCCTGTCCGAACAATGTCCCCCCCACCCAAGTCGGGAGGCGTCCGTGGTCACTGTGGTTTGGGCCGGGGCTGAAACAAAGGGTCTTCCCTCCAAAATGTCTGGAGAACACATCCACCATATGAGGGCTGACCGACAGACTCGACTGAGTTGAATTGGATTTGCGAATGGCAGTTACAACAGGGACCACTGTACAGCTAGCTTCAACTGTACAATTCTCATATGTAACCAAGCACATGGGAGAAGTGTTATGGTCGCCGCCATTGAGCCTAAGGCCCTCAACACCGATTCCGCCATTGGTAGATGGGAATGGTAAATCAGGGAGACATGCATCCTCAGGTTTTGCACTCTCTCCGAGGTCAGGAAGATTTTGCACTGTAAAGTACCTATCCTTGCGCCAATGTAGTCTATCACCTGTACAGGATCTAGGAGTGATGCGTTGATTGTGATCCCCAAACGCAGGGCAAAGATCAGGAAATAATCCCTGGTTTGGGTGAGTAGACGCCTGGTGGGAGCAGTGAAGAGACAATCGTCCAGGTACAGATAGACCTGAAGCCTCAGGTGAGCCGCTACTACCGCCATCAGTTTGGTGAATATCCTGGGAGCTGTGGTGAGACCAAAGGGTAGGGTCGAAATTGGTAATGATTGACTCCTAGCCAGAAGCGGACCAACCTCCTAGAGCTTCTGTGCATCTTTATGTGATAGTAAGCATCCTGGAGGTCTAACCAGCACATCCAGTTGCTCTCTTGCAGGTACAGCATGATGGACTGTAGTGTGACCATCTGGAACTTCTCTTTGGTAACTGACAGGTTCAGGGTAGAAAGGTCCAGAATGGGCCTTAATCCCCCATTTTCTTTGGCACTAAAAAGAACCTAGAGTAGAAACCCGATCGGGACTGATCTGGGAGGATGGTTTCGATGGCTCGTTTTTCTAGCAGCTTGAAAATTTCCTGTGCTGCTGCCTCCCTTTGCGTGGGTGGTACGTCCGGGAGGGGATTGGGAAATTTGGGGGGACCCACAAAGGGGATAGAGTATCCTCTGGATATGATCTGAAGCACCCAGCGGTCTGATGTTATGGACTCCCATACCGCTAGGTGCAAGGACAATCGTCCCCCAACTGCCTGCAGAGTACAGCAGTCGGTCCACCACTCAGGGCTGTTGCCCAGGTCTGTCCGAGAAAGGTTCTTGAGACCCGAAATTCCTCGGACCCCCTCTGCCTCTGGGCCGGCGTCCATTCTGTCCCCCTTTGCCTCTGGGGGAAGAAGAGCCCTGAGTGTCCTGGGAATACTGTGACCTCCGGAACCACATCTTCTTTTGCCCTCTCTGGTTCCGGGAAAAGGACCTTTGAGGGTTCGAGAAGTGGATTCCGATGGCAGACAGTGTCTTCCCGTCCTTCTCACTCTGGACTAACATCTCTGACGGTCTTACCAAAGAGAATAGAGCCGTCATAAGGGGCATTGGCAAAGGAAGTCTTGAAAGGTTCAGAAAACTGACAATCTGAGCCAGGCATTGCGCCTCATGGACATGCCGGACACAACCGCCCTAGCCGCTCTTTCAGTAGCATGTGAAAGGAGTTGCATGGACGTGTTGGAGAATGTTTTCAAAGTGGCCATCTTCACGGAGAAAGAGACCCTGTCCTCCTGCGACATGGAATTAGGGGGAGACTCCTCCAGCTCCTTTACCAGGTCGAGTTGGAGTCTGGTGACATGAGCCAGGTAGTTCAGCTCCCTAATAGAAAAAGTAGCTGAAGCGTACACCCGCTTCCCTAGGCAGTCCATCATCCATGACTCTCAGTCAGGAGGATGAACCGAGGAACTCTACTGGGCAAGTTTCTTCTTTGTGGCTGCTGCTACCACCATAGCGTCTACGCCGGAGCCCTTGTTCCATGCTGGCCTATCCGAGGGAGGACTCAAAATCTTGTCAGTGTCTGGCTCCTTCCATGCCCACGAGGTGACCAGATCCACCAAAGGATCCATGGGAGGTGACACCCAGGCAGTAGATGGGCCCATGCTGAAAGCCTCCAGGAACACAGACTTGTCAGAAGAAGGTTTGGGGGTAGACCAACCAACCCGGTCACAAAGGATTTCCATGATGTCTCCATGTCTCCAAAGGAGACATCCTCAGGAGGTGATCTAGGGGAACCTTCTCCATCAACCAAGTCTGTATCCTCGGTGAGGGACTCGGGGGAGTCCAAGTGCCTCCTCTTGCACGTATGCTTGAGAGGCACCTCTCCGGTGAGGCTCTGCGGGGGGGGGGGGCTCACAAGCCACTTGTTCCTCAGGGGGAACCATCTGAGGCTCCTTGAGCATGGGCTGTCGTCCTGGTAAAATGATGGGGATCGTAGAAAGAGCCAAGGGGGTCTGGGCGGAGTCTGAGGGGACAGTCAGGGGTCTCGATCCAGCGGAGAGAACCCTTTCTACTACGATGAACGCTGAGGGAGAGCAAACCTCCTGAGAAGCCAATAAGGAGGCCGGTCTCCCAGTGTCCAACTTGAGAATCGGAGCCAGGCCCGAAGTGGACGGAGCTCCGAGGGAGGGAACTTAGCCCGAAAAAGGTGTAGCCAATGAAAAAAAGTTTCACTCCCTTGGATCCGACACCCAAGCTCCGGCTCCGAGAGCGGCTCGGATCCAAGCTGGTCGGATCTGACATGCTCCAGGCAGCTATCGGCATCGAGGAAGCCGCCCCCTGACTAAAGCCATCCTCGGATTCGAATACTCCGAACCCGATGGACAGATCGAAGGAGATATCGATTGGAAAAAAGGAATCAAACTCCCCCTCCTGAGGGAGAGGGGGCTGGCAAGACCCCCATCTGGATCAGAGTACGAATTAACCTCCTCATCATTTTATCCATATCGACCTCAGACAAAGACGGGTGGACCTCGACGAGGCCACGGACTCCAACCTTGCGTGTCGGGGCACTGAGGCCCTAGAAGCTGAGCGTGTCTCC
Organism: Protopterus annectens; assembly: GCF_019279795.1. Classification (NCBI taxonomy): domain Eukaryota; kingdom Metazoa; phylum Chordata; order Ceratodontiformes; family Protopteridae; genus Protopterus; species Protopterus annectens. The sequence goes on from NC_056725.1 coordinate 1,397,134,887, forward strand.
TCTAGCTCCAGGGAAAACCTCAGAGATCGAAGCAGAGGGGAGTCATGGATCCTAAGAGTCTTGACCGGTGAAGGGAGGTCTGGAGACCTCTTGCGTTTTTCCCTCAACTTTGACTCTCTCTCCTTCTCTCTGCTCATTTTCTGCTCCACTTCAGCAGGCTTTTGCACAGGAGGATGAGTCCCAGCCTGGGAGAGAGGAGAAGCCAGGGAAAGAGAAGGAGAGGTGGCCACAGCAGCCACTGTGACCGAATACAAGCAACTGTCTCAGAAGGGGGAAGAAGGCCTTTCAGGACCAACTTGGCCTTCCTGTCTTTGATGGTGTGCGGGTTAAACCCTGCGCATATAGTGCAGTCTGTGCTAAGATGGGCCACACTCAAGCACATAACACAAAGAGTGTGGCCATCTGCAGGGGATAAATTATGGCCACATTGAGTGCATTTTTTAAATATCAGCTTATCAGCCATGGTATCAGAGGAACGAGTAACTGAAAAAGAGTGTTATTTCTTTCTAACTGAAAACACCCACTCAGCACACTCACACACAGAACACAGTGAGAGGGGAGGGGAAACAAAAAAGGACACAACTACTCTAAACTAAGCTAACAACTCTAAAACTAGAAAACTCGATGCACCAAGCGAAGGGGAGAGAAAAAAGCGATTGTTCAAAGTTTTTATCCACTTACAAGTTGGAGCTCTGGAGATCACGATGCTTTAGCTATTCGCAGAAAACGAGATTTGGGGGTTGGAAGGTAGTGGAGGTGTACTATGGGTAAGAGGAGGAGCTTGGCGCTCAGAGCAGATGCTAGTAAAGTTGCCGGCTCGGATCTGATACGGATCCGGTATCCCACAGGTTGTAGACCAAATGAAGTAAACTACTTCAGATTAATACTTCAAGTCTCCCAAAAGCATGTCGGGAAAATGTGTTGTGGTCTAATGAGAACTTTGAAATTTTTGGCCACAATTCCAAAAGGTACGTTTGGCGCAAAAACAACACTTTGCATCACCAAAAGAACACCATCCCCACGGTGAAGTATTGTGGTGGCAGTATCATGCTTTGGGGTTGCTTTTCTTCAGCTGGAACTGGAGCTTTAGTCAAGGTGGAGGGAATTATGAACAGTTCCATATACCAGTCACTTTTGGCCCAAAACCTTCAGGCATCTGCTGAAAAGCTGAAGATGAAGAGGAATTTCACCTTTCAACACGACAGTGACCCCAAGCATACATCCAAATCAACAAAAGAATGGCTTCACCAGAAGAAAATTAAAGTTTTGGAATGGCCCAGCCAGAGCCCAGACCTAAATCCAATAGAAAATCTGTGGTGTGACCTGAACAGGGCTATGCAATGCCCTTGCAATCTAACAGATTTGGAGCGCTTTTGCAAGGAAGAGTGGGCAAATATTGCCAAGTCAAGATGTGCCATGCTGATAGACTCCTACCGAAGAAGGCTGAATGTTGTAATTAAATCCAGAGGTGCTTCAACAAAGTATTAGTTTAAGGGTGTGCACACACAACAAAGTATTAGTTTAAGGGTGTGCACACTTATGCAACCAGCGTAGTGTATGTTTTTTTTATTTTTTATATTTTTTTTCCCCTAACAGATTTGTTTGTTTTTTAATTGAACTGTACAGGTTTATAGCTCAGATTAAAGGTGGGCAAAGTTTTGAAATTATTTATTGTGATCTCGTTTTTTTATATCACAAAAACCTGGCACTGGCACTTTTTATGTCCACTGTATCTACGCCAGGGACAACTGCCACATTTAAGCATTCCATGTCATCTACATTCTGTACGTGGTCTTTTTTGCTATGTTTTTAATGCTCATATTCCTCTTATTTACAAACTTCAATGTAGAGGGGAAACTGATGTCGTTGCCAATTAATTCATTCACCACATTTCAGTTTTTGGTAATGAGGTGCCTAATACCTGAACTTTGACTGCTGTATGTTGTAATAAGGGACTTATCAAAAGCCTCATTTGTCATTTTTTCAGCCAAAGTGGTGTCTTATAAAGTAGGTATATGGCTGGTATTTCTCTCTTGTATAACTTTACCCATAACAGTGTTCACTACATCGCAGGGATAACCCCTATCCAAAAACATCATTTTGAAATGTTTACATTCACCCAAAAAACAAGAATCTTCTGAAATCATTCTACTAAGTTTTACAAATTGGCCCTTTATAAAGTTCTGCTTTTCCCAAAAAGGATGCTGACTAGTAAAATGCAGATAACTATTACAGAGAGTGGATTTATGGAAGATAATGGATTCAATGGTAATTTTTTGTATATCTTTGTGAAAAGTAATGTGCAAATAATCAATCTTTGTATCACTAATAGTAAAGGTGAATTTTACAAAGGAGGTGGTGTTACTTGTGTATGTAATAAAATTATTTAAGCCATTATCTGAACCCTTCCAAAAAATCGGAATATCATCCAGAAATCTCAACTATAAATAAAGTTCACCACTACATGCTGAAAGTATAACATATTGCCGTTCCCAAAACCATAACACTATGTTTGCAAAAACAGGGGCAGATGTTGCACCCATGGCCACTCCTCTTATCTGCTTAAATAATTAATTCTCAAAATAAATGTAACTGTTAATGAGAACTATCTCCATAGATTCAACAAGGATATTGATCTGTAAATGAATGAGATCTGATTCATCAAATAAAGCTTGTCGAAACCATTCCAGCCCTACGTTTTGGGGAATAACTGAAAATAGATCTTTAATATCTAATGCTGCAAATTTTGAGGAAGACATTTTGTTAACTAAACCAATTTTCCCCAGGCAATCCCATGAGTCCCTGAGAATATGAGGTTCGTCATCAAAATTGTTTTCAGTTTAAACTCTACCCATTTTGCCAAGGCCTTGGTCTTGGATTTGGAAGTAGCCACTATTGGTCTGGGGGGAGGTCTAATACATCTTTATGGGTTTTGGGAATACCAAAGATAGTTGGTATTTTTGGATACTGTACTTTCAAATACCTCACTGTCTCCAGACTGAATGTACTACCCATAAATAATTCATACTAAATCCAAACCTACTTTGTGGTAAGCTATATTAATTTGATTCTTGGTAACAATATCAAACATATCCAAATCAAATAAATATTGGTGCATTTTGGAAACATAAATAGTATGGTCCATAACTACTACTCTATCTGGTTACGTGATATGAATGTGTGGGTTACTGGACAACTGGTATAGTAGGTTGTGCTCAACCTAGTTACATGATAAAAAGATCTCTTCCTTCTATTACTGTTCAATCTTCTAAGATCCTTCTAACACAACTTCTAAAAAAATAGTTAGTGCCGGTATCACAGGAGGATTGAAAGTGCTCTTTCTATACAAACGGTGTGCAGAAGAAGGGGTGTTAGGCATATTCAAGGAGAAATTCATTTTCCTTAAAAACAGTTTAACATCAAGGATGGTGTTAACCAAATCTAAGTCCCTAGTTGGGACAAAAGTAAACCTCTGGAGAAAATTTTAAATAATTCATCAGTAATGCTAATCCCACTGTAATTATAAATGTTGACAAAACTAGGTCATTGTTGCTGGTAACAACTGCACCAAAACCAGTACTCAACTCATCAAAATCAAAAGGAGGCAGAGCATGTAGGTGTGTAGGCAATGACATGGCACTATAAACTATAAAAATGTGGGGGGGGGGTCCAAAAAAGAATTGATGCTTAATAATGACCCCATCGTTTCCTCACCTTGTTCCTGTTGGATTGCCAATAGTACGGATAGTCGTCCATGTGGGAAACATGTTCCTGGGTCTGTCCTATTCTTTGGATCTAATAACCTTTAGGACCTCCTGGGAGGTATGGGTTTGGGGATTGTGTGGTGGGGATAAAAAAATAATTTTCTACAGGCAACTCAGTACAAGTTTTGATGTTCCGTAAATAGGCATTCTACGTGTACCTATCCAAACACTTCTCACAACTGGAATCACCACAATGCTTTCTCACAAAAACTATGCAGACCATCTTAAAGCCATGCAGGCTACTTAGAAGCAATCTCTGCCTTTGTTTTAGCACTTCAGCAGACTTATTCTGTCAGGCCTATTACACATTTTCAATGGTATCAATAACACCCATTGAAGGGATCTCAATCTTTTTTGCAACACAAACAGAACACACTGATAGGTTAAGCTTGTATCACACAATACCATTTCTATAGATCTGTCTTCCACTCCACATAAACCAAAGTATTTGTTTTATTCTAGTCAAATGTAATTTGGATGAACAGATGGGTAACCATTTCACCCCCCCCCACTTAAAAACCCCAACCATAATGGAAATGTATAAATGTCCCGATATACTCTTGTTCAGCTAATCTATGGGTAATCATATACATAATGTAAAAACTACCATGGGAATGTAAGAAAGGGCTTCTTAAGATCCTCATAGATCAATACCCTAGAAAGTACCTATGAACCTATAATAAAATTCAATACTCTCTGCTTTTTGGCTATATTTGAAAGGCTATTTACATTCTATGTTAATACTGACAAAGCAGCCAGTCCAATAAAATATTTCCATGTAATATACAAGACATTTCTTTTGGATATATGTTTCCAACATTTAGCTTGCAACACACATTAACATCTGGCAGGCTGATCTTTTTTCGAGTTGATTCTTCTCATTTCTGTTTGAACCTTTGTCACATTTTTCTCAGATGTTTAATTTCAATAAATGTGTTCAAGAAAAAAAAATGAATAAATCTTTAACCCCCAATCCTTTTCAAGAGATAATGGAACATTAAGCTAATGACCCTTAAGATTGCCTTTATAAGTCTAGCTATGCTTTGCAGATGTATTGGACAGGTTTTGGTCCATTAGGTTTGTGTAGGGTATACTTAACATGGACAGCGTCTACAAGCTTCCTCTCTCTCTAACAGAGACATAGGTGCCAGAGAAGGGGTAAACTCAATTTCTCATCCACTGTTTTAAGAAGCACCTGAACATTTGCAGTTAAGAACTCTTTTTCACATGGATGTCTCACTTATGTTGCAGGCAAGGATTAGGTCCCTGGTTCAGGTGTTTCTGATACCCTTTGCTTAGTATATGTGCAACAGGGTCCACAAAGGAGGCTGGATTAGAGGACGCTTTCTAACCCAGGCATAGGGCATCTCTCACAGTAGCCTTTAGGAAAAAAGAGTTTAAGGATAAAGCTTTGAGCTGGTCTGAATGGGGCTGGTTTGTACACCATGTATTCTTTTTGTAAGGAACCTCTGTGGATGCTCCAACTGTTGCATGTGCCTGATCAGGTACATACCAAAAGGGGCACTGCCCTCAATGATTGGCCTAATAAAGGTCAAGTATAATGGAACAATGACATCTTTGGACCTAGATGCGCATACCCTTACTTACAAGTTTTGCAGCATAGAATGATTTCCTTATGACAACAGACACAAGATGGCCAAAGGCCAATTTACCATATGCATGCATTTCCAAAACCCTCATCACTGCAACTACTCTTAAGGATGGTATTATCAATATAATAATTTGCGGGGATGCTTTCTTACTGAAATATACTATTATGCACTTTTAAGGCACAGAGTTTTACACAGTGACTCTGGCACCAGATACTACTCTGAATTAGGTTTTCCTAGGACTAACTGCGTCATGGAGAGATTCAATGACTGCACCTAGTTTTCAAATGTCTGCAAATGTGGTCAGACAGAGAACTCTGAAATTAGCCTTGATTTCACTGAAGTAGATATAAAAATAGGAGCAGCCCTAGCACTGAGCCCTAAGATACTCTGCTAGCAACTGGCTTGTTTGTGAAGGCAGACTCCCTTTCTTAACTTCTTGGGTCCATTCTGTGAGATGGCTATCCAGAAGGTGACACAGGGGTTTATAACTACCTTAGTTAGCCTGTCTACAATGCCAAAGTGGGGGTACTGTGGTGAATGCCTTGTCAGGTCAAGGTAGGTAGTATACATCACTTCACTTAAGTACATTCTTTGGTGACTTTCTCCAAGTCCATCATGTGGATCCAATGTCTGAAGGTTTCCTATGTCATTATTTAGACTAGTAATGCTTATGAGGTGAAAGTTTCCCAGGTCTGTAGATGGCATGCACTTGTGCACAGGGATAACCACTGTAGTCCTCCATTTGCCTGGTACGAAGTGATTCTACTGGGCCCAACAATCATATTTCATACTATTAAAGAGTCATCCAGGGATACTATTAGGTCACACTGATGCAGTGTTTTTGGTCTTGGCTAGGGCATTTAGGACTGGTTCACTAGTGGCAGTTGGGGGCATTTCTTGAGGTGTATCGGGGGTGAAAGCAGGGTGATATCCGAGTTGAATTCATTAGCCAGTAGATTTGCTACACTCTCTGGTTCAGTATAAGTGGCTGCTTTCTAAGCACTTTGATATGTTGTGTTGCCCTCGAGGATGCAGACATGGCTGAAGAATGGGAGGCTACATTTACATCAAATTTGGTTTTGGTAGACATAATTAGTCCCCTGACTTGCTTATTGAGTTTGATAAGGGAGTTCTTTCTTTGCTGGGCATTGCCCTTCCTATTGTTGGGCATGATTTTCTTCCTTTTGTTACACAACTAATTGTGACTCTACCAGGGCGACTTGCATTTTGAATATGTACTATGTTTATTTCTAGTAGGTACTGCTGCTTCTGTGTAGCTATAAACATGATTTTATAGTGTGTTTGTGAAAGATTCTGCATATGCAGTGGTGTTCCCTGGGATAGGGACAATTTAATTTTGCCAGGGTCACTTAAAAATAGGAATTTGCCTTAGAATACTTACTAACAATGCCTGGGTTAGTTGGTGCCCCATGCTTTAATTTGTATTTCGAAGGAGATAGCTTTATGGTCCAACCTGACCAGTACAGAACATTACCGGGGGGGGGGGTGCAATGTTCCCCCCCATATTGGAGAGGACTAGATCATGGATGCTAGTGAAGCTAGTGAGGTATGGACTTGCTGGTGTGTGTATTGATAAAGCCCAGAAATCTTTGGGCCTGCAAGTTTGTGATTGTGTAGGATTCCCAGTTTATAGTGAGGTAGCTGAAGTTACCCACGAGTATGGTAGCTGGTTAAAGAGAGAGAGACTCCAGTTCACTTAAGTACAAGATGGGAATTTTTTAGGTCATAGAAGGGGTTCTGTAGCTCACAAAGATTTGGTATAGACCTTTGCCTATGGTGAGCTGTATGTGGAGAAACTTAAGTGTGTCACATTGCTTGACCAGCCTTGAGATGAATATACTCTTGATGCAGATAGACACACCTGCACACTTTTTTCCTTTCTTACTTTTTGTGCAGTAGCTGGTCTAAATGTGTAAAAGGCATTATGGTTCTGCACTACCGGTGTGCTTTTAACTCACAGAAAACAGATTAAACTACATACACTTTCCACAAAAGGAAGTTTACCTCTTCATGTATGGGCACCTGCCCCCAATCAATGGCTACACCCACAGCCCTTACCTATTCTAAGATTAAGATTAACAGTGATAAATTTAATGTTAAAGCCTGTGTTCCAAATTAAACAGACTGCTATCTGCCCTTAACTATAGCCTCCTCTCAAATGTGGAAAAACCCTTGCATGCTTTCAGTACACTAACTTTTATCCTTAAAAAAATAATACAGGCTATACTTAAACTAAATTGTGTACTGTTACACTTGATGCATTAAAGTACAAAGCTGAAGGACAGAACTTGTGCAACTATTCACTTTCCACAGTTTCAAACTTTATTTTTTACCAGTTATAAATCTTATCACATCTTGTACATTTCACTCAGGACACACCCAGCATACCACTTCTGATGAATTGCTTAAACCTGCAGACTTAGTCTTCAACAGCATTTGCTAATGAGGGAAAGAAAAAAAAAAACAGCTAATAACTACAAATGCAAGAAAGAACCCTGTTGATTTCAGTCAGAACACACAGGTCAGGCTTCTTATAACTGCTTGCATCTGTTTACTCATCTTCATAAAAAAAAAAAAAATCAGGTGATACAGAAAAAAATAAACGGCTAATAGTTTTGTAAATGCAAGAACTACATTTTCATGTGATTAATTTATTTTTTTTTTCTCAAGAGTAACTCCCTAAAAAAATCTTACATTCAAAAAGGGGGATGGTGGGTGGGTTTGACCAGTAAGACAGTGTGTTTTACTAACATCTAACAGTAAACTAGAACTTACGCAACTGTACTATGTTCAACAAAGACACCACCGTACTGGCAATCTAGTAGATTCCCAAACCTTAAAGCTAAGTATATTAGTTTAGACATCCACTTTGATAAAAACAAGGGACAGTATGTTTGAATTCTACACATAACATGATCAATGCAATTTACATCCTCCCAACAGACCAGGATGACAACATTATATTAACATTAGTTGCTTCTTTCAAGCCTTTCCTATTTTGCCTGCCTGCATTATAATTTTAAAAAATACTTTCGTACTTTAATATCATTTAGTTTTTATCAGGCATCGGAGTGGTTTACTGTGCTGTAAAACAAAGTGTTATTGGTACACATGTTAAATTCACATCCCTTCCCCCATCAGTGTGACATTCGAGCTGGTCCTGCCCTACCTAGTAGCTGTCATAATAATATATAGCCCTAATGCACTTTAATGGTACATCTTATTTAACCAAATTATTACGTCTGTGATTTTATACAAGGCAATATACTACATGGCTGGAAATATATCAACCTTAGTTCATTTGATCAAAATTATATATAAATATATACATATACATTTTGCATGTAAAAATCAGTTTCTATTTTCATAACCTATTGTTAACAAAGACCACTTTTGTCCTTCTAGATTTCTTCAGGTCTGTGTACAAGAACCCTAAAAACCTATATAATTGTATAATTAGTTAGTATTGTTATTACCATCATTTTGAATAAAGTGGAAAAAAGAGAATCAGAAAAAAGTAAAAAAAAATATATGTATGATGATGGAAACAAAATATACACTTAAATGTCAAATGATTTAAAACGGTATTTAAAACCAATTTGTAGAAAAAAAATAAAATAAAATACACTTAGTCATGTAAACAATGCGGCAATTTTCTAAGTTCCAGTGCACTTTTAATTGAACAGTAGTAGTTTAGTCCAGGCTTTCTAAAAGAGTTCAGCTGGCAATTAAAGCTGAACTCTTTTAGAAAGCCTGGACTAAACTACTACTGTTCAATTAAAAGTGCACTGGAACTTAGAAAATTGCCACACTGTTTACATGACTAAGTGTATTTTATTTTATTTTTTTCTACAAATTGGTTTTAAATACCATTTTAAATCATTTGACATTTAAGTGTATATTTTGTTTCCATCATCATACATATATTTTTTTTACTTTTTTCTGGTTCTCTTTTTTCCACTTTATTCAAAATGATGGTAATAACAATACTAACTAATTATACAATTATATAGGTTTTTAGGGTTCTTGTACACAGACCTGAAGAAGTCTAGAAGGACGAAAGTGATCTTTGTTAACAATAGGTTATGAAAATATAAACTGATTTTTACATGCAAAATGTATATGTATATATTATATATAATTTTTGATCGCAAAATGAACTAAGGTTGATATATTTCCAGCCATGTAGTATATTGCCTTGTATAAAATCACAGACTTAATAATTTGGTTAAATAAGATGTACCATTAAAGTACATTAGGGCTATATATTACTATGACAGCTACTAGGTAGGGCAGGACCAGCTCGAATGTCACACTGATGGGGGAAGGGATGTGAATTTAACATGTGTACCAATAACACTTTGTTTTACAGCACAGTAAACCACTCCCATGCCTAATAAAAAGTATATATATATTTAGAAAGCTTGTGAGGAAATTATTACTCTATTTTTGTTTTACTTGGATCGCTTGTCTGTGTACTTAATAAAGGATTTTCCACTGGAAACAGACTGCCTGCCTTGCTTGGATTACTTTCGAATACTTAGTAATACTGTAGAATTATATATTTTCTATTATTACTTTTTGACTTGACAAGTTTATGTTAGCTACTTCTACTACTATTGTCTGATCTAATTAATATACAGTGATTAACTAGAAATATATAGACTGAAAATCTTCCACACAGAGAAGTTTCTTACACTGTTTTGTTTTTAGACCCACTGCACTTTAGTGGGTTGTTTTGAGACTTCGGGGAAACCACGGAGATTACTTGTTTTTTAATAGCATTTAGCGAACACAGAAGTCATTTAACCTCCAACTCGCATTTAAAATACCTCTGTCAGCATACTATACAAAAGCGCGTTACAACATGCAATTTACACCATGAATTTTTAGAGCAAGTTAACAAGAACAAAAACTCTGACTTTCAAGTACTTCTTCAATGACTTTAATGACAAAGTAGGGTTTAGGCATTAGAGTCCATCCACCAGCTTAATACAGTCAGACTTCCAGTCCTTTTCAGCTAAGTCTTCTTGCAGGACTATAATTAACATGCATAAAATTACATCTAATGGGATTGATGCTTTACATTTCTTCCATTCCTTCATTAATGCTGGCGTTCTCCTTCCTGATCATCTTGTCATCCCAGCACTGGTCTCTGGTTCCAGTAGGAGTTACTCCTGATTCTAACAGTAAACTCCTAGTTTTATTTATTCATTTATTTTTGAGTCACTCAAGCATCTTCCTTTGCAACAATAAAAACAGTTCATTGGCAAAGTCTCTACACTACCTTTGTTTGAGAGTACTCCCCTTCAACTTGCTGACTCGCTCTCTTTTTCTAAGAGCAGCCTTTTTAAATATGCAACATTTTTATTTTTACATACTGTGCAATTTCTACGCATTTGCACTTGTAATTTAGGCACTTACTGCTGATAAAAACATAGTAAAACTTTTATATAACATTAGCAGACTAACTTCAAGTCAGCATGCCAGACAATCAGTGCTTACATATAACCTTCAAAAGCTTGCTATTATGAAACACGCAACTCCATACATCACAAACAGCTACTCTATTTAATCTTGATCTCCAGATTAATTTAACATTTCTCCTTAAAAACATTTAAACGCATACTTACAATATAATTTGAGACTGTAAATTAACAAAATGACCACATTGTTTTACTATATGACTATATCACAAAAAGTACAGTTTTGTACCTACCATAAATGTAGATGTCCGAGAGGTATGAATCTGCAGTCCTAACAAATGGGTTGTCCTGCCTCAGGCAGCCCTTCGGTCGGCCGGATTCTAAAGTCTGGGTCTGGCCTCGGCTGATGTCACACTTCACCCGACGTCATAGCTGCAGTTCAGCGGGTATAAATGCATCAGCCGACGCCATTTTCCTCAGTGTTTCTTGCCCCAGATGCCAGGTGCCCTCTAGGAAGGCTAAATTTGGATAAATGCAAATGTTTCCAAACAATAGAGAGCAAATAGAAATAAACATGTATATACATATCTACAAACAAATACACCATAATAGATTCCCCCAGCTAGCTACAAGATGGGCAAATACCCTAGGAGTACCACAGAGGGGAAGGAGGGTGGATAATCCTGACTGCAGATGCATACCTCTCGGACATCTACATTTATGGTAGGTACAAAACTGTACTATGTCCTTCAAGGATGCATCTGCAGTCCTAACAAATGGGTAGAATACCATAGCCAAACTGGGGGAGGAGGCAATAATAAGATTATGGTGTAGTTAAGATCCCTTGCAAAACAGCAGTGGCAAAACCTGCTCGGGATTTGGAGAATAAGGGTAGATTATAATGCTTGGCAAATGTATGCACGGAGCTCCAAGTAGCAGCCTCTAAAATGTCTTTGGTAGCCACTCCTCGTAAAAAAGCTGTAGTAGTGGCTGTAGCCCTTGTGGAGTGAGGTCTGATGTTCTCTGGAGTTGTCTTTCCATGGTAAGAGTAACAAAATCTAATGCAATTTCCTATCCACTTTGAGATTGTCTGTTTTGAAATTGCTTTTCCTTCCATTCCTGTTGCATATGCTACCAGTAGCTGGTCAGTTTTTCTATTGCTCTTGGTTCTGTCCAGGTAGTAGCGCAATTGCCTATGTACATCCAAGGTATGTAATAATCTTTCTCCCCTGTTCTGTGGGTTGCGGAAGAATGTAGGTAGGTGGATAGCTTGGTTTAGAGATACCCTGGAGACCACCTTTGGCATAAAAGTAGGATTAGTTCTCATGGGCACTCTATCTTGATGGAAGATAAGGAAGGGCTGTACTGCCATTAATGCCTGTAATTCAGAAACCCTTCTTGCTGAAGTGATTGCAAGCAGGAAAGCAGTTTTCCATGATAAGTACTGTAATTCTGCTGTTGCTGCTGGTTCAAAAGGAGGGAGTGTCAACTTTTCCAGCACAAAGTTCAAGTCCCATGCGGGCAATGGTGGCTTCCTTGGTGGCTTTACATTTTGAATTCCTCTCAGAAACTGCCTGAGTAGAGGATAAGAGAAGACTGGAGGGTCCATGTTGTATTCTGCTGAAATAGCTGATGCATGAATCTTAATGGAAGAATAGGACAGGCCATTGTGGAAAAGTTCTGCCAAGTATTCCAGGATGTTAGCTATGTTTACCAGTGACACATCCTCTCCTTTAGCTGCACTCCAAATGAGATATCTTTTCCATTTTGCTGAATAAGTTTTCCTTGTTGAGGGTCTGCGAGCCTCCAAGATAATGTCTTTAACCCTTTGAGATAAATCTGGGTTATTTTGTCTTATGCAATGTTCCAGGCAACTAGCTGCAACGTTTTCAAGTTTGGATGCAGGGTTTTGAAGTTGTTCTGTGTTAGCAGTAAGGGAACTAGGGGCAGAGGCCATATTTGTTCCCGAGACATACTCCTCAGTAATGGGTACCAATGCTGCCTCGGCCAGTCTGGAGCTATCAGGATGATCCTTGGGCGGTCTTCTTTGATCTTCAATAGCACCTTGTGCATCAAAGGAAGAGGTGGGAATGCATATGCTGTCAGGTTTTCCCAACTGAAAGATAGGGAGTCCACCTTCCAAGCCAGAGGGTGGTATGTCCTTGTGCAGAATTTTTTCAATTGGTGGTTGTGTGGGGAAGCGAATAAGTCTATTTCTGGTAGTCCCCATTTCCTTGTAATGGATTTGAAGATGTCTGGATGCAGCATCCATTCGTGGGCATCCGTGGTAGTTCTGCTTAGGATGTCTGCTAGTATATTTTCTTTTCCTGGTACAAATATTGCCTGGAGCTGAATGTTGAAGCTCAGGGCCACATTCCAGAATTCCAGAGGTCCATTGCCATCCGGCATAGAGGGTATGAATGTGTGCCTCCCTGTTTGTTGATGTACCACATAACTGTGGTGTTGTCCGTCCTTATCAGCAATTGACCCTGTTGAAGAAACGGTCTGAATGTCTGAATTGCCAGTTTTACAGCCAGCATCTCCTTTTGATGTATGTGTAGGTTCAGCTGGTCTTGAGTCCATAAGCCTTGTATGCACTTGTCCAGCATGTGTGCCCCCCAACCGAGGTCTGAGGCGTCCGTGGTGATAGTCTGGCTTGGTTGAGGGCTGTGGAAGGGCAGTCCTTTGTTCAATTGACAGGCCTGAGCCCACCATTGGAATTCTTGCTTCAGGCATGGAATTACTGGAATTTGGGTTTCTAGGCTGTGCTTGTGCTGAGACCATAAATTCCTTAGGTACCATTGCAACTTCCTCATATGTAGTCTGGCATGTGGAATCAATATTATGCAGGATGCCATGTAACCCAGGGCTTGCAGGACTTTCCTTGCTGTTAGCTGGTTCTGCGTTGTTAATGCCATGAAATAGAGAGGAAGGTGCTTATGCTTTTCTGCTGTGAGGGATGCCATTTGATTTGATGTGTCCAGTTCTGCACCCAAGAAAGTTATCCTCTGGGATGGTATCAGCCTTGACTTTTTTATCCCAGGGCTTGTAGGAGAGGAATGACCTTTTTCAAATCTGTTGCTAATTTGTTTTTGTTGTCCGCTTGCAACAGGCAGTCATCCAGGTAAGGGTAAATTTGAATTCCCTGAAGCCTGCAATGAGCAATTACTGATGCCAGGCATTTCGTGAATACTCTGGGCGCAGTAGATAAGCCAAAGGGCAATGCTGAGAATTGATAATGCTCTGATCCTGCAAGAAATCTGAGGTATCTTCTGCAATTTGGTCGTATGTGGACGTGCAGGTATGCCTCCTTGAGATCTAGAGTTACCAGCCAAGACTCCTTGCCCAGCATGGGAAGAAGCTGCTGTAGGGTCAGCATCTTGAATTTTGGAACAATGAGATATGTGTTCAGAGCGGGCAGGTCTAGAATAGGTCTCCATTGGTTTTCTTTTCTTGGTACCAGAAAAAGTCTGGAGTAAAATCCTTGCCCTTGTTCCATAGACGGTACCTTTTCTATAGCTCTCATCCTTATTAAGTTGTCTATTTGTTCTAGAGCTTTTGTCCTTTGATTTGGAGGTAGGTTTGGCATTCCTCTCTTCCTTGGTAGAGTATGGAAGTGAAACCTGTAACCTTTGTCTATTGTCTGTAAAATCAATTTGTCTCCTGTGATGTAATGCCAGTTTACTGAAAATAAGGCTAGCTTTCCGCCTAAGGGTGCATCTAGTTGTTCCCTGGTAGGCGGTCTCAGAGCCAAGTCACTGTGATTGTCCTGTGGATGTGGTAGTGGCTGGATCTGTGGCAGTACTTCGCTGGTTGTTAGGCTGCCACTGACGTCCCCTGTAGGCACCTCTGGATTGACCCCTGCCTCTTGGGCCTATTCCTGCCTCTCTGTGCTCTGGTGGTGTCTGGAAAGGACCAATTCTTGGAAGGCCAGTTCCTACTAAACCTTGGAGGCTGGACCTGTAAGAAATCCTTGACTGTCTGGACAGATTTTGCTTTCTCTTCCACCTTCTTCAGCACCTGCTGTGCAGGTGAGCCAAACAAATTGTGCTTATCCATGGGAGCATCTAGGAGCTTTGATTTTACATGGTCTGGTAAGGACTGCTCTTTTAACCATGCATGCCTTCTGATCACTGTACCAGTCATTGCTGATCTAAAGGAAGCCTCCAGTGCATCATAGCCGCATTTTAAGGAATGATTACTGACCTGCTGTATGTTATGTACCATTTCCTGAAGAGACTTTTTGTCTAATGGTTCAGGCGAGGACAGTTTTTTAGTTAACTGGTCTAACATAAATTCCTGATACTGAATCATGTGGAATTGACAGTTTAAGGCCCTAGCCAAAAGAATAGCAGAAGTATAAACTTTTTTACCCCATCTCTCTAAGGCCCTAGATTCCCTTTCAGAGGGGAGGGTTTTTTTGGCAGAGGTAGCTGCTACAGCCTTGGGTCCCTGCGAAATAGTTTCAGGATCTGCAAAAGGAGCCTTATACAAATGATAATGTGAGTCCGGAACCCTGTAGTACCTGTCGGGCTTAGCAGGGGCCGGAGGAAGTGAATCAGGGGCAGTACAAGCATCATTAAATGCATCATCCACAACAGTAAGTACTGGAGGAATGGCTAAAGGCCTATGCTGTGGCAAATGCAAAAAGGTCCTAAGCCTTTTCCTTGAGTCTGAAAAATCCTGGCCCTGCCACTGAAATTGTTCCCTCATAGCATGCAAGGTTTCCCCAAAAGAAAATTCCTCAGGCGGAGAGGCAGAAGGAATGGAGTCTTCTGCATCAGAGTCCTCATAAGGAGAATAAGGGCCTTCTGGAGGGTCTGTATTTTCTGAATCATCAGAAGAGAAATCTGAAGAAACTGGCTCAGGGGGCTCTGCTCTAGGCCTCTTCTCTGGAGGTGGGTGAGAGGCCCTGTCAGGGAGAGATTGGGATCCCCTGATCAAAGAAATGAGATCCTCTGCTAGACTAAGCATTTGAGTACTAGAGCTAGGCCTGTGAGAGGGGGTCTTAGTAGGCACAGTCTTGGCTGATTTTGCTGCTTTAGCCCTGGCAAAAGCCTTAATCGACATGGATGCAGGGGGCCTAGCAGCTCCACGTGAAGGAGTGGATATATCTAAAGGGATAGTATCAGATAAATCCTGTGAACCTGTAAGAGCAGGTGGAATTTCAGGTGCAGATTCAGCCATGCTGGATGAGGCCTCGGTGGGAGGCAAGCTTTCGGCCGAAGGAAGAACCGAGGGCTCGGTTTCAGCCGAAACCGAGACACTCGCGGTAGACTTAACCGCGGTTTCGGCCGAAACCGCGGACCGCGAGTGTCGGTCCTTTTCCTTGCGCTTTTTAGCTAATTGTGAAGTCGGAGTTTCCGACGGCATGTTGTAAGCAAAAGCGGAGCCGAAAAACTCCTCAGCAAATTCCGACCGACGTCTAAGTGTCCGTCGGTTGAAAGAAGCACAGGCTAGACAGGCTGCTACGTCGCGGTCTGGGCCTAAACAAGGTAGGCAATAAGAGAGGAAATCTTTATGAGGTATTTGTTTCCCACAAGTTAAACAGTTATTCACTTTTTCTGACATCGGCTGAGGCAAGAAAGAGTCCCCAACGGGGTACTTAGCTTTTTAGAAGTCTTCGGTAGTAGCAATCTCTGGTTCTGACCGACCGGCACTTGCGAACAGCTTCTGCTTCGGGCGCCACGTGGCAAGAAAGACTGAGGAAAATGGCGTCGGCTGATGCTTTTATACCCGCTGAACTGCAGCTATGACGTCGGGTGAAGTGCGACATCAGCCGAGGCCAGACCCAGACTTTGGAATCCGGCCGACCGAAGGGCTGCCTGAGGCAGGACAACCCATTTGTTAGGACTGCAGATGCATCCTTGAAGGACATCTTGACAACTGAACCGATGGTTTCAAAAAGTACAGTTGTGTACACTTACCATAAATGAAGATGTTCGAGTGTATTCACTGCTGCAATCATCACATTTGGGTTATCCCTGCCACGGTAGCCCTCGGCCGACACGAGTACCAGAGACTTAGTATTTCTGCATCAGTTGCTGCCACTTGAGGACTGACGTCAGGTCGTCAGTCATATAAAGTAAGGCTGCCGACACCACTACATCAGTTTTTCTTGCCCTAACCTGTCAGGAGCCCGCAAAGTAGGAGGCCAGGTTCTGGTGGAAGAACCCCACCAGTGGAAAATAAATACCAATACGTCCCTTGTAAGGAAAGGAGAACAACAAGGAAGAATGGTAATAAAAGGAGAAAGAGAACAAAGGGGGCTGGACGGAGGGAAACCAGGGCTGCAACAGTGAATACACTTGAATATCTACATTTATAGTAAGTGTACACAACTGTACTATGTTCTTCATGTTTCACTGTTGCAATCATCACATTCAGGTAGATTCCCAAAGCTGAGGAAATAGGTGGAGGCAGTCAAGGAAACTAGGGGCTGGCTAGGATGCCCTGCAAGACTGCAGAGGCAATCCCTGCCCTGGATTTGGAGAAGAGCGGCAGGTGGTAATGCTTTAAGTGTGAACAGATGTCCAGGTGGCAGCCTCCAGAATGCCCCTGGTGGGACTCCTCTGAGGAAAGCTGCAGAGGTGGAGGCTGCTCTGGTGGAGTGTGTCTAACCCCCTTGGAAGGAGGCATTCCATGCTGTTTGTAGCAGAAATGGATGCAGTGAGCTATCCATTTGGAAATGCTTTGTTTGGAGATGACTTCGCCTTCTGCCCTTGTAGCAAAGCTAACCAGCAATTGATCAGTATTTCTGAAGGATTTAGTCCTGTCCAGATAGAATCTGGGCAGCTTGTGCACATCTAGAGAGTGAAAAATCATTTCACCCTTGTTCTGGGGATTAGGAAAGAAGGTGGGCAAAGGAATGGATTGGTTTAGAGCCACACTGGATACCACCTTGGGCATGAAGGATGCATTAGTTCTGAGGGATACCCTGTCTGCATGGAAGATGATGAAGGGTTCCACAGCCATGAGTGCTTGCAGCTCAGAGATTCTTCTGGCTGAAGTAATGGCCAGAAGGAATGCTGTCTTCCAGGAGAGAAAGTTTAAATCTGCAGAAGAAGCTGGCTCGAAAGGGGGCAGGGTGAGCTTTTCCACAAAGTTATGGTACCAAGCTGGTGTTAGTGCCCTTCTGGGAGGCCTCAAGTTGCTAGCCCCTCTGAGGAACTGTTTGATCAAAGGGTGTGAGAAAATGGGATGCTCAGTGAGAATATGAGCAGAAATAGCAGAGACATGAATTTTTATAGAGGAGAAAGAGAGACCACTGTGTAGTAGGTCAGCTAAGTAATCCAGGATGAGAGGGATGGAGGGCTGTGCTGTATTGGCTCCCTTAGCCTGGATCCAGGTGTAGAACCTTTTCCATTTATCTGCATAAGACTTTCTGGTGCTAGGATGTCTGGCCTCATGGATAACATCCAGAACCTGTTTACTGAGGATGGCAGATTGGTTCGGGGTTAGGGAATAAGCCAAGCTGCCAAACTGAGTGTCTGCAATTGGGGATGCATGAATTCCCCTTCCCTCTGGGTCAGGAGGTTTGGAATATACAGAAGATGCCATGGAGGCAGCGGGGACAGGCTGCACAGCAAGGGGTACCAGTGTTGTCAGGGCCAGTCTGGAGCTATAAGAATGGTCCTTGGTTTTTCCTCCCTTATTTTGAGCAGTACCCTGGGGATGAGAGGTAGGGAAGGAAAGACACAGACCAATAGACTGACCCAGGGGAAGGACAGGGCATCCACTTTCTAAGCCATGCAGTGATGCTCCCTGGTGCTGAATTTGCTGAGCTGATGGTTGGTGTGGGAGGCAAAGAGGTTGACCTTCGGGGTTCCTCATTTCTGAGTTATTAGGGTGACGGTACTTCTGTTGACTTGCCACTCGTGTGGGTCCAGACGGTTTCTGATTAATTGGTCTGCCAGAGAGTTGACAGAGCCTGTTAGGAATTGTGCTAACAGGTGTAGTTGCATGGAAGAGGCTGTGAGCCAAAGGGTCATGGTCATCCTGCACAGAGGGTAAGAGAGAGTCCCTCCCTGCTTGTTGATGTATCATATCACAGTGGGTTGTCTGTTTTGATCAAGAGAACCCCTGGAGAAAGAAGGGATTTGAAAGCTATCAAGGCGTGCTGGACAGCCATCATCTCTTTTTGACTGATGTGCAGAGGGATTTGATGTGGGCTCCATTGGCCCTGTATGCACCTGCCATCCAGGTGTGCACCCCAAGCACAGTCTGGTGCATCTGTGGTGAGGGTCTGGGGGGTGGGGAGAAGGGCAGTACCTTGTTGTGAGAGTTTGCTATTGCCCACCAAAGAAATTCCTTTCTGAGGCAAGGAATTTTAGGTAGAATAGTTTCCAGGTCTTGAGAGTGTTGACACCAAAGGCTCTTTAGGTACCACTAAAGTTTCCTCATATGCAGTCTGGCATATGGAATGAGCAGTATGCAAGATGCCATGAACGCAGAGCCTGCAGGATCTTCCTTGCAGATAGCTGGGGCCTGGTGGCTAGTAGAAAGAAGTAGGCTGTCAGGAAAATTTGTTTCTCTGGTGTAAGGTATGCCATCTGGGATGCTGTGTCCAAACTTCCCAGGAAGATTATCCTTTGGGTGGGCACCTACTTGGATTTCTTTTCGTTGATTGTGTACCCTAGGGAGGTTAGTATGGTCTTTACAAAGGCCAGGTGCTTGAGCAGCTTTTCCTAGCTGTCTGCCTGAATAAGGTATTTGTCTAAGTATGAGTAAATTCGAATATTTGTCTGCAAAAGGCAATGGCTGGAGCCAGACATTTTGTGAAAACTCTGGAAGCAGTAGATAAGCCAAAGGGAAGCGCAGAGAACTGAAACTGCTGTGATCCTGCCTTAAAGTGGAGATATTTCCTGCATGATTCCCTGTTAGGAATGGGGAAGTAGGCTCTTTTAGATCCAGGGTGGCTAGCCAAGCGTCCTTGGAGAGCATGGGTAGCAACTGCTGGAGGGTGAGCATTTTGAATTTTGGGATCACCAGGAAGGTGTTTAGAATGGATAGATCGAGGATGGGGCGTCAGGTGCCCCCTTTTCTGGGCACAAGAAATAGTTTGGAGTAGAAGCCTTGGCCTAGCTGTTCTCCAGGAACGTGCTCTACTGCCCTCGTAGAGAGCAGGAAAAGGATTTGCTTTTAAGCTCTGCCCACTGATTTGGTGGCAGATCTGGGAACCCTTTTGGGGTTGGAAGGGTGTGGAAGGAAAATCTGTATCCCTGAGACACAATGTTCAGAACCCATTGGTCCTTGGTAATGGTGGACCAGGTGGTTGAGTGAAAGGAGAGTTTTCCTCCTAGGGGTAAGTGAAGGTAGGCGGGGGGGGTGAAGGAGGTGAGTCACTGTGACTTCTCACCATACGGGAGTGGCTTAGAACTCCCTGGTTTTGAAGTGGAGGTAGTCCACTGCTTAGATCTCTGCATTCCCTGGGGCTGCTGTCTGGGGGGGGGGGGTCTGTTTCCACAGGGCCTAGGCTGGGCCGGTTTACTCGGAGCAGGAAAGGGCCAGTGCTTGGAGGGACAATGCCTGCTGAACCTTGGGGGCTGGACCTGTAAGAAATCCTTAATTGTTTGCATCGATTTTGCTTTTTCTTCCATCTTTTTTTAAGACCTCTTCTGCCTTAGTGCCAAATAAGTTATCTTTGTGCAAGGGGGCATCCAACAATTTAGATTTGACATGGTCTGGCAGGGATTGTTCTGTCTTCTAATGACAGAAACAGTGACTGCTGCCCTGCAAGAAGCTTCTAGGGTGGCAAAACCACAGTGCAAAGTGAGTTTAGTTACTTGACTTGCAGAATGCATTAAGTCTTGTAAATCTTTAGATTCTACCCAAGCAGGAAACAAAGACATTTTTTGTTTAAGGAGTTCCAAGATATGTTGCTGAAATTTCAGCATATGGAACTGACAGTTTAGTGCCCTGATAGCAAGAGTAACTGAGGTGTATACTTTTTTACCCCATCTATCCAATGCTTGGGAATCCCTGTCTGAGGGGGTGGGATTCTTAGCAGAGGTTACTTTAATCCCTTTTGGCCCTTGAAAAATGACCACAGGGTCAGCTGTTGGATTTTTAAAAAGATAACTCTATAGTACCGGTCTGGTTTTCTGGAAGCAGGAGGAAGGGCGTTAGGAGTTGAGTTGGATTCAAGGAAAACATCATCCACAACATCCAGGACTGGGGGGATGGCCAAGGGTCTGTGTTGGAAGATCTAGGAATTCCCTGAGTCTCTTTTTAGACTGAGGGTAGTCCTGACTCTCCCATTGGAAATGCTTCCTTAAAGTATGCAGGGTTTCCCCAAAGGAAAAATCCACTGTGGGAGAAGCTGAAGGAATGGAGTCCTCTGCATCAGAATCCTCATAAGTGGAGAGGGGTTGCATGACTTCATAGTCAGATGCATCAGATTCATCTGACTCTTGTTCAGCCAAAACTACAGGGGACAGCTCTCTCTCTTCCCTTTTTGAGGGGGTAGCTTGGCTTCCCCTGATCAGCATAAGGTCTTCCACCATTTTAAGCAACTGAGACTGAGGCAAGGTGGCAGGCACCTGAGAGTGGGTCATCGGTTTCTTGGGTGTGGTTCGAACCCTGGGCCTAAGAAACTCGGTCATTTTTGAAAGAACGGTAGTCGCGAAAGAAGACGTCGGTTTGTGTCGAGATTCAGCAGTGCGAAGGACTTCCTCGGAAGCTGGTGCCTGCTCAGCGGCTCCGGACCCATCCAAGGTAGAGAGGACTGCAGGATCCTTAGTCGAAGAAGAGTTTTGCGGCATACCAGATTCCGAAAGGGCCTGGGTAGTGGCCTGTGAATCAACTGAAGTGGGCATCAGGGGCTGCGAAAGTGCCTCACTGAGTACCGAAGGACTGACGACTAGCTTAACGGAAGTGTCATTGGTAGGTTTGGACCTGTGCGGTCTGTGTCTTTATCTTTAAGTTTTTTCGGAGGAACTGCTGTCGGATGGCTTACCGAAGTGATATTGAATTTGAGGACTGTAAATGAAAATATATGGCTAGAATAAGGGCCCGACTATGGATAGTTCTGGCATTGAACAAAGCACAGAAGCGACAACAGGGGGAACGTCGTGGTCTGGGCCTAAACAAGTGACATAGTAAGAGTGGAAGTTTCGGTGTGGTATTTGCTTTCCACAGGCGAGACAATTATTAACTTTTTCTGACATCGGTTAGTGCAAGAAAAAGGGAACCTCAACGGGGTACTTAGCTTTAGAAGACTTCAACTTCAATTCAGAGACGAAAACTCAGGTAGCGGCCGACCAGCACTCGTGCAAACTGCTTCTGCTTTGGGCTCCATGGCAAGAAAGACTGATGTAATAGCGTTGGCTGCCTTACTTTATACTACTGACGACCTGCCGTCAGTCCTCAAGCGACAGCAACCGATGTAGAAAGTCTCTGGTATTAGGGCCGACCGAGGGGTATCCTGGCAGGGATAACCCAAACGTGATGACTGCAACTGTGAAACACGAAGAACATCTTGTATTACAGCCAACTTTATTAAATAAATCTACTTTATAGGTCCTTTGTTCTGTGTCAATGCCCTCTTCAAGATCAACTTCCATCACATAATCCCATACAGCTCATTTTTTCAAGGGAGTTCAGTTTCTGATTGCTAATAGTTTGCAGTGACATACTTTTAATCTCTTCAATCATCTTTTTATCTCTCTTATTAAATGTTTGCCTTTGGTTTTCCATTTTCTAGTTGCAGTTTTCTTAGCCACTATCATCACTAAAGACAATGCTTTCATCTTTTCAATACATGTTATTTACACCACGATAAACAAGAAAGTACAGGTGCTTAAGTCCTACTTACCTGTAACAGCAGACGTTTGCAGAGCACAGATTCTTACTGGCATTCAGGCAGAAGTGCCCTGCTACCCACCTCTAGCAGTCTGCCAAAACTTAGAGTCCCTCCCACTGCTTATCTGGGATCAATCACCTGGAAGTACATGGACTGCCTTACAAACCCACAAAAAAGACCCATCCAGTTTTCTAGGATCCAGCAGGAAGAGACTGGAAACACATGCTTTGTGAACACCTACTGTTCCAAACCAAAAACACAGACATGCAAAAATACAAACCATGGAGTAGTGCTCAACAGCAACCCAAACATCAAACTATGTACATCCAAAAATGGGGATGGTGGGTAGATTCTGCCAGTAAGACAGTGTGTTCTACAAATATAGCACAGTTGTGTAAAATCTTACAATAGCAGTATATGTTCTTCTCCTCACTAAAGGGATGCCCTGACAAGGGTAGCCCAAAGCTTTTGGTTTTCTAGGTTGTCATGTGTCACACATGCTCCCCACTCGCAGGGTATGGCATAAAGGTGACGTATGGGCATACACACCTCAGAACTGAATAGTTCCAGGAGGAACAACAGTTCAAGGAGAAAAGCAGGAACGTGTGTATCCAGAAGGTATAAAGAAGGTTTAGAGAAAAAAAGGGTTGAGAGAATACTGCAACACTGAACAGAAGGACATCTGTTGTTATGGTAAGATTTTACACAACTGTTGCAGTATTCTTCAATAAAGGGAGAGTACAAAAGCTCAAGAGGAAACATGGGAGGAGGGAAGGCCAGAACTCTCCAGAAAACCATGCAGGACAGCTCTGGCAAAGACAGCATCCAATATGTAATGTTTACTAAAGGTATGGACAGAAGACCAAGTAGCAGCCTCCAAGATCAAATTAGGTTCATAGGTAGGCACTAGGCTATTGGCCCTAGGGCCTATATAAGCCTAGCCAAACAGTACCCTAGCTTTTGCCACCCAAGAAAATTATTTTCCTGTGCCCCTGTCAAGCAGAGCCACAGAAGTGATCCCCGGGGTGAATTTCCTATCTCCCATCCAATCATCAAGATTTTTCTTGAAAAGTGCTAATGAGGAGCTTTGTTTGATATAGATAGGTAGTCTGTTCCAGAGTATGGGAAGTCTCTGGGACAGGAATCTACCCCTCCAGCATGTTCTGTTTATTGTGGTGACAAGGTTTAGGTCCCTAGAGCGTGTAGCTCGGAGGGATTGGGATTTCTTTAAGTGGAGCATGTCCAACAGCTCTGGGTTTGACATAGCTTTGTATGTTAGGCAGAGATCGCCTCTGAATAGGCGATATTCGACAGAGTAAAGCTGGAGTTTTTTGAGACTGTCTGCATAGGTCATCTGTTTGAGGCCGGTAATCCTCTTTGTGTGGTATTTCTGTGCCCTTTCCAGTTGTTGTAGATGTCTTGTGAGGTACATACCAAAAGGGCCGTTGTACACTATATAATGGGTCTAATGAGTGATAAGTAGAGGGGAACAATGACCTCTTTTTTCCTGGATGAGAAACCTTTTGTGATGAGGTGTGCCACGTAGAAGGATATCCTGACTACTGTGGTGATGTGATTATCAAAGGAGAGACTATTGTCCACCTGTGTCTCAAGGTCTCATCACACTTTCGGTGTTAAGTAGACTACCGCCTATGTGGTAGTTCATGGGTACAGAGTTTTTACCAAAAGGGATACAATGCACTTTTTGGCATTGAGCTTGAGGCCATGGCTTTGACACCAGGCATCTGTCTCAGTGAAGCCCTTTTGTAGGATGTCCACCTCGTTAGGAGTTTTGATTATGGCTCCTAGTTTGCAGTCATCTGCAAACTTTGTTAGCCAAAGACCTTCTGTGTTAGCCTGTACTTTAGAGAAGTGGATACCAAACAGGAGGGGACCTAAGACTGAACCCTGTGGTACTCCACTTGTCACTGGTCTGAAGTTGGATTTAGAGTCTGCTACTTTCACAGTGTGGGTTCTGTCAGTGAGCCAGCTGGCAACCTATCTTGTGACATAGGGATTTATACCTAGTTTAGTTAGTTCATCTATAATTCCAGAGTGAGGGATGGTCTTGAAAGCCTTGGTGAGATCTAGATAGTCTGTGTGAAGCACCTTACCCTCATCTTACGGCTTTGGTGACTGCGTCAAAGAAGTCTGTCAGGTTTAGGAGACATGATCTGCCTTTTACAAACCCGAACTGGGTAGGGTCCAGAGTTTGGAGATTACCAATGTCATTGTTTATAAGTTCCATGATGATACGTTCCATAGCCTTGCTGACCAGGCTCGTCAGGCTAATGGGGTGGTAGTTCCCGGGGTCTGTTGTGGCTCCACCTTTGTGGAGTGGGATAACCGTTGCTGTGCTCCATTCAGTGGGAACAAAGCCTGAGGTGAGGCTATAATTGAACATGATACTTAGGTGACATGCCAGTTCGTTCTGTAGTTCATGTAGAACGCAGCCTGGGATGTTGTCAGGTCCCATGGATGCTGTGTTCTTGGCTTTGAGAGTGTTTTTTTTACCTGTGCAGCCGTGATTACAGGAACTTTGCATTCTTCCGGTATAGAGATGGGCCTTTTAGGGGATGAGAGAGGGGTAAAGTTAGCACTGAACCTATCTGCCAGGATGTTGGCAGTATCAGTTGGTTCTGTATATTTAGTGCCATTGTGCTGTAACTCAGAGCAGATCTGAATGTTGCCATTGAGATTCTTGACATAGCTATAGAATGCTTTGTGGTTGTCTTTAGAATCAGTGGCGATTTTATTTTCGTAACTAGCTTTGGAGGATTTTATGAGGGATCTCAGCTTCTTACTGAGGCTGACCACGGAGTTCCTCCAATCATGGGATTTTATTCTTTTTTTGCAACAGTTTCTTTCTTCTGTTGTAAAGTTTGTTTATGGCAAGGGACCACCAGATTGGCTTCCTTTTTTTGGAGGATAGCATCTTGGTTCTGTTAGGGATTGCACGGTCCATGCACTCGTGTAAGTGCTTATAAAGTGCAATTGTATAGGATTCAGCAGTTGTACCTCTATTGTCTGTCAGCATGGGTGTTGTGAAGTTTGCCACATCTGTCTTAAGAAGCGTGAATTTGGCTTTGGAGAAATTTTTTACGGTGGTTTCCCTAATGAGGGGTGGGGGTGGGATGTGGATGTCTAGGGTGATTAGCTTGTGGTCGGATCTGACCAACGAGGAATTGACCTCTGGTGTGGAACACCGGTTGCCCATGTTGATAATGACCAGGTCTAGGATATTGCTGCCCCTGGTGGGGATGTGGATAAGTTGATCCAAGGCATTGGAATTTATGAATTCCAGAAAACGTTGAGCACAAGAGTTGGCACATGAGTAGTTTTCCCAGTTAATGGTGGGGTAGTTGAAATCACCCATTATTAGGGTTTTAGGTTGCACCCTAATATTTTCCAGTGTATCAAGAAATGAGGAGTGGGAATCCTGGGTCATGGTGGGGGATCTGTAGCAAGCTACAATCTGGATTGCGGTCTTGCCCAGAGTTAGTTGCACTTGGATAATCTCAGATGCATTATGCTGAGCAACTAGCCTGGACGTGTGGATATCCTTAATGAATATGGACACGCTTCGGTCCAGGTTTAGTGGCTGAAAGGTGTGGTATGAATTATAGCCTGGCAATGCAGGGGTGCTCTCTAGAGCCTTGAACCAGGTCTCTGTCACTGCGCAGATGTCGATGTTCTCCATTTTAAGGAGTGCCTCGAGTGAGTGCATTTTCAGGTTTAGATTTCTAGCATTAAGAAGCATTACCCTCAGATTTTGCTTGCTTGTACCTATTATGGTGGTGAATTTGTCATTTGAATCTTGCCTAAAAAAGGCACTATAGGGGTGGCAAGAGCCTTAGGTAGTATCTGGAATCCCAAGGGCGACAGGTGCAGGCCATCTCTGGCAAAGCATCGTGGTTTGTCGATCATGTCATCCCAGGCAGACAGATACTGCATCCCCTTAGAATGACACCAGAAGTTTAGCCAATTGAAGTCAATCATTTTGCCCTTGTACTGTGGTATCATTATGGGTGATGGCAGGATGCTACTCAGGGCTAGGGTCATACCTGCTTGGGCTACAAGATCAGACAGCTCTTCCATGTCTCTTTTCATGTAGTCCAGGGAGGTACGTCTCAGGTCATTCACACCAACATGGACAATTACAGAGTCATATTTGTACTTGTTGTGGAGTGACCTGAGTGCATGCGTTATGTGGCAGATCCTGGCACCTGACAGGCAGCTGACAGTAACTTTCTCCTTGTTTAGCCTGATAGTGAAACATCAGTGTGCCTGACTATAGAGTCACCTATGACTACAGTGTTGGGTACATTGTTATGCCTTATGGGCTGTGGTTGAGTGGCACACTGAGTTTGTGGGCTATGTGTCATTTGAGTTGCGTTGGGGGGGTGGAGGTCGCTTGCGTTTCTGCTTTGGAGGTCCCTGTTGCTTGGGTAGATTTTTTTTGAGAACCTCCATGAATGTAGGTGTGTGTTTGTGTTTCTATGTATGTGTTTTAGTGGTGTAGATTTTGAGGGACTATGTGATGAGTGTGGTGTGGTGCAAGTGTTTACCTTCTCCTCTTGACTGTGTAGTCCAGTCTTGGGTGAAGAGAGCTTTGCTTCCAGTTTGGCTATATAAGTGCATTTCTCACAGGTTGTAGTGTTGGGTGGTAGGAGGAGAGGGTTATCTGTGTACATGGTATCCAAGCCTTTGAAAAAGCACCAGAGGAAGCCACAGCCCTGTTAGAATGAGCCTTTACAGAAGCAGAAAGGTTCTTCCCATGAAAAGGGTAATAAAAAGAAATGGCCTTAGAGACTCATGAAGAAATGGTTTGCTTAGAAACAGCCAAACCTAGAGATATAGGATGAAAAGAAATGAAAAGCTGTTCAGACTTGCCTATCAAAATAATGCCTCAGCTGTTTATGAAAATCCAAGGTGTGAAAAACCTCACTGGCAGACTGCGGAGATGGAAAAAAGTGGGCAAACTAAGACGGATTAAGAGACAATTCATTAACCATCTTGGGCATAAAAGGAGGATTAGTACTAAGAGACACCCTGCCCCTATAAAAAAAAAAAAAAAAAAAAAAGGAGGAATGTCCATAATGGCCTGTAGCTCAGAAACCTCCTAGCTGAAGTAAGGGCCAAAAAAAAATCAATTTTTCAAGAACAAAATTAAGGTCCCAGGAAGAAGGATTATAGGCTTCCTAGGAGGCCTAATATGAAGGATGCGCTTAAGAAATTGTTTGACCTCAAACCTAGCGGCCAAAGGGGGGGGGGTCAACGCATACAAGCAGAAATAGCTGAAAGGTCAGCTTTAACTGAAGAGTATGCCAAACCCAGCATGGAGCAATTCTCACACACACACACACACACACACACACACACACACACACACACACACACACACACACACACACACACACACACACACACACAGACACAGACACAGACGCGCACACACACAGACACACGAAGAGAATCAGAGCAGTCTCCACATAATGTGGATCCTGGTTATGAGAAAGGCACCCGATACAAAATCGCTTTCATTTAGACACACGAGATTTCCTGGTAGTGGGCCTAATGACCACCTGCAAAACCCAAAGCACTTCCTCAGAAAAAAAGGTGCCTAAAAGGAATCAAAACCCTATCACCCACAGTGTCAACTGGAGAATAGACAAGTGAGGATGGATGCGAGACCCCCTTTGTCTTGTGTGAATAGGTCCATCCCGTGAAGTAATTTGCAGTGATTCCCCTTGGCTAGGTGCAGAAGCTGAGGGAACCAATGCTGTCTGGGCCAAAGGGAGTCACCAGTAAGATTTTGGGGGGAGTTCTGCTCTATTTTGAGCAGGACCCTTGGTATAAGAGAAAGGGGAAGGAAGGTGTAAAAAAAAGATCCCCCTTCCAAGAAAAAGTCAGGGTGTCCACCTTCCATGCCAGAGGGCTGGGGACTCGGATGCAAAAAGAGAGGAAACTGTCTGTTCTGAAGGGAAGCAAAAAGACCATACCGAGGAGTACCCCACTGGTGCACAATGTCCAAAAACACATCTCTGTGAAGCATCCATTCATGTACACATATTATACACCTGCTCAGAGAGTCTGCCACAATGCTTTGTTCTGAAAGAGTATAAACAGCCTGAAGAGTCACCTGATACTGCACAGTCAGATCCCAAACCTGAACAGCTAGTCTGCACAGGAGGTAAGGCTGTGTCCCCACTTGCTTGTTTATGTATCACATCACTGTGGTATTGTCTGTAAAGATTTTGACAGGCCCTGGAAGAACATGTTTATGAAAGGCTTGAAGGGCCAGAAAAAGAGCTCTTATCTCCTTGATGTTGATGTGTTCTGACATCTAATGAATCAGTCAGACAGCCTGCACCTTCAGAAGGCCAAAAGAAGCACCCCACCCCATGTCTGAGGCATCCAAAAAGGTTCCTGGGAGGGGAGTGGAGGCTGAAAAGGATGCCTTGGTTTGACAGACAGCTGATGAATTCACAACTGAAGCTCTAGTTTGAGGCATGGAAGAAAAGGAACTACAAACTCTAAAGGATGACAATTTTGAAGCCATACCACCGTTAGGAACCACTGTAGCTTCCTTTCATTCATATATATATATATATATATATATATATATATATATATATATATATATATAATCTGCACATGCATGCATATATGTCACAATTATAAAAGTCTGTGGTTTAGCAATTATCAGGCTGCCACATACCTTACTTCAGCTCTAACATTAGACCTGTAGATGCAAGGAGATCTGAGTTCTATATCCCAAATGTTTGTCAAGCCTAATCCAACTACCCCCACTTCCTTTCATAATATGTTCCCAAAAAATCTCAGTTTTGTTCTTTTTCCAAATGATCATTACATTTTGCTCTATGTCTGTCTCATTACTCTATGCAGTTCAGCTTGTTGCTGTTACTCTGTTTTCCAAGGTCAAACTTTCTTTACAGTGAAGACTTGCTTAACAGTTGTGTATAAAAGGCTGACATACCACTTTTATATTCCTTTCTTAAAACTGCCCAAATGGCCATGAGTAATCCTGTAGTTGCCTTGTTGGACACTATGCCTATCAAACCTTTTCGTATGTGAAACCTAAGCTATGTGGCCTTACACAATGTTTCCAAATCTGGTAGTCCCAAACCACCCTGTTCCTCTGTCAGAAATAGTTTCTGCACTGCATTCATTCTCTTTTGTTGTCCTAAATGAATGCCATAACTTCCTTTTTCATACTCCTCTTTATCTGACCTCTCAACTGATGCACACTAGACCAACCTACATAATGAACAACTAGGACAAAAAACATCATAATCAATTACAAATCATTGATAACAACTAACTATTCCATAGTTTTATCTTACTTATAATTACTTATAATTTCTTCCTACTTTTCTTGGTCTGTTCAACATCCTGTTTCAACCAAATTCCCAAGTATCTCATCTTGTCATGACCCCACAAATGGGCAAGTTTTGTACCAAGTATGACAAGTACAGCCTTTGATTTTGCCTACTTTATATGCTGCTATACTCTTAAAATATTTCAGTTTATCAAATGTAATTTTACTACCACGTTCTTCACTTGTAACACACATTACGTCATAAGCAAAATTGGGACTACTTTAACGTTAGTATTTCTCCATTCACATCCCGTTATATTTGATCGTCTTAGATCTTTGGCCAATGGCTCTAAATACAAAGCAAACAGTAATGGTGAAGAGAGCTCACTCCTACATACATTATCTATATTTGTGGAAACTCAAATTACTGAAAATATCTCAAGTTTCCATTTCAGTGTCAACTTTCTTTGGCACCCAAACAAATTAACATTACTATAATATTTATTGCCCAGTGCATCCTTTTGAATCTCATGGATTCTGTTAGGGTTGCCATATCTTTGCCTACCTTCTATAAACCCACATTGATTCAGATCTATTATTCTTGATATCTTTATCATTCTTCTTGCCAAACTCGTCATAAAAACTTTGTAGTCATAATTCTCAACTGAAATTGGTCTGAATGACCTGAGATCAAGGGGATCTTTCTCCTTTTGTGAGGATGTGCTCTTGATTTTTCACATCAAGAGCACATACCCATAAAAAACATATCTGATAAAAAAATATTAGCCAGAGTTTTATTACATCCCGCTCCTTCTTATTCGACACTTCTACTGGAATTCCATCAGTTCTAAGAGTTTCCCCATATGTTTCTCACTGCTTCTTTAATGTCAGTTTTGCTCTGTGTTAATACCAGACATGTTAACTGAGGAAGTTGTGACTATCTCAAATTTGTTGCCATTTTACGTGTTACTCTCTCAATATGTACGTGTTGTCTATGTAATGAACCAAACAGTTTACCAATACACTCAATTTTCATGGTTCCATTTCTACTCTAGTGTTCTCATAATTCCTGATTATAATCATTGTCCTTCACATTGTTGTTGTCTCAGATGTTAAGCCGGCAATCTGGTTGCTCTAGGGTTATTGTCAAAAATATTTGTTTTAGAATCATTGCTCTATTCATTCAGTCATTCATATATTTTTAAGTACTCTTACATCGACATTTAAGCTTCTTTCAATTGCTCTTCAACCTGTGCTTTACTTACTCTTTTTTCTTCTGTAAGTCCCTTACTTTCTTAATCCCTCTAGATACTTGTTTTAATTACTGCTCCACATCTCGACTTGATTTCACTGTGACCACATCTCTAATCTTCAGTTTACAATTATCCCTGCCTTTTGCAAGCTCTTTTCTACCTAGATTTAAATCAAACAAGATTTCACTTACAGCTTGACTCATCCAATCGCTAAACCATTACCTTTGAGAAGAAAGTACAGTTGTGTAAAATCTTACCATAACAGTAGATGTCTTTCTCTTTACTGCTGCAGCATTCCTTATGTAAGGGATCTCCTCCCAAGGATAGCTCAATGTTTGGCCAGTATGCCAAAACCTTTAGTGTTTACAGGTATGCTCCCTGCTCAAGGTGTAGGGCATAAAGGTGATGTACGGATGCACATATGTCAGAAATTAAATGTACCAGAAGGAAAAGAATGTCCCTAGGGACCAAAAGGAACAGTTACATCCAGGAAGGGGAAAAATAAATGAATCCCTGGCCAACAGAGCAAGAAAAATAGAGCAGATGGGGTTAAGAGGGAGGGAATGAATACTGCAACAGTGAAAAGAAGGACATATACTGTTATAAGATTCAACACAACTGTACTACGTCCTTCCATATCACAGCTGCAGTACGCCTTATGTAAGGGAGAGTACAAACGCTCAAGAGGAATCCCGTGAGGAGGAAGACACTGAACAGCCCTCCATAAACTCATGCAGAATGGCCTGGCAAAGTCAGCCTTTGCTCTGTCAATAACATCCAATTTGTAGAGCTTACTGAAGGTATGGAGAGAAGACCAAGTAGCAGCCTCAGAGATGGTACTGGTATCCAGTCCTTTGAAAAAAGCACCTGAAGAACCAACAGCTCTAGTAGAATGATCCTTTACGGAAGAGGAAAGACATTTACCATGAAAAGAATAACAAAAAGAAATGGCCTTAGAAATCCAAAACCCCCAAAGAAAAGAAACAAAAAAAAAACTGCTCAGATTTGTAAATATCCTCCGTCTCATCTACATAATATCTGAGCAGACTATGCAAATTCAAGGTGTGAAGAACCTTTTCACTGGCAGACTGCAGAAAAGGAAAAAAGGAAGGCAAATTAATAGACTGATTAAGAGACAACTCATTGACCACATTGGGCATAAAACAAGGATTAGTGCAAATAAATACCCTGTCCCTGTGAAAAACTAAAAAGGAATGAACAGCCATGACAACTTGAAGCTCAGATACTCTCTTAGTTGAAGTAAGGGCTAAAAGAACAACAATCGTCCAAGTACAATGTTGTGAGGGAGGTGAAGTAGCAGGCTCAAAAGGAGCCAGTCTCAACTTTTTCAAGGACAGAACTGAGGTCCCAGGAAGGTGAATAGTCTTTCTGGGAGGCTTGAAATGGAGGCCTGAAATGAAGGATGCCTTTAAGAAATTGTTTGGCCTCAAATCTACAGGCCAGAGGAGGAGTTAAGCGCTGACAAGCAGAAACTGCTGAAAGGTGAGCATTAACTGAAGAGTGTACCAATACAACGTGGAGCAGATCACACAAATCAGATAGGAACCTGCTCTGAAAAGGGATCCTGGTTTCAAGAGAGGCACCAGACAAAAAATTGATTCCAAATGTATAAATGTAATTTCCTTTTAATGGGTTTCCTGGCCTCCTACAGGACCCGGAGTACGTCCTCAGAAAAGAGGTGCATCAAAGGGATCAAAAGCTCATTACCCACAGTGTCAGCTGGAGAGTGGAGAAGTCAGCATGGCTAAGCGAACACTTGTCTTGTATGAGAAGGTCCCCCCGGTGAGGTAACTTGTGGTGACTGCCCCTGGCTAAGTGAGAAAGAAGGTGGAACCAATGATGTCTGGGCCAAAAGGGAGTCACTAGCAATATTTTGGGGGAGTCTTGTCTGATCTTGTGCAAGACCCTTGAAAGCAGAGGAAAGGGAGGGAAGGCTCAGAGAAACATCCCCTTCCAAGGAAATGACAGTGCATCCACTTTCCAAGGCAGGAGACTTGGGACTCTGGAACAGGACAGAGGAAGTTGACTGTTCAGAGGGGAGGCAAAAAGATTTACCGGAGGAATGCCTTACTCATAGACAATGTCCAGAAACATCTCTTGAAGCAAGCATCCATTACTGAGCTTGTGCGCTGGGCTTGCTCAAAGACTCTGCCACTAGATTGTCTTTTGAGGGAATGTGAACTGCCTGAAGAGCCACCTGATACTGGAGAGCTAGATTTCAGACATGAGCAGGGAGTCTGCAAAGAAGATTAGACCTTGCACCGCTGTCTGCTGACAAACCACATCACTGTGGTATTGTCTGTGAAAACTTTGATGGGCCCGGGATGAAAGAAGGTATGAAATGCTTGAACAGCTAGAAGGAGAGCCCTCATCTACCTGATGAGGATGTGCTCTGACCTCTGATGAAGAAGTCAAAGACCCTAGACGTTGACAGAACCAAAGGAAGCTTCTCACCCACTGTCTGAAGGATCCAAAAAGAGCCTTTGAGTCATAACTGGAGGTTGGAAAGGAAGGCCAGGGTTGAGCTAAATTTGATGAATCCACCACTGAAGCTCATGCATGAGACAGGGAAGGAAGGGAACTAGAAAGTCTGCGGGGTGACAGTGTTGAAGTTACACTGATTTGAGGTACCACTGATCCTTTATCATGTGGAGCCTGGCCACAGGCAGCATAGGAATGGTGGAAGCCATAAACCAGAGCACCCTGAGAAAGTCCCTGGCCATGACTGAAGCCAGAGGAAGAGACTGGAAGAAAACAACACAATCAGACAGAGCGCCTTGAGGGCAGGCAAGGATGCCAGCATGGGAATGGTCTAGATCCTGCAACCAAGAAAAACATGATCCTGAGAAGGAGCCAAGACTGATTTTTGAAAGTTTATGATGAACCCCCAAACTCTGCAGTAGGGAGATAGCAAACTGGAGGTCCTGAAACAGAACCTCAGGGGACGAGGCCTGAATGAGCAGATCATCCAAATAAGGAAAGTTCTGAACCCCTCTCATCCTGCAAAAAGAAATGACAGGAGTGAGGCACTTGGTGAATATCTATGAGGCAGTAGACAGGCCAAAGAGCGAAGCAACGAACAAAAAATGCAAGGAAGAAACAGAGAAATTTAAACACTTCCTGAAAAGGGGATTGATGGGGATGTGTAGGTAGGCAACCTTGAGATCTAGAAAGACCAGAAATGCCTGGGGAAGAAGATGGAACAGATTTTGAAAGGACATCATCAGAAATGGGGGGACTTTTAGAAAGGAGTTGATCTGAGAAAGGTCCAGAATTGGTCTTCCAGGGCACCTCCTTCCTGGGAACCAGAAACATTCTGGAATAAAAACCCTTCCCTTCCTGGGGAGGGGGCACAACCTAAATGGTGCCTGGGCCAAAAGAGCATGAAGCACCTTTGGAAAGAGAGGAAGCTGTTCTCAAGGAGGATGAGGGATGCCTAGAAAGGGAGGAATACATTTCCAAACTATGAAATACACATGGCAGATGATGGGCAGAACCAAAGAGTCTGTTGCGATCCTTAACAGATTTGGAAGAGATGGGGTAAGACGAAGGGACACAGGAAGCAAACTGTCAAATGAAACCTGGTTGTCCTGAAAAGGAGATTTCTGAGAAACAGAGGCCTGAGTAGACTTAGCAGGAGGCACATGTCTAGAATCCTTTTTACCCTTGGGTGGAGGGTAAGACCGTCTCTGAACAAAAGCAGATTAGGAAATGTAATTCCTCTGAAACTTAGGGATATGACAAAGAAAGATATGTTTCAACTCCTGCAAGGCTTTACCCTTATCCTGGAGATTTTGAAAAGTTTAGCAGTAGCAGAGCCAAAACAATTTTTATTATCCAGTGCAGCATCCAATCATTTGGCCTTAATGTCATCAGGTAAAGCCTGAAGACGAAGCCAAGAGTAACACCTCATACCAGAAACACATGCAACAGCTCTGGAAGAAGCATCAGCTGCATAATAACTGCACTTGATGGAGTGACGAGCCACTTGAGAGGTAGAACCCAACAAGGCAAGGGCCAAAACCTTCCCTTCAGAGTCAGGGAGGTCAGAAATTACTTGAGAAACCCAAGAAACAAGGGCTAAAATATAACTAGTCATATGGTTCTGGTAATTAATAGCCCTAAAAAGCCAGGGTGACAGAAATATAAACCTTTTTTTCCAGTCATTCCATGGCCCTACTACCCTTATCTGAAGGAAGCAACTTAGTAGAGGACAACAGCTTGGAGGAATTGTCAGAGGAGACAGACACCACAAAAGAAATCATCAGAAGGATATTTACACAGAAATGTGTAAGTAAACCTACTATAAGAGTAGACGTTCACATTGATCATGGTTGCAGAAGCCTAAGCTATATGAGATGTATCTTGCCAAGGATCAGAGCAAACAGCCAACTTCCAAAGCTTTGAGGCACCTTCCATACACCATTGGTAAGGTACAGTTCGAGGAGAGATGTATAAAGCCAGTGACTAGGTCACCAAAACTGAATAGCTTTCTTGCCCCAGAGGAAGAGAAGCTAGACCCCTGTCATACAGAAACAGTAATACTAAAAACCTTAAACCCTAGTATAAAAACAGCAAGAGAGAAGTGGGTGGAGGGAGGGTGCATCTAATGCTGCAGTGATCAATTCAAACATCAACTATTTGATAAGGTTTACTTAAAAAATGGTACTACATTCGTTATTAGATCACTGTTGCAAAACGCTAGGCTATATGCAATGAATACCCGAAGTTAGAAAGATCACAGTTCAGGAGCCCCTCGAGAAGAGTCCAAGCAAGGCCTGCTCTGGACCTACAGAAGAAATCGAGTGTGCAGTGCTTGGTAAAGGTGTGCAGAAATGACAAAATTATTCCACCCCTTTCAAAAAAGCCACAGAAGTAGCTAAGGTCCTGAGAGAGTATGACGTGACTTTGATTATTACACCCCTTTCAAAAAAGGCACAGAAGTAGCTAAGGTCCTGAGAGAGTATGACGTGACTTTGCTTGGAAGTATCTTGTTATGGTGAGAAAAATAAAAAGCAATAGCATGAGACAACCATTTACAAATTGCTTATTTTGAAAGATGCTGTCATCTCCTCCTATCTTCATAGGAAATAAAGGGTTGATCAGAAGTCCTGAAGGTTTTAGTCATTTTAATGTAGTACCTGAGCTGCCTGCTGGCATCCAATGTGTGCAAAATTCTCTCTTTTTCTCTCTGTTTGACTTCTAAAAAGAATACAGGGAGATAAACTGCCAGGCTCTCTGTAAAGTCTGAAACAACCTTAGGCATAAAGAAAGGATTTGTTCTCAATGCTAATCTACCCTTGTGAAAAATGAGAAGGGTGAATCAACATTAAGAAGTTGCAACTCATACTCTTCTTACAAAAGACACAGCAATAAGGAACAGTGTTTTCCAAGATAAGTACTTCTAATAAGCCTTATGAGCAAATTCAAAATGGAAACAGTAGATGTTTTGCCAGTACAAAATTAAGATCCCACGAAGGAGCCACCTACATTCTATGTGAATGAATATCTAAATCTCCTTTCGAAAACTGCTTAATTTGAGGCAGAGATGAAAGGAGAGGATCTAATGACAGAGAAACGGAGAAAGCCAAAAAGTGTGTCTTGACAGAGTAAGAAAGGCCACAGGATAACATACAAATACTGCACAGACAAAAAGAGTATGAACTTTAAAAAGATCCTGATTCTTATCTTAGCACATACATAATTTTCTACTCGTAGTTTTTTTTTCTTTTGCCTCCTTTAATACCTGCTATGCATCCTCAGAAAAAAGGGTACCTAAAAGGTACCAAAGATCTATCATCAAGTAGTCAAATGAAGAAGGTGAAAGCTGGGGTGCAAACAATACTGTCCTGTGTAAGTCCATTATGTGAGAAGCTTGTGGAACTTGCACTAGACCAATTTCAAAAGAATGAATTACTTTTGCCCAAGTCAACTGTAATCACAACAATTATCCTTGGGGAGTCTTTCTGAATCTTAAGAACCCTGTTTATCAGAGGAAGCAGTGGAAATGTCATTATGAGGGATGCCAAAACAGAAATCATATAAAGACTATCCTGTGAGACTGAATGAAGGATGATTTCTCTACATTAACCTGAAAACCCAGGCTGAGAAAGAATTGCTTTACCCAAACCAAAAATACTTGACAAATTCTGAGATACTCTGCCAAAACAAAGCAATTGTCTAAATATGGGAAAATGTGAATGCACTGCAACCTGCAACTGGGCTACTATAGCAGCACTTTGTAAACACTCTTAGACCTGTATGCAAAGCAGAAAACTGAAAATGTAAACCAAATACAGAAAACCTAAACAGAGTCTGAACTCTCTGAGAATTGCTTTGTGATTAGCATTTTTTTACAAAACAGTTACTTGAACCCTCAAAGGTAGAATGATGGGTGACATACACTATAGATAAAAACCCTCAAAGGTAGAATGATGGGTGACATACACTATAAATAAAAAGCATTCTAAACACTGGAATTTTGAGGTGAAGGTTTATTAAAGAAATATCTAGGATTGGTCTCCATTATTTTTATTGCTTTGGCACAAGAAAGATTCCTGAATAAAAACATTTTCCACGTAAATTTGGGGAATAGTTTCTGTAACACCCCTGAGACAGCAGCTGATCTAGGATAAGCAGGAAAAGGAAGATTTGACTGGGCAGATGAAGAGGAATCCCATAAAAAATGAGGAAAGGAATCCCACTGCCAGATGTAACCTTTATGAATTATTTTCAGAACCCAAGTACAGTACACTTGTGTACGTAAACTTTCCACAACAGTAGCTGTTTGAATGATCACTGCTGCAGTAGCTTTAGCTTTATGGGTTACATCCTGCACAGGATACAACAGCCAGACAAGCTTCCAAAGCTTTAAGAGTACCTTCCATGTGTCCAAACAATTACTCTGATAGAGATGTGCTGAAAAAAGAGAGTGACTTAGGTGCCATGTCCTTCAAGAGCTTTAATATCAAATGAAAGAGGGAGCGCTTGAGCCTTAAAAAGGTCAATGCTATTAAACTAGAGTTAGAAGTCCTTACTCCGGCAACAAAAACAAGGACAAATAAGGGGGATGGAGGAAGAGGGCAGCTACTGCAGCAGTGAACATTTGAAAATATTATAGCTGTGTAAGATCTTACCATAACCATAGATGTCCTTTCTCTTCTATATGCTGCAGTATTCATCACACAATGGGAGTCCGTCACTGCCTGACTCGTATGTCTGTCCAGTATCTAAAAGCCTTCATGCTACTGCGAGGTACTTACTATGCCACAACACATTATGTGCATGTCGGCCATAAAGAAACATCAGATATAAAGAATCCAACCTTTTCCAAAAAGCCACAGAAGAAGCCAAGTTTCTTAGCACTGACCCTGCCTTGAACTTCCTTCTTGTGGCAGGTATAACAAAAGATAATAGCAAGAGACAACAATTTAGTAATAGTTTTCACACAAGTTGTCCTTCATAAGAAATGAACTGATCAGACATTCTAAAAGATTTTGCTCTGACAAGATGGTACCAGAATTTTCTGTGTGCATCCCAGGTATGGAATATTCAGTCTCCCTACTTTCCAAAACTCAAAAACAAGAAAGAAAAATGAATAACTTGACTCAAAGTAAACTTGGGTACCACTTTAGGCATAAATGGGACTGGTTCTTAAGGAAACCCTATCTCTGTGGAAAATGAGATAAGATTGCTGCACCATAATAGCTTGCAATTCACACTCATCTTGTAGTAATAAGAACAACCAGTAACACTGTTTACCATTTTAAGAACCTCAAGTCAGCCTGATGAAATAGTTCAAATGGAGCAAGAATTAGCCCTTCAAAAAAAAAAATAAGATACTGTGGAGGAGGCTTGGTATGCAACACCCCTTTTCAAAGGCATTTTACATGAGACTGCACTGAAAGAGGGGGATCTACGAGCAGTTATGCTGGAATAGCAGCCAAGAAAGACAGGTTAGAGGACAGCACCTCACACAAATAATGAAGACCCAGAGACACTGTGATGGTTCTTGTCTTGGCATCAACTAGAAAATCTTTTCCATTTACTAATGTATTACTTCTAAATAGCAGGCTTTCTTACCTTCTTTAATACCTGCTGCACATTCACAGACAAAGGGTGGCTAAAAGGTATTAGGATTCCATTATCCAGGCAGCTAACTGTAGTTGTTTGGGGTCAGGATGTACCAGTTACCTCTTGTCCTCTGTAAGGAGGTCCAGTCTGTGAAGAAACTTGTGCTAACTGCCCCTGGCCATTTTCAGTGGATGGGAGAACCACCACTGCCTGGGCAGTCACCACAATGACTTCTGGATATTCTTTCTGAATCTTCAACATTGCTTTGAATATTACTGGAAAAGGTGGAGAAGCATACAGGAAAATTCTGTCCAAGGAAACAAAAATGCATCTGTTTTCAAGGCCTTTTTGCATGGAGTCCTGGGGCAGGATTTTGCCAACTGATTGCTGTGAGTGGGGACAAAAATATCTACCAGAGGCATTCCACCCAGCTGGCTCAATTCCTGGAAGACCCCCCCCCCCCCGTTTCAATTTCCTTTCATGACAGTCTGTCCTGGGCCTGCTGAGCTTGCCTGCCACAAAAGTTTGCTTTGATGGTCTGTAAGATGTCTGTAGAATGAAACTGTCCTGAAAAGCTATATCCCAGGCTACCATGGCTGGGCTGGGCTGAACAGATGGCAGGATCTGGTTCTCCCTGTAACACATCTCTGTGCTGTAGTCTGCAAACACCTGTAATGGTCCACCGGACCAAAAATGACAGAGTCCTGAGAGCATTTTAAAAGTGTCAACATTTCTTTTATAGTTGTGTGTTCTGACTTATCTTCTTTTACAAAGATTCCGCACTTTTATCCCAAAGACACTGCTCCCCGAGTCTTGGTTGTTACAGACTGTGCTGGAATGAGAAAAAAAAATGTGAGATCTGGACTCTGACAAAATTGGTTTCCCCACCAAAGAATATGCATTTCCAAAAACCTCAAAACTGGAATCTGGAATGCCAGGGAATGTTGATGTTGGGACCACACAGATTTTAGGTACCAATGATTTTTTTTTCATGTGGAGTATCGCCAGAGGAACCATAAGAATAATAAATGCCATGAGATCCAGAATCCTAAGAAATTCCCAAACAGAGTGTGAGTGGAAATATTCAGGAACAGATCTAGACACAGATCTACTTTTTCCTATGAAAGAAATGCTCTTTGAACTGACACCCCCATGAAAACAATATTGTGAGTTGTTAAACAAGACTTCTGACAATTCTCTTGGAACCAAACTGAGAGATTCCTGACACTTCTGACAAGATAATAAAACGATAAGGAAAATGTGAACACTTTACAGTCTTGTAAGTAGATCATCACAGGAGCTGCACACTTTGTAAATACCCCAAAAGATAATGCAGAGAACTGATAACATGATCATGACATGAAAAATACGCAAGAAGCA
Source organism: Protopterus annectens (assembly GCF_019279795.1). Classification (NCBI taxonomy): domain Eukaryota; kingdom Metazoa; phylum Chordata; order Ceratodontiformes; family Protopteridae; genus Protopterus; species Protopterus annectens. The sequence goes on from NC_056725.1 coordinate 1,397,175,583, forward strand.
TCTGAAATCTGGATATATAGGAATATGCTAAGCATCTTTTAAATCTTAGTTCACCAGAAAACCCAAATGGGGAATGTGATGTAACAAGTTGTGAAGGGATAACGTTCTGAACTTGAGCACCATCACAAACCAGTTTACAACGGAAAAATCCATTACTGGTCTCTATGAATCTTTTTTCTTTGGTACCAGAAACATTCCGGAAAAAATCCCCTCTACTAGGAGGAGGAATCGCTTCTATCAACCCGAGTCAGCAGGTGCTGAATGACAGCAAGGAAAAGAAGAGTTTGGTCTAGCAAATGAGGAGGAATCTCTTGAAAAAGGGAGAGTGACTACCATGCCATCTGTAGCCTTAATTAATCACTTTAATTACTTTCAGAACCCGTGTCTGAAACTATCCCGTTGTCAGAAAGAGAAACAGAAGTTCACACTTTCTGGAAGGATTACGGTTTGTGGGAAAAGGGAGGAAAATCTTGGAGACAGCCTTTCTGACTTATCAGACGGTTTTGTGTTCTGGGTGGCTCCTCCATTCTTTTGTAACCTCTCTGTCATTGCTTTTTAAATGTTTGTTCATAGGAGGTTACTTGGCTAGCAGCCCTAGAGCCATTACAAACCTAGCCATATTGATCCTGAGTTGCCTCAATTGTCCTTGATTAAATAGATGTAATTTGCAGAGCGAGTCTATGATAAACACTGACTATCCCTGTCTATGAGGGACATGGGTGCCACCTCCGGGGTGAATTTGTAGTCTCCCATCCATTTGACCAGGTAGAGCTTGAAATAGAGTTAAGTGAGGAGCTCTGCTTCACGTAAACCGGAAGTTTATCCCAGAGCAGCAGCAATCTCTGGGAGATATACAGTGGATATAAAAAGTGTACACACCCCTGTTCAAATGCCATTTTTTTGTGATATAAAAAAATGAGACCACAACAAATCATTTTAAAACTTCTCCCACCTTTAATGTGACCTATAACCTGTACAATTCAAATCAAAAACAAACAAATCTGTTAGGGGAAAATATAAAAAATAAAAAACGTACAATACAGCTGGTTGCATAAGTGTACACACCCTTAAACTAATACTTTGTTGAAGCACCTTATGATTTAATTATAACATTCAGTCTTCTTGGGTACACACCTGCCATATATTAAAAAGACTCTGACTAACCCCAAATAAAGTTCAGCTGTCCTAGTAGGATTTTCCTGACATTTACTCAGCTGCCTGCTACAGCAAAAGACATGGTTCGCGGAGAGCTTACAAAGCATCAAAGGGATCTCATTGTTGAAAGGTGCGAGTCAGGAGAAGGGTACAAAAAAATTTCCACAGCATTGGATGGAACACAGTGAAGACAGTCATCAAAAAGTAGAGAAAATATGGGACAACAGTGACATTTCAAAGAACTGGATGTCCCTCCAAAATTGATGAAAAAACAAAATGAAAACTGGTCAGGGAGGCTGCCAAAAGACCTACAGCAACACTGAAGGAGCTGCAGGAATTTCTGGCAAGTACTGGTTGTGTACTACATATGACAACAATCTCCCTTATTCTCCAAATGTCTGGACTATGGGGTAGGGTTGGAAGATGGAAGCCTTTTCTTACACAGAAAAACACCCAGGCCTGGCTAAAATTTTCAAAACAATACATTAAGTCTCCCAAAAGCATGTCGGAAAATGTGTTCTGGTCTGATGAGACCAAGGATGAACTTTTTGGCCACAATTCCAAAAGGGACATTTGGAACGACAACAACGCTTTGCACCACCAAAAGACCACCATCCCCACAGCGAAGCATGGTGGTGGCAGTATCATGCTTTGGGGTTGCTTTTCTTCAGCTAGAACTTGGGCTTAAGTCAAGATGGAAGAAATTATGAACAGTTCCAAATACCAGTAACTTTTGACCCAAAACCTTCAGGTGACTGCTAGAAAGATGAAGATGAAGAGGAATTTCACCTTTCAACATGAAAATGACCCCAAGCATACATCCAAATCAACAAAACAATGGCTTCACCAGAAGAAAATTAAAGTTTGGGAATGGCCCAGCCGGAGTCCAGACCTAAGTCCAATAGAAGATCTGTGGAGTGACCTGAAGCGGGCTGTGCACAAGAGATGCCCTCGCAATCTGACAGATTTGGAGTGCTTTTGCAAGGAAGAGTGGGCAAATATTGCCAAGTCAAGATGTGCCATGCTGATAGACTCCTACCCAAGAAGGCTGAATGCTGTAAATCAAAAGGTGCTTTAACAAAGTATTAGTCTAAGGGTGTGCACCAACTTATTGTACGTTTTTTATTTTTTTTTTATATTTTTTCCCCTAACAGATTTGTTTTTCAATTGAATTGTACAGGTTATAAGTCACATTAAAGGTGGGAAAAGTTTTGAAATGATTTATTGTGGTCTCATTTTTTTATATCACAAAAACCTGGCATTTTAACAAGGGTGTGTACACTTTTTATATCCACTGTGTCTGTCTCTCCAGCATGTTCTGTTAATGTAACAGGCTAGGTTATGACCCCTACAAGTGACTCTTGTGCCATCTGACTTGCGGATGTGCAGCATATCCATCAGGGCAGGGTCAGAGACCACCCTGTAGGCCAGGCACAAGCCACCTCTCAGCAGCCTATATGATGCACAGTACAGTGACAGGGATTTCAGTTTATCCATGCAAGTCATGGTTTGGATGCCCTGTATTTTCTTGGTGAGAAATCTCTGTGGTCTCTCCAGCTGCTGCAGGTGTCTGGTGAGGTACATGCAGAAGGGGGCATTGTACTTTATTAATGGTCTGATGAGAGTCGAGTACTGTGGAGTTATAACATTCTTTATTCTTGGATGTGATGCACAACGTAGTAGGCTTTGTTTCTGCTGTGGAAACTTGGTGGTTGAAGTTCAGATTGCTATCTACCTATGTTCCCAGATCTAGCACCACTGGGTTTGAACTTGGGGGGGGGGGGTGCTGTCAATATTGTAATATTGTAATTAACAGGGAATTCCACTTTGTGAAAGGGGATAATAATGCACTTTTTTGCGTTCAGTTTTAGGCCATGGCTTGGGCACCAGTCATTTGTCTGTGTTAGCTCCTCCTGTAATAATGTTAACATTGTTGGTGGACTCAATGACTACATCCAATTTGCAATCATCAGCAAACTTGGCAAGCCAAAGGCCATCTACTTCAGCCTGGACTTCCAAGAAATAGATTCCAAATGGTAAAGGGCCCAGTACAGATCCTTGTGGTGTGGCACTAGTGACAGGACTACCAGTAGAGGTGGAGTCACCAACTCTGATAGTATGTTTTCTGTCAGTGAGCTAATTTGGCTACCCATCTAGTGATGTAAGGGTTAATCCCCTGCTGGAAGAGTTTCTCAATGATACCCGAGAGAGGATTGTCTCAGAAGAGTTGGCTAGGTCATGATAGGCAGTATGCACTGTCTTATCTTCATCAAGGTGTTTGGTGACTTTCTCGAAGAAGTCTACTAGGTTTAATAAGCATGATCTACCCTTAAAGCCAAACTGGGCTGGGTCTAGAGTTTGCAGCTCATCTACGTCCTTGTTAAGGTTCATGATGATGCTTTCCATGGCCTTGCAGATGAGGCTGGTCAGACCTATGGGTCTATAGTTCCCCAGGGTCGGCTGATGGCCCTCCTTTATGAAAGGGGATTACTGTTGCTGTTTTCCACTCTGATGGAACAAAGCCAATTCCCAGGTTATGGTTAAAGAATGCCAAGTGTGTCCTCTAGATCCCGTTTTAGATAGCTTAATAAGCAACCTGGGATGTTATCTGGTTCCCACTGAGGCCATGTTTTTGGCCTTGGAGAACACAGACATGACCTGACCTCCAGAGACACTAGGCAGAGGACTGTTGTCAGGTATGCTTTGAAGTAAGGCTGGTGGGGGGAGGTGAAGTTTGTGTCAAATCTGTCAGCTACCAGGTTGGCAATTTCCTCTGGTATAGTATGAGTGGTACCATCTACTACCAGTTCACCACATAGCTGGGCACTCCCTTGTAGATTTCAGACATAGTTAAACAATGATTTAGGATTATCCTTATTTTACCTTCATAATTAGCTTTAAAGGACTTTACAAAACTTCTGATTTACTTGTTCATGCTATGGACGGAATTCTTCTGCTCAGTCAGTTTTCTCTTGTTCTTAGACATCAGTTTCTTTATTTTTTTATATAATCTGTTTATACTTGAGGCCCACCACAGTGGCTTTTTTTTTTTTTTTTTTTTCGGGAGGACCTAGTTTTAATCTGGTCAGGCACAGCTGAGTCTATACAGTTGCTTAAGCTTTATTTATGCTTGTGTTTGCTTATTCTGCTTTTTGAAAAACTTTGCACAGGTAGCATTAAACCTCTTGACAAACTTGATGAAAGAAAGCAGAAAAATCAGCATACCTCTCATCACACATTATAAGGACCTCTGCGGCAGAAGGTCTGCAAATTTGCTCTCTAAGACAGAATTCAAAATTTCAGCTTTACCATCTGCAAACAAGTTTTTGAGAATGCCACTGAGCAAACCTCCTCATAAAAGTTTCACTGGCAGCAGCCATGGAAGCAGCATTAGCAGAATCATAAGCATAATTCAAACAGTTGGTAGCTACTGCTACTTTAGAAACAGAAGCAATCGGGTTAGAAAAATATGTTTTTCCCCTCGGAAGAGGAAATGGATGCCATAAAATTCATCAAGTTCTCAAAAGAGGCACGCATATACTTCAATATATGGGCTTGATAGCTGAGAATTTCAAAATAAGTGTTGCAGAAGTATACACTTTTGCTGTAATCTATAAAATGCTTTCCCATCTTTAACAGAAGGGGAGGAAATGCTATTAACCAGACATTTAGCAGCAACAGCTGGGTTCACCAGAGAAATCACTGCTGAGGTATGATCTGAAATTAGTACATAAAAATCTGGAACACTGAGGAACTTAATCTATCTGCTTTCTTTTGTGCAGAAAGCAGGTTATCAGGTAAGTTACAAGTTGTCACAAACACATCCTCCACTGCTGGAAATAAAGTACAGTTGTGTACACTTACCATAAATGTAGATGTTCGAGTGTATTCACTGTTGCAGTCATTACATTTGGGTTATCTGCTTGCAGTAGCCCTCAGTCGGCCTGATTAACAAAGTCTTGGGTCCTACGTCGGTTGCTGTCTCTTCTTCCGTGACGTCAGGTCGTCAGGGGTATAAAACATGCAGCCAACGTCATTACATCAGTTTTTCTTGCCCCAGATGTCAGGTGCCCCCCTAATGGGAAGCAATTAAATCTATAAATATACAAGGTTATACTTCAAACAAAAAAAGCAAATACACCAAAAAGCTTTTAAGCATTGAAAAGGAGAGAAGAGGTATAGCCAAACAAAGTCAGGGGGCTGGAGGGAGGGTAACCAGGACTGCAACAGTGAATACACTCGAACATCTACATTTATAGTAAGTGTATACAACTGTACTATGGTTCTTCATGTTTCACTGTGGCAGACATTGCATTTGGGTAGATTCCCAAAGCTAAGGATGGGAGGAGGAATTTAGATAGCATTACGACCAGCTATAAGGCCCTGCAAAACTGCAGTGGCAAAGCCAGCTCTGGATTTAGAGAAAATTGGCAAATGGTAATGTTTGGTGAAAGTATGTACAGAACTCCAGGTAGCAGCTTCTAGGATGTCCCTGGTAGGTACGCCTCTGAGAAAGGCTGTAGAGGTAGATGCAGCCCTGGTTGAGTAGGATCTGATCCCCTGTGGGATAGGTTTTCTGTGGTGCTTATAGCAGAAATGAATGCAGTTGCCTATCCATTTGGAGATGGTTGACTTTGAAATAGCCTTCCCCTCTGTCCCTATAGCAAATGCCACCAGCAGTTGTTCAGATTTCCTTTGAGGTTTAGACCTGTCCAAGTAGAATCTAAGTTGTCTGTGCATATCTAAGGAGTGCAGCATCCGTTCCCCTTTTTTCTGTGGATTAGGAAAGAATGTAGGCAAATGAATGGACTGATTAAAGGCCACACTGGATACCACCTTTGGCATGAAAGAGAGACTGGTCCTGAGGAACACCCTGTCTGCATGAAAGATGATGAAAGGCTCCATTGCCATAAAGGCCTGTAATTCAGCTACCCTTCTTGCTGAAGTGATGGCTAAAAGGGAAACTGTTTTCTAAGAAAGGAATTTGAAATCTGCAGTAGCAGCTGGCTAGAAAGGAGGAAGGGTGAGTATCTCTCCAATACACAATTATGGTCCCAGGCTGGAGTTGGAGCTCTCCTGGGTGGTCTTAAACTTCTGGCCCCTCTGAGCAACTGCTTGAGCAGTGGAAGAGAGAAGAGGGGAGGTGCTGTGTTATAATGAGCTGAAATGGCTGAGGCGTGAATTTTTATTGAGGGAAAAGACAGGCCCTTGTGAAGCATCTCAGTTAAGTATTGTAAAATCTGAGGTAAATTGGGCACTGCTGTGCTCATCCCTTGAGATTGGTTCCAGGCACAGAATCGTTTCAATTTTTCAGCATAAAATTTTCTAGTACTAGGCCTCCTTGCCTCTAAAATGACATCCATCACTGGTTTACTGAGGGATGGTAAAGGAGAGCTTAGGTAATTAGCCAGGCTGCTAGGTTCAGTGTTTGAAGCTGAGGGTGCAGAATCTGGTTCTCCTGCTGAGATAGCAGGGTAGGAGTCTGAGGCAGGTGCCATGGGGCCAACAGTGACACACTGCGCAGGAGGGGGTACCAGTGTTGGTATGGCCAGGTTGGTGCAATCAAAACCATCCTTGGTTTGTCTTGTTTGATCTTGAGTAGTACTTAGGAGAGCAGAGGCAGAGGAGGAAAGGCATAAACTGATAGGTTTTTCCAGCTGAAGGACAGAGCATCCACTTTCCAAGCTTGTCTGTGGGGAGTCTTTGCACAAAATTTTTCCAATTGATAGATCTGGGGGGGGGGGGGCAAAAAGGACCATATCTGGGCTCCCCCATTTGTTTGTCAACATGTTGAAAATCCTTGGTTTCAGTTCCCACTCGTGTGGGTCCATGAGGGTTCTGCTTAGTCCATCTGCCAGTGTATTTAGTTTTCCTGGCAGGAATTGAGCTTGTAGATGTTCTTGGTAGCTCAAGGCTGTGTTCCACAATGCCATGGCTAGTCTGTAGAGGGGGTAAGAATGTGTACCCCCCTGCTTGTTTATGTACCACATAACAGTGGTGTTGCCCATCTTTACCATTAATTGTCCTGGAAGAATATGGTCCTTGAAGGTTGTCAGAGCATTCTGTACAGCTAACATTTCTTTATGATTGATGTGAAGGTGCATTTGAATTGGGTTCTATTTGCCCTGAATGCACTTCCCTACCAGGTGTGCCCCCCCCCCCATGCACAGTCAGATACGTCTGTTGTTAGGGTTTGGGAGGCAGGGGGTAGTGTGAATGGTAGTCCCTTGTTTTGGTGGCAGGCCTCTGCCCACCAAAGGAACTCTAGGCATAGACAAGGAATGATAGGAATCATTGCGTCTAGATCCTGAGAATGCTGACACCATAGGCTTTTTAGATACCATTGTAGTTTCTTCATATGCAGTCTTGCATATGGAATTAGACGAATGCAAGAGGCCATGAACCCCAAGGCTTGTAGCATTTGCCTTGCAGATAGCAGGGTTTTTGTGACCACTTGTTTGAAGTAGGTTGTCAAGTGAATTTGTTCCTCTGGCATGAGGAAAGGCATCTGGGAAGTTGTATTCAAGCTTGCTCCCAGGAATATAATTTGCTGACAGGGTACCAGGTATGATTTCTTTTCGTTTATGGTGTACTCCAGACAAGTTAGCACCCTCTGTACAAAAGCCAGATGATTCAAAAGTATGTCCTGGTTTTCTGCCTGAATTAGATAATCGTCCAGGTATTGGTATATTTGAATATTTCTTTGCCTGCAAAATGCAATGACTGGAGCTAGGCACTTTGTGAATACCCTGGGCGCAGTAGATAAGCCAAAGTGCAGTGCAGAGAACTTTTAGTTATGTACTCACCATAACTTCAGATGTTTGGGATCCATCTCGCCTACATTCTGAATGATGGGTTCGGAGCCGATCCCTCGGCTCCGACTGCACGCTATGCCAAAGAGCGAAGTCTCTTATTGGCTGAGCTTACTATATCCCAGGATGCACCACCAACAGTCCCCCAGATCTAGTTTGTCCGCATACATGCACACATGCATACCCTGCTTATATAACATCGTCAGATGAAACAAGATAAAAACAGTGGAGCTCAAAACCGTTCTATCTCTTCTGATCTGCAAGGCAGGGGAAGGAGGGTGGGTATCAGGAATGGGCGAGATGGATCCCAAACATCTGAAGTTATGGTGAGTACATAACTAAAAGATGTTATGTGATCCTATCTCGCCTACATTCTGAATGATGGGACAGCGTCCCTAGCACCTGAATCCTGGGTGGCTCACTGGAAAACACTCCTGAGTACCGTGGAACCAAATGAAGCTCGTCCTTTAGATGCCACATCCAATTTGTAGTGGGAAATGAAAGTGTGCGGGTTGGACCAGGTAGCCGCAGCACAAATTTCGAAATAGTGAGCTTAGAATGAAAAGCTATAGAAGTAGCCATAGCTCTGGTAGAATGAGCTTTGATAGATGATGCGAGTTGCTTATTTGAAGAAGAATAGGCCTGAGTTATGCAATCTCTGATCCATTTTGAGATTGTAGCTTTTGTGATGGTTTGGCCCAATTTATTATCTGAGAAGGACACAAACAACTGGTCTGACTTACGGTTGCTGGGTCCTGTCTAAATAGAAGCGTAATTGCCTGTGAACATCCAATTTATGGAGAGTGTATTCTGCCTCATTAGAGAATTTTGGAAAGAAAACTGGTAGTTCTAGAGATTGTTGAAGACAGAAACTAGAGCAGACCTTTGGGACAAAGGATGGATTAGGCCTAAGAGATACTCTATCTTTGTGAAAAATGAGATATGGTGGTTTAATAGACAGGGCTTGAAGCTCTGAGACTCTTCTTGCTGAAGTAATAGCCACTAAGAATGCCGTTTTCCATGACAGATATTTTAATTCGCAAAGTAGCAGCCGGTTCAAAGGGGAGATGTTAATGCACAAGCACTAAATCAAGATCCCACGGGGGTGCAGGATGAAATACTGGTGGTCTTAACAGACTCGCACCTTTAATGAATGTTTTGCATAGCCTGCTGCTCATCAAAGGAGGATCCGTGGATTCATGGAATTTAGAGATAGCAGCTAGTTGAACTTTAATAGTTGAGACAGAAGATCCCTGATTAAATAGGGATGTTAAGAATTTCAAAACCTCTGGGACAGGAGCAGTGATAGGGTCTAAGCCCTTGAGTTGAGCCCAGATAGCAAACCTCTTCCACTTACTGAGGTACAATTTGTTAGTGGTGGGTTTATGGGCGAAGACAAAATGTGAACAACTTCCGGTCTAGTGTGTGGCTCCTGACTAAGGTCGGAAGTGGAGGAGCCAAGCTGTCAATTTCAGAGATTGAAGGGACTGATGCCAATGTCCCGACTGATGGATTAGCAAATCCGGGATCAGGTCTAAGGTCCACGGATCGTCCACCGCATGCTTTTTCAGGTAAGGAAACCATATCTGACGAGGCCAGTATGGGGCAATCAGAATCATTGAAGACCTTAGCTGAGAAGCTTTTGAATGACTTTGGGAAGGAGTGGGATTGGAGGAAAAGCATAAAGCAACCCTGTTGGCCAGGGTTGAGCTAGAGCATCCATGGCGGTACTTCCTGATGTGGAATCAAGGAGAAGAACCTTTGGCACTTGGTGTTTTGTGGAGTCGCAAATAGGTCGCAGCACGGCCCCCATCTCTTGAAAACCTGGGCTGCTACTGTGCGGTTTAGAGACCATTCGTGAGGAGAGAGAATTGTCCTGCTTAATTTGTCCGCCAATACATTTGACTTTCCGGGATGTGGGTCGCTACCAAGAAGCGGTTGGTAGCTACAGCCCATTCCCACACTCTCATGGCCTCTCTGCAAAGGGGATACGATCTGGTCCCTCCTTGTTTGTTCAGATACCAAACCACCGACATGTTGTCTGTGTGGATGGCGATGATACCCTGAGGAAGGAACTTGTGTAAGGCCTGTAGGGATAGAAGTACAGCCCTCATCTCCAACACGTTGATGTGGAGAAGAGCTTGTCCGGAAGCCAGGAGCCCTGAACTAGCCTGCCCAGACAATGCCCCCCCCACCCTATCTGGGAGGCATCTGTCGTCAGGGTAACCGCTGGAGGGAGAACAAAAGGTTTGCCCTGATCTAAGTTGGGAGTCTGAAGCCACCAGCGCAGGTCCCTTTGCATATTTCCGTAATCATGATGTGATGATTGAGGGGGAGATCTTGAAAGGACCATTGAGTTGATAAGAGCCACTGAAGAATCCTCATGTGTAACCTTGCTAGAGGAACTAAAAGTACCGTGGCAGACATTGAGCCTAGAACCTGTAGGACCATCCTGGCTGGGGCTTTGGATCTCGAGATCAGAGCTTGAACTTGGCCCTGTAAGGTTCGGATCCTGTCGGCCGGAAGAAAGACACGCATCAATCTTGAGTCTATCTCTGCTCCTATAAACTTTATGCGCTGAGAGGGCAGCAAGACAGACTTTGACCAATTGAATGTAATCCCCAGGGAAACACCCAGGAGATGGTGGCTTTGAGGTTGTCCATAAGTAGATGCCTGGTGGTGGCAGTCAGGAGCCAGTCGTCGAGATAGGGAAACACTTGGAATCCAAGGCTCCTCAGGTGAGCCGTCACTACTGCCAAACACTTGGTGAACACCCTGGGGCTGTGGTGAGACCAAAGGGCAGAGCACAAAATTGGTAATGACTGGCTCCCAGGCTGAAGCGCAGATACCTCCTGGACGCCTGATGTATCGGTATGTGATAATAGGCGTCCTTGAGGTCTATGGAGCACATCCAAACATCCTTCTCCAACAACGGGAGAATGGATTGCAACGTGACCATTCGGAATTTGGATTTCGTAACGGATAGGTTCAGTCTGCTGAGATCCAATATTGGTCTCAGGTCCCCTGTCTTTTTTGGCACTAAAAGAACCTGGAGTAATTTCCTGATCCGATTTGGTCTGTGGGGACCGGTTGGATGACTCCTTTTGTAGCAGCTTTGAAGCTTCTGGCTGCTATTTCCCTTTGACTGGGTGGTGGGTCCGGGATTCTCTTGGATGGAGGGGTGAGTATTTGAATGGGATGGTGTAACCTCCGGCAATTATCGAAGCACCCATCTGTCCTGAGTGATTGACTCCCAGGCTTTTAGGTGCTTGGCAACGACACCCGACTGGCTCCGAGCAGCACAGCCGGGCAATCCCTCATGTCGTGTGGGAGGCTGAAGAGCCACGAAAGGACTCGCGGTCTCCAGAATTGCGGGGCCCTCTGCCGCCTCTGGGACGGCGTCTCCTGAAAAATTTCCCGCCCTCTGCCTCTGGACGGGAATCTTCCTGCTGTTGGGAGAAAAACTTGCGAGATTTCCGGAACCACATTTTCCCCTCCTTTGGCCTTGGGGTAAGGCCGAAGGGAGTGGAATAACGGGCCCCTACGGCAGATAACATTTTCCCTCTTGCTCACAGCGGTAAGGGTGTCTTTCACCTTGGGTCCAAACAATGAGGACCCATCAAAGGGAGCGTCGGCGAAGGAAGACTTGAAGGCCTCCGCAAACTGACACAAGCGGAGCCAGGCTTGTCTACGTAGAGCCACGCCTGTGCCTGCCGCTCTACCGCCTTCGGCCGCATAGGATATGAGCCTCATGGACGAGTTAGCAATTGACGTCAGGATAGCCAACTGAGAGCTAACGGACTGGGCTAGCTGCTCAGGTAGGTTACCCGAGAGGGAGTCTGACAACTCCTTGACCAGATCCCTCTGAAGCCTAGTAAAATGTGCCAAATAATTCAGAGACCTTAAGGTAAAGGCCGCTGAAGTCAGGGTGCGCTTCCGTACCTATCCATACTCCTAGACTCCTTATTAGGAGGATGGATGGACGTTGAAGCCTCTGCCACGTCCTGCTGTGTAGCAGATGCCACCACCATGGCATCTACAGCCACGCCTTTAGTAAGGAACTCCTTCTCGAGGGGAGCAGATAAGAATTTGTTCGGACGAGAAGGGACTGGTTCCACAGTATCCGGGTGTTCCCACGCCCTTGACAAACTAAATCCAGAAGCTCGTCGAAGGGCGGAGACACCCAGGAGGCGGAGGGCTGAGCCCCAAAGGCCTTGAGGAGCACTGATTCGTCCGCAGAGGGGTTTGGACATCCAGCCGCCTCGTTGTTTGAGGATCTCTAAGATGTCTGCAAAGGAGACATCATCAGAGGACGACTTAGGGGACCCTCTGCATCATCCATATCCGTGTCCGATGTGATAGACTCGGGGAGTCCACGTGCTTCCTCTTGCACGATCTCTTCCTTGGGGGTTCCTCTGGAGATGACTCGAAAAACCCTCAGGAAGAGGGGAACCCCAATGGGGGTAACCTCAGGCCTCGGGGCTCCGCTGGCCACAGACAGGGAACTACCAAAGACCCAGTCTCCACGCCCAGGGAAGGTGCTGGTAAAACCGGAGAGATGGCGAAGAGGATTTGGCCAAGGCACTCCTCATGGCTCTGAAAGCCGGACCTCCCGAATCCTGGGAGCGCCCAGTCTCCGGGCCATGATAGTAGACGGAAGTCCCGCAGCGAAGCACCGAGAGGGAGGCTCGGAACCGAAAGCATCGGTCCCGAAACATCACCCTCGGGTCCAGCCGAAGAAGTCCAGCGTACCAAACTCGGACCCGAGGCCGGGTTGGAGTAAGGGTCGGAGCCGACCCTGAGATCTCCACCGGCTCCAAGAGCACCTGCTCACGGAGCGAAGCAGTCGGAGGAGGAATAGCAATGGGATGGGTCATGGCCATCGGCTCCGAAGCCAACTGGGTCGGAGCGAAACAAATTTTGGAAGACTGGGGACTGGAAAAGTCTTTGGAGCACCCTGTCTATATCAGAATCCGACATTCTCAAGACCGAGAGGAAACAGAACGGGTTCGAGAAGACCTCTCCTCGGCCCCAAGGGACTAGGGGACCGGCTCGAGGCGACTCGATGAGAATCGGCGCCGAGGAAACACACACACCAGATTCCATCGGTGCCGAGGTAGACTTCGGCCGAGGAGGAAGTGTCTGAGCGGTGACCCTTGTCGGCTCCGAGCAGTGGAGCCGAAGGTGACCCGCCTCGATGCCCCAGCAATCGGCTCCGAAGTCGAGGAGTCGATGCTGGAGGCATCGAGGCAGACCGTTCACCTCGGCTCCAAGTCTTTGGAGCCGAAGGAGAGGCCTGCCTAGGTCTCTTGGCAGTCGGATCCGACGGACTGGTCGGAGCCAAGCCCTTTCTTTGGCAGGAGTCGGAGCGGAAGACAAGGCTTCTTCAAAAGAGGGTTTAATCAACCCTTTAAGAATTAATTTATTTTTCCTCTCCTGGAGGACCCTAGGGGAAAAGGCGTGACATACGCTACATGACTCCTGCAAGTGCTTAGCCCCTAAACAATAAACACAAAGTAGATGGTCATCAGTAACAGACATCTTAAAAGCACACTTAGTACATTTTTTAAAGCCCGAAGGCCTAGGGGCTTGAGACATAATGTTAGCAATTCCTGACAGGAAATTTAACCACTGTAGAATCGGTTAGACCAAAAAACCAAGGCTTACAGAAACTGTGTAAACACAACCTTAGGTGTACAAACCGAACTTTAACACAGTAAAAGTTCAGTTATAGAGTTTAACCTAAAAGGCCCTGGATTGAAAGGGGCGCCAAAACAAACTCTACCCAATCACACACAATAAGTCCAGTACTCAATCGAACACAGCAATAGCAATAGCAAAGCAATAGCCGTTAAAACGGCTTTTGTGAGATATAAGCACAAAAACTGACAGAAAAAGTAGTAATAAAAGCTACTCAGCCCAGCCAGCTCGAGACCACGTCCTTGCAGTTAAGCGGCAAACGAGATCTGGGGGACTGTTGGTGGTGCATCCTGGGATATAGTAAGCTCAGCCAATAAGAGACTTCGCTCTTTGGCATAAGCGTGCCGAGTCGGAGCCGAGGGATCGGCTCCGAACCCATCATTCAGAATGTAGGCGAGATAGGATCACATAACATCTGATAGTGCGTGTAGCCTGCTTTGAAGCGTAGGTATCTTCTGCAAAATTCCCTGATTGGGATGTTCTGGTATGCTGCCTTTAAATTTAGTGTTGCCAACCAGGCATCTTTGCTTAGCATAGGAAGCAACTGGTGAAGAGTCAGCATCTTGAATTTTGGAATCACCAAAAAGGTGTTTAGAGTAGGCAGGTCCAGGATAGGATGCCATGAACTGTCTATTCTGGGTACCAGGAAAAATCTCGAGTAGAAACCTTGTCCCTTTTTCTCTCTTGGAGTTGGTGACATGTGGAAGTGAAATCTGTATCCTTGGGACACTACATTTAAAACCCATTTGTCCTGCGTAATGAGCCCCCAGTTCTTTGCATGACGTGCAATCTTTCTCCCAAAGGGGCAGTCAGTTGAGAAGTGCTTGGAAGTTTTAAAAATAAGTCATTGAGACAGTTTAGCATAGGGGAGAGATTTATTACTGCCAAATTTGGAAGTGGAGGCCCCCACTGCTTAGTCCTGTGCGTCCCCTAGGACTGAAGCCTGGGTGCTCTGCTGGATCTGGGTTTGGACTGAGAAGGTCTGGAAGAGGCAGGAAAGGACCAGTTCTTAGAAGGCCAATGCCTACTAAATCTTGGAGGTTGTACTTGTAAAAAGTCTTTTAACAGTTTGCATAGATTTAACTTTTTCCTCCATCTTTTTAAGAACTTCTGCCTTGTTGCCAAACAGATGGCCCTGATTTAAGGGAGCATCCAGTAATTCCACTTTAACATGATCTGGCAAGGATTGCTCCTTAAGCCAAGCATGCCTTCTAAGTACAGACCCAGTTACGGCAGCCCTCCAAGATGCCTACAGTGAATCAAAACCACATTGCAATGTATGTTTACCAACTTGTTCAGCAGAATGCATAAAATCCTGTAAATCCTTATTTTCAGCACAATCAGGAATCAACATCATTTTCTGTTTAAACACTCCAATAATATGCAGCTGATACTTTAACATATGAAACTGTCAATTCAAGGCCCTAATGGCCAAAGTTGCAGAAGTGTATACCTTCTTACCCCATCTATCTCCAGTGCCCTGGAGTCTCTATCAGAGGGGGTAGGATTTTTGGCAGTAGTAGCTTTAATGCCCTTGGGTCCCTGTGAAATGGTTTCAGGATCCCCAGAAGGATTTTTAAAAAGGAACTTGTGAGAGTCAGGAACCCTGTAATATCTATCAGGTTTTCTGGAAGCAGGAGGTAAAGAGTCACGGGCCATGCTAGATTCCGAAAAGGCATCATCAACAATGTCCAGTACAGGATGTACAGCTAAAGGCCTGTGCTGGGGAAGGAGTAAGAAATCCTTAAGCCTATTTTTAGAATCAGAGAAATCCTGACTTTCCCAACGAAAAAGCTCCCTGAGAGTATGCAAGGTTTCACCAAAAGAGAAATCCTCTAAGGGGAAGCAGAGGGAATAGAGTCCTCAGCATCAGAATCCTCACAGGTAGATAAGGGTAAATCCTGGTCATCAGAGGAAACAGAAATTTCAGAATCCTGGACAGAAGTATCATAAGCAAACTCAGTCTTAGGTCTCTTAGAGTGGGAAGGTTAGCTTCCCCTGATTAAAGTAATAAGGTCTTCAGTCATTCTTATCATTTATTCTTTAGGCATAAAGGCCTGACCATAAGGTCTGGGTGTCAGTTTTCTAAGTATGGTTCGAGTTTTAGGCCTTGAAGAAGAAGATGGCGCTGGTTTAATATGCAAGTCAGTAGGCCTGAATACACCCTCAGAAGCCGGTGCCTGCACAGCGGCTCCGGACCCATCCAAGGTAAAGACATCTGCAGGTTCCACAGCTGAAGCATCTCGTGGCATACCGGACTCTGAATGGGTCTCAGTAGAGGCCTGCGAATCTGAAGTAGTGGGTATCAGGGGCTGCGAAAGCGCTTCACAGAGTAACAGCGAACTGGGCAGCCTGACTCTGTCTTTATCTTTGCATTTTTTTGGAATGTCGGTAGTCGGATGGCTTACTGAAGACATATCAGGATAACTGAACCAAGCACCAAAAAATTTAGAAGCACAAACATACCGACGACGGATAGTTCGTGGTTTAAATAAGGCACAAAACCGACAGCGAGGTACATCATGATCAGGGCCTAGGCAAGGAATACAGTACGAATGAAAATCTTTATGAGGTATTTGCTTTCCACAAGAAATGCAATTATTTACTTTTACTGACATCGGTTTACAGCAAGAAAAAGTTTCCCCAATGGGGTACTTAGCTTTTAGTTGAAAACTTTGGTTCTGAAACTCGAAAACAAAAATTTCAGGAGTCGGCCGACCGGCACTTGCGAACTGCTTCGGGCACCACACAGCAAGAAAGACTGATGTAATGACGACGGCTGCATGTTTTATACCCCTGACGACCTGACGTCATGGAAGAAGAGACAGCAACAGGCGTAGCACCCAAGACTTTGTTAATCAGGCCGACTGAGGGCTACTGCAAGCAGATAACCCAAATGTAATGGCTGCAACATTGAAACACGAAGAACATCTGGTGTAGGGTCAAGAAAATCTGCTTGAAATAAATCATACTGTTTCTACAGAGACATTAGATGTCATTATACTCCTACTAAAACAACTGATTCATTCTGGAAACAGTTTCCGAAAGAGAGAATTCTAATGCACTAGCAAGAGCCACTTCTTCCTCAGAATGAGATTAGAAATGTGGGGAGGAAAAAAAAAAACAAGACGTTGTCCTTTCACAATCATTTGTAGTTCAAAATCTCGAACCTCTTCCGGAAATGAAGAATCCCTTTTGTCTTGTCAGAAAAAGCTGAAATGGAAGGGTCAAGCACATGAGCTATGTAAACATTGAGGTAACACAATAAATCACGCCTGTCCAAAGCAAATGAGACAGGAGAAGACATGTGTCTAAGTTTTTGCAAAGCAAAACCTCCCTAGGGACAGGCATCCCAGTACGGCTAGGCAGAGAGGTATTCCCTGCACCTCCTCCTCTCAAAACGGACAAGAGTGGCTCTCTCTTGCCCGTCAAGGGCCCTCCAACAGTCACAAAGGATGTGCCTAACCCCTGGTCTGTGGTGGCTGACTACTCCAGATGAAGCCAAGGAAAAACATGAATGGAAAAAAGAATAAGGTAGCCAAGTATGGCTTAAAAAAAGAAGTTATGTACTCGCCATAACGTTCCATCTTAGTTCTACTTCATTTGTCTTCAACCTGTGGGATATCGGATCAGAGACGGCAATTTCCCTAGCATCTGCTCCGAGCTCCAAGCTCCTCTCCTTACCCATAATACACCTCTACTACCTTCCAACCTCCAGATCGAGTTTTCTGACCCTTGTACTGATAACCCAACCTGAAAAATACTTTATGACCTACAACTGCAGCCAGCAGGCTGTTGATAAGGTCAGGGGGAAGGAAAGAGGGACGGTTGAAGGCAAATGAAGTAGAATGGTGAGTACATAACTTCTTTATCTGAAGTAGTTTACTTCATTTGGTCTTCAACCTGTGGGACAGAGTCCCCAGCTACTAAACTCCTGGGTGGCCCTCATGGAAGGATATTCTGGAGCACTGCGGAACGAAAGGATGCTCTCCTTCTAGAAGTCAAATCTAATTTGTAGTGAGAAATAAAGGTATGAGATGAGGACCAAGTAGCTGCAGAACAAATATCATCCAATGAGACTCTAGACCAAAAGGCCGCAGAAGTAGCCATGGACCTAGTAGAATGAGCTTTAACCTGACCCAGAGGAGACATACATTTATCCTTCTAGACCTGAAGGATGCGCGAGGAAATCCACTTGGCAATCGTGACCTTGGAGATAGATTTGCCCAAAAAGGGTTTAGAGAAGGACACAAACAAATGATCGGATTTGCGGAAGTTTTTGGTCCTGTGTAAATAAAATTGTAACTGTCTATGAACATCCAACAAGTGGAGTTTGTGCTCTATTTTGTTAGCAAAGTTTGGGAAGAAAACAGGTAAATTAATGGTCTGATTGATGTTTACTTGTGATGCAACCTTAGGAAGGAAGGACGGATTGGTCTGAAGGGAAACCCTATCTTTATGAAAAATCATATATGAAACTTTGATGGACAAAACTTGCAGTTCGGAAAGCCTTTTAGCAGAAGTGATAGCCACCAGGAATGCTGTTTTCTAAGATAAGAATTTAAGATCTGTGGTTGCAGCTGGTTCAAAAGGTGGAGCGACCAAAGCTTGAAGAACCATAGTAAGGTCCCCATGGGGGAACAGGATCCTTGACCAGGGGGGTGTAACAGAAAGGTACCTTTGATAAAAGCTTTACACAGTCTGGAGGAGGCCAGGAAGGCAGAATTATCACCCACATGAAAATGAGAGATGACGGCCAATTGAACTTTGATAGTAGAAGAGCTTGCTCCCTGTTGAAAAATATTGGCTAGGAAATCAAGAATGGCAGAATTAGAAGCCGTGAATGGATCTAAACACCTTTGAGAAGCCCAAAATGAAAAACGTTTCCATTTGCTGCAGTAAATCTTCCTGGTTGAAGATTTATGAGCAGCCACCAGAAAGTACAGCTGTGTACCTACCATAAATGTAGATGTTCGAGTGTATTCACTGTTGCAGTCATTACAATTGGGTTATCCTGCTGGCAGGCTACCCGCAGTCGGCCCGAGTTCCAAAGTCTAGGTCCGGCATCGGTTGCTGTCGGCTCCTCCCTGACGTCAGTGCGCCAGGAGTATAAAAGATGCAACCGACGCCATTTTCTTCAGTTTTTCTTGCCCCAGATGTCAGGTGCTCCTAAAATGGTAGTCTCACTAATGCCAAAAAGCATGCAAACCCAAAAAACAACTTTTTCTTGATCTACAAGCAAATACACCTCATAGGTTGTAAAGAACAGAGAAGTACAGATAATTCCCGGCAAGGAAAAGGGGGATGGAGGGAGGGTAACCTGGACTGCAACAGTGAATAAACTCGAACATCTACATTTATGGTAGGTACACAACTTTACTATGTTCATCGTGTTTCACTGTTGCAGTCATTACAACTGGGTTGAATCCCAAAGCTATGGCTGGGAGGCTGGAGCTAAATAGGATTAAGAGAGGCTATCAGGCCCTGCAGAACTGCAGTGGCAAAGCCTGCCCTGGATTTAGAATAGAGAGGTAAGTGGTAGTGCTTTGTAAAAGTGTGCACTGAACTCCAAGTTGCAGCCTCTAAGATGTCTTTGGTTGGTACTCTTCTGAGGAAGGCTGCTGAAGTGGCTGCTGCTCTGGTGGAATGTGGCCTAATGCCCTTAGGCACTGATTTGCCATGCTGTGAATAGCAGAAATGAATGCAGTGGCCTATCCACTTGGAAATAGTCTGCTTTGAGATAGGCTTTCCTTGTGATCCTGCAGCATATGCTACTAGAAGCTGTTCCATCTTTCTGAATGCTTTGGTTCTGTCCAAGTAGAAGCGTAGCTGTCTGTGAATGTCAAAAGAATGCAGAAGTCTCTCACCCTTATTCTGTGGGTTTGGGTAAAAGGTAGGCAAGTGAATTGTTTGGTTAAGGGCCACACTGGTCACTACCTTAGGCATAAATGTAGGGTTTGCCCTCAGAGAAACCCTGTCAGGATGGAAAATGATGAAAGGTTCCACAGCCATGAGTGCTTGTAACTCTGAAACTCGTCTAGCGGAGGTTATTGCTAGGAGCAGAGCTGTTTTCCAGGATAAGAATTTCATATCAGCTGCAGAGGCTGGCTCAAAGGAAGGCAGTGCAAGTTTTTCCAAGACATAGTTGAGGTCCCATGCAGGTATTGGTGCTCTCTTTGGGGGTCTTATGTTTTTGGCCCCTCTGAGGTACTGCCTTAGTAATGGATGAGAAAAAATAGGTGGTTCTGTATTGTAGTGAGCTGAAATGGCAGAGGCATGAATTTTAATGGATGAAAAGGAAAGGCCTTTATCCAGCATCTCAGTTAAGTATTGCAAAATCTGAGGAATATTTGGAACATTCGTGTCAATACCTTGTGCCTGGTTCCAAGCACAGAATCTCTTCCATTTTTCTGCATAAGATTTTCTGGTGCTAGGCCTCCTGGCCTCCAAAATAACATCCATAATTGCTTTAGAAAGGTGTGTGTCTTGAATGGCTACATTATTCGCCATGCTGCCAGGTTTAGAGTCCTGAGTTGGCTGTGCAGTATCTGACTGTCTAGTTGAGTCAATAAGTGAGGAATTTGAGGTAGTGTCCAAGCTGGGCATTGGGACAGGCTCTTTAGGATTGGGTACCAGTGCTGGCGGGGCCAGTCTGGGGCAATCAGAATCATTTTAAGCTTCGCTTGTCTGACCTTGAGGAGTACCTTGGGGAGGAGAGGCAGAGAGGGAAATGCAATACTGTTAGTTTTTTCCAGCTGAAAGATACAGCATCCACTTTCCATGCTTGCTTGTGATAAGTCCTTGTGCAGAATCTTTGTAGTTGGCAATTGTGAGGAGAGGCAAATAGGTCTATGTCCGGGCACCCCCAGTTCCTTGTTATCATGCTGAAGACTTGTGGATCCAATTTCCACTCGTGGGGATTCATTAGGTTTCTGCTTAGTTTGTCTGCCAGAGTATTTATCCTTCCTGGCAGGAATTGTGCTTGTAGATGTACTTGGAAAGTCAATGCTGTGTCCCACAAGTTCATGGCTAATCTGCAGAGGGGGTAGGAATGTGTGCCCCCTTGCTTGTTTATGTACCACATGACTGTGGTATTGTCCGTCTTTATCAGTAGTTGTCCTGGATGAAGTAGATCCTTGAAGGCTGTCAGGGCATTTTGAACTGCTAGCATCTCTTTTTGATTGATATGTAGATGCATTTGACTTGCGGAACATGTGCCCTGAATACATCTTCCTGCCATATGTGCCCCCCCAGGCAAAATCTGATGCATCTGTTGTCTGCCTGGCTGTGGGTAAGGTGAATGGCTGTCCCGTGTTGTGATGACAGGCTTTTGCCCACCACTGAAACTCCTGTTGTAGGCAGGGAATGAGGGTAATTATTGTTTCCAGGCAGTGGCAATGTTGAGCCCAAACACTTTTTAAATACCACTGAAGTTTCCTCATTAGCAGTCTTGCATATGGAATTAGCAGAATGCAGGATGCCATGAAGCCCAAAGCCTGCAGAATTTTTCTTGCAGATAACTGGGTTTTTGTTGCCAACTTTTTGAAATAAGTAGTCAGTTGTCTGTGTTTGTCTGGTGTGAGATAAGCCATATGGGCAGTTGTATTTAAGCTTGCACCCAGGAATATTATCTCTTGAAAGGGTACAAGTTTTGATTTCTTTTCGTTTACTGTGTACCCTAGGCCTGCTAGTAATGTTTTTACAAACACCAGATGCTGTAGTAGAGTGTCCTTGTTCTCTGCTTGAATAAGGCAGTCGTCCAAGTAAGGATATATTTGAATTCCTCTTTGTCTGCAAAAAGCAATTACTGGTGCCAGGCATTTTGTGAAGACCCTGGGCGCAGTAGATAAGCCAAAGGGCAGTGCAGAGAATTGGTAATGCATTGAGCCAGCTATAAATCTGAGGTATCTTCTGCATGATTGTCTGACTGGGACATGCAGGTATGCCTCTTTTAAGTCTAAAGTCACAAGCCAAGTCTTCTTGTCCAGCATGGGTAAAAGCTGCTGCAGAGTTAACATTTTGAATTTTGAAACGTCCAGGAATGTGTTCAGGATAGACAAGTCCAGTATTGGTCTCTAGGTTTTGTCCTTTCTGGGCACCAAGATTAGCCTTGGGTAAAAACCTTGTCCCTGCTCTTGCTGTGGTACTTGCTGAATGGCCCTCATGGCCATGAGGGATGAAACTTGTTTTTGTGCCTCTGCACATTGATTGCGTGGCAGGTCTGGCATACAGTTTGGCCTCGGCAGGGTATGAAAATGGAATCTGTAGCCCTGAGATACAATATTTAAGACCCATTTGTCTTGAGTGATCATGTGTCAATTTTGAGCAAAAAGTGTTAGTTTTCCCCCCAAGGGAGCTGCCAGAAGATAGGTGCTTGGTGCTGGCAGGGGAAACTCATTGAGACTGTTTCCTGTATGGCTGTGATTTTTCTTCTCCGCTTTTGGAGGTTGAAGCACCCCATTGTTTAGGCCTGTATGAGCCTTGGGGCTGTGATCTGCCTCTGGGGCGTCTGTATCTACCTCTTTGTGGACTGTCTGACACTGAAAAGGACCAATTATTTGCAGGCCAGTTCCTGCTAAATCTGGGAGGCTGTACCTGTAAAAAATCCTTGACTGTTTGCATAGATTTAGCTTTGTCCTCCATTTTCTTCAAAACCTCTTCTGCTTTAACACCAAACAAGGTATCACGTTGTAATGCAGCATCTAATAATTTTGCTTTAACATGATCGGGCAGATTCTGTTCTTTTAACCAAGCATGTCTCCTAATGACAGGACCTTTAACAGCGGCCCTGCAAGAGGCCTCTAGAGAATCAAAACCACATTGCAAAGTATGCTTTCCTACTTGTTCAGCAGCATGCAATAAATCCTGCATTTCTTTGTTTTCTGCACATTCTGAATTTGTCAGCATTTTTGTTTAAGCAGTGACATTAGATATTGCTGATATTTAAGCATATGAAATTGACAATTTAAAGCTCTTATAGCCAAGGTAGCAGAAGTATAAATCTTTTTCCCCCATCTGTCCACCGCCCCTGAATCCCTATCAGAGGGTATAGAGTTTTTTGCAGTGGACACCTTGACCTCTTTGGGACCCTGAGAGAGTTTCTGGGTCTGCAGCAGGGTTTTTATAAAACAATTTATAAGAATCAGGAACCCTGTAGTATCTGTCTGGCTTAACAGGAGCTGGAGGCAAAGAATCAGGAGACAGTCCGGACTCTGAAAATACATCATCTACAATGTCTAAAACAGGAGGAATAGCAAGGGGCCTGTGCTGAGGTAATAAAAGGAAGTCTCTGAGCCTTTTCTTGGATTCTGAGTAATCTTGGCTCTTCCAATGGAAATGCTCCCTCATAGTATGCAGGGTTTCCCCAAAAGAATAATCCTCAGGAGGCGAGGCTGAAGGGATAGATTCTTCAGCATCAGAATCCTCATAAGGAGGAAGAGAATATTCCTGGTCAGAAGAGGAATCAGAGGAAATGGAAACCTGATCGGAAGATGCATATTCTATCTCTTGCCTAGGCCTCTTATCAGGTGGGGGATGGGAACCCCTGATCAAAGTAATTAGGTCTTCGGCCATTTTAAGCATCTATTTTTTTAGGCATGGAGACCTGTCCAGGAGAATGCTGTATTTGTTTCTTTGTCTTTAGAGCTGCTTTAGTCTTTGCTTTTGAAGCTGAAGTTGGTTTTACATACAACTGTGTAGGCCTGAAAACACCCTCAGAAGCCGGTGCCTGCTCAGCGGCTCCGGACCCATCTGAGGGAATAGTATCCGAGTGCCCAATGCCTTGAGTTTCCAGTGGTCTAGTCGGCTCCACGTGGGAGTCAGAAGCGCCTGTGGCTCTGAGGTAGCGGGCGTCAGGGGCTGCGAAAGCGCCTCACTGAGAACCGGCGACAGGCCTAGCAGAAGCCTCGTCGGTTTTGGACCTCGGATGCCTGTCCTTTTCTCTTTTTGTAAACTCCGGTATTCGGTTGCTCCAATGGCATTATATAGTTAAATCGTCTTCCAAAATAATGAAATGCAAAATCATACCGATGCTTAATAGTGCGTTGGTTAAATCTAGCACAAAACCAACAACTACCAACATCATGGTCAGGGCCGAGTCAAGGAATACAGTAAGAATGAAAATCCTTATGAGGTATTTGCTTCCCACAAGAAATACAATTATTAACTTTTTCTGACATTGGTCTGGAGCAAGAAAAAGTTTCTAACGGGTACTTAGCTTTAATGAAGACTTCGGATCTGACATTCGAATTTGAAAATCTCAGGAGTCGGCCGACCGGCCCTTGCTAACTACTTTTGCTTCGGGCACCACGAGGCAAGAAAGACTGAAGAAAATGGCGTCGGTTGCATCTTTTATACTCCTGGCGCACTGATGTCAGGGAGGAGCAGACAGCAACCGACGCCGGACCTAGACTTTTGAACTCGGGCCGACTGCGTGTAGCCTGCCAGCAGGATAACCCAATTGTAATGACTGCAACAGTGAAACACGATAAACATCAGACCTAACTGAAGAGGATAATCCAGGAGTCCTAGCGATCATGGGAACTGGAGCATTCAAGCTGTGAGCTTCAAACTGTCCAGGTTCGGATTAGGAACCCCCGATGGGTGGGAAATCAGTTCCTGAATGGGATCCAAGATCCAGGGCGGAGCCAGAAAATGAGTCCAAAGAAAGGGAAACCATACCTGGCAATGCCAAAACGGGGCAATGAGAATCACTTTGCTCCCCAGTTGACGAGCTTTCTGTAGAAACCTTGGAATAATAGGTACTGGAGGGCAAGCATACAGAAGACCGGGAGGCCAAGCATGGACTAGAGTATCTCTGGGGGGGTACTTCCCCAGCAGGGGGTTCAGAGCGAAAAACTCACTGCACTTCGCGTTGGAAGGAGATGCGAAGAGATCGCAGCAAGGCTGACCCCACTCCAGAAAGATCTGCTCCACTACTGAATGATTCAGAGACCACCCATAAGGCATCAGAATAGTCTGACTTAACCTGTCCGCTAGAATGTTGGATGTTGGCGTTGCTTTGAGAAAGCGACAGGTGGAGATCGCCCATCCCCACACTCTTATGGCCTCATGACAAAGGGGGTAAGATCTGGTCCCTCCCTGTTTGCTGACTTACCAAACCAATGACATGTTGTCTGACTTGAATTGCGATGGTTCCCAGATGAAGAAAAGCATGAAGAGCCTGCAACGCCAAAAGGACCGCCCTCATCTCTAGAACGTTTATGTGCAAGCTGGTCTCAACAGGGGACCACAGGCCTTGGACTGTCCTGCCCAAACAATGCCCCTGCCATCCAAGTTGGGAGGCATCCATGGTCACTGTGGCAGGGGCAGAAACAAAGGGTCGTCCCTCCACGATCTCCGGAGAACACATCCACCACAGAAGGGACGACCGACAGATTAGACTGAGGTGTATTGGATACGATAATGGAAATTCCAACAGGGACCATTGTACAGCTAGTGTCCACTGTAGTACTCTAATATGTAACCGGGCGCACAGAAGAAGCGTTATGGTCACTGCCATTGAACCTAAGGCCCTCAACACTGACTCTGCCAAGGGAAGATGAGAACAGTAAACGAAAGACATGCATCCTCAGGTTTTGTACTCTCTCCGTGGTCAGGAAGATTTTGCAGTGTAAGGTGTCTATTCTTGCCCCAATGTAGTCAATCACCTGGACAGGATTTAGAAGTGATTTGGATGTGTTGATTGTGATCCCCAAATGCAGAGCAAGCTTTAAGAAATAATCCCTGGTTTGAGAAAGACGCCTGGTGAGAGCAGTGAAGAGCCAATCGTCCGGGTACAGATAGACCTGAATCCCCTGAAGCCTCAGGTGAGCCGCTACTACTGCCATCACTTTGGTGAACACCCTGGGGGCTGTGGTGAGACCAAAGGGTAGGGCTCGAAATTGGTATTGATCGACTCCTAGATGGAAGCGGAGGAACCTCCTGGAGCTTTTGTTAATTTTTATGTGATAGTAGGCATCCTGGAGGTCTAACGAGCACATCCAGTCGCTCTCTTGCAGGTACTGCATGATGGACTGTAGTATGACCATCTGGAATTTTTCTTTGGCAACTGACAGGTTCAGGGTAGACAGGTCCAGAATGGGCCTTAAGGCCCCCGTTTTCTTTGGCACCAAAAAGAACCTGGAGTAGAAGCCCGATCCGGACTGATCTGGGGGGATGAGTTTGATGGCTCGTTTCCCTAGCAGCTTGGAGATTTCCTGTGCTGCTGCCTCCCTTTGCATGGGTGGTACATCCAGGGGGTGCTTGAGAGGTTTGGAAGGAACCATAAAGGAGACAGAGTATCCTCTGGATATGATCTGAAGCACACAGTGGTCTGATGTTACAGACTCCCATGCCACCAGGTGCAATGACAATCAGCCCCCACAAATGCCTCCAGAGTAGAGCAGTCGGGCAATCCCTTAGGGTTGCTGTCCGAGAAAGGTTCTTGAGACCCAAAATTCCTCAGACCCCCTCTGCCTCTGGGCCGGCGTCTATCCTGTACCCCTCTGCCTCTGGGCGAAGAAGAGCCCTGAGTGTTCTGGGAATACTGCGACGTCCGGAACCACATCTTCTTTTGCCCTCTCTGATTCCGGAAGAAGGATCTTTGAGGGTTCGAGAAGTGGATTCCGATGGCAGACAGTGTCTTCCCCTCCTTCTCACTCTGGATTAAAGTCTCTTTGACGGTCTTACCAAAAAGAGTAGAGCCGTCATAAGAGGCGTTGGCAAAAGACGCCTTGAAAGGTTCCGGAAACTGACATTGTCTGAGCCAGGCATTGCGCCTCATGGACACGGCAGACCCAGCCGCCTTGCTGCTCCTTCAGTAGCATGTGAGAGGAGTTGCATGGACGTGTTGGAGACTGCATTCAAAGTGACCATCTTCGCAGAGAATGTCCTCCTGCGACATGGACTTAGGGGGAGACTCAGCCAGCTCCTTGACCAGGTCGCACTGGAGTCTCGTGACGTGGGCCAGGTAGTTCAGTGCCCTAACGGAAAAGGTTGCAAACGGATAAACCCGCTTCCCTAAGCAGTCCATCATCCGCAACTCTCAGTCAGAGGGATAAACCGAGGAACTCTCTTGGCCTAATTCCTTTTTTGTGGCTGCTGCTACCACCATAGCATCCATGGGGGAGCCCATGTTCCACGCTGGTCTATCTGATGGTGGACTCAGGACGTTTAGGGATTGGTTCCAAGGTATCCAGCTCCTTCCATGCCCACAAGGTGACCAGGTTCACCAGGGGATCTGCAGGAGGGGGCACCCAGGCAGTAGATAGGCCACACATAGCGCACCTTTTGAAAACAGGCTCATCAGTCATATCTCTATCCAAGCCACTCACACTAGAGAAGGGAAAAAGGAGAGAAAAAAGAATTACCTGTTTTCCCACTCAGAACACTCACCACACACTCAAGTCACACAGAACATTGAGGGGAGAGGGGAAGCAATGCACACTAACAAACTCTAAACTACAATAAAAGTTCTATTACACAACGCACCAGTGAGGGGAGGAGGCAGGGGAAAGTACAGTTGTGTAATCTTACCATAAATGTAGATGTTCGAGTGTATTCACTGTTGCAGTCATTATATTTGGGTAATCTGCTGGCAGGTTGCCCTCAGTCGGCCTGAATAACAAAGTCTTGGGTCCTGCGTTGGTTGCTGTCTCCTCTTCCATGACGTCAGGTCGTCAGGGGCATAAAACATGCAGCCGATGCCATTTTATTCATTTTTTTTTTTGCCCCAGATGTCAGGTGCCCCCCAAATGGGGAGCAAAAAAAAAAAAAAAAAAATATATATATATATATATATATATATATATATATATGTTTGTTTTCTTTACTTTGTGTTTTGCTTGCATTCTGTTTTAACAGCATATTAAAACTTCAAAAGAGACCACAGCTCTCTCTGTTCTGAGTCAGGCAGATTTTTTTCCCCGCCCTTCCACCCATTTAAGTTGTCTTGTTAAATACCACTGTCTTTCTAGTTGCCCGCCTCTTATGTTAATCTGACCATATATCTCATTTCTCTCTACTTTCACTGGCTTATGTGAGTAATCACAAAATCATCATTTTTGAAATCCCACCCCTTCAATTATTTTAATTTATTGGCCATCCTACAGTATTTCATAGTACCAAAATACAAAAGTGACCACCCCTTTCAATCCATCTTGCTGTTTTAAAAATAGTAACTCTCCACTAAACCTTAACTTTTCAAACAGGTAAAACTCAAGTTACCTACTTTCACATCTAACTTCTCTAGTGCACACTGCAGAGTGCATTCTTTTCAATCTTACCTTTAAGCATCCCTGTGACTAGCACTTTCTCTAATACCTGCTGGAAAGCACTAGGAAGCCTTAAACTCATACAAACACTGAACTCTCCTTGTTAACAAGGAGAAATTAATAGTAGGCACTAAACAGCCTATAATTGCAAAGTACCTTGCTAAGGAAACAGCTCCTATACTTTACAAAGAAAAAAAAAAGCCCCAAACCAAGCATGTCCAAGGGTCAGCTTCCGGTGATTTCTCCTGTCCACCTGGTGAATCTGGGCATACTGGGGCAATGCAGCAATTGCCTCATGTACACAGACAACCCTCTCCTCCTACCACCCAACACTACAATCTGTGAGAGATGCACTTACATAGCCAAAATGGAAGCAAAGCTCTCTCCACCCAAGATTGTGCTAAACAGTCAAGAGGAGTAGGTTAACACCCACACTACATCTCAAGCAACACATAGTCCTTCTAAACCCGCACCACCAACACCCACATATAGCAACACTAAATCCACATATGCAGAGGCCCTTAACTGTAACCTGCCCAAGCAACAAAGACCTCTGAAGCTGAAACGCAAACAAACACCAATCACAACCAATGTGTCACATAGTTCACAACACCAGTGTGCCACCCAGCAACAGCCCCTAAGGCAAGACAATGTACCTAACACTTTAGTCATAAAGTGACTCTATAGTCCGGCACACTGATGTCCCTCTCACCAGGTTGAATAAGGAGAAAATTACAGTCAGCTGCCTGTCGGGTGCCAGGATCCGCCACATAACGCATGCACTCAAGTCACTCCACAACAAGTACAAATATGACTCTGTCATTGTCCATGTTGGAGTGAATGACTTGAGACGTACCTCCCTGGACTACATGAAAAGAGACATGGAAGAGCTCTCGGATCATGTGGCCCAGGCAGGTATGACCCTAGCCCTGAGTAGCATCTTGCCTTCGCCCAGAATGATACCACAATATAAGGATAAAATGATTGACTTCAACAATTGGCTAAGCTTATGGTGTCATTCAAAGGGATCCAGTATATGTCTGCCTGGGATGACATGATTGACAGACCACGATGCTTTGCCAGAGATGGTCTGCACCTGTCGCCCTGGGATTCAGGTTACTGGCTAAGGCTCTTGCCACCCTATAGTGCCTTTTTAGGCAAACTTCAAAGGACAAAACCACCACCGTAACAGGTACAAGCATGCAAAATCTGAAGGTAATGCTACTCAATGCTAGAAGTCTAAACCTCAAAATGCACTCTCTCGAGGCACTCCTAAAAATGGAGAACATCGATATCTGTGCAGTAACTGAGACCTGGTTCAAGGCTCCAGAGAGCACCCTGCAATACCAGGCTACAACTCTTACCACACTTTTCGCCACCAAACCAGGACCAAACACTAAAGGTGGAGGAGTGTCAATATTCACCAAGGATATTCACACCACTAGGCTAGTTGGCCAACACAATGTGTCTGAAATTCTCCAAGTGCAACTAACACTAGGTAAGACTGCAATCCAAATTGTAGCTTGCTACAGATCCCCCACCATACCCCAAGATTCTCACTACACCTTTCTAAACATACTGGAAAATATTAAGATAGAACCAAACACCCTAATACTGGGTGATTTTAACTACCCTGCCATTAACTGGGAAAACTACTCATGTCCCAACACCTTTGCGCAACGGTTCTTGGAATTCATAAATTCCAATGCCCTGGATCAACTAATCCATAGTCCTACCAGGGGCTCCAATATCCTAGACCTGGTCATTACCAACATGGGAAATCAATGCTCCATACCTATGGTCACCCCTCGTTAGTCAGGTCTGACCATAAGCTAATCACCCTTAACGTCCACATCCCACCCCACCCCCAGTAAAGAAACCACCATAAAAACTTCTCCAAAGCCAACTTCATGCTACTCAAGTCAGAAGTGACAAACTTCATAACACCCATGCAGACGGGAACTGAAAGTTCAACTGCTGAATCCTACACTAAGGCACTGTATGAGCACATCCACTCATGCATGAATCGTGCCATCCCAAATAGAACCAAAATGCTCTCATCCAAAAAAGGAAGCCAATCTGGTGGTCCCCTGCCATAAACAAACTTTACAACAAAAGGAAGAAACTTTTGCAGAAAAGAGGAAAATCCCAGGATGCAAAACTCCTTACTAGCCTCAGTAAGAAACTGAGATGCCTCATAAAATCCTCCAAAGCTAGTTACGAAAATAAAATTGCCAAAGATTCCAAAGACAACCACAAAGCATTCTATAACTATGTCAAGAATCTAAATGGCAATGCTCAGATCTGTTCTGAGCTAAAACAGAATGGCATTAAATATATTGATCCAAAGGATATTGCCAATATACTGGCAGATCGATTCAGTGCCAACTTCACCCCCCTCTCACCCCTAAATGGCCCATCTCAATACCGGAAGATTGCCAAATTCCAGTAATAACGGCCACACAGGTACAAAACGCACTCTCTAAAGTCAAGAATACAGCATCCATGGGACCAGATGACATCCCGGGCTGTGTACTACATGAACTACAATATGAACTGGCACCTCACCTAAGTGTCATGTTTAATCATAGCCTCACCTCAGGTTTCGTGCCCACTGAGTGGTGCAGAGCTACAGTTATCCCAATCCACAAGGGGGGATCCACCTTGGATCCCGGAAACTACCGTCCCATCAGTCTGACAAGCCTTATCTGCAAGGCCATGGAGCGTATTATCATGGAACTTATAAACAAAGACATTGGCAACCTTCAAACACTGGACCCCACCCAGTTTGGGTTTGTGAAGGGCCGATCTTGTCTCCTGAACCTGATTGACTTCTTTGAATCAGTCTCCAGAGCCATGGACAAGGGTAAGGTGGTCCACACAGCCTATCTAGACCTTGCCAAGGCCTTTGACACCATCCCCCACTCTGGAATCATAGATAAACTTACTAAGTTGGGCATTAATCCCTATGTCACCCAATGGGTTGCTAAATGGCTTACTGATAGAACCCACACTGTAAAAGTAGCCGACTCCAAATCCAGCTCCAGACAAGTGACAAGTGGAGTACCTCACGGTTCAGTCCTGGGGCCGCTCTTGTTTGGCATCTACTTCTCTGAAGTACAGGTCAACACTAAGGGACTCTGGCTAACAAAGTTTGCAGATGACTGCAAACTGGGAGCCATTATTGAATCACCAAATGATGTGGATACTCTACAAAAGGGCCTTACAGAAACAGATGCTTGGTGCCAGAGCCATGGGCTCAAGCTCAATGCCAAGAAATGTATTGTTATCCCTTTGGGAAAAACATGTATCCATGAATTACCATATAGGTGGCAGTACACTAAACACATAAAGTGTGATAAGAGACTTAGGGACACAGGTGGACAGCGGTCTCACCTTCGATAACCACATCGCCACAACAGTCAGGAAATCCTTCTATGTGGCACACCTCATCACGAAGGGCTTTTCATCCAGAAAAAGGAGGTCATTGTCCCACTGTACTCATCCCTCATTAGACCCATTATAGAATACAACGCCCATTTGGTATGCACTCTCAAGACATCTGCAACAACTGGAAAGGCCTCAGAAATACCTCACTAAAAGAATCACAGGCCTAAAGCAGATGCCCTACGCTGACCGCCTTAAAAAACTCCAGCTATACTCTGTCATATCGCCTACTCAGAGGCGATCTCTGCTTAACATACAAGGCCATGTCAAACCCAGAGCTGTTGGACATGCTACACTTAAAGAAATCCCAATCCCTCAGAGCTACACGCCCAGGGAGCTAAACCTTGTCATCACAATAAACAAAACATGCTGGAGGGATAGGTTCCTGACCCAGAGACTCCCAGACTCTGGAATAGATTGCCCATACATGTCAAGCAGAGTGCCTCTTTGGACCTCTTCAAGAGGAACCCTGACGATTGGATGGGAGAAAGGAAATTCACCCCAGGGATCATGTCAGTCGCCTGCTAGACAGGGGTCCAGGAAAGTAAATAATGTGGGAAGAAATAGCCAGGGAATTGTTATGGCTAGGCTTGTATAGGCCCTAGGGCTGATAGCCTAGTACCAACCTATGAACCTATATATATATATATATATATATATATATATATATATATATATATATATATATATATATATACACACACACACACAAACAGCAATATATGAAAATGCACTTTTAGCAACATAAATTTTACCTTCATCTAAAAGCAAATACACCACAAAGGCTTTAGAGTATAGTGAAGGAAACAGAAGTTATAGAAAAGGGGGATGGCGGGTGGGTAACCAGGACTGCAACAGTGAATACACTCGAACATCTACATTTATGGTAAGTGTACACAACTGTACTATGTTCTTCATGTTTCACTGTTACAGTCATTACATTTGGGTAGAATCCCAAACTATGGATGGGAGGATGGAACAAAATAGCATTAGGAGCGGCTATAAGGCCCTGCAGAACTGCAGTGGCAAAGCCTGCCCTGGATTTAGAGAAAAGAGGCAAATTATAATGCTTTGTGAAGGTATGAACAGAGCTCCAAGTAGCAGCTTCTAGAATGTCTTTGGTTGGCACTCCTCTGAGAAAGGCTGCTGACGTAGAGGCAGCTCTGGTGGAATGTGACCTGATTCCCTTGAGTACAGGTTTACCAGGATTTAAGTAGCAGAAACAAATGCAGTGGCTTATCCACTTAGAAATAGTCTGCTTTGATATATCCTTCCCCCTCTGATCCTGAAGCAAATGCCACCAGTATTTGCTCAGACTTTCTTAGAGATTTGGTCCTGTTTAAGTAGAATCTTAGTTGTCTGTGTACGTCCAATGAATGCAGAATCCGCTCCCCCTTGTTCTGCGGATTTGGGTAAAAAGTTGGCAGGTGAACAGTTTGGTTAAGAGCCACACTGGATACCACTTTAGGCATAAAGGAAGGATTGGTCCTGAGGGACACCCTGTCCAGGTAAAATGTAATAAAAGGCTCCACAGCCATGAGAAGGGTTCTGAAACCCTTCTTGCTGAAGTGATTGCCAAAAGGAAAGCTGTTTTCCAAGACAAAAACTTTACAGCTGCAGTAGCTGCTGGTTCAAAAGGAGGCAGGATGAGTTTTTCCAGCACAAAATTGAGGTCCCATGCAGGAGTTGGTGATCTTCTGGGAGGCCTGAAATTTTTGGCTACTCTAAGATACTGTTTTAGCAGAGGATGAGAAAAGATGGGAGGCTCCGTGTTGTAATGAGCCGAGATGGCAGAGGCATGGATTTTTATTGAAGAGAAGGATAGGCCCTTGTCAAGGATCTCAGTCAAGTATTGTAAAATCTGAGGGATATTTGATTTTGCTGTGTCCGTTCCTTGTGCTTGGTTCCAAGCACAGAATCTTTTCCATTTATCAGCATAAGATTTTCTAGTACTAGGCCTTCTGGCGTCCAAAATGACATCCATAACAGATTTACTGAGAGCTGGTGTTTGAATAATTACATGATCAGCCATGCTGCAAGGTTCAGAGTTTGGAGCTGAGTGTGCAGAATTTGATTGTTCTGCTGAGACAGTAGATGAAGTATTTGAGGCAAGTTCCAAGGAGGGAGTTGAGACATATTCCTTAGAATTGGGTACCAGTGCTGGCGAGGCCAGTCCGGAGCCATTAGGATCATTTTCGTTTTTTCCTGTCTGACCTTTAGTAAGACCTTGGAGAGAAGAGGCAGAGGGGGGAAAGGTGTAAACTAATAGGTTTTTCCAACTGAAGGATAGGGCATCCACTTTCCATGCTTGTCTGTGATAAGTCCTTGTGCAGAATTTGTCCAGTTGATAATTTTGGGGGAAGGCAAATAGATCTATGTCTGGGCTCCCCCATTTCTGTCTTACCATGCTGAAGACTTGTGGATCCAGTTTCTATTTGTGCGGGTCCATAAGATTTCTGCTTAGGATGTCTGCCAGAGTATTTTGTTTTCCTGGCAGGAATTGAGCTTGAAGATGTACTTGGTAAGTCAAGGCTGTGTTCCACAATGCTATGGCTAGTCTGCAAAGGGGGTAAGAATGTGTACCCCCCTGCTTGTTTATGTACCACATAACCGTGGTGTTGTCCGTCTTTATCAGTAGTTGTCCTGGATGAAGTAAGTCCTTGAAGGCTGTCAGGGCATTCTGAAAAGCTAGCATCTCTTTCTGGTTGATATGCAGATACATTTGTTTTGGGCTCCATATGCCCTGAATGCTTCTCCCCACCATGTGGGCTCCCCAAGCATAGTCTGATGCTTCTGTAGTTAGGGTTTGGGTGGCAGGGGGTAGAGTGAATGACAGTCCCTTGTTTTGGTGGCATGTCTCTGCCCACCAAAGAAACTCCTGTTGTAGGCAGGGAATGAGAGGAATCATTGTTTCCAGACTGTGACAATGTTGACTCCATAAACTTTTTAGGTACCATTGAAGTTTCCTCATATGCAGTCTTGCATATGGAATTAGTAGAATACAGGATGCCTGCAGAATTTGTCTTGCAGATAACTGGGTTTTTGTTGCCATCTGTTTAAAGTATATAGTCAGTTGCCTTTGTTTGTCTGGCGTAAGGTAAGCCCATCTGGGCAGTTGTATTCAAGCTTGCACCCAGGAATGTAATTTTTTTGAGAGGGTACCAGTTGTGATTTCTTTTCGTTTATTGTGTACCCTAGGCATGTTTGAAGCCTTTTTACAAATGCCAGATGTTGAAGAAGAATGTCCTTGTTTTCTGCTTGAATGAGACAGTCGTCCAAGTAAGGATAAATTTGTATGCTTCATCTGCAAAATGCAATTAATGGTGCCAGGCAATTTGTAAAGACCCTGGGCGCAGTAGATAATCCAAAGGGCAGTGCAGAGAATTGGCAATGCATAAAACCTGCCTTGAAGCGGAGGTATCTTCTGCATGATTCCCTTATTGGGATATGCAAGTATGCCTCTTTTAAGTCTAGAGTCACTAACCAAACGTTCTTGCCCAGCATGGGCAGTAGCTGTTGTAAAGTCAGCATTTTGAATTTTGGGATGTCCAAGAACATGTTCAAAATTGATAGGTCCAGTATTCAACGCCAGGCATTGTCTTTTCTGGGTACCAGGAACAGCCTTGAATAAAAACCTTGTCCTTTTTCCTGTTCTGGTACTGGTTGAATAGCCCCCATATCCATGAGGGAAGTAACTTGTTTCTGAGCCTCTGCCCATTGATTTTGCAGCAGATCTGGCCAACCGTTTGGAATTGCCAAAGTATGGAAATTAAATCTGTACCCCTGGGATACTATGTTTAATACCCACTTGCCCTGGGTAATTAACTGCCAATTTTGAGCATGAAGTGCTAATTTTCCCCCCAAGGGGGCTGCCAAAAGATAAGTGCTTGGTGATGGTAGAGGGAAGTCATTGAGACTGTTTACTGTAGGGTCGTGCTTTGTTTCGTCCAGATTTGGAGGTGGAGGCACCCCACTGCTTTGACCTGTAAGAACCCTGGGATTGGTATCTAGAGCCTTTTGAGCACCTGGATTTGCCTTTAGAGCCTCTGTTGGACACAGGAAAGGACCACTTTTTAGTAGGCCAGTGCCTACTGAATCTGGGAGGCTGCACTTGTAAAAAATCTTTTACAGTTTGCATAAATTTAGCTTTGTCTTCCATTTTCTTTAAAACCTCTTCTGCCTTATTACCAAACAGAGTATCATGCTGTAAAGGGGCATCCAACAATTTAGCTTTAACATGATCAGGCAGATTTTGCTCCTTGAACCAGGCATGCCTTCTAATCACAGATCCAGTAAATGTGGCCCTACAAGAGGCCACCAAGGAATCAAAACCACATTGCAAAGTATGCTTTCCAACCTGTTCTGCTGCATGCAATAATTCCTGTAATTCTTTATTTTCCACACAATCAGAAATCAACATAATTTTCTCTTTCAATAGGCCCATAACATGCTGTTGATATTTAAGCATATGAAACTGGCAGTTTAAGGCCCTAATTGCCAAGGTTGCAGACATATAAACCTTCTTTCCCCATCTATCCAGCGCCCTGGAATCTCTAACAGAGGGGGGTAGGATTTTTGGCCATAGAGGCCTTTACACCTTTGAGACCCTGTGAGATAGTTTCAGGATCAGCAGCAGGATTTTTGAATAGAACTTTGTGGGAGTCAGGAACCCTGTAATATCTGTCTGGCTTACTAGGAGGCAGAGGGAGGGAATCAGGAGCCATGCTTGATTCCAAAAACACATAATCAACAATGTCTAATACAGTAGGTATAGCCAAAGGCCTATGCTGAGGAAGAAGGAGGAAATCCCTAAGCCTCTTTTTTGATTCAGAGAAATCCTGACTCTCCCAATGAAAATGTTCCCTTAAAGTATGCAATGTTTCTCCAAAAGAATAATCCTCAGGAGGAGATGCAGATGGGATGGATTCTTCTGCATCTGAATCCTCATAGGGTGGTATAGAAAATTCCTGACCAGAAGAGGAATCAGAAGAAACAGAAACCTGATCTGAAGATTCATAATCAGTGTCTTGCCTAGGCCTCTTAGCGGGGTGGGGTGGGGGGATTGGGAACCCCTTATCAAGGTAATTAAGTCCTCAGCCATTTTGATCATCTGTTTTTTAGGCATAGGGTCCTGAGCACATGGCTCACGCGTTGTTTTTTTAGACTTAGAAGTTGTTTTTGATTTTGTTTTTGAAGCTGGAGTCGGTTTTATATAAAAATGTTGAGGCCTGAAAACACCCTCAGAAGCCGGTGCCTGCTCAGTGGCTCCGGACCTATCCAAGGGAGAGACATCCGGGGGTTCAATACTCTGAGAATCTCACAGCATACCGGATTCCACATGGGTCTCGGTAGAGGCCTGTGACTCAAAAGTAGCAGGTATCAGTGGCTGCGAAAGCGCCTCACTGAGTACCGGCGAACTGGCGACTGGCTTAGGAGAAGCTTTGTCATCGGGTTTTGACCGCGACGGTCTGTCTCTGTCTTTTTCTTTGCGTTTTTTCTGAACTCCGGTAGTCGGATTGCTATCCGACGACATTTCAGGGTAATTAAATCTGGATCCAAAATATTCTGAAGCAAAAATATACCGACGCTTAATAGTGCGTTGTTTAAATCTAGCACAAAACCGACAGCAAGGCACTTTATGATCTGGGCCTAGGCAAGGTATACAGTACAAATGAAAATCCTTAAGAGGTAATTTGCTTCCCACAAGTAATGCAATTATTAACTTTTACTGACATAGGTAAGGCGCAAGAAAAAGTTTCCCCAACGGGGTACTTAGCTTTAATTAGCATCCCACCCCCACTCCCCAGTAAAGAAACCACCATAAAAAACTTCTCCAAAGCCAACTTCATGCTACTCAAGTCAAAAGTGACAAACTTCATGATACCCATGCAGACGGGAACTGAAAGTTCAACTGCTGAATCCTACACTAAGGCACTGTACGAGCACATCCACTCATGCATGAATCGTGCCATCCCAAATAGAAGCAAAATGCTCTCATCCAAAAAAAGGAAGCCAATCTGGTGGTCCCCTGCCATAAACAAACTTTACAACAAAAGGAAGAAACTTTTGCAGAAAAGAGGAAAATCCCAGGATGCAAAAACTCCTTACTAGCCTCAGTAAGAAACTGAGATGCCTCAAAATCCTCCAAAGCTAGTTACGAAAATAAAATTGCCAAAGATTCCAAAGACAACCACAAAGCATTCTATAACTATGTCAAGAATCTAAATGGCAATGCTCAGATCTGCTCTGAGCTAAAACAGAATGGCATTAAATATACTGATCCGAAGGATATTGCCAATATCCTGGCAGATCGATTCAGTGCCAACTTCACCCTCTCACCCCTAAATGGCCCATCTCAATACCGGAAGATTGCCAAATTCCAGTAATAACGGCCACACAGGTACAAAACGCACTCTCTAAAGCCAAGAATACAGCATCCATGGGACCAGATAACATCCCGGGCTGTGTACTACATGAACTACAATATGAACTGGCACCTCACCTAAGTGTCATGTTTAATCATAGCCTCACCTCAGGTTTCAGACCCACTGAGTGGCGCAGAGCTACAGTTATCCCAATCCACAAGGGGAGATCCACCTTGGATCCCGGAAACTAACGTCCCATCAGTCTGACAAGCCTTATCTGCAAGGCCATGGAGCGTATTATCATGGAACTTATAAACAAAGACATTGGCAACCTTCAAACACTGGACCCCACCCAGTTTGGGTTTGTGTAGGGCCGATCTTGTCTCCTGAACCTGATTGACTTCTTTGAATCAGTCTCCAGAGCCATAGACAAGGGTAAGGTGGTCCACACAGCCTATCTAGACCTTGCCAAGGCCTTTGACACCATCCCCCACTCTGGAATCATAGATAAACTTACTAAGTTGGGCATTAATCCCCATGTCACCCAATGGGTTGCTAAATGACTTACTGATAGAACCCACACTGTAAAAGTAGCCGACTCCAAATCCAGCTCCAGACAAGTGACAAGTGGAGTACCTCAGGGTTCAGTCCTGGGGCCGCTCTTGTTTGGCATCTACTTCTCTGAAGTACAGGTCAACACTAAGGGACTCTGGCTAACAAAATTTGCAGATGACTGCAAACTGGGAGCCATTACTGAATCCCCAAATGATGTGGATACAAGGGCCTTACAGAAACAGATGCTTGGTGCCAGAGCCATGGGCTCAAGCTCAATGCCAAGAAATGTATTATTATCCCCTTTGGGAAAAAACATGTATCCATGAATTACCATATAGGTGGCAGTACACTAAACACAGAAAGTGTGATAAGAGACTTAGGGACACAGGTGGACAGTGGTCTCACCTTCGATAACCACATCGCCACAACAGTCAGGAAATCCTTCTATGTGGCACACCTCATCACGAAGGGCTTTTCATCCAGAAAAAAGGAGGTCATTGTCCCACTGTACTCATCCCTCATTAGACCCACTATAGAATACAATGCCCCATTTGGTATGTACCTCTCAAGACATCTGCAACAACTGGAAAGGCCTCAGAAATACCTCACTAAAAGAATCACAGGCCTAAAGCAGATGCCCTACGCTGACCGCCTTAAAAAACTCCAGCTATACTCTGTCGCATATCGTCTACTCAGAGGCGATCTCTGCTTAACATACAAGGCCATGTCAAACCCAGAGCTGTTGGACATGCTACACTTAAAGCAATCCCAATCCCTCAGAGCTACACACTCCAGGGATCTAAACCTTGTCATCACAATAAACAAAACATGCTGGAGGGATAGGTTCCTGACCCAGAGACACCCCAGACTCTGGAATAGATTTCCCATATATGTAAAGCAGAGTGCCTCTTTGGACCTCTTCAAGAGAAACCTTGACGATTGGATGGGAGAAAGGAAATTCACACCAGGGATCACGTCAGTCGCCCTGCTAGACAGGGGTCCAGGAAAGTAAATAATGTAGGAAGAAATAGCCAGGGAATTGTTATGGCTAGGCTTGTA
Source organism: Protopterus annectens (assembly GCF_019279795.1). Lineage (NCBI taxonomy): Eukaryota > Metazoa > Chordata > Ceratodontiformes > Protopteridae > Protopterus > Protopterus annectens. The sequence continues at coordinate 1,397,214,949 of NC_056725.1, forward strand.
TAGGCCCTAGGGCTGATAGCCTAGTACCGACCTATGAACCTATGAATTGAAGACTTTGGTTCTGAAACTCGAATGCGAAAATTTCAGAAGTCGGCCGACTGGCTTTTGCGAACTGCTTCTGCTTCGGGCACCGCATGGCAAGAAAGACTGAATAAAATGGCGTCGGCTGCATGTTTTATACCCCTGATGACCTGACATCATGGGAGAGGAGACAGCAACCGACGCAGGACCCAGGACTTTGTTATTCAGGATGACTGAGGGCAACCTGCCAGCAGATTACCCAAATGTAATGACTGCAACAGTGAAACACGAAGAACATCCTACACTAAACACTTATACTCAAAAGAAAAGCAGAAAACCCACTCTCTACTCGAAGCTCAGGAGATCACGATGCTTCAGCAAGCCATGGCAAATGAAATCTGGGGGTTGGAAGGTAGTTGAGGTGTGTTATGGCTAATGGGAGGAGCTTGGAGCTCGGAGCAGATGCTAGTGAAATTGCCGGCACGGATCCGGTATCCCACAGGTTGAAGACCAAATGAAGTAAACTACTTTAGATCATCAATTTATTATAAAAACAGGTAAACACTTTAGTGCAGGTACACTGCACTTCATCAGACCATAAAATAAAACTATACAACAAAGAAGAGGGAATTATGCTATAACATTAATCAGGGTAGACCCCTAGTACAGTCGGACAGAAAGGGTACATATGCGTGTAGGAGATGTAAAGCGTGCAGCTCTATATCTGAAGAACGCAAGAGAGGCATAGTAAAGTCATGCATCAGTGGCCAAGGGGAAGCCAGGGTAAACAGTGAAGCCTCCTTGATAAAGTTTCTCTTATTGCAGCTTGAGGAGTGGTCATTTGAGTTACTGGGACCTAGGTTCATGGCCATGTTTCAAAAGGTGTATGACAAGACATAAGTTACTTTTTTAGTGACAACCACCAAACACACTTTCCTGAATCTCTTACAACACTTTTTGACAAGACAAATCTCACTTTTTGTCATAAAAATGATAAATTAAAAAGGAATACCCATAGGGATGCAGGACAATCTGCCTGCTGAAAAAGATGTTTGACAAGTGGTTAGCAGGGCTTAGGACAGTTGATGAAACACCCCAACAACAACAAAAAATTGAAATAAACATTTTTAATGACAACCCCTAAAACTATAAATCCTAACCCCAAGCTGTAAAACTAAACAAAAAGTAAAACTTTCTCACAAGTCATCTGCAAGGCATTCCCTTCATGGAAACATGACTAAAAATGTAAAGATTCTTAGGTAAAAAAGTACAGTTGTGTAAAATCTTACCATAATGGCAGATGTCCTTCTCTTCACTGTTGCAGTATTCATAATGGATCCCCTACCAAGGGTGGCCTGACATCCGTCCACTATACCAAAAACTTTAGGTTGCTTTAAGGTATGCAGTATGTCACATGTATGGTCCTTGCATGCTATAAGGCATAAAAGTGACGTCTGGACATACCATCCTCAGAACTGAGAGCCCCAGTTGGAACGCCAGTCCAAGGGAAACAAAAAAGATAATCAATACATCCAGAAGGCAAATGGACCAGGGGAGGAGGGAGGGAGTGAATACTGCAACAGTGAAGAGGAAGACATCTACAATTATGGCAAGATTTTACACACACAACTGTACTACTTCCTTTCATTTCACTAGTTGCAGTATATTTATAATATTAGGGAGAGTGCCAAAGCTCAGGAAGAATCCTGGGAGGAGGAAGGACCAGAAGAACCCTCTAGGAAGCCATGAAGGATGGCCCTAGCAAAACTAGCACTAGCTCTGGAGATTCCATCCAACTTGTAGTGCTTAGGTATGCACAGAAGTCCAGGTAACTACCTCAAGAACAAAATTAGCATCAAAACCCATGAAAACAACACCAGAAGATGACACAGCCCTAGTAGAATGAGCCTTAACAAAATAAGGAAGGCTCTTGCCATGAAAAGAGCAATAAGAAGAAATAACTTTTGAGAACCAAATAGTTTGCTTGGATACAGCTAATCATACGGACCTAGGATGTATGGAAACAGAGCTGATCAGAATTACTAATAGTCTTAGTCCTATCTACATAAAATCTGAGTTGTCTATGCTCATCCAACATGTGTAGCACCTTCTCACTGGCAGATTGCGGAGAAGGGCAAAAAGTGGGCAAATGAACAGAATAAGGTACAACTCATTCACCACTTTGGGCATAAAAGAAGGATTAGTACGCAAGAACACTCCACCCTTATTAAAACACCAAAACACCAAAAAAGGAGGACAAGCCATAACGGGTTAAAGCTCAGACACCTGCCTGGCAGAAGTAAGGGCTAACAAAAGAACAGTCTTCCAAGAGCAACGTTGCAAGGAAGCTGAAGCTGCAGGCTCAAAAGGAGCCTGAGTCAACTTTTCAAAACAAAATTAAGACCCAGGGAGGAGTAAAAGACCTGGAAGGTCTAATATGAAGGATGCATTTTAGGAATTCCTTAGCCTCCTCTAGAAGCTAAAGAGGAGAAAAAGGCAGACAAGAACAGATAGCTGATTAGTGGGCCTTAACAGAAGAATAAGCTGACCCAGCACTGAGCAATTCACACAGATAAGACAGAACCAAAGGAACATCCACAGAAAGTGGATCCAGGTTATGAGAAAGACACCAAACAGAAAACCTCTTCCATCTGGACAAGTAAGAATTTCTACTACTGGGTTTCCTGCAGGATCCTACTCACATCCAGAGAAACAAGGTGTCAAAATCATATCACCCACAGTGTGAGCTGAAGAGTGGACAAGTGGGGATGGACAAGAGATCCTTTGTCTTGCATGAGTAGGTCCACCTTGTGAGGTAACTTCTGATGATTGCCATGGCTAAATGAAGAAGACGGAAACAATGCTGTCTCTGCCAAAAGGGAGTCACCAACAATATTTTGGGAGCATCCTGTGAATTTTGAACAGGACATTTTTTAACAAGGTGAAGGGGAGGGAAAGCATAAAGAAACATACCCTTCCAAGAAAAAGATAGGCCGTCCACCTTCAAAACCAGAGGTCCTGGGTTTCTGGCACAAGCTACAGGAAGTTGTCTCTTCTGAGGGAAGGCAAAGAGATGTATTTGAGTACCCTACTGATGGACAATGTCCAGAAACACATCTCTGTGAAGCATCCATTCGTGGGATTGAGTTAAGGACCTGTTCAAAGTGTCAAGCCACAATGTTTTGACCTGAGGGAATGTAAATTGCCTGAAGAGTCACTTGATACTGAATTGCAAAATCCCACACTAGGAGTGCCAAACTGGAATGAAGACCACATCTTGTCTCCCATTTGTTGTTTACATACCACAACACTGTGGTACTGTCTGCAAATACCTTGAAAGGTCCGGGGAGAAAAGAGGATGAAACGCCTGAAGCACCAGCAGAAGAGCTCTTATCTCTGATAATGATGTGCTCTTTCTGTTGTAGAGGCGACCAACCCCCTACATTTTTAGGAAGCCAAAAGCTGCTCCCCATCTCATGTCTGAAGCATCTGTAAACAGCTCCTGACAGGAAGTGGGGGATGAAAGGGGAACTCCATATTCAGAGAAAACTACTGGATCCACCAGTGAAGTTCTTTCTTGAGACAATGCAGAAGAAGAACTAAAAAGTCTAGGGGATGCACATGCTGAAGCCAAACTAACTTCAGGAAACCACTGAAACTTTCTCATGTGGAGTCTGGCCAGAGGTAGCATAGGGATGGTGGATGCAATGAAACCCAAAGTTCTCACAATCTCCCTGGCTGTAATAGAGGTCAGAGGAAGAAGTGTTTGAAAGAAAGAAATGAGTGTCAAGACCTTAAGAGGCAGGGATTCCAGTTTGGATCCTGCACCCAAGAAAAACATGGTCTTGAGAAGGAGTCAAAAAAGTATTTTTAAAGTTTATTGTGACCCCCCCCCCCCCCCAGGCTTTGCAGAATGGAAATGGCAAAATGAGGTTTTGCAACAGGATCTCTGGAGAAGATACACCTGCATCCCCCGAATCCTGCAAAAAGCAATCACAGGAGCGAGGTATTTGGTGAATACCCGTGGGGCAGTAAAAAGACTAAAGGGCAAATCAGAGAACTGAAAATGTAAGGAAGCAAGAGTAAAACGTAAAAAATTCCTGAAAAGGAGATGATTGGGATATGGAGATAAGCACTCTTGAGATCCAAAGACACCATATAAGCCTGATGAAGCAGAAGAGGAAACAAAGTCTGAAGTGATAACATTCAAAAGGAAGGCAACTTCAGAAAAGTGTTTAGATGTGACAGGTCTAGAATTGGTCTCCAAGTACCCTCTTTTCTGGGTACTAGAAACATCCTGGAGTAAACCCCCCTCCTCATTTGGTACACAGGCACCTCTTGAACAGTACCACACGTTAAAAGGTCCTGAAGAACCTCTGGAAAGAAAGAGTTGCCCCTGAGGGGGCTGAGGAACACCCGTAAAAGGAGGAAGGTAATTCCATACCATGAAATACCCCTGGTGAATAACGGACAGGACCCAGAAATCCTGAGTACTTTGTAGCCGAACAGGAAGAGAGAGAGAGGGGAAGAGAAACAGGCAAGTGGCTGGGAAAAGAGGATAGTCAGACAGCACCTGGTTTATCTGGAAAAGGAGACTTCTGAAGCACTGATGTCTGAGCAGCCTTAGCAGGAGCAGCCTGATTGCCACTCTTTTTAGCCTTAGGAGGAAGACGAGATTACCTGCGAACAAAGGCTGGCTTATTTGGGTAGTTTCTATGATATTTAGGCGCAGGAGAGACAAATACATGTTTAAATCCCTGTAAAGCCTTGGCATTATCCTGAAGGAACAAGCATAGCAGCGATAGCTTCATCAAACAAATGCTTATTATCAAGACGGGCATTCATCAACCTAGCCTTAATTACATCAGACAAAGGGTGAAGCGGAAGCCAAGAATACCTCCTCATCACTGACCTAAAAACAGCAGTTCTAGATGAAGCATCTGCTGCATCATATCTACACTCGATGGAATGATGAACCACCTGGGAGGAAATCTCTAACAAGAAAAGAGCAGAAGTTTTACCTTCAGAGTCTGGAAGATCAGAAATAAATGGACAAGCCTGGGAGAGAAGATGGGTTTGATATACAGCCCTAAAAGCCAAAGTAGCAGAGGCTACCTTCTTGAATAACCTTTCTATGGTCAAGCTATCTTTATCAGAGGGCAGTAACTTGGGAGAAGGAAGCAATTTCAGAGGGGTTGTCAAAAGCTACAGACACCACCGAGGGGTCAGCACGAGGACACTTGTACAAAGATTTACAGTCCTCAGGCTCCCTATACAGTTTATCAGGTTTACTCGGAGCAGACAGCTGAGAGCCTGGAAGCCTTAGATGTATTAGAAAATGCATCTAAAAAGGCAACTAAAACAAGAGGAACAGCAGAAGGTTTAGAGATTCCATCTGCAGCAACTTATAGTATCTTTTTATGTACCTCAGAAACCTGAGCACAATCCCATTTAAAGAAATCAACATCCTGGAGATAGTGTCCCCATCTCTTCAAATGAGTATCATGACTGGTAAATTCCTCTTCTTCTGATCTACAGTCCAAAGGAGAGGGAATCTGATAACAGTAAGCAAAGAATTCCTCATCCGAATCCAACTCCTCCTCCTAGTGGAGTAGAGGACCAAGGGAGGGCTAGAACAGAAATTCCCTGAGATCGTTTCAATGTTATTAAAGCACTAAACAATCCCGGAGTGAAGGACTGCCATTCATTTTGTGGATCCTTAGGAGCAGGAGTGATATGTTTACTCTTTTTCTTTAATGGGACGTCTGCCTTATAAACCTTGGAAGGCTCTGACCCAGGATGGTATTCTATGATGGTAGTAGAAACTTTATCTCTGACTAAAATTTGAGGAACACCCCTAGGCTGCTCAGAGATAATCAGCTGTGGTTCCCCCTAACCATCCGAAATGAACATCTGCAATGCCTCCTGCCACCTCGGATATGCTTAAAGTCAGTCCCGCACCAACCTCCAACGTGGTCGTGTCAAAGGAATCCAATGATCAGGCTGAGCAAACCTCTGGACAGTCACTTGCCTTGAGAGAGGCATCCGGAGGAGGCTGAATTGCAGAAGAATCTGGCCTTGGCTTCTTAGCCATTTTCTCACTGAAGGATGTCTCTCAGAGAGGGAAGTACCCTCCATCGTGTCTTTCGCAAGAAGCTTAAGATGCTGACTTTCAAGACAGAGCACCAAAGGAGAGAGTCACCTACAAAGGTTTTGGGTATAAAGGCCTGACAGATAAAACAGGACATATAGTTGTGAGAGGCACCCATGCAAAAAAGACACTGGTTGTGGCTGTCTTTATGGGAAATCTGTCTCCCACACTGGCATTTACCCTTCTTGGATGACACGAAACCCTACAAGCAACAATAAAAAAGGATAAGCAAAAAAGAACCCCAATGGGTAACTTATATGCAAAGATTTGGTGAACCAGCAACGGAACAGGAGTTCAGACTGACAATCAAGTGATGGTGTTCGGACTGGCAGCAAAGAAGCTCTGAGGATGGTACATCAGGGCATCACCTTTATGCCCTATGCTATGCAAGGAGCATACATGTGAAGTACATCATACCTTAAAGCAATCTAAAAGCTTTGGTACACTGTCTGGACGTCAGGCCCCCCCTTGGCAAGGGATCCCTGATGTTATGAATGCTGCAACAGTGAAATGAAAGGACATCTTTTAGATATCAACCAATAAAAGGCCATCTTTTGCATCAAGCATAATTTTTGGACAAAAACACATTTCTCTATATAAAAAAAATGATGAAGTACGAGGCTTTCCCCAACAGTGTATATATCTGCCCAGCCCTGGAGAAGTTCTACTCAATTATTGATCACTTGAAGCCATCAGGGAAGAGTACACTTTGACAGTAAGAATGTTCTGAAGTTCTGATGGCCTAGACAACAACTTTATACTGCTCTCCCTGAGATGCAGTATCCTGGGCATGTGGAAGGTGCTCCAAAGCTTTGCAAGTTGGCCAGCTGGTCCACTTTTTGGCAGGATACATCTTATATAGCTTAGGCTACTGCAACACTAATCTAAACACGAAAATCTATATTTCCCTGAAAAATGCATATATTCCAAGAAATTTTGCCTTACTGTCATTGCATCTATAAGCTCAAATGCACATATACATTTTAATAAATATCTGCCAACTGGTATTCTAAATCTTGGACCTCTGCAGGCGAATTCCTACTTTCTTAAAGTTTCAGTCTCCAGCTACTACCATACATCCTTGATGAAAGACTATAACCTCTACATTAAGATATTTTTATCTTGTCTCATTGCTTTTGATGGCATATACTGCTGCTAGTGCAATCTGAATGCCCTTCCAGCAAACTTTCACCACAATAAATCTTCTCTGCCTATCCTTCCTTTCTTTATTCCAATACCCTTTTTAATTAATATTAAATCAGTCTTCTTTTGTTCTCCTTGAGTTCCAGCAAAGAAACCCTCCTTCTCACTTGACACACACACCTGAATGATAAATAACATGAAAACTGTGTTATGTATCATTATTACCTGTGGATTGCTACTGCAAATATGGCAACACCCTTTCCTGTTTTCTCCTGTCTACAAGCCATTAATGTTCCAAACTAGCAAGTCAATTTTGTGACAAAGCTCTCTTACTTTGCTTGCACATATCCTTTGCCCTTTTACTGCAAAACTGGTCCTTTGTCTATTTCTATCATATTGTTTTAAATGCAATGTTGTCTCAACTAAGCCTGATCACTTATATTCCTTAACATACACATTTCCCTTGCCACCCAAAAAAAAAAATTCTCATGGCAATAGTGCTGATGCTCTGTAAAATACTGATTTCCTCCTTTGGGTATGTTTATGACTAGCACTAATCTACTTGTTTCACTTGCCTGCAGCTAGGAATTTAATATCAGAAGCTGTCCCTCTAACCTTATGCTGAGAGATGGACTTACGATTTACCATCTTACATATAGTACACTTGTCACTTTAAATTTACATTCTTTCTAGCAACTTACTTATGTCCACACAGTATACACTTTTTTAGTATTTCACTTTTAACTTCATTAGCTATCTTAAATGTAGCTATTCCCAAATAGTCTGATCAGTTAACTGTTAGGACAAAGCATCTCCATCCACTTGTAATCAATCACAGATTACAAATTGCATTCGAGAAGCACTACACACAGAATTAACAAAAATGACCTTGACCAAAAAGCATGCAATATCAAACAAGTTGCTTTCTCTCAGGTACTTTCTGCTTTCAATAATTTTAAAATAATGTTCAATGTACACATTAATTTTTTCTTAACTAAACAGCCTTGCCAATATATACATTCACCTGCATTAAAATTACCATCTTCACTCATTCCTTCCAGTCCAATGTCTTCCAAAGAATTTCTCCCTATTTGAGGCAAGCTACATTCCAAAAGCACTAGAATCAATGCAGCTCAGTCTGCATGGTCTTTGGAGCTTGATAACAGACAAAGCTTTAACCAGCCAGCAATTTCAGACTTCAGATAGATACTACTTTCTCAGTGGTACTTGCTCAGTGCACAACTTGTATATTAATTAAATAAACAAAATTTCCTTGCTCGTACCCATGTGTGTGTATTATGTATATGGGTCTAGTTCACATGACCGACACTCAACTGACCTAAATTTCATTTGACTGACAACTCATTTGACTGATTCCCATTTCACTGACAGTTAAGACACAAACTTGTTGTGGGTTTCCCTTCACCTGTGACTTGCTTGTGATAAAAATAATTACTTTAACGTAAGAGTGCTGACTGTCAGAATTCCAATAGTCATGTAGAAAGTAGTGCTGTAGTGTTTCTAAATGTGGGTTTGTCTCTCTACATTTTTATGGGAAGTATCTAAAGTAATTTAGCAAATGTTTTGTGTGTCCCCAGCAGTAGTGGCAGTGTGTTGAGTATTGCAAAGCAAGTTATAAGTATTTGCCCTTTTCCCCACTGTAGTCCGATCTTGGAGTTAGCGTATATAATGAGGGTGTGGGGGGCACATCCCCCAAATTGGGGGGTGTAGGGGGCGTAGCCCCCCACCTAGCTTGGTTGTACACTGTTCAGTTTCTGTTAAGAGGGAAATGAAGTAGTTTTTAAGTTCTGGAAAGAGTTAGTTGCTGGTGTTCTAAGTGTGCATGTCTATGGTTTAAGATTTAGTATGTTGAAATTCAGCATTGTAAGCTGCCGGTGAAATGAGAGTCAGTAATTTGAAAATTAGGTCATTTGGGTGTCGGTCAAATGAAAGTCAGTCAAATGAGTTTTAGGTCAAGTGAAGAAGATCTGTGTGTGTGTGTGTGTGTGTGTGTGTGTGTGTGTGTATGTATATATATATATATATATACACACATATACACACAGAGAGAGAGAGAGAGAGACATCCACACATTGTGTGTGCACATATATATATATATATATATATACACATACATACACACATACACACACACACACACACACACACACACATATACCTATTTACACACACACACACACACACACACACACACACGCACACACGCACACACGCACATGTATGGTTTCTCTGCATTTGGTCAATTTCTTCAAAAAATGCAAGGCATGTGGTTTAATGTCGATTGTACAGATAATCAAACCATGGAATGACAACGCTGTGTACTGCTGAAACAGGTAACAGGGGTTTGAGGGGTGTCAGGGTTAGGTATGAGCGAAGGATACGTTTTCTACGTTTGCGTGCGACTTTGTATGTTTTAAGTTTAGGGTCAGGGTTAGGTTAGGAGATAGATGTAGTACTGTTTGTTAATGTTTGTGTGTCCAAGAATGTCTTTCTGTTGTGGCATTGCTACGGGAAGCTTTTTAGGAAGGTAAAGTGTAGGGTTAAGGGTGAAGCCAGGGTCAGCACCCATTAATATGGTGGTCATCAGGTCTTGACATTGGTGGACTATACTCTCCAATAATTATCTTTTCCAAGGTTGTCTTTATATAGTACAGTTGTATACACTTACCATAAATGTAGATGTTCGAGTGTATTCACTGTTGCAGTCATTACATTTGGGTAATCTGCTGGCAGGTTGCCCTCAGTTGGCCTGAATTCCAAAGTCTTGGGTCCTGCGTCGGTTGCTGTCACTTCTTCCATGACGTCAGGTTGTCAGGGGTATAAAACAAGCAGCCAACGCCATTTTATTTAGTTTTTCTTACCCCAGATGTCAGCTGCCCCTAAATAGGTAGCAAAAATATATATATAAAAACTATATATACATGCATTAATACAAACTTTACCATCATCTACAAGCAAATACACCATATAGGTTGTAGAAGATAGAGAAGGAAAGATAAACTCCAGAATGAAAGGGGGATGGTGGGCAGGTAACCTGGACTGCAACAGTGAATACACTCAAACATCTACATTTATGGTAAGTGTACACAACTGTACTATGTTCTTCGTGTTTCACTGTTGCAGTCATTACATTTGGGTAGAATCCCAAAGCTATGGATGGGAGGATGGAGCTAAACAGCATTAAGAGCGGCTATAAGGCCCTGCAGAACTGCAGTGGCAAAGCCTGCCCTGGACTTAGAGTAGAGAGGCAAATGATAATGCTTTGCAAAGGTGTGAACAGAACTCCAAGTAGTAGCCTCTAGAATGTCTTTGGTTGGTACTCCACTGAGAAAGGCTGCTGAAGTAGCTGCAGCTCTGGTGGAATGAGACCTAATGCCCTTGGGCACAGGTTTGCCATGGTGTAAGTAGCAGAAACAAATGCAGTGGCTTATCCACTTTGAAATAGTCTGCTTTGAAATAGCCTTTCCTTCTGATCCTGCAGCATATGACACTAGTAATTGCTCAGTTTTTCTTAGAGCTTTAGCCCTGCTCAAGTAGAATCTTAGCTGTCTGTGTATGTCCAAGGAATGCAGAATTCTCTCCCCCTTGTTCTGCGGATTTGGATAAAAGGTTGGTAGATGAATAGTTTGGTTAAGAGCCACACTGGAAACCACCTTGGGCGTAAATGAAGGATTGGTCCTCAGAGACACACTGTCTGGGTAAAATATGACAAAAGGCTCCACAGCCATGAAGGCCTATAGCTCTGAGACTCTTCTTGCTGAAGTAATTGCTAGTAGCAGAGCTGTTTTCCATGATAAGAACTTTATATCAGCAGTAGCAGCTGGTTCAAATGGAAGCAGGGTGAGATTTTCCAACACATAACTGAGGTCCCATGCAGGTATTGCTGATCTTCTAGGAGGCCTTACATTTTTGGCTCCTCTAAGATACTGCTTTAATAAAGGATGAGAAAAGATTGGTGGCTCTGTATTGTAATGAGCCGAAATGGCAGAGGCATGGATTTTAATTGATGAGAAAGATAGGCCTTTGTCAAGCATCTCAGTCAAGTATTGTAATATCTGAGGAATATTTGGTTCTCCTGTATCAGTTCCTTGTGCTTGATTCCAAGCACAGAATCTCTTCCATTTGTCAGCATAAGATTTTCTAGTACTAGGCCTTCTGGCTTCCAAAATGACATCCATCACAGCTTTACTGAGAGATGTTGTTTGTATGCCTACATGATCAGCCATGCTGCCAAGTTCAGAGTCTGTAGTTTATTGCGCAGGATCCGATTGTTTTGCTGGGACAGTAGTTGTGGTCTTTGAGGCAAGGTCCAAGCTGGGTATTGAGGCAAGTTCCTTAGGATTGGGTAACAGTATTGGTGGGGCCAGTTCGGGGCAATTAGTATCATCTTTGGTTTCGCTTGTCTGACTTTTAGGAGGACCCTGGGAAGAAGAGGCAGAGGAGGAAAGGCGTAAACTGATAGGTTTTTCCAACTGAAGAACAGGGCGTCCACTTTCCATGCTTATCTGTGATAAGTCCTTGTGCAGAATCTTTTCGATTGATAATTTTGAGGAGAGGCAACTAGATCTATGTCTGGGCTCCCCCATTTCTCTGTTATCATGCTGAAGACCTGTGGATTTAGTTTCCACTCGTGAGGATCCATAAGGTTTCTGCTTAAATCGTCTGCCAGAGTATTTTGTTTTCCTGGCAGGAATTGAGCTTGAAGATGCATTCGGTAGGTCAAAGCTGTGTCCCACAGAGCCATGTCTAATCTGCAAAGGGGGTATGAGTGTGTGCCTCCTTGCTTGTTTATATGCCACATGACTGTGGTGTTGTCCGTCTTTATCAGTAGTTGTCCTGGATGAAGTAAGTCCTTGAAGGCTGTTAGGGCATTTTGAACAGCTAGCATCTCTTTCTGGTTGATATGTAGATGCATTTGTTTTGGTGTCCATATGCCCTGAATGCATCTTCCTGCCATGTGGGCCCCCCAGGCATAATCTGATGCGTCTGTTGTTAAGGTTTGGCTGGCAGGAGGTAGAGTGAATGGCCGTCCCATGTTTTGGTGACATGCCTTTGCCCACCATAGAAACTCCTGTTGCAGGCAGGGAATGAGAGGAATCACTGTTTCCAGACTGTGAGAATGTTGACTCCATAAACTTTTTAGATACCATTGAAGTTTCCTCATATGCAGCCTTGCATATGGAATCAGTAGGATGCAGGATGCCATGAAGCCCAAAGCCTGCAGAATTTGCCTTGCAGAAGACTGGGTTTTTGTTGCCATCAGTTTGAAGTAGTCAGTCGCCTTTGTTTGTCTGGTGTGAGGTAAGCCATCTGGGCAGTTTTATTCAAGCTTGCACCCAGGAATGTTATCTTTTGAGAGGGTACCAGTTGTGATTTATTTTCGTTTATTGTGTACCCTAGGCATGTTAGAAGCCTTTTCACAAATGCCAGGTGTCGAAGAAGAGTGTCCTTGTTCTCTGCTTGAATGAGACAGTCGTCCATGTAAGGATATACTTGTATACATCTTTATCTGCAAAATACAATTACTGGTGCCAGGCACTTTGTAAAAGACCCTGGGTGCAGTAGATAAGCCAAAGGGCAGTGCAGAGAATTGGCAATGCATTAAGCCAGCCTTGAATCGGAGCTATCTTCTGCACAATTGTCTTATTGGGACATGCAGGTATGCCTCTTTTAGGTCTAAAGTCACCAGCCAAGCATTCTTGCCCAGCATGGGCAGAAGCTGCTGCAAAGTCAGCATTTTGAATTTTGGAATGTCCAGGTATGTGTTCAAAATCGATAAATCCAGTATTGGCCGCCAAGCCTTGTCCTTTCTGTGTACCAAGAACAGTCTTGAGTAAAAACCTTGTCCTTTTTTCTGTTCTGGTACTGTCTCTGAATGGCCCCCATATCCATGAGGGTTGTAACCTGTTTCTGTGCCTCTGCCCATTGATTTTTTGGCAGATCTGGCCAACCATTTGCCATTGGCAGAGTGTGGAAATGGAATCTGTATCCCTGTGATACGATGTTTAGTACCCACTTGTCCTGGGTTATTAACTGCCAATTTTGAGCAAAAACTCTACTCCAGATTTGGAGGTGGAAGCGCCCCATTGCCTTGACCTGTATGAATCTTGCGCCTGGTATCTGGAACCCTTAGGGTGTCTGGATTTGACCCTTTGGGCTCTGTCTGACACAAGAAAGGACCAATTTTTTGTAGGCCAGTGTCTAATGAATCTTGGTGGCTGCACTTTCAAGAAGTCTTTAACAGTTTGCGTAGACTTAGCTTTGTCTTCCATTTTCTTTAAAACCTCTTCTGCCTTAATACCAAACAGAGAATCATGCTGTAAAGGGGCATCTAGCAATTTAGCTCTTACATGATCAGGCAAATTTTGTTCCTTTAACCAGGCATGTCTCCTAATCACAGATCCAGTAACTGCGGCCCTGCATTAGGCCTCTAAGGAATCAAAACCACATTGCAAAATATGCTTTCCAACTTGTTCAGCTGCATGCAATAATTCCTGCAATTCTTTATTTTCTGCACATTCTGAAATCATAATTTTCTGTTTCAGCAATCCCATAACATGTTGTTGGTACTTAAGCATATGAAATTTACAGTTTAAGGCCCTGATTGCCAAGGTTGCAGATGTATAAACCTTTTTCCCCATCTGTCCAGTGCCCTTGAATCTCAGTCAGAGGGGGTAGGATTTTTTGCTGTTGAAGCCTTAACTCTCTTTGGACCCTGTGAAACAGTTTCAGGGTCAGCAGCTGGGTTTCTAAATAAAAAATGATGTGAGTCAGGGACCCTGTAGTATCTGTCAGGCTTACTGGGAGCCGGAGGTAAGGAGTCAGGGGAAAGCTTGACTCTGAAAACACATCATCCACAGTGTCTAAAACGGGGAATGGCTAAAGGCCTGTGCTGAGGGAAAAGAAGGATGTCCCTGAGCCTCTTTTTTGATTCTGAGAAGTCTGGACTCTCCCAGTGTAAATACTCCCTCAAAGTATGCAAGGTTTCTCCAAATGAATAATCCTCAGGAGGAGATGCAGATGGACTAGGCTCCTCAGCATCAGAATCCTCACAGGGAGGTATAGATAATTCCTGATCAGAAGAGGAATCAGAAGAAATAGAAACCTGATCTGAAGATTCATAATCAGTGTCTTGCCTAGGCCTCTTATCTGAAGGGGTATAAGTACCCCTGATCAAGGTAATAAGGTCTTGAGCCATTTTGATCATCTATTTTTTTAGGCATAGAGGCCTGTGCACATGGCTCATGTGTTGGTTTTTTAGTTTTAGAAGTTGCTTTTGTCTTTGGTCTGGCAGATGTCGTCGGTTTGATATACAAATGTTGAGGTCTGAATACACTCTCAGAAGCCGGTGCCTGCTCAGCGGCTCCGGACCCATCCGAGGGAGATACATTCATCGGTCCAATACCTCGAGTATCTTGTGGCATGCCGGACTCCACATGGGTATCGTAGAGGCCTGCGACTCGAAGGTAGCGGGTATCAGGGGCTGCAAAAGCGCCTCATTGAGTAACAGCGACTGGCTTAGGCGAAGCTTTGTTGTCGGTTTTGGATCTCGACTGCCTTTCTCTGTCCTTTTCTTTGCGTTTTTTATGTACTCTGGTAGTCGGATTGCTATCCGATAACATTTCTGGGTAGTTAAATCTGTTTCCAAAATAATTTGATGCAAAAATATACAGACGCGTATTAGTGCATTGGTTAAATTTAGCACAAAACCGACAGCCAGGCACATTGTGATCAGGACCTAGGCAAGGAATACAGTATAAATGGAAATCCTTATGAGGTATTTGCTTCCCACAAGTAATACAATTATTAACTTTTTCTGACATTGGTAAAAAGCAAGAAAAAAGTTTCCCCAACGGGGTACTTAGCTTTAGTGAAGACTTCGGTTCTGAAACTCAAACTGGAATACTTCAGTAGTCGGCCAACCGGCACTTGTGAAATGCTTCTGCTTCGGGTACCGCGTGGCAAGAAAGACTAAAGAAAATGGCATTGGCTGCATGTTTTATACCCCTGACGTCATGGAAGAGGAGACAGCAACCGACGCAGAACCCAAGACTTTGTAATTCAGGCTGACTGAGGGCAACCTGCCAGCAGATTACCCAAATGTAATGACTGTAACAGTGAAACACGAAAAACATCCAGTCACAGCCACTGCAGATTCACCCACTGATGGCTAAGGCACAGAGAGAGCTCTACAGTGAAGGCAAGTGCTCTTTGGTAGTTTTTTCTTTTTAAGTGCAGTAGGAAAAGGGGCAACTTGACTGGTATTGGCAACCATGTCTTGGCCAAAAAAGACAGCATGTAGTCTGGGAAGAGCTGCTGGAAGGGACAGTCCTGAAGTATGCAGAGAAAAAAGCACTTATATGTTTATCCTTCCAAACAATCCCTAACACACAGTAAGTTTTAAAGCAATACACTAAAAATAAAGTCTCCAGAATAAAACAGTCAGGTGTAACAGCAGGAAAGAAAAGGAGGGGGGTTGTCACAAAGTGTACAAAAACACTACATAACATATTCACAAAAATAAAACCTTTTCCAGTCCGTATACAATGAAAAACAGCAAAAGCAGCATAAAAAAGCTGTTAAATATTTTGTTAAACAGTTTCCACTGTAGTAAAAAGCAAAATATTGTTTTCTGTGAAAGCAAAAAATAATAGATCCAGTCTTCTTAAAAAGTCAAAGATCAATTCTGTCAAAAAGTACATAAAAAAACTGTGGAAGAGTTTCCCCAACAGAAAAAAAAGCTAACCTTTAATCGTGTGAAGCCTAATAGTGCACTCTTGAGGGTGACAAACAAGTACTGAACTTGTCAGCACTCCAGCTACTGACTCCCTCCAAGGGCTCATGCATCAGCAGCCAGAGAACCAGTGTAAAGAGGAGCAGGGCATAACCCAATTAGCCCAACGCTACTGCAGCAGTAAGAATGATGAATATCAGTAATTAAACAAAGGAGGTGGTAAAGGCCATGATGGTGCAGCAGTTAGCGTTGTCACCTCACAGCAAGAGGTTCTCCGGTTTGATTCTTGGCTGGAGCACCTTCTGTGTGAAGTCTGCATGTTCACCTCGTGGTCGAGTAAATTTAAAGACATGCAGGTAGGTGTGAGCGTGTGTGCGCCTTCTTTGAAGGTTGGGCGCCGGGCTGGCAACTCGACACTGTAAAAATTCACTGCCAATCATTAGCAGACTGGAGTTCCACTGTGGCGATCCCTAACCTGGAAAAGCCGAAAGACAGCCAAAGGAGATGGTAAATTACCATTTTTGCAATCTGAATGGCATATATTTACTTTTTTTTTCTGCTGAGCCATGAGACACATACATTTTTGCATCTGTCATGCTACATGCCTGTATTACCCAAGCAGATGAAGTCTCCAAATGCAGGAATTTGCTAAAAGACATGTTAATACTTGGTCTGGTGGAGAAGGAAAAACACCAAAGACTCATCAAAAGAGTTCAGGTAGCTAGATCTGTGGTTCTCAATAAAATGTCTTGCAGCTAACTGCTACATGAAAAAAAAAACGAAAAGAGAATCTGATGCATGTCTCCTTACAACTGCTAGTGTAATCTGCTCCAAGTGAAAAGATATTATTCACTCATTCATTAACCAATTACCCACCTGATTCAGTAGTGGAGCCAGAACATATCTCAGTATTCATTCCGTACAAAGCAGATAAATATCCCAGAAACTATATTGGTCCACAGCATACATATACTCAGTTGTACACTGCATGCACACCTATGGCCATTTGGAGGATCACCAATTAATCTGCATCATGTTCTTGGGACAGAGAAGAAAACCAGAGTGCCTGCAAAAGTCCACACAGCTACAATAAGGACATGGGAGAATCCATGGATAATACATCCCAGTTAAGACCTGAACTGGAGAACCAAGTACTGCGAGGTAGCAACACTAACTGTTCTGCAACTGTGCCACCATACAGATGTTAAATTCATTTGTATACACACAAGCTCCTCATTCTTCTCCACATTCACAAATAATGGAATTAAGCAGGCTACCGACAGCAAAAAAACACCATAAGAATGTTAAAAATTAGATGAAATTTGGGTCAGGTAAAGGAGGCTGTGTACACATTCTAAATTTGTTTTCATATTCGCTTACTGGTTGTTTAGACTGGGATTTCAGTTGCTGAGCCAGTTTTGTTTCCAAACGTTTAATTGTGTCATTTGTTGTGGGCTGGAATTCTCCAGGTTCTACATTTGCATCACTTTTGTTACTTGTATTTGTGGAGGTAATATCCAGGAATGATCCTAGGAAAGAAAATATATAATGATCATAATAAGAAACAAAAATTCTTGAAACTGAAAAGATATATTTTCAGCTTATTGAAGTCGGCTTTAAATGTCATCTGATTCCAATTCTTCTTTTCATCTGAATAAAGTTATCATTGTCTAGTCCTGTTCAAGCATATTAAGTATTCAAGCTGCTACTAAAACAAAAAAAAAAAAACAATTATTTTTTTTCCAGTTTATGCAGGGATAAAATACTGCTGTGTCAGGTACTTACCAGAGAAGCAGATCTTTAAGGAGATGTCAACTTTGCAACATATCATGACACCTGGGTTTACCCACCTTCAGTTCCTATTCATCAAGCTGCACTCTGCTCAGCTGTCTGATTTTCTGTAAGAAGGCTAATGCTGGTTTCAAGTGTTACTAAGCAAGGACAGTCTATATCACATGCAGAAACAGCAGGCACATTAGCCTTGACTAAAGGATACGTCAAATTTAAATGAAACAGATGGCTTTTAGTCCAAGATACTTTGACTATGATGAGTCAAATGGGTCCAAACATTCTGATGCAGTCCAAGACAAAACTTGTATAACTTGGGTATGATTTTCTTATACTTAGTGCTCCAAATTCCTTTAGAACAACTACTTGGGTGAAAAGAGTCACTGTTAAGAATTAAAATGTTATCATCCAAGCTGAAAGGTTCAGTATCTTGTGACTGGAATAACACCTTACTCCAATACAGTGTTAATAAGAACTTGCTCAGCAGTTAACGACAATGGGGAGAGAGAGTTTAAGTTAATTAAGGAAAATACTCATGGTTGTCTTAGTCAAGAGTAAGCTATTTTGACAAGAATGGCTTAGTACTGCTTTACATTTAATGGCACATTCTGAATCAAAGAAAATAGTGAAAAGCACATAAGTGAAGTCAGAGTCGAGTGAAAGAGTATATAAGAACACTTACCCGAAGACCAGATGACAGAGACCACATCGCCGACAATGCAGACAAGTATAAGTAGTGCTGAACGGGATATATTCCCGTTTCTGCAATGTGGTACGATCTCGGAGTTGATATATTTAAGTAGGGGGTGGGGTGCAGGGTAGCTTGCCCCTCTGCTATAGACATGTTTTTTATTTGTTTTTGTATTTTATTGCGGAAACGGGAATAAATTCTGTTGCGTAGTAGTTACACTTACCTTTGTCGGTGATGTGGTCTCGGTGATTTGGTCATCGGGTAAGTGTTCTGTCATGGATCTGATATGGATTTGAAGATAAGCGTGTTGTGGAGTCTGACTGAAGGAGGAATTGAGCTCCAGGATTTTAAAATACAGTTGGAATAAAGAGCATGTCTTGCTTTGTTATGAGCTCTCTCTGGTCATCCCTAACTTGCCTACACCCAGACAAAAAAAAAAAAAAAAACCCAAAAAAAAAACAAAAAAAAAACAAAGCATGCCCTCAACTTGTGGAGGAGGGGGGCATAGCAAAGGAGTTTTCAGCAAAGTATATAAAAACAGGTGAAAGCATGTCCACATCAGCAACAAGAACGGATGCTACACTCTTCATAAAGGAAAAAAGATCAAATTTAGGAAACATACTCTAATTCTCACTGGATCATTAGAGGCCGTGCAGATTCTACACCAAATTACATAAATGATTTTAAGCAAAGATAGAGTCAGATGTAACTATAGTATCATGCTTCTAGATGCAGTTTCCTTTAAGTTATCTCACACACTAACATAAAAGACAGATGGTTAAAATTAAAAGCACATACTGAACGTTTGCCATAAAAGTCGGACCAAACGTGCATTTGGAGAGAAAAGCCATCAGGCAACCGCAATGGCCATTAATATAAGTCAGGACACAGCATGGTTCAAAGCACAGAAAAAGTAGCAAGGTGGATGGACAAAACAGCTTAGTGAGTTCACCATTACTGGGTATGAATCTATTAAAGAATTATGGTAGAAGTTCCTAATGTGCTGTGTGTCACAGCACCAATCACAGGGTTAAAGACCATTCAAACAAAGTGAGTAAGTTAACATAAGGGCAAAAGCAAACTATCTGAAAATACAAAAGCATGGAAAGTACAGTTGTGTAAATAATCTTACATTAACAGAAGATGTTCTAGCAGCTCATGGTTGAAGTAGCTATTTGGGTCTTACCAATGACGGGCCAGTTTTAAAAAAGTACAGTTGTGTACACTTACCATAAATGTAGATGTTTGAGTGTATTCACTGTTGCAGTCATTACATTTGGGTAATCTGCTGGCAGGTTGCCCTCAGTCGGCCTGAATAACAAAGTCTTGGGTCCTACGTCGGTTGTTGTCTCCTCTTCCATGATGTCAGGTCATCAGGGGTATAAAACATGCAGCCGGCACTATTTTAATCCGTTTTTATTGTCTCAGATGTCAGGTGCCCCCCAAATGGGGAGCAAAAAAAATTCATCTAAAAGCAAATACACCACAAAGGCTTTTGAGTATAGTGAAGGAAAGAAAAGGTAAAGAAAGGGGGCTGGTGGGTGGGTAATCCAGACTGCAACAGTGAATACACTCGAACATCTAGATTTATGGTAAGTGTACACAACTGTATTATGTTCTTCATGTTTCACTGTTGCAGTCATTACATTTGGGTAGAATCCCACAGCTATGGATGGGAGGATGGAACTAAACAGCATTAGGAGCAGCTATAAGGCCCTGCAGGACTGCAGTGGCAAAGCCTGCCCTGGATTTAGAAAAGAGAGGTAAATGGTAAAGCTTTGTGAACGTATGAACTGAGCTCCAAGTAGCAGCTTCTAGAATGTCTCTGGTAGGGACCCCTCTGAGAAAAGCTGCTGAAGTAGAGGCAGCCCTGGTGGAATGGAATCTGATTCCCTTGGGCACAGCTTTACCATGGTGCAAGTAGCAGAAATGAATGCAATCGCTTATCCATTTAGAAATAGTCTGCTTTGATACAGCCTTCCCCTCTGATCCTGCAGCAAATGCCACCAGTAGTTGCTCAGACTTTCTTAGAGATTTTGTCCTGTTTAAGTAGAATCTTTGTTGTCTGTGTACATCCAATGAATGAAGAATCCGCTCCCCCTTGTTCTGTGGATTTGGGAAGAAAGTTGGCAGGTGAATAGTCTGGTTAAGAGCCACACTGGATACCACCTTAGGCATAAAAGAAGGATTGGTCCTGAGGGCCACCATGTCCGGGTAAAAAAAAATGAAAGGCTCCACTGCCATGAGAGCCTGTAGTTCTGAAACCCTTCTAGCTGAAGTGACTGCCAAAAAAAAGGCTGTCTTCCAAGAAAGAAATTTTATATCCGCAGTAGCTGCTGGTTCAAAAGGAGGTAGGGTGAGTTTTTCCAACGCAAAATTGAGGTCCCATGCAGGAGAAGGCGCTCTCCTGGGAGGCCTTAAATTTTTTGCCCCTCTGAGGTACTGTTTTAGCAGGGGATGAGAAAAGAGGGGAGGCTCTGGGTTGTAATGAGCCGAGATGGCAGAGGCATAAATTTTTACTGCAGAAAAAGATAGGTCCTTGTGAAGCATCTCAGTTAAGCATTGCAAAATATGAGGAATATTGGGCTTTGCTGTGTCTATTCCTTGCGCTTGGTTCCAAGCACAGAATCTCTTCCATTTATCAGCATAAGATTTTCTAGTACTAGGCTTTCTGGCCTCCAAAATGACATCCATCACAGGTTTATTGACAGATGTGGTTGGTGAAATTAGTTGATTAGGCATGCTGCAAGATTCAGAGTTTGGAGCTGAGTGTGCAGAATTTGATAGTACTGCTGAGACAATACGTGAGGTATTTGAGGCAAGTACACGGAGGAAGGTGTGACATATTCCTTAGAAGCGGGTACCAGTGTTGGCGAGGCCAGTCCGGAGCAATTAGAATCATTTTTGGTTTTTCCTGTCTGACTTTTAGTAATACCTTGGAGAGTAGAGGCAGAGGGAGAAAGGCATATACTGCAAGGTTTTCCAGCTGAAGTATAAAGCATCCACTTTCCATGCTTTTTTATGATGAGTTCTTGTGCAGAATTTGTCCAACTGATAGTTTTGGGGAGAGGCACATATATCTATGTCTGGGCTCCCCCATTTTGGTGTTAACATGCTGAAGATTTGTGGATCCAGTTTCCATTCCTGCGGGTCCATAAGATTTCTGCTTAGGTTGTCTACCAGAGTATTTTGCTTTCCTGGCAGGAATTGAGCTTGAAGACGTATTTGGTAAGTCAAGGCTGTGTTCCACAAGGCCATGGCTAGTCTGCAAATGGGGTAGGAGTGGGTACCCCCCTGCTTGTTTAAGTACCACATAACTGTGGTGTTGTCCGTCTTTATCAGTAGTTGTCCTGGATGAAGAAAGTCCTTGACGGCTGTCAGAGCATTCTGAACAGCTAGCATTTCTTTCTGGTTGATATGTAGATGCATTTGGTTTGGGCTCAATTTGTCCTGAATGCATCTCCCTGCCAGGTGGGCCCCCCCAAGCATAGTCTGGTGCGTTTGTAGTTAGGGTTTGGGTGGCATTGGGGTAGAATGAATGACAGTCCCTTGTTTTGGTGACATGTCTCTGCCCACCAAAGAAACTCCTGTTGCAGGCAGGGAATGAGAGGAATCATTGTTTCCCGGCTGTGACAATGCTGACTCCATAAGCTTTTTAGATACCATTGAAGTTTCCTCATATACAGTCTCACATATGGAATTAGTAGAATGCAGGATGCCATGACCCCAAAGCCTGCAGAATTTGTCTTGCAGACAGTTGAGCTTTTGCTGCCACTTGTTTGAAGTATGTTGTCAATTGAATTTGTTTGTCTGGCATGAGGTAAGCCATCCGGGCAGTTGTATTCAAGCTTGCACCCAGGAATGTAATTATTTGAGAGGGTACCAGCTGTGATTTCTTTTTGTTTATGGTGTACCCTAGGCATGCTAGAAACCTTTTTAGAAATGCCAGATGTTGAAGAAGAGTGTCCTTGTCTTCTGCCTGAATGAGACAGTCGTCCAGATAAGGATACATTTGAATGTTTCTTTGTCTGCAAATTGCAATTACTGGTGCCAGGCACTTTGTAAAGACCCTGGGCGCAGTAGATAAGCCAAAGGGCAGTGCAGAGAATTGGTAATGCAAAAAGCCTGCTTTGAAGCGCAGGTATCTTCTGCAAGATTCCCTTATTGGGATATGCAGGTATGCCTCTTAAGTCTAGAGTTACCAACCAGGCATTTTTGCCTAGCATAGACAGTAGCTGTTGTAAAGTCAGCATTATGAATTTTGGAATGTCCAGGAACGTGTTTAGAAGTCCAGAATTGGACGCCATGATTTGTCTTTTCTAGGTACCAGGAAAAGTCTTGAATAAAATCCTTGTCCTTTTTCTTTTTCTGGTACTGGTTGAATAGCCCCCATATCCATGAGGGACATGACTTGATTCTGGGCATCTGTCCATCCGTTTGGAATTGGCAACGTGTGGAAATGAAATCTGTACCCCTGGGATACTATGTTTAATACCCACTTGTCCTGGGTAATTAAATGCCAATTTTGAGCATGAAGTGCTAGTTTTCCCCCCAAGGGAGCTGCTAAAAGATAAGTGCTTGGAGATGGAAGAGGAAAGTCATTGAGACTGTCTACTGTAGGGTTGTGCTTTGTTACCTCCTGATTTGGAAGTGGAGGCACCCCATTGCTTTGACCTGTAAGATCCTTGTGATTGATATCTGGAGCCTTTGGAGTGCCTGGGTTTGCCCTGAGCAGCTCTGTCGGACACAGGAAAGGACCAATTCTTAGTAGGCCGGTGCCTACTGAACCTGGGTGGCTGCACTTGCAAGAAATTTTTTCCAGTTTCCATAGATTTAGCTTTGTCTTCCATTTTCTTTAAAACCTCTTCTGCTTTATTACCAGACTGTCATGCTGTAAAGGGGCATCCAACAATTTAGCTTTAACATGATCAGGCAGATTTTGCTCCTTGAGCCAGGCATGCCTTCTAATCACAGATCCAGTTATGGCGGCCCTGCAAGAGGCCTTCAAGGAATCAAAACCACATTGCAAAGTATGCTTTTCAACCTGTTCTGCTGAATGCAATAAATCCTGTAACTCTATTTTCCACACAATCAGAAATCAACATAATTTTCTGTTTCAGTAAGCCTATAACATGCTGTTGATATTTAAGCATATGAAACTGGCAGTTTAAAGCCCTGATTGCCAAGGTTGCAGACATATAAACCTTCTTTCCCCATCTAGCAGCGCCCTGGAATCTCTATCAGAAGGGGTAGGATTTTTGGCTGTAGAAGCCTTAACACCCTTGGGACCCTGAGAAATAGTCTCAGGGTCAGCAGCAGGAATTTTGAAAAGAAATTTGTGGGAGTCAGGAACCCTGTAATATCTGTCTGGCTTACTAGGAGCCAGAGGCAGGGAATCAGGAGCCATGCTTGATTCTGAGAACACATCATCAACAATGTCTAATACAGGAGATATTGCCAAAGGCCTATGCTGAGGAAGAAGAAAAAAATCCCATAGCCTCTTTTTTGATTCTGAGAAGTCCTGACTCTCCCAATGAAAATGTTCCCTTAAAGTATGCACAGTCTCTCCAAAAGAGTAATCCTCAAGAGGAAAAGCAGAAGGGATGGATTCCTCTGCATCAGAGTCCTCATAAGGCGGAATAGAAAATTCCTAATCAGAAGAAATGGAAACCTGATCTAAAGATTCATAATCAGTGCCTTGCCTAGGCCTCTTAGCAGGGGGGGGGGGGGGTTTGGGAACCCCTGATCAAGGTAATTAAATCCTCAGCCATTTTAATCATTTGTGTTTTAGGCATAGGGGCCTGAGCACGTGGCTCATGCGTCGGTTTTTTAGACATAGAAGTTGGTTTTGGCCTTGTTTTTGATGATGGCGTTTGGTTTAATATACAAATGTTGAGGCCTGAAAATACCCTCAGAAGCCGGTGCCTGCTCAGCGGCTCCGGACCCATCCAAGGGAGAGACATCCGTGGGTTCAATACTTGCAGAATCTTGCAGAATCTCACAGCATACAGGACTCCAAATGGGTCTCGGTAGAGGCCTGCGACTCAAAAGTAGCGGGGTATCAGGGGCTGCGAAAGCGCCTCACTGAGTACCGGTGAACCGGCGACTGGCTTAGGAGAAACTTCATTGGTTTTGGACCTCGACAGTCTGTCTCTGTCTTTATCCTTGCACTTTTTGCGAACTCCGGTAGTTGGATTGCTAACCGACGACATTTCAGGGTAGTTAAATCTTGAATCAAAATATTTAGAAGCAAAAATATACCGACGCTTAATAGTGCGTTGGTTAAATTTAGCACAAAACCGACAGCAAGGCATGTTGTGATCAGGGCCTAGGCATGGAATACAGTACAAATGAAAATTCTTATGAGGTATTTGCTTCCCACAAGTAATGCAATTATTAACTTTTACTGACATCGGTAAGGAGCAAGAAAAAGTTTCCCCAATGGGGTACTTAGCTTTAGTTTGAAGACTTTGGTTCTGAAACTCAAAAACGAAAATTTCAGGAGTCGGACTGCTTCTGCTTCGGGCACCGCGCAGCAAGAAAGACTGATTAAAATGGCGTCGGCTGCATGTTTTATACCCCCTGACGACGTGATGTCATGGAAGAGGAGACAGCAACCGATGCAGGACCCAAGACTTTGTTATTCAGGCTGACTGAGGGCAACCTGCCAGCAGATTACCCAAATGTAATGACTGCAACAGTGAAACACGAAGAACATCTTAAAGGCACCTCCCATGTGTACTGTCAGGAGCTCAAGTGAAGCTGCAATAAAGACAGTTAGAGGACCAACTTAGAGCTTTTTCTGTATCGCAAAAGTGAGACAAGAGCTTTGAAAGGATACTGCCAGTTAAACTCAACAGTAAACTATACACATAAGGGTCTACATATCCACACCCTAGAAGGGTGGCTACTTAAACAATCATCTATTAGAACACGTATTGTTAGGGTAAGTTTGCTTATATAACTGTCCTATGTTCAACATTCAGATCACTGCTGCAGCAGCCTAAGCTATTCGAGTCAATTACCATAGCCTAGAACTAAGAAGGGAGGAGCAAAAACAAATGAAGAATCCAGGAGTTCCTAGAGAATGGTCCTAACAATGCCTGTTCTGGACCTATAAAAGGAGTCCAGTTTGTAGTGATTTGTAAAAAGATTTATAGAGGACCAAGTTGCTGGATCTAAGAACACTTCCAGTCCACCCCTTTCCAGAAAGCCACCAAAGAAGACAAAACATTTGCAAAATTGGCTCTAACAATGCCTGGAAGTGGTTTATTATGGCGAGTACAACAAAAGGTAAATGCATGAGACAACCAGCTAAAAATAATCTGCTTTGACAATGGCTTTCCTTTCCTCTTACTGTCATAGAAAAGCAGCAGTTAATCAGTTTTCCCGAATGCTCAAGTTTTGTTTAGGTAGTATCTGAGCTGCTGGTGGAAATCTAGAGTGTGAAATATCTCCCTTTTTCTTGGGTTCAAGGAAGATAAGGACATCAACAGTATGGCTTAAGGTAAACTTTTAGACCACTTTAGGCAAAAAAGAAGGGTTAGTTCTCAAAGAAGTCCTGTCCTTGTGAAAAATGTGGTAGGGCTGACTTACCATAAGAGCTTCAACTCAGATACTCTTCTAGCAGAAGTCAGAGCAATGAGTAAAACATTCCCTCCAGTACATCTCTTTTGAGTGTGTACCTTTAACTTCCAGTGGGTGTAGCTTGAGTCTTTAAAAAAAAATGGAAGTTATCATCTTACAGTTCTAACAAATATCAATACAAATGTATTTGCCATCATGTATGCTTCAGGATAAAATATTCCGATAGCTTGTATGTAGCATAGTTTTGAAATTATTAATGCAAATATGAACAATCAATATTTGACGCTCAGAAGTGCTGTAGGAGGTAACTGCAGAAATGCCTGGAGGTACACTCGATGGTAATGAAAGAATTAAGAACATCAGCTCAACTTGATGAGGTAGTTCAAAAACAGTAACCTTTTCAAAGACAAAGTTAAGATGCCAAGGCAAGCCACCTGTTTCTTAGGTGGATGGAGGTGCAACACCCCTTTTCAAAAACTGTGACTTTAGAAAGAAGAAATGGACAACAAATTAACCTTGATACAGGTATAATAAAGATCAGAGGACAGTAACTCACACGAACCAAGAACCAGAAGCAGCGAGGCCTGAAGAAAGTCCTGTTACTTGGACTTGAAACAACTACAGAATATTCTCCACTTGCACATATACGACTTTCCAGTACCAAGCTTTATTCACCTTTTTAGTACCTGATGTACGCCCTCAGGAAAAATCGTGCCTAAAAGGTATCAAAATTCTGTCATCTAGCCAGTCAACTGAAGCATGTCCAAATCGGGGTGCATCAACCCATCTCTTGTGCGAGCAAATCCAATCTGTGGGTAAGCCTGTGGCCATTCTAGCCATACTGAAAATAAGGGAGAACCTCTGTTGTAAAGCTCTTCTGGATCTTCAAAAGACCCTGGATATCAGTAGAAAGAAATGCATACATAAGCATTCCGGTCCATGGGAATGATATGGCACCTACCTTCTAGGCCTGCTTGCAAGGACTCCAGAAGCAGACTTTGTTTAGTTAACTATTTTGAGAAGAAGAAAATAGATACACTTGTGGTGTTCTCCATCAATTCTTGGAAGATAACAGGGTGGAATTTCCATTCTTGAGGGTCTGTCATGGTCCTACTTAGCTTGACTACTACAATATTTTGCTTTGTAGGAATGTACAAAGCCAGAAGAGTCAAACTGAATTGAGCTTCTGTCTGCCATACTATCATAGCAAGTCTGCAAAGAGGGTACAATCTGGTAACCCCCTCCCTGTTCAAGTACAACATCACTATGGTGTTGTCTGTATAAACTTGTAAAGATCCTGGGGTCCAGAAATGAGTGAAGGCTTTTAAAGTGATTGTAGTAAATTAATTTCAAAATACAGACTGAGTAGGAGATTCTACACAGTCTGCAATGATAACTATCCAAATATGGAAAAATGTGAAGTCTGCAATAAGCAATTGCTTCATCTAGACATGCTGGGAATACCCTTGGAGCAGTGGAAAGCCCAAAGTGCGAGAGAAAGAACCGATAATGTAAGCAAGACACAGAAAATCATAAAATAACATGTGAACAGCTTGTTAATAGGAATGCGGCAAGCATCCTTCAAGACTAACACCATGAAAGCTACAGAATACAGCAGAGGTAAATAGGGAATGAAAGGACAACATTTTGAACTTTGGAATCTTGACTAAACAATTTAGAAAGGAAAAGTCCAGCACAGGTCTACAGGATCCTTCCCTGTTCGGTCCCAGAAAAATCTTTGGAATAAAAACCTTTGCCCATCTGATAGGGAGGTACTGGTTCTATAACTCCTTGTGCAAGTATTTGCTGCAAAATGGAAGGAAACAAAGACTATTCCAGTAGTTGGATTGCTAACCGGCGTCATTTCTGGATAGTTATATCATGAGCCAAAATAATTAGAAGCAAAAATATACAGATGTTTAATAGTGCGTTGATTAAATCTAGCACAAAACCGACAGTAAGGTTTGTTAAGATCAGGGCCTACGCAAGGAATACAGTACAAATGAAAATTCTTATGAGGTATTTGCTTCCAACAAGTAATGCAATTATTAACTTTTACTGACATCGGTAAGGAGCAAGAAAAAGTTTCCTCAATGGGGTACTTAGCTTTTAGTTGAAGACTTCGGTTCTGAAACTCGAAAACAAAAACTTCGGGGGTCGGCTGACCAGCACTTGCGAACTGCTTCTGCTTCGGGCACCGCGCGGCAAGAAAGGCTGATGTAATGGCAATGGCTGCATGTTTTATACCCCTGACGACCTGACGTCATGGAAGAAGGGACAGCAACCGACGCAGGACCCAAGACTTTGTTAATCAGGCCGACTGAGGGCAACCTGCCAGCAGATTACCCAAATGTAATGACTGCAACAGTGAAACATGAAGAACATCAGGTATGTACTCTGTTTTACATGGAGAGGGAGCCTATTCCATAATGCGGGGGTCCTGTCTCTCCAGCAAATTCTGTTTATGCCACAAGTGAAGTTCAGATCCCTGGATATAATGCTTCTGGTACTGCTTGCTTTGTGCATGTGCAACAACTCCATCAGGCTAAGTCTGAGGAGCTCTATAAGCCAAGCAAAAATCCTCTCTTAGCAGCCTGTAGGACACTGAATACAGAGACAGAGATGGAGCCCGAGCCTTTAGGCGATCAGTGTACGAAAGCCTGATGAGAAGCAGATGTTAAAAAGGCACTCAAGGATTTTTTTGCCTCAGAAGAAGGTTGGTTAACTATTAACTTTTGCATGTTGTCAAAAGAAAAAAGTAAAAACTTTAATATGTGAGCGTCTCGGTTTAAAATCCTGAAAGTTAAATGCAGCAGAAGAATACACTTTCTTCCCTAACTTGTCAAAAGCTTTCTGATGCTTGTCAGAGGGATGGGATTATCACCAGTAATCTATATAGAGGAAGCAGTCGTAGGTAGAAAAATTATTACAGTATTTGATTTAGGGTTGGAAAACAGGTACATTTGAGTCTTAAGAACCTTGTATAACCTGTCATCCTTCCTGGGGGCAGAAGGCGACTGTACGGCAAACTACCAGCAGTGAAAAAACAATCTCTAAAGCAGGCAAAACAGAAGGAACAGCTGCAGATTTAGCCATATCCAACTTTAACAAAGCATAATACATTTTCTGTGCAACAGGAATTTCATTCTGTTCTCATTTATAAAATAATTTTGCTTTAAAGTCTCACAAAAATGTTCTAGAGGGATATCTGAATACGTATTTTCTTCAGAATCAGAATGCTCAACTTGAGATGAAATTCCTTAAGAATAACCCCCATTACTGCCTGCTCTGACTGAAATTCCAAGTCAGAAAGAGAGGTAACTTTCTTTTTGCTTGAAGCAGTAGCAGGCAGGGAAAGGGAAGAAATTAGTTCCTTCGCAAATCCTCACACAAGTCCACAGAAATAGAAAAGTACAGTTGTGTACACTTACAATAAATGTAGATGTTCGAGTGTATCACTGTTGCAGTCATCACATTTAGTTTATCCACATGCAGGTAGCCCTCAGCCGGCCTGAATACCAGAGTCTTGGGATTTCTGCGTCGGATGTTGTCACTTCTTCCATGATGTCAGGTCGTAAGGGGTATAAAACATGCAGCCGATGCCATTACATCAGTTTTTTTTTTCCCCAGATGTCAAGGTGCCCCCAAAATATGAAGCAATTATATGGTGTGGAACACCCCCAGCAAAAAGCAAACACACATAGTATAAGATATGCCAAACCAAAAAGAATAGTTGAAAGCAACGACAATCAGGGGGCTAGAGGGAGGGTAACCAGGACTGCAACAGTGAATACACTCGAACATCTACATTTATAGTAAGTGTACACAACTATGCTATATTTTCATGTTTCACTGTTGCAGTCATCACATTTGGGTTGATTCCCAAAGCTAAGGAAGGGTGGAGGTAGATTAAGAAGCATTAGGCCTGGCAATCAGGCCCTTTAAGACTGCTGTGGCAAATCCAGCTCTGGATTTAGAAAAGATAGGCAAGTGGTAATGTTTGGTGAAAGTGTGTACTGAGCTCCAGACTGCAGCTTCCAGGATGTCCCTGGTAGGGACTCCCCTGAGAAATGCAGTAGAGGTAGATGTAGCCCTACTGGAATGTGTTCTTATTCCCTGTGGGGTAGGTTTTCCATGGTGCTTGTAGCAGAAATGGATACAGTGTGCTATCCATTTAGATATGGTTTGCTTTGAAATGGTCTTCCCCTCTGCCCCTACAGCAAAGCTGACTAGCAGCTGGTCAGAATTTCTGAGAGGCTTAGTCCTGTCCAAACAGAATCTAAGCTGTTTGTGCACGTCTAGAGAATGCAGTATCCTTTCCCCTTTATTTTGAGGATTAGGGAAAAAAGTAGGCAAATGAATGGACTTAAGCCACACTAGACACCACCTTGGGCATAAAAGATGGAGTAGTCCTGAAGGAAACCTTGTCCGCATGGAAGATAATGAAGGGTTCCACTGCCATAAGGGCCTGCAGTTCAGAAACTCTTCTTGCTGAAGTGATGGAAAGAAGTAAAGCTGTTTTCCATGAGAGGAATTTTAACTCTGCTGTAGCAGCTGGTTCAAAGGGGGGAAGTGTAAGTTTTTCCAATACAAAGTTAAGGTCCCAGGCTGGAGTGGGAGCTCTCCTGGGGGGGGTCTTAAAATGTTGGCCCCTCTAAGGAACTGTTTTACTAGAGGATGAGAGAAGAGGGGTGGGCTCAGTATTATAATGAGCTGAGGTGGCAGAGGCATGAATCTTAATTGAAGAGAAGGATAGGCCCTTGTGGAGCATTTCTGTTAAGTAATCTAGTAGATGAGGTAAGCTGGGCACAGTTGTGCCCATCCCCTGAGAATGGCTCCAGGAACAGTATCTTTTCCACTTTTCTGAATAGGATTTTCTAGTACTAGGCCTCCTTTCCTCAAGAATGACATCCAGCACCTGCTTACTGAGGGTTGCTAGAGGTGAGTTCAGGGGATTAGCCAGGCTGCAAGGTTCAGGGTCTAAAGCTGAGGGTGCATAATTTGGTCCCCCTGCTGGGACAGCAGGGAAGGGGTCTGAGACAGGTGCCATGGTTGCAGCACTGTCAGACTGTGCAAAAGAGGATACCAGTGCTGGCGTGGCCAGTCTGGTGTAATCAGGATTGCCCTTGGCTTGTCCTGTTTGATCTTTAGTAGAACCTTCGAGAGGAGAGGCAGTGGGGGAAAGGCATAGACTGAGAGGCTTTCCCAGGAAAAGGACAGGGCATCCACCTTCCAAGCTTGGCTGTGGGGAGTTCTGGTGCAGTACTTGTTCAACTGATAGTTCTGAGGGGAAGCAAAGAGGTCCACCTCTGGTGTCCCCCATCTGTTCCCCAAAAGTTTGAATATTTTGGGTTCCAGTTTCCATGAGATTCCTGCTTAAGTCATCTGCCAGTGAATTTAGTTTGCCCGGCAGGAATGGAGCTTGTACGTGCACTTGATTGCTCAAGGCTGTGTTCCACAGAGCCATGACTAGTCTGCAGAGTGGGTAGGAATGTGTTCCCCCTGCTTGTTTATGTACCACATAACTGTGGTGTTGTCTGTCTTTACCAATAGTTGTCCTGGAAGAATAAGGCCTTTGAAGACTGTCAGAGCATTCTGTACAGCTAACATTTAATTTTGATTGATATGCAGGTGCATCTGCTTTGGGTTCCATTTGCCCTGAATGCACTGCCCTGCCATGTGAGCCCCCCATGCATGGTCTGATGTGTCTGTTGTTATGGTTTGGGTGGCAGGGGGTAGAGTGAAAGAGAGACCCTTGTTGTGGTTGCAGGCCTCTGCCCACCAAAGGAACTCTGCCCTTGGACACGGAATGATAGGAATTATTGTTTCCAGGTCCTGAGAATGTTGATACCATTTGAAGTTTCCTCATATGCAGTCTTGCATATGGAATTAACAGAATGCAAGTGGCCATGAACCCCAGAGCTTGCAATATTTTCGCTGCAGATTGCTGGGTTTTGGTGGTCAGTAGATTAAGTAAGTTGTCAAATAAATTTGTTTCTCTGGAGTAAGGAATTCCATCTGGGAAGTTGTGTTCAAGCTTGCTCCCAGCAATACAATCTGTTGGCAGGGTACTAGGTTTGATTTCTTTCCATTGATGGTGTACCCCAGTGAAGTTAGAAGTCTCTTTATAAATGCCAGGTGCTGTGGTAGCAACCCCGACTTTCCGCCTGAACCAGGCAATCGTCCAAGTATGGGTAAATCTGAATACTTCTCTGCCTGCAAAAAGCAATGTCTGGAGCTAGGCACTTTGTGAATACCCTGGGCACAGTAGATAAGCTAAAGGGAAGTGCAGAGAACTGACAGATAGATACAGCCTGCCCTGAAGCAAAGGTATTTTCTGCAAGATTTCTTTGTGGGTATGTGCAGGTAAGCTTCTTTTAAGTCTAGGGTTGCCAGCTGGGCATCCTTGGCTAGCAAAGGAAGCAGCTGTTGGAGAGTTAGCATTTTGAATTTTGGAACCACCAGAAAGGTGTTGAGAATAGATAAATCCAGGATAGGACGCCAGGAGTTTTCTTTTCTGGGAACCAGGAGCAGTCTTGAACAAAAGCCTTGTCTCCCTTTGTTCTGCTGGGACAGGTTGAATAGCCTGGATGCTGAGGACAGAAAGTACTTGCTTTTGGGCCTCCACCCACTGGTTTGGGGGAGGTCTGGCCATCCACTTAGGGTTGGGAGTGAGTGGAAGTGGAATCTGTATCCTACGGAAACAATGTTTAAAACCCATTTGTCTTTAGTAATGTATTCCCAGTTTTTTGTATCCAGGGCTAGTTTTCCTCCTAAAGGTGCAAGTACTTGAGCAAGGCTTGGGGGAGTTAAGGATAAGTCATTGTGCAAGTTTACCATAGGGGGGTGGCTTACTACTCCCTGTTTTGGATGTGGGAGCACCCCACTGCTTAGATCTGTGCATAACCTGAGACTGAAGTCTTGAGGGTCTGCTACCCCTGGGTTTGGATTGAGAAGGCCTGGAAGGGACTGGAAAGGACCAGTTCTTTGAAGGCCAATGCCTACTGAATCTAGGTGGCTGTACTTGTAAGAAATTTTTAACAGTTTGCATAGATTTAGCTTTCTCCTCCATCCTTTTGAGAACTTCTTCTGCTTTATTGCCAAATAGCCGCTCTTGGTTTAAGGGTGCATCCAGTAATTTTGCTTTGACATGATCTGGCAAGTTTTGTTCCTTAAGCCAAGCATGCCTTCCAAGAACAGACCCAGTGACAGCAGCCCTACAAGATGCTTCTAAAGCATCAAAACCACACTGCAAAGTATGTTTACCAACTTACTCAGCAGAATGCATAAACTCTTGTAAATCTTTGTGTTCTGCACAGTCAGGAATCGACATCATTTTCTGTTCAATTAGCCCCATAATATGCTGCTGATACTTTAATGTATGAAACTGGCAACTTAAAGCCCTAATGGCCAGTGTAGCAGAGGTGTATACCTTCTTACCCCCATCTGTCTAAAGCCCTAGAATCCCTGTCAGAAGGGATAGGATTCTTGGCAGTAGTAGCCTTAATGCCTTTTGGTCCCTGGGAAATGGTCTTTGGATCAGCAGTAGGATTCTTGAAGAGGAATTTGTAAGAGTCAGGTACTCTATAGTGCCTGTCAGGTTTCCTGGAAGCTAGAGGCAAAGTATCCGGGGTAGGGCTGGATTCCAAGACAACATCATCTACAATCTCCAGAACAGGAGGGATAGCTAGAGGCCTGTGCTGAGGCAAGTTTAAAAATTCCCTTAGTCTCTTTTTGGACTGAGAGTAGTCCTGGCCTTCCCAGTGGAAATGCTCCCTAAGGGTATGCAGGGTTTCACCAAAAGAAAACTCTTCTGGAGGGGAAGCAGAGGGAATGGAATCCTCTGCATCAGAATCCTCATAGGTAGATACGGGTATGTCCTGGTCGTCAGAAGGAACAGAGATACCAGATTCCTGATCAGAAGAATCAGAAGGAAAATCAGTTCTAGGTCTCTTTGAGGGGGGGGGGGGGCTGGCT
Source organism: Protopterus annectens (assembly GCF_019279795.1). Lineage (NCBI taxonomy): Eukaryota > Metazoa > Chordata > Ceratodontiformes > Protopteridae > Protopterus > Protopterus annectens. The sequence continues at coordinate 1,397,249,062 of NC_056725.1, forward strand.
TCCCCTAATTAAGGTAATAAGGTCTTCAGCCATTCTAATCATTTGTTTTTGAGACCTGTGGGCTTGAGAATGCACTTTGGTTGTCTGTTTCCTAGGCGTAATGCGAACTTTAGGCCTGAGAAATTCAGTATTTTTGGCTTGAAACAAAGTAGTTGGTTTAATATGGAAATCGGTAGGCCTGAATACACCCTCAGAAGCTGGTGCCTGCACAGTGGCACCGGACCCATCCAAGGTAGAGACATCTGCAGGTCCCATAGTCGAAAAAGCATCTCACGGCATACCGGACTCCGAATGGGTCTCAGTAGAGGCCTGCGAATCTGTAGAAGCGGGTATCAGGGGTTGCGAAAGCACCTCACTGAGTACCGGCGGACTGGCGACTACCTTAATGGTAGCGTCGTCGGTAGTTTTGGACCTATGCAGTCTGTCTCTGTCTTTATCCTTACGTTTTTTCGGTAGTCGGATGGCTTACCGATGCCATTTCGGAGTACGGAGATCAAGAGCGAAAGTATTTAGCTACAAAAATTGCCCGACAGCTAGGTCAGGTGTTGAACAAGGCGCAAACCGACAGCGAGGGATGTCATGTTCTGGGCCTAAACAGGTGACGCATTAAGAATGAAAATCTCTATGAGGTATTTGCTTTCTACAAGCAAGAAAATTATTAATTTTTCTGACATCGGTAAGAGCAAGAAAAAAGGATCCCCAATGGGGTATTTATCTTTTACAAGACTTCAGGTCTGAAACTCGAAAATGAAAATTTCAGGAGTCAGCTGACTGGCACTAGCGAACTGCTTCTGCTTCGGGCACCGCACAGCAAGAAAGACTGATGTAATGGCATCAGCTGCATGTTTTATACCCCTGATGACCCGATGTCATGGAAGAAGCAACAGCATCCGACGCACAAATCCCAAGACTCTGGTATTCAGGCTGGCTGAGGGCTACCTGCAGGTGGATAACCCAAATGTGATGACTGCAACAGTGAAACACAAAGAACATCAGGGGAACACAAGATTTTTTTTCCACAGAGTTCACTTTTCCTGAAAAATGACTAATTAATGGTAGGCAAACTCATCCTTGTTTCAGTGCCCCTATCTCAAGTGAATCAAGAACCTTCACCTGCCTCCCCAGCTGACACCACCAAGAGTGATTCTCCCCTGCCCGTCAGGAGCATTCATACAGTCAGACAGATGTATCTACATCCCAGTCTTTGGCTGCTGTAGATGCAACATCAGAAGGACTGGAGGAAAAAAAGAGTGGTCTGTGGAACCACAAGCACTCAAACTGGATGAATGGTCCAGACCATGCTCTTCCTTTAGTTCCATCATTCTCAGGAGTGTCCTTCCTTGATACCACCCAATTATAAGAACTGAAATGGGTATCCCTCTCCTCTCTGTCCCACGGGATTCCTGTAGGCCTGCAGTGGACCTTTCCTTTCTAATTGTTTTGTCACATACCAGTGACTGAGGCACAACAGATACCAGCATAACACCCACTGACATCCTAACAACTTGTGGACAGGAGAAAATAAAATTGAAGATTCTGGCTGCTGCTCCATAGTTAAGCTGAGAATGAGATCATGAAGGTTGATAATGGTGCCTGGGTGAGTTGGTACAAGTAAAGTAGAGAACAAGTGTTACCGAAGTAAATAAATCACTGACAGCCCCTCCGCAAACATAATATCCTTTCCCAAAAACACAAACCCACATAACCTGCAAGAATATTCTATCACCAATTAGAATTTTTTTTATGTTCACATATGCATTTATACAAACTCTCTTAGAAATGCAATGACAATCTGCGAAACCATTTGGTTTCCTAGCACACATTTTGGTCAGAAAAATGAAAGTCATGTACTTACCATAATGACAGATCCATGTTGTCTGATTTTCGTCTGGTTCAACCAAGGGTTGTTGGATCCAATCAGATTCATCTCCTCCCCTACCCATAATCCCCCCCCCCCCACTCTACTTTAGTACCTCAGATTGAGTTTGCCCCAGTAAAATAACACATAGCAATCATGTTCAAGATAAAATCTAGTATACAGGTAGGACTGGAAGTTAGTCAGGACTGCTCGCAGATAAACCTCTGGTATTCGGGCCGACTGAGGGTTACCCTGGCAGGGATAACCCAAATGTGATGACTGCAGCAGTGAAACATGAACATTTACCCAGTCACCAGAGGCTCATTTGTGTCAATTTGGAAGGGGGCAGGAGGTTGAACTGGACGAAAATCAGACAACATGGATCTATCACTATGTAAGTACATGACTTTCACAATGTTGTCTGTTTTAGTCCAACTCAACCATTAGGCAGATTCCCAAGCTGTTATACCTGGGTGGCATCAAGGAAGGACATTCCTGAGAATGGTGGAACCAAAGGTAGACGGTGACCTGAACTGTACATGTAGTTTGTAGTGAAATACAAATGTATGAACTGTTGACACAGTAGCGGCAACAAAAATATAAACAGGTAGTCTACTGGAAAATGGTGTTTGCATGAGCACTGCCCTTGTGGAAAGAGCATTGGCTTTAGATTGTAGAGACAAGCCCTATTTGTTGTAAATGAATGAAATGCAGTCTGATAACCATCTGGAAAAAGTAACCTTAAACAACTGCTTTGCCTAAGTTAGGCTTTGAGAAAGCAACAAACAATTGATTGTTCTTTCTGAATTGCTTGGTCCTGTGAAGACAGAACCCAAGTTAAAGATGAACTTTCAGCATATGTAAAACGCATTCACCTTTGAGAATTTGGGGGGAAAGCCTGGTAGGTTTATTGACTGATTAGCCTCGAATGCCACCTTAGGAAGGAAAGATGCGTTAGCTCTCAAGAAAACTCTGCCTATGTGAAAAGCCAGACAGGGAGGCTTGCATGAAAGTGCTTGCATCTCTGAAATCTACCTGGCTGACATGACAGCCACCAAGAAAATTGTCTTCCAAGAGAGAAATTCAAATCAATTGACGCTGTTGGTTCAAAGGGTGGCTGAGTCAAGTCAGTGCCTCTAACATGACAGTAATACCCCAGCGCGGTACTGGATCACCGATAGGTGGTTGTGGAAGAAAAGTTCCCTAAAAAAAAATGTTTGAGACTCCTAAGGAAGCTACAGAGTTGTCATTCTACCCTATGTGGAAACTTGAAGTAGCATCCATTTGCACTTGAGAGTTGAATAACTAGAATCACTGTGGAAATGCTCAGACAAGAATTCCAAAATGGAAGAAATAGGAGCAGAGAAAGGATCTAAACTTGTTGGCATAGCCCAAATGGAAAATCTCTTCCATTTACTATGGCAGATCTTCTTAGTAGACTGTTTTTGAGATGTTAATATGGTCTGAACAACCAAAGTTGGGAGCCTGACATCTCTGGTTAAGGAACCAAGTGGTTAACTTTATGGATTGCTGGTCTGAAGGAAGTCGTCCAGAAAAATTTGTTAATAGGTTTGGATAATGATCCCACTTCCAATGTGGTTGTACTAGTAAAGGCCTCAGAAAAGTGAACCATGTTTGTCAGGGCCAAAAGAGAGCAATGAGGATCACTCTGGCCTTGTACAATCTTGCTTTCTGTATGAATTTGCTCATTAACACAATGTGGGAGAGACACAGAGAAGCCCTGAGGGCCAACTGTGGACCACAGCATCCCTCGGTGACTGTCTATGCAGAGGGATCAGGGTAAATTAACTGCTGCACTTGTTCATGCAGGATGCAGAGAGATCGCAGCAAATTTGGCCCCAGCGACGAGAAATCATGGTTGTCACTGTTGGGTTGAGGGACCACTCACGAGGCATTAAGATAGTTCTGTTCAATTTGTCCACTAGCAGACTCGATGTTCCTGGTATATATGTTGTTATCAGGAAGCGATGAGCAGACATCACCCAGTGTTAAACCTTCATAGCCTCTTGACATAGGCGATGGTAGCATGTTCTTCTTGGTTTCTTAAATGTGTGAGACTACCAACATGTTGTCCGACTGTAGAGAACTCACACCCTTAGTGAGGACCATCCTGGAATGCCTGCAGTGTGAGGAGGACTGCCCTCATTTCCAAGATACTGATGTGAAGACTAACCTGTGTGTGCAACCAAGGACCTTGGCAGTCTACCCTTCGAAATGCTCCCTATATCCTAGAAGGGATGTTTCTATGGTTAGTACAGCCACAGGTGGACCCATCTGGAAAGGATGTCCTTCTGTCACTGAAGGAGATTTTATCCACCAACAGATGTGTTGTCTGCAAATTCAAGTGAGACAAATTTATGTAGCAGATGAATGTTTTGGGGCCACTGCACTGCTAGAGTCCACTGAAGCACTCTCATGTAAAATCTGACTAATGGAACCATAAAGGTTGTAGAAGTCATTAGACCTATGAGGTGAAGAGTTAGTCTTGCTGGAGGAGAGGGTGATGTAGAATTTGGGATGCTGTGAGGTGCGATGAGAGCATTCTGGAGTTGGGAAGTTTGGCAGTCTGCAGTTGGGAAGTTTGGCAGTCTGCAAACTTGAATTCAGGTGGCATCCAATAAATTCTATCTGTTGAGGTGGGGTAAGATGACTTTTGGTGAGGTTGACTGGGATCCCCAGATCTTGCATCAGATGGAACAGAAAGTCCAGATGACTTGATAACAGGGCATTGGAGGTAGCGGTTGGCAGATAGTCAAAGTACAGGAAAACATAGATTCCTAGCAGGCGAAGTTATGCTGTCACTACTGCTTTTACCACCATTATGTTGGCGGCTATAGTGAGACCGAAAGATAGCGCTCTAAACTGATACTGAATGGCCCCCGACCAGAAATGGAGGAATTTCCTCAAATGCTTCTCTATCTTTACATGACTGTATGCATCCTGCAGATCTATGGAGCACATCCAATAATCCTTCTCAGGAGAGGCAACATGGACTGAATAGTGACCATCTGGAATTTTGTCTGTTTCACATGTTGGTTTAAATGACTCGGGTCCAAAATGGGTCTGAGGATCCACGTTTTCTTAGGTACTAAAAAGAACCTCCAGTAAACTCTGGACTAGAACTGGTCTTTGAGGACCGGTTGGATGACTCTCTTTTAGCAGCTTGAATACTTCTGCTGCTGTAAGTTCCCACTGACTGGGTGGAACACTAGTAACGTTTTTCTTCTTTACTGGAGGAAAAGAAAAAGGGCTATCAAACAGCCTCTGGAAATTCTGTTTAGTTCCCAAGAATCTATTGTTATGTTTTGCCAGTCTTGTGGGTGCAACGATAAGCATTCCCCCAACTGACTTCAGACTGCGGCAGTCAGGTAACCTTTCAAGGGTCTGTAATGATCTGCCTCTAGAGCAATGTCCAATGTAGTTGCCTTCTCTCCTGCCATGAGAAAGTCTATCCCGAGGGCTGTCAATACAAGAACTCTGACTTACGGACCACATTTTCTTCGCAGCACTTTGATTCCTAGAGAAGGTTCTCTGAGAGGTGAAGAAATGGATTCCCACTGCAGAGTGGGTCTTACCATCTTACTGACTCCTGGTTAATGTGACTTTTACTTTTGGTCCAAACAGAGTGGAGTCATCAAAGGGGCATTGTTGAAGGGGTGTCTTAACGCTTTCTGCAAAATCATAGGGATGCATCCATGTATGCTGACGCATGGTGATGTTAGTATCAGCTACTCTAGCTGTGCTATCAACTGTATTAGAAAGCAGTCACATGGCTAAGTTGGAAGCAGACTGAAGGGTAGAAAGTTGGGAATCTATGGTCTTCTGAACATCCACAGGCAGGTTACCCAAGAGAGACTTGGAAAGCTCTTTCGTCTGGTCTTTCTGAAACCTACGCGAAAATTGCTAAAGCATAGGTACGTTTCCCAAACTGATACACAGACCTAGATTCCCTGTTAGGGGAATGAACAGGGGAACATTCCTCCAACAGTTCCTTTTTAGTGGCTGCTACTACCACCAACACATCCACCTGTGGATCTTTGCTTCAATGCTTTCTTTCCTCTGGTGCTGACAATATCAGGATTTTTGGGAAAGGGTTCCACTAAGTCAGGGTCCTTCCATGCCCACTGAACCAAAAGGTCAATGATGGGATTAAGGGGTGGTACCACCCAGGACAGTGTAGTGCCGGAACCAAAGGCTTCCAGGAGCACAGACCTCATATGAAGGATTATCAGTGGACATCTCCCTCTCTGCTTCATCAATTCAAGGATCTCACTGAAGGTAAAAATTTCTGAGGGAGATCTAAGGGAGCCCCCATTTTTTTTTTTTTTTGCTAACAAATATCTTTATTAAATTTTCACCTATGACACAGGCAATCTTATATTTACATAAATGAAAAACAACATGACAGCACTTTAGTTGCAAACAGTATACATCACAGACCCCACTAAAACAAGTGCAGTTGCAAACATTATACATTACTTATAATCTATCCAGTCATTGTCAGTTAAGCATTATATGGCTCATTCAAATCCTGCCTCTTAAACCTTGTTCCTGCTCTGCATATATTGCTCCCACAATTCCCATTTTTTCTTATGTAGTTTGCTCCCTCCCTTTTCTAAAGATCCTAATTCCAGTTGCTTTGTCTCTGTTAATATACTCACTACTTCTAGTAAAACTGGTCTAAACTTTGATTTCCATTTTCTAGTAACTGCTTTTTTGGCAGCCACCATAATTCGACTCAGCAAGGCTTTACTATGTCTAGGCAATTCCGATTCTGTATCATAACTCAAAAAAAAAAAATTATCTCCTCAGTCATTCCAATTTGCTCACCTAGCATCTCCTACAGAGTGGTCTGCCAAGAATCCCCAAAGTCTGCCAGCTGATTACACTCCCAAAAAATATGTTCCCAGCCAGTTCCTTCTTGCCCATCACACCTCCAACATTTGCTATCCACCTGAAGAAAATTTCTTTGGAGTCTACTTGGGGTATAAAAATACCTATGTAAACACTTCCAGGCAAAGATCCTAAATCTTCTAGACTTCGTTGCATATTTGGGAGATATGCATACAGCTTCCCATTGTCTCTTTGTGAATTGCTTAGCCAATCTCTCTTCCCAATCCTGAGCTCCTCTGATTCATTCTTATAATTATCGTGCTATATTTTATATGCTTTACTAATTATTCCTTTTTTAACAGCAGCTTCTGTTCTAGATTTTACTAAAAACACTACCAGTGCTGGTCTTTCATTCAGGACCCCCCTATTTCTTTTTCTTTGCCTACACTCTGATATCAATTCTTGATAGGGAAGGCAATCTCTAACCTGTAGTCCAAATAAATTCCCATTCTGTTACCTTTCCTTTTCTAGTTATTTGCTCCCAATGCCTTGGTTCCTTTGCCGGTTTTCTCCAATAAATTCCAGCCCCCTCTTGCCTATTATCTAGTCATCCTTATCGGCAAAATCTCTTTTCTCCATTCTCGCACTGGTTTGGTTCTTAAAAAACTCCCTGCTATTTTATGAATATAATACTCTGTATGTTTCTTGTTCTCCTTAAGAGTCTGCATCCAAAATCCCCAATCTCTTATTTCTTGAGCTTCCTTACTGTATCAAAATCCTTTCTTTCCATTTTGAATTATAGTTTTCTGCTTGTGCTATGTATAAGAGCCTTAAGTGTGTTGCTCTAAAATACCCCCCTCAAACTGAGTAATCCTAGTCTGCCCTTGTTCTGTTGGAAGAATCATCTTATCCCATTTGACCCTTCTTGTCTTTCCTTGCCAGATAAAATCCTTCAACTCTTTTTTTTTTAATTACTAGCCACAGCTTCTCCTCTACTTGTTAAACATATGCCTGACCTATGTATAAGACTAAAGGGACTAAAAACATTTTAATGGCTTGTATCTTAGTATCCATATAACAAAGCTTCTAGTTTCTCAATTTTTGTATTATTTTCTGCTTAGTCTCTTCCCACATATCCTTAGCTGCAACAACAGAGTCAATTCTAATCCATACTCCTAAATACTTCATTTTATCAAGTCCACATAAATATGGATATTGTTGGACCAATTTGTGTATGGGTACATAATTTACCGCTACTGCCTTTGTTTTAGCTTCATTAATTTTGTATCTAGAGAAGATATGAAACAGTCTTAAAATGTTCCACAACACGTAAAGTCTCTTTCTGGTTTTGTCATGTATCTGCAAATACAGCCAGCTTTTCCTGACTACCATACCAATTATATCCTTGGATTTCTGAGTCCCTTATTTTCTTTGCCAATGGTTCTAAATATAATGCAAACAACAAAAGGGAAAGTGAACAACCCTGCCTGGTTCCTCTACTCAAGCAGAAATTATCAGAGAGGACACCACCCACTTTAATTTGCACCTCCAATCCCTCATATATTCTTCTAATAAGCCATATAAGTGTACCAGGGAAAGCAAATGCTTCCATTGCCCTGTTCCTGAAATTCCAGTCTACTCTGTCAAAAGCTTTCTCTGCACCAAGACTCACCAATAAAAAAGGGTATTTTCTTACATTCTGCTTCCCTCTGGATCATCAACGTTCTGTTACTATTGTTAGGTTGCCTCCCCTCCAAAGAACCACACCGATCCAGACTATCAGTTTTGCCATTCTTTTAGCCATTATACACATAAACACTTAACAATCATGGTTTGGTATTGAAATGGGCCTCTATGAAGCTGGATTCAATGGATCTTTACACTTTAGGCATTACCGTTGCCACTACCTTCTTCCAGGATGCTAGTACTTCTCCTCCTCTTAAAATACAGTAAAGCTTTCAGTTAATCAGCACCCATGGGGACTGGTAGACACCGGACAATTGTAGTTTCTGGTTGCTTGAGAGTTACTGTTAAAAACAGGCCTGACTAATACTGTACCCTACACTATTTGTTTTGTTTGACTTGTTCTTAGGTTGGGCAGAGAAGGAATTTATTCCTTCCTTTATAAAACTCTAAAACTCTAAAAACATAAGGTATGTTTCTTTGGGGGGAAACAAAGTGCAACACATGAAAATTGTACTGCATTTATTCGATATTTTTTTTCCTGGTTTCTTGAGTTCTGGTTAACTGAGAGTTTACCGTACTGTTAAACAAAACCTTCCAAATCTTTATCAATTTTTTCCCTCAACTTCCACAGGAATAACACCTATTCCTGGGGAATTTCCTGTAGATTGGTTATACATAGCCATTTTTATCTCATCCCTTCCTATCCTGTTAGTAATTCAGCCTCATCTACCTCTAACCTTGGCATATTTAATTATTCCATAAATATTTCCATTTGTACATTTTCTTGATTTACATATTTCTCTGCTTTACACAAACTTTCATGGAATTTCCGAAATATTTCTAATACTCCTACAGGGTCTCTTGTTTTCTTCCTTGTTATAGGCTCCCTAAGCTTGAGGACAGCCCTTTCTATTTTCTGTTGCCTGAGCTGTTGTGCTAAAAAGTTTTTGTGCACTAGAATTATTATCAAAAAACAATTGCTTAACAGTAGTCTTTCTAAACTTGTGCACATTATCAAGGTAATCCCTTATTTTCTGTTTAGCATTCTGCAGTTGTTCCTTTTCTTGTTCTGAGAGATTTCCCCTACTTTGCAATACTTTTACATTTGAAGGGTGCCTTTGCCTTCATCCAAGTCTGTGTCTTCAGGGAAAGACTCTGGAGAAGGGTCTATGTGCTTTCCCCTTGCATGTCTGTTTCTTATAAAATGGTTCCGGTGGGAGATCAGAAGGTTCCTAATCAGACAGGGAGATAATGTAGCATGCAGCCTGAGAAGCCTGTGGTACCAACTCACATGGTGATGGGAAGTACAAGCAGAGTCCTGTTGGTGTACAGATGGAGCAGAACTGGATGGAAGCACCTTTCCCTTAGGCATGGATGGGACTGTTTCAAAAGTCTGGAAGGCTGAAGTTGTCATTTTCCTCGTACCCTCAGACAGAATAGATACTTTGGAGCTGACAGGTATTAACCTCGAAGCTGATCTCAGAACAGATATATTGAATGTTGAGTCCCCAAGGGGAATGAATGGTTCCAACTAATTTGGTGTTAACACGTCCCCTCGAACCCCGGCTCTGAGGCTTCACCTCCAAGTCTCTTCCAGATCCAAACAGATCAAGAGTCAAAAGAGGAAAGGAAGCTATAGGAGTTGAAGGAACGCAGACTACTGGCACCAGCAAAAGTGCTCTGGGACAGATCAGATCTAACAGTCAGGTCCGAAGGGCAGACTGGGACGAGAGAAGGAAGGGGTAAGCTGGGCAAGGTGAAGGCAGTGAGAGGACCCCTAGCTGGATCTGACTTCTAAGGAACTCCCTCATCATCCTATGTCTTGTGTGGCTAGACTCTGGATGATCATGTAAAAGTAGCCACTGTAGATGGTCTCAAATACCTCTGCTCCTTCAGGATGGGTGAGTGCAGTCTTAGACTCATCGGTTCCAGACAAAACTGGGGCTGACAAGGTGAGGAAGGGACCCGAGAAACTGCTGCCTAAGACCAGAGTGGATTTTTTGGATCCTGCCCAGATGGCAACGTCAGATCTGGGGCATGCTTCTTTGAACTTTCTGAATCTAATTTATCCTTTTCCTCATTCTCTTTTTGCTTGTCTTTAATGTCTTTTACCCTTGTTGACTGGAGAAGAAGCCAATGAGGAAGAAGCAGGAAAGTACAGTTGTGTACACTTACCATAAATGTAGATGTCCGAGTGTATTCACTATTGCAGTCATTACATTTGGGTTATCTGCTTGCAGGTAGCCCTCAGCCGGCCTGATTATCAAAGTCTTGGGTCCTGCGTTGGTTGCTGTCTCTTCTTCCGTGATGTAGGTCCGTCAGGTGTATAAAACAAGCAGCCAACGTCATTACATTCGTTTTTCTTCCCCCAGATGTAATGACAATTAAATCTATAAATATACAAAATTATACCTCAAACAAAAAAGCAAATACACCAAAAACTTTTAAGCACTGAAAAGGAGAGAAAAGGTATAGCCAAAAGAAGTCAGGGGGTTGGAGGGAGGGTAACCAGGAATGCAACAGTGAATACACTCGAACATCTACATTTATAAGGGTACACAACTGTACTATGTTCTTCATGTTTCACTGTTGCAGTCATTACATTTGGGTAGATTCCCAAAGCTATGGTTGCGAGGATGGATTTATACAGCATTAGGACCATCTATTTATTATATTATTTATACCCCTGACAACCTGACATCATGGAAGAAAACACTGCACTAGGTAGCAAAAAGGAACACCACCACGAAGAACATGAAAAATTCCTTTATTCACGAGTTTGTCACATGGGGTAGTTTACATTTTTGGTTGTGATTGTGCCAAACCATTACGGTACATTGGTCAAACTACTAGGAAAATTAAAATTCGTATTTTAGAACATTTAGGAGATGTGAGAAGGGGAAATCTGGACAGCCCCGTTGCTTCCCATTTCATTGGTGTCCACAATAGCTGTACGGATGGATTTATTTTCAGCGTTTTGGCTAGACCACACTTTGAGGCGGGCAATTTCAAAGCTGAGCTCAATAAATTAGAGTATAAGATGATTCTTAATTATCATACTTTACATCCAAGGGGTATGAATTTGGATATGGGTATACCTTTATAAACTCAATTCTTCAGTACTGAAACATGTTACTACACATTGCACTTATTAGGGTGAATTGGTATAGATTTTGTATTGTGATATGATTAATTTTTGTAATATTTAATAAATTTATATCATGCGGTTAAGTATATATCAAATTCATTCAATATATTGTGTATATTGTGTATGTTGTATGTTTTTGAAATATCCATTTATTTATTCATTATGCAGCTGATATCATGTAATATGTTTGCACTGGGAACTATGGATTTTGAAATAAGTCTTTTGTAAGATGAATTTTGCATTTGAATAATGTAATGAGTTTGTTCACAGTGCAAATGAATAAATCAGTTTAATTGATCAATTAGGGGTTTGGTTAATGAATTAATTACTGCTGTATTTAAGGAGAAGGTTTTTGAGTGATGAATTGTTCCATTGAAGGCGAAATGCCGAGGTACCAGGACTCGTGAATAAAGGAATTTTTCATCTTCTCTGTGGTGGTGTTCCTTTTTGCTATCTAGTGCAGTGTTTTGGATTCGTTTCCGTGTTTGTGTTTACAGTTGTTTTATCATGGAAGAAAAGACAGCAACTGACGCAGGACCTAAGACTTTGTTAATCAGGCCGACTGAGGGCTACCTGCAAGCCGATAACCTAAATGTAATAATTGCAACAGTGAAACACAAAGAACATCTGCAGACCCTGCCTGTGGAGGGAAAAGGCCCTTGACCAATACTTTCACCCTCCTGGTCTGGAGAGCCCAAGAGCTGAAGGAGGTACAAGCTTGACAATGTGTCAAGATGGGCAGCACCCAAACAAACACACAATGCATGTGGATCACGGCAGGGAGGAGTTAGTGTCCACATTCGGAACACTTTTTAAACTCCTGGCTGTCTGACATTTCTTCAACTGTCACTACTATCTATATAAATGACTAACACACACTACTTAAAAAAAAAAAAAAAAAATATATATATATATATATATATATATATATATATATATATACACACACACAAACAAAAATAGCTATACTAAAGCCTATATTATGGAGAAAAAACACAACAATTCACAAACTATTGCCTAACAAACCTATCTTCCTACTGTACTAAACAAAATCTAATTCTAATCTCAGTTCTAGTTCTACTCCTAATAAGCTGGACAGAAAAAAAATCTCTCAGTAGAGTGAGTATACTACTGAAAGGATACTTATACAACTAGCCCTAGTATATGCAGCCAAATTGTTCAGGCGGCAAATGATATCCCAGGTACTAAGGTTGAGTGCAGTGAATTATGGGTAGGGGAGGAGTGTGAGTCCTGGAACCGAGAAGCTTCAGAGTCAGTGCCGAGGTTGAATCCAATCAGATCTGACAACCCATGGTTGAAATGGACAAAAATACTGGATCACAAGTTTTCTTCAGAAAAGTAAATTTTAGTTGAAGATTTTCCCCAACAGGTACTTATCTGCCCAGCCTAGAAGAACTGCTAGCCAACCGACATTTCCATGGGAAAAGCCAAATGAGTGCACTTTGTCAGCAAAAAATCTGTAACCAAATTGGTGCTCTCTCTTTATAATGGAGCTCTCCTTGAGCTCCTGACAGAGCTTGTGGAAGGACTATTAAGATTTGGTAAGCACTGAAAGGTGCTCTGTCACTGGGTAAGACACCAATAATTTAGGCTACTGCAATGGTGATCTAAATGTTGAGCACCATAACTTTTTGCCAAAAAGCTGGTTTCAAATGTAGAATTTTTTTAACAGAATCTTTTGAGGCAGTTGCAATTGATGATGCAAGCACACACCATTTGTGCAGAAGAAAAAGGTTAAACAGCCACATTACTAAAAACGGTCAAAATGACATGGAAAAAGTATTGAATAATGGTACTTAGAAAACATGCTTTCATGATACGAGATGGAAAAGGGACTTGAAATACCAGCAAAAACAGGACAAGTTCAACCACACCCATGGGGGGAATGAAGCCCTGACTGTAACTCATACAGCCCTGTTTGATTAGCAGTACTGTGCTGAAGGGACAAGGCTGGGGAAGACTGGAGTGGGGCGTGAGGATCCATTGTTGTCTTGGCTATTGGGAAGGGGGGGCACTGGTTCACAGTCTGGGTGACACCTATAAGGACCAACAGATGTTACATCAACAGAGCATCAGTCTGTTCAGTACTTAGTAAGCACAGGGAACATCATATGTGTGAAGGCAAGAAACTTATGTAAACATTTACTATTCAAGATGTGAATTCAGTAGTAGGAACTTGGACAGAATTTACAGATTACTCCACATCTTTGAGGGATCTCAAATCTGATGTCTTCAATCTTATTTTCCTGCTCTCACCTCAATAATTTAACTTTCACAACAGGACAGAATAAGGCAGTACCATCATATGGGGAATTCATGAAAGACATCAAAGTTCTCTCTAAAAGCAGAACAAGGTATGATTCCTCATTGTAACACCTGTGTCAACACCCAGGCTGCTCCACTGGCAGCAGCATGAAAGAGGTTGGTAATGTTAAGCATAACCCTCACTACAGTCTTTATTTTCCAAGACCCTGGCATTGGTGGCATTTGCAAAGAATCTGACATTTGTTTTACTAAATCTCTTTGGAAGCAGTTTGTGTGTGTGTGTGTGTGTGTGTGTGTATATGTGGCTGGTATAATTCCTTGCTCTCAAGACAAAAATGGGCAAGGAGTACACACACATCTTTATTCTATCCATCACCCTGGACTCCCAGTTGAAAGATAGACAGCATCTGTATAATAAGACAGTTCTCACTTGGTGGTGGCTACTGTTACGATCATACAGTCTACCAGAGGTCCCTTGGACCAGTGCTGTCTATCCTTAAGAAGAGTAAGAATCGTATCAGACTTTCTTAGGATGGCTTCTGAAAAGTCAGGTTCCTGCTATGCCCTCATGGCTGCCACATCTATCAAATGGTCGGTGTGAAGGATCACCAAGGAGGAAGACAATGCAGAAAATATATGCTTCAAATAAAATCTCCTTATCCTGAGAAAGTGGGTTCATAGCCTATGACCCCCCCCCCCCGTCTCATGAATTTTAGGATCTCACCAATTGTGATGCCTTCCAGAGGAGATTGGGGGAATCCTTTTAATCTAATCATCCAAGCCAGTGTTGGTCAGTGACTCCACAGGTGAGTCTTCACAGATCCTCTTGTACATCCTCTTCCTAGGGACAATGGGAGGAATCAGACTCCCCCATAGGACTCAGCATGAACCTGTGCAGGTTGTTTGGGGCTACTGGTTCTGATCTAACCTTTGGACCCCCTGACGAATGAGCTGACACACAGACTGTAGGGTATTTAGAGCTGGAGCAAATATCGATGGAGGCTGTGCAGATGCACTTGAGGATAGAGATAATCATTCTTTCCATCATATTGAAAGTCAACCCCAGATTCAGTACCAAAAGTCCTAAACCAGCAGAATCTGACTCCACAGAGTACTCGGAAGTAAGCCTGTGTGAATTGTTTAGGGCTATCAGTTCTAATATGAACTCAGGATGCTTGATGAATGAGCTGATACACAGACTGTAGGGTATCTGGGGCCGGAGAAAAAGTAAAGATGTGTACACTTACCATAAATGTAGATGTTCGAGTGTATTCACTGTTGCAGTCATTACATTTGGGTATTCTGCTGGCAGGTTGCCCTCAGTCTGCCTGATTAACAAAGTCTTGGGTCCTGCGTCGGTTGCTGTCCCTTCTTCCATGACGTCAGGTCTTCAGGGGTATAACACATGCAGCCGACACCATTACATCAGTTTTTCTTGCCCCAGATATCAGGTGCCCCCCAAATGGGGAGCAAAATACACAAAAAATATACCTCCAAACAAAAGCAAATACACCAAAAAAGGCTTTTAAGCATAGTAAAAGAAAGTAGAGGTACAGTAAGAGGAAAAACAGGGGGGGGCTGGAGGGAGGGTAACCAGGACTACAACAGTGAATACACTCGAACATCTACATTTACGGTAAGTGTACACAACTGTACTGTGTTCTTCATGTTTCACTGTTGCAGTCATTACATTTGGGTAGATTCCCAAAGCTATGGTTGGGAGGATGGATTTATACAGCATTAGGACCATCTATAAGGCACTGCAGGACAGCAGTGGCAAAGCCACCTCTGGATTTAGAGAAGAAAGGTAAATGGTAATGTTTGTTGAACATATGAACCAAGCTCCAGGTAGCAGCTTCTAGAATGTCTCTGGTAGGAACACCTCTGAGAAAGGCTTTAGAAGTAGATGCAGTCCTGGTGGAATGAGATCTGATCCCGTGGGGGATAGTTTTACCATGGTGCATATAGCAGAAACGAATACAATGGCATATCCATTTGGAAATAGTCTGCTTTGAAATAGCCTTTCCCTCTGCCCCTGCAGCAAATGCCACCAGTAGTTGTTCAGATTTTCTTAGAGATTTTGTCCTGTTTAAGTAGAATCTAAGTTGTCTTTGTACATCCAATGAATGCAGAATCTGCTCCCCCTTGTCCTGTGGATTGGAAAAGAAAGTTGGCAAATGAATGGTCTGATTTAGAGCAACACTGGATACCACCTTAGGCTTGAAGGATGGATTGGCCCTGGGAGACACCCTGTCTGCATGAAAAATAATGAAAGGCTCCACTGACATAAGGGCCTGTAATTCAGAAATCCTTCTAGCTGAAGTGACTGCTAAAAGGAAAGCTGTTTTCCAGGAGAGAAATTTTAAGTCTGCAGTAGCAGCTGGCTCGAAAGGAGGGAGAGTGAGTTTTTCCAATACAAAATTGAGGTCCCAGGCAGGGGTTGGAGCTCTCCTGGGTGGTCTTAAGTTTTTAGCCCCTCTGAGATACTGCTTTAGCAGAGGATGAGAGAAGAGGGAAGGTGCTGTGTTGTAATGAGCTGAAATGGCTGAGGCATGGATTTTTATGGAAGAAAAGGACAGGCCCTTGTGAAGCATCTCAGTTAAGTATTGTAAAATCTGAGGAATATTGAGCACTGCTGTGCTTATTCCTTGTGAATGATTCCAGGCACAGAATCTTTTCCATTTGTCAGCATAAGATTTTCTAGTACTAGGCCTTCTCGCCTCTAAAATGACATCCATCAGAGGTTTGCTGAGGGATGCTAAGGGAGAATTTAGGTGATTAACCACACTGCAAGATTCAAAGTTTGGAGCTGAGTGTGCAGAACTTGGTTGTTCTGCTGAGACAGTAAATAAGGTGTCTGAGGCAGGTGCCACGGTGGAAGGTGTGACACACTGCGCAGGAGTGGGTACCAGTGTTGGCGAGGCCAGTCTGAAACAATCAGAATTATTTCTGGTTTGTCTTGTTTGACTTTTAGTATAACTTTGGAGAGCAGACGCAGAGGGGGAAAAGCATAGACTGATAGGTTTTTCTAGCTGAATAATAGAGCATCCACTTTCCAGGCTTTTTTTGTGATGAGTTCTTGTGCAGAATTTGTCCAACTGATAGTTCTGGGGTGAGGCAAAAAGATCTATGTCTGGACTCCGCCATTTGCGTGTCAATATGTTGAAAATCCGTGGTTCCAGTTTCCATTTGTGTGGTTCCATGAGATTTCTGCTTAGTTCGTCTGCCAGAGTATTCAGCTTTCCTGGCAGGAATTGAGCTTGTAGTTGTATTTTGTAGGTCAAGGCCGCGTTCCACAATGCCATGGCTAGTCTGCAAAGGGGGTAGGTGTGTGTACCCCCCCTGCTTGTTTATGTACCACATAACTGTGGTGTTGTCTGTCTTTATCATTAATTGTCCTGGATGAAGGTAATCCTTGAAGGCTGTCAGTGCATTCTGTACAGCTAGCATCTCTTTCTGACTGATATGAAGGTGCATTTGGTTTGGGCTCCATTTGCCCTGAATGCACTTCCCTGCCAGATGAGCCCCCCAAGCATAGTCTGATGCGTCTGTAGTTAGGGTTTGGATGGCAGGGGGTGGAGTGAATGGCAGTCCCTTGTTTTGGTGGCAGGCCTCTGCCCACCATAGGAACTCTAGTTGCAGGCAAGGTATGATAGGAATCATTGTATCCAGGCTGTGACAATGTTGACTCCATAAACTTTTTAAGTACCACTGAAGTTTCCTCATATGCAGTCTTGCATATGGAATCAGAAGAATGCAGGAGGCCATGAATCCCAAGGCTTGCAGAATTTGTCTTGCAGATAGCAGGGTTTTTGTGGCTACCTGTCTGAAGTAAGTTACCAAATGAATTTGCTTTACTGGCGTAAGGTAAGCCATCTGGGCAGTTGTATTCAAGCTTGCACCCAGGGATGTAATTTTTTGAGAGGGTACCAGATGTGATTTCTTTTCGTTTATGGTGTACTCTAGACAAGTCAGAACCCTTTTTACAAATGTCAGATGTTTTAAAAGAACATCCTTGTTTTCTGCCTGAATAAGACAATCATCCAGGTATGGATATATCTGAATACTTACTTGCCTGCAAAATGTAATTACTGGAGCAAGGCACTTTGTGAAGACCTTGGGCGCAGTAGATAAGTCAAAGGGCAGTGCAGACAACTGGTAATGCAAGTAGCCTGCTTTGAAGCGGAGGTATCTTCTGCAAGATTCCCTGACTGGGATATGCAGGTAAGCCTCTTTTAAGTCTAGAGTTACCAACCAGGCATCTTTGCCTAGCATGGGAAGTAACTGTTGAAGAGTCAGCATTTTGAATTTTGGAATGTCCAGAAATGTGTTTAGAGTAGATAAGTTCAGAATTGGACGCCATGATTTGTTTTTTCTGGGTACCAGGACAAGTCTTGAATAGAAACCTTGTCCCTTTTCCTCTTCTGGTACTGGTTGAATAGCCCCCATGTTCATGAGGGACATAACTTGTTTCTGGGCCTCTGCCCACTGATTTGGGGGCAGGTATGGCCATCTGTTTGGGACTGGCAACGTGTGGAAATGAAATCTGTATCCCTGGGATACTATATTTAAAACCCATTTGTCCTGGGTTATAAGTTGCCAGTTTCTTGCATGAAGTGCCAGTTTTCCCCCCAAAGGGGTGGCTAAAAGGTAAGTGCTTGGTAAGTGTAGAGGGAAATCATTGAGACTGTTTACCATAGGGAGGCGCCTTGTTGTTTCCTGATTTGGAGGTGGGGGCACCCCATTGTTTTGTTTTAAAGGTGCCTTGTGACTGAAACCTGGAGCCTTTGGAATGACTGGGTTTGACTTGAGTGGCTCTCAAAGGAACTGGAAAGGACTAGTTCTTAGTAGGCCAGTGCCTACTAAATCTTGGAGGTTGCACTTGTAAGAAATATTTCACAGTTTGCATAGATTTAGCTTTATCTTCCATCTTTTTTGAAACATCTTCAGCCTTATTACCAAAGAGACGGTCCTGTTGTAAAGGAGCATCCAACAATTTTGCTTTAACATGATCAGGCAAAGTTTGCTCTTTGAGCCAAGCATGCCTTCTTAGCACAGAGCCAGTTAGAGCAGCCCTGCAACAGGCCTCCAAAGAATCAAAACCACATTGCAAAGTATGTTTTCCAACTTGTTCAGCTGAATGCAATAAATCCTGTAAATCTTTATTTTCCACAGTCAGAAATTAACATAATTTTCTATTTAAGCAGTCCCATGATATGCTGTTGATATTTAAGCATACGAAATTGACAGTTTAAAGCCCTGATTGCCAAGGTTGCAGAAGTGTAAACCTTCTTATCCCATCTATCCAGCACCCTGGAATCTCTATCAGAAGGGGTAGGACTTTTAGCAGTAGAGGCCTTAATGCCCTTGGGACCCTGAGAAATGGTTTCAGGATCTGCAATAGGATTTTTGAAAAGGAATTTGTGGGAGTCAGGAACCCTGTAGTATCTGTCTGGCTTACAAGGAGCCGGAGGCAGAGAATCAGGAGCCATACGAGATTCTGAAAAAACATCATCAACAATGTCTAGAACAGGAGGTATAGCCAAAGGCCTATGCTGAGGAAGAAGAAGAAAATCCCTAAGTCTCTTTTTAGATTCAGACAAATCCTGACTTTCCCAGTGGAAATGTTCCCTTAAGGTATGTAAAGTTTCCCCAAAAGAAAAATCCTCAGGGGGAGAAGCAGAAGGAATGGAATCTTCTGCATCAGAGACCTCATAAGTAGGTATAGACAAATCCTGTTCATTAAGAGTCAGAAGAAACAGAAACCTGTTCAGAAGATTCATAATCAATGTCTTGCCTAGGCCTCTTAGAAGGAGGGTTTGGGCTACCTCTGATCAGAGTAATTAAATCTTCAGACATTTTGATCATTTGTTTTTTTAGGCATAGGAGCCTGCACATGTGGCCCAGGCGTCTGTTTTTGACACAGATTTAGATTTTGGCTTTAGTTTTGAAAATGGCGTCGGTCTAATATACAAATCTGTAGGCCTGAAAACACCCTCAGAAGCCAGTGCCTGCACAGCAGCTCCGGACCCATCTAAGGTAGAGACATCCGCCGGTTCCATAATTGAGGCATCTTGCGACATACCGGACTCGGAATGGGTCTCAGTAGAGGCCTGCGAATTAGAAGTAGCGGGTATCAGGGGCTGTGAAAGCACCTCACTGAGTACTGGCGAACTGGCTTAGGAGAAGCATCGTCGGCAGCTTTGGACCTATGCGGTCTGTCTTTATCTTTAAGTTTTTTCAGAATGTCAATAGTCGGATGGCTTATGGAAGCCACTTCTGGATAATTAAACCGAGTACCGAAATAGTTTGATGCAAAAATGAACTGACGACGAATAGTTTGAGGATTGAATAAGGCACAAAACCGACAGTGAGGGACATCATGGTCTGAGCCTAAGCAAGGAATGCAGTACGAATGAAAATCTTTATGAGGCATTTGCTTTCCACAGGTAATACAATTGTTAACTTTTACTGACATCGGTTTAGAGCAAGAAAAAGGATCCCCAACGGGGTACTTAGCTTTTTTGAAAACTTCGGTTCTGAAACTCGAAAATGAAAATTTCAGGAGTCTGCCGACTGGCACTTGCGAATTGCTTCTGCTTCAGGCACCACGCAGCAAGAACGGCAAGAAAGACTGATGTAAAAGCATCGGCTGCATGCATTATACCCCTGACTACCTGACTTCATGGAAGAAGAGACAGCATCTGATGCAGGACCCAAGACTTTGAAAATCAGGCCGGCTAAGGGCTACCTGCAGGCAGATAACCCCAAATGTAATGACTGCAACAGTGAAACATGAAGAACATCAGAAAATCTCTTCCATTTGGACACATGACTTCCCGGCTTCCTGCAGAACCCAAAGTATGTCCTCAGAAAAAAACGTGCCTAAAAGGATCAAAACCCTATTGTCATCAATGTCAGTTGAAGAGTGGACAAATGAGGACAGATCAGAGACCCCTTGACTTGTGTGAGACAGTCCATCATGTAAAGTAACTTGTGGTGATTGAGAGTCACCAAAAAGATTTTGGGGGAAACCTGCTCTATCATGAGCAGGACTCTTGGAATCAGAGCAAGGGGAGGGAAGGCGTACAGAAGCATCCCCTTTCAAGAAAAAGATACCTCATCCATCTCTCAAGCCACAGGACTTCAGACTTTGGTGCAAACCAAGCTGTCTGTTTAAAGGGGGGGGCAAAAAGATCTACCAGAGGAGCACCCCACTAATAGACAATATCCAGAAATAAATCTCTGTGAATCATTCATTCGTGAGCCTGTGTATTGGACCTGCTCAAAGGGTCTGCCACTATATTCTGCTCTGAAGGAATGCATGCAGCCTGAAGAGTTACTTAATACTGGACAGGTAGATCCCAAACTTGAACAGTCTGTCTGTACAAAAGGTAGAACAATGTACCCCCTTGCTTGTTGACATATCACATCACTGTGGTATTGTCTGTTAAGATTTTGACAGGCTCTGGAAGAAAGAGGGTGTGAAAGGTCTGAAGGATGGAAAGGAGAGCTCGTCTCCTTTATGCTGATATGGTCTGACCTCTGATGAAGTGGCCAGAGACCCTGGACCTTGAGGGAACCAAAAGAGGCTTCCACACCCTAAGGCTGAGGCACCTGTAAAAGTTCTTGAGAGGGTACTAGGGGCTGAAAAGGAAGGCCTGGGTTGAGAGACAGCAGATGAATCCACCAAAGAAGTTCAAATTTGAGGCATGGAAGATGAGGAACTAGAAAATCTAGTGGATGACAGTGCTGGTGTCATAATGACTTTAGGAACCACTGTAGTTTTCTCATATGAAGTCTGGCTAGAGGTAGAACAGAAATGATGGAGGTCATGAATCCTAGAACCCTGAGAAATTCCCTGGCTGTAAATGAAACCACAAGAAGAAGGGACTGAAAAAAGGTGATTAGAAAAAGATCCTTGGGTGGAGGCAGAAAGACCAGGATAGGAATGGTCTGGAGCCTGTAACTAAGAAACACGACCCCACGAAAAACCAAAGCCTGACTTCTGGAAGTTTATTGTAAACCCCAGGCTTTGTAAAAGACAAACAACATACTGGAGATGCTGAAGCAAGACCTCAGGGGAGAAAGCCTGAATGAGCAGATCATCCAGATAAGAAAACATCTGTATCCCTCTCATCCTGCAAAACGCAATCATGGGAGTGAATAATTTGGTGAATACCCTTACACGCAGCAGAAAGGCCAAAATGCAAAGCAGACAACTGAAAATGCAAGGAAGCAACAAGGAAATGCAAAAACATCCTGAAAAGGGGGTTAACAGGGATGGAAAAATAAGCATCTTTGAGGTACAAGGGGCAAAAAAAGTAAAAAATAAAAGAAAGCCTGGCAAAGAAGAGGAAACTGGGTTTGAAGGTATAACATCTGAAAGGAAGGGACCTTCAGAAAGGTGCAGAGCTGAGAAAGGTCTAGAATGGGGTCTCCATGTGCCTTCCTTCCTGGGAAACAGACATTCTGGAATAAAATCCCTTCCTCTCCTGGGAATGTGGTACAGCTTGAATGGTGCATTGTGCCAAAAGGCCCTGAAGGAGTTCTGGGAAGAAAGGAAGCTGTTTGTGAGGAGGTTGAAGGATGCCCAGAAAAGGAAGAAGGGAGTTCCATAACATTAAGTACCCCTGACGGATGATGCACAGAACCAAACAGTCTTGAGTGACCTTTAACCAACTGAGAAGGGACAGGGAAAGATGAAGGGATAAGGGAACCTGACTCAAAAAAGGGGAAGCAAATAATTATAATAAATCTGGCTTGTCTTGAAAAGGACAACCTGACAATTAGGAGTCTGAGTAGACTTAGCAGGAGGAACCCGCCTAGAACCCTTCTTAGCTTAGAGAGGATGGTAAGGCAATCTGTGGAGAAAGGCAGATTTGGACAGATAATTCCTCTGCAACCTCAGGAGGGGAGTGGAGAGACAAAAATATGCTTCAATTCCTGCAAGGCCTTACTTTTATCCCGAAAGGGACTTACAAAGCAGCAGAATCAAACAGGTTTCTTACTGTCAAAAAAGCATACAATAATTTAGCCTTAATATCATCAGGCAAAGGCTGGAGACGAAGCCAAGAGCAATGTCTCAAACCAGAAACAACGTCAGCAGCCCTAGAAGAGGCATCAGCTGCATCATAACTACATTTAATAGAGTGGCGAGCTACTGAAGAAGTAGAGCCCAGTAAAAAGTGTGCCAAAGCCTTCTCTTTAGAATCAGGGAGGTCAGAGATTGCCTGGAAAGTTGGAGAAAGAAGGGATAAAACATACTTGATCATAGGTGTCTGGTAATTAACAGCCTGAAAGGCCAAGGTGGCAGCAGTTAAATACCTTTTTTGCCTAGCCATTCCACATTTCTACAGTCCTTGTCTGAAAGAAGTAGTTTAGTAAAAAGTAAAGTTTAGAGGGTTTGTAAGTAGAGACAGACATTACATAAGGGTCAGAAGGAGGACACTTGTATGGAAACTTACACTCTTCAGGCACCCTGCAAATCATCAGGTTTCTTAGGGGCTGGAGGCTGAGACTCCAAGTCCACAGAGGCTGATGTAAAGGTGTCTAGAAGGGCAGTCAAGACTGGATGGTACATTTGAGGGCTTAGAGGACTCCATCTGAAGGCACTCATAATACCTCTTTTGAATGTCAGAAACCCGAGAACAATCCCATTTAAAATATTCCATCATGCGATAAATAGTATCCCCAAAGGAGAGTTCTTCCAAGGGAGACTCAGGGCTAAATAAATCTTCCTCCTCAGACCCATAATCCAAGGGAGAAGAGATGTGAGATTAATATGCCAAAGATTCTTCCCTAGAATCCAAATCCTCTTCAGAGAAGTCCTGCTTTCTGGAATTCTTGAGTGGGATAAATGACCAAGGGGAAGCAGACACAGAGACTCCTTGGGGAGGCTTTAAGGTCATCAATGCATAAAACTAATCCCTGGGTGAAATCCTGCCATTCATGCTGGAGATCTTTAGCAGCAGGGTTTTTTTTTTTGTCTGAGGGACATCTGCCCTAAAAACCTTAGGAGGTCCAGACCTTTGCCTACACTCAACCAACATAGTAGGAATTTCCTCCGAAACAAGTATTTGCGGTACCCCCCTCAGTAATAATCAGTTGAGGTTCTCCTTCAACATCCAGAGTAGACGTTTGAAGAGTCTCAGACGACATACAAGAAGTTGGATCCATGCTAGCCTCCAGCACAATCACAGCAGAGGAAACTGACATAACCAGGCAGTGATCCTCTGTGCTTTCACCAGCCTCAAGAGAAACATCCAGGGGAGGCAGGATAGCAGCCAAATCAGACTTGAGTTTCTTGGCAGGTAGCTGACCTTTGGGATGGGAAGATTCCATCATAGCACCTTGTGTCAAAAATTTAAGATGTTTGTTCTCCAGGTAAATGGACAAAGAGGAGACACGACTATGTAGGGTCTTCAGGACAAACACCTGGCAGACAGAACACTGCAGATGTTCATGAGAAGCACCAAACAGAAAAGACGATCTTTATGGGGGATCTGCCTCCCACACTGACATTTTACCTTTCTGGGTGACGTGTAAACTCACAAAAATTAAGAGAAAAAGATAAGAAAAACCCAATGGAGCACTTATCTGAAACACTGTGTCCACCAGACAGGTTTACTCTTCCTTGAGGAGGATAACTTTGTCCTGTCTGGTATTCCTAATTCCATGCAGCTATATAAATGCTCGCATAGTACTTTGGTGCAGGTTTGAACATATGTGCCAGTTCCTATCGAGGGGGATAGGGCTGTGAAGCAGTTTATACCTTCCCTCAGGAGGTTGTAATCAGTTTTGGAGAAGTTTTTTTATTTGACCCTAGCTTGGGGGGGGGGGGGCAGGGGAGATGGTGGCTTCAAATGTGACCGCTCTGTGGTTGGATCTTACCAGGGAGGATGACACTGTAGGAATGCTGCAGTGGTTACTCATGTTGGTTAATACCAAGTCCAAGATAATACCGCCTCTTGTGGGGTGTCAGCCAGCTGTTCCACACTGGTGAAATCAAGGAATCTCTGGGCATTTGTGTTTCGGCAGGAGTAGTTCTTCCAATCTATGTTTGGATAGTTAAAGTCGTCCAAGATCATGGTAAAGGGTTGAATCTGGATAGATTCGAAGGGGTCCAGAGAGGTCAAGGGAGCATCTTGAGTCAAAGTTGGGTGCCTGTAGCTAGCTATGATTTGAATAGGGGTCTTGCCAATGTTCAACTGCGCCTGGAATGTCTCCTGTGCATCACACAGTTTGACCAGCCTGGAGATGTGTATGTCTTTAATATATATTGCAACTCCACCTCCTTTTACTTTGCTGCCACGGTTTGGGGTCTGAATGTATGACAGGATGATAACGTGGTATGGCTGGGTACTCTCCACAGCTTTGAACCAGGATTCTGTGACTGCACAAATGTCAGCATATTCCAGGGTTAAGAATGCTTGCAACGAGTGCAGCTTCATGTTTAGACTCCTAGCGTTTAGCAGCATGACCTTTAATTTGCATTTTGCTGAAATTTTTATGTTGGTAGTTTTGACCTCATGGCATTGCCTAAAAAAGGCACTATCGGGGAGGCATGAGCCTTTGCCAGAAGCCTGAAGCCCAAGGAAGACAGATGCAGGCCATCTCTGGCAAAGCATCGTGGTCTGTTGATCATGTCCTCCCAGGATGTCAGGTACTGGAACCCTTGGAACGACACCAGAAACTAAGCCAATTGTTAAAGTCAATCATTTTCTGTTTGTATTGAGGCATAACACTGGGTGATGGTACAATGTTGCTTAAAGCTAGGAACATACCTGCCTGGGACACATATTCAGCGAGCTCGATCATGTCTCTCTTCATATAGTCCAGGGAGGTACATCTCAAGTCATTCATGCCAACATGGACTATAACAGAGTCATAACAGTACCTACTGTTGAGAGACGTGAGTGCATGGGTGACATGGCAGATTCTGGCACCTGACAAACAACTAACCGTGACTTTCTCCTTATCCAGCCTGGGGAGGAGCACATCTGTGTGTCTCACAATGGAGTCTCTATGACTAATATGTTGAGTTTATGTTTAGGCCTTAGTGGCTGAGAGACATAGGTGTGTGGACTGTGTGGCATGGAGGGCAGTGGAGTTTGCATGTGATTTTGCCTCACAGGTCTCTCTTGTTTGGGTATGTTTTTGTTGATGACCTCCGCATATGTGGGTGTGTGTTGTGTAGGTGTGGTGCTTGTGTTGACAACATTCTCAGTGCCAGATACACTGGCTTGTGAGGGGAACAGCATACACTCTAGGTTCTTAATGTAACTGCATCTTTCACAAATTGTGTTCCTAGGTGGTAGCAGTAGTTTTATTTGCTTAATTTTGTTAACCAGGATGTAACACTGGTCTCTCTGGATCGTTTACAGGTTCAGCCAGGAAGGCTAAATAAACAAACATCGCAAGGTATAAAAGAAAGACAGAAGTTGAAAGAAAAGCATAGAAAACACAGTCAAATACAGACAGAAGACAGGATGGTACCAACAATGGCAGGAAAGATTACCTATCGGTAGGTATAGTAAGAGAAAGAAAGAGAGGGGAAAACTACCAATATGGTAGGCAAGAAATACCAAGTGGTACAAGGTTAAGGGAATGAAACAGTCACACAAATAGAAAGAGTAGACAAAATGTACAGAAATACCTACGATAGGCAGAAATAAGACAGAAAGTGGAGAAAACTATATATATTTCAAAAAATATACTTAGCTGCGAGAGAGTCGGTTGACATGTCCTTCTATAAGAGCAGCAAAAGAGATCTAGGGTAATGTAGAGAGAGGCATTCTGGGTAGACCATTACCTCAAGAGCTTTTTGGCTAACGTGAGCTATATGACTGTGCATCACTTTTTTAGTCATTTCACAAATAGCACCTCTTTCAGGAAAACTTAACTTTTTTTTTTTTTTTTTTTTACATTTTTCAATGGTTTAAACAGACTCCTTTGTTGTGTTTATAACTCAGTCCTTCTCCTGTTTTCCTTGTACTACTTTTGGTAAAAACGTACAACTGAGTTAAACAGGAAAAGTCAAACACAGAAGCCTCTGGCTAAATGAAGGGCAACAACTGACTGCATCCCCAAACACTATTTATATGAAAATGTCCAATAAAAAATAAAAGGTATACGAGCCCAAGACACTACTTAGATTAAATACTCAAAGAAAGGTGCAGGATATGAAATAACAAAAGAGGAAAGAAGAAATGAAGAAAGTTTGCTGAAATCCTGGCTATATATGAGCACCTAGTTCAGCCAAGGAGGTTTTATTGGAGTACTGGCAAAGGACTACCCAAGGTCTTTACAGAGAATATAGTACTGCTGATGAAACTATGACCAGGATGAAAAAATGGTAAGGTAGAAATAACTATCAAGCATTATGATTTACTGTTTGCAGTGACTCTCAAAGAATACATCCACGGTAGTGGTGCTGCGGTAGCGTTGGTGCCTCACAAGACGTTGTCCCGTTCGATTCTCAGCTGGAGCGTCTTCTGTGTGAAGGCATGCGTGAATGGGCGTGCCTTCGTTGAAGGTTGTGCATCAGGGCTGTAACTCGGCACGTAAAAATCCACTACCAAAGATTAGCGGACCGGAGTTCCGCTGTGGCGACCCCTAACCGGGATAAGCTGAAAGACACAAGTGACTCTCAAAGAAAATATACCCATGGCTTAAAAAACAACAAAAAGTTGTTGTCTAGGTGAATTAATGTACCTGCCTCTTGTACTTTAACACCCAATGACCATAAAAACCTGATGCCCCACATACTATGGAGGCTTCCCCCATGTCCAGCATATCTTGATCAAACTGGAACATGCAACTCAATTCACATCTATAAAACCTGACTTTGCTCAACCACCCTTGTCAGTGATTTCATTATTCTCTCTCCAAAAATGTATTTTTTTCAAATACTAACAACCATTTCCTCCCCTTCCATCTAATGTTATCTGCCTGCTCAGGGAGTTTTAATGTGTCCCTGAACATCACACAACATTTTCAACTTGTCATCTTGAACTTCCTCCAAAAGTTTACTGGCAACTCAGTCCATTAAGTGTTCCACAAGCTGTTATTTTGAAAGATCGTCTCAATTTCATTAGTCTCTCCATCCATACAGCTGCATCTAACAGATCTCATTCTCCAACACTATAACTTCTACTGTACCAACATCTTGATTTCTAGCTCCACTGTTTCCTCAATCCCCTCCACTATTACTGCTGCCATAGCAACTGCACAGCAGTGCCTCCCTATCAGGATAATTTTGAAGATGTTCAAGTTAGTGCATTTACTACAATCAAAATTCAAAATCTAACAGTAAAAAAAAATGGAAAAAAATACTAATGAAGAAAGAATTAAAAGATGCAAGGCCTAGAGTGTACTATCATCCAAAATAAAATACATTTTCTAATATTTGGGCCAAATCCCCCCCCTATGGTCTCCAAAGAAAACATGTCATATGCCAAGGGAAATCAACTCGGTCAATAAAAACAAATAAATAACTAGGGTGAAAATGCTAAATCACTTACAGACAGTTTTTACACTGCTGAGTGGATAACCCTGACATGATGAAAAGCCTGTGATCCATGTTCTCCAATCTAGTGAATACATATTACCACAGCAGTTTATACAACTCCATACACAAACTGGCCAGTGATCCAGAACAAATTATGTACCTCGTGCATGGGAGGTGAAGACCTTAACCATTATGCCAACTGTGTTAACCTTGTATGGCATTTGCATGTCCTCCCTGTCTCTCTGCGGGGTTCCTCTCACCTCACAAAAACATGCTGAGTATTTTCCTCCTCAAACTTACCTAAGATTGGAATTGTGCGCAGCAGTACAGACTCTAGATGGTGCTTGTTGGGGAAGATTTGCACAAGAACAAAATATGCATTCACAAATGTGGGCAATACAGAGATATCAAACTCTTGTCACACTGTGTGAAAGTTCTGAAGAGGGTGACTGACAAATGAATGCGCAGAGTAGTACAAAGTAAGATGGGAGATGAGCAATTCGGTACAGATCAGGATGCAGCACAACTGACCCGATATTTGCAGTGAGACACACAATTACGAATAAAGATAAGGACAGAGATGGAATAGACATTCCTAGACTTGGAGAAAGCACATGGCAAGGTCTCAAGAAAGCTGATTTCAGCAGTCCTGCAATGGTTCAAAGTCTAAGAAACATTGTTTGAATTAGTGCAGGCTATATACAAGGATCCACTGACACAAACAGCATTCATACTCACAGGAGGGTTCCCAGTGGGAGTGGGTGTCCATCAGGGTTCAGCTCTGAGCCCACTGCTGTTCATACTGTTGATGGACTACATTAGCAAACAGGTCAGAGGAGACAGATCAACAAAACTGCTCTATGCAGACACTGTGGTATTACAGGCAGAGTGAACAAGAACTTCAGCAAAAAATAGGGGAAGGAATGCAAAACTGAAGGCCCATGGGATGAGACTGAGCACAACGAAGACTACTGTAATGGCAGCAAATGGGGGAAATCAGTAGAACTGAAATAGAAGGGAACAGTGGAACAGGTTTATAGCTTCAAATATCTGCGATAGATGGTTGAGGAGAATGGAAGTCTGAATGTGGAGGTGAACGCCAGAATCATAGGGGCTGCAGCAAACTGGCACATAGTGTCAGGAGTAATGTGTGCCAGAAGAATGCCATAAAAGCTGAAAAGTAAGGTGTAAAAAACAGCAGTGTGACTAGTACAACTGTACAGTACAGATACCTGGGTAGTGAAGGCAAAGCAATTCAGGTCAACAGAGGGATGGAGGTGATGTGCCTATGACAAGTAGAAGGATGATCACTGTCGGATAGAGGAAAAAAATGAGGACATCAGTGCAGAAGCCCAAGAATCCCCAGTTGTAGAGGTCAAACAGATCACATTACGGTGATTCGGGCACATGTACAGGAAAGGAAAAGACAACCTGTTGAAGATTATTTGAGACAGACTATAGAAAGCAACAGGAAATGAGGGCATCTAGCAAAGAGATGGACTTTGTGAAAAAACAAACTACAACAGGCAGGCAGGATTGTCAAAGAAGGTTGGACAGTGGCAATGAATAGAGTCAGGTAGCGATAGCTGATGCGACACAGTGACCTCATTTAGAAAATAGAAAAAATATATAGTTGATGTGATGACTGACTGAAAATGCTAGTGAGTGGCTTTTCTTTAGCAAATGCCTGAAGAGGCAACACCAGCTACAGCACCAATGCCATTAAATGTTTACTTGGCCGCATAATGCAGTTTAGTAATTAAAAGAACCTTCTCCACAGCTGTACCGTATGAAGAGTGCAGTAAGCAGTTTAGCTTGTCCATGGCTTTTAAGACTTTCAATTCTCTAAGGGCACTGGTGACAGAAATATTAAGATTACCAAGCCAGTACAGGATTCTCACTTCTTTATTAGGTGAAGGAAGACAGGTGTGTCTGCCTCTAGCTTAACCTTAAGTAACAAAACAATGGAGTTAGTGTCTGGATACTTCTGAAAGACAAAAAGTTCAAAGGTTCAAAGGAGATTACTAGGCCAACGGCTCAAAAGCCCTTACAGGGCTTGCCAGTTTTACCCAGGTCAAGTCAAAACAGCTCTTTACAAGCCTGTCCGCCATTTTAGAGAATAGAGTACTGAATCTAGATACTTCTGGATAAAAATGAGGCATTCTGGAAATGAGCTCTCAAGTGGGGCAGCTAGAAACTCTCCGTGTCAACCTTCCAACCATGGGAATCAAGACACATTTGAGAAGACAGACACACTTACATGTGTCACAGATAGCCCTTATCAGTATAACTGTCTCCCCAAAATATGGGTCATACAGTAGGAAGTTATTTATTTACTGATGGATTAACATTTGATTAATGGGAAAGTGTGAATGGGTAGCTGCCCATTTTCAGAGGAGACAATGGGAGAAAAGCTCCAAAATATTACAAAAACATTTTAAAAACAATTTTACAATCTTCAAAAATAATACAGGAACATCTACAGCTTAAGTGATTATACAAAATTAGAGAATGTGAAAACACTGGTTAAGAATTGGTACAACTTACATGACAGTTTAATATTTAGAGAAATTTTAGCTAGTTTAGAGAAAAAAAAGGTAAATTGGCAAAATACAAATTGGAACTGCAATACGAACTAGGGAAAAACAGGGTTACAGCATATTTAGATAGAGAGTCGGGGAGAGAAACTAAATGAAGTAGGGAAAAGAATGAAGAAGGGGGGTAGTATAAATGGGTTCTTGTTCATATTTAGGGATATAGTTTATCCTGGGGTTATATTTAGGGATATAGTTTTATCCTGGGCTTGAGCAAGAACATAGCCAGATTTTGGCTGCAAAGTTTTTCAGAATGGTTTCAAAGGACTGGTGTGAGGGTACTGACCAGATGAAATAGATAAGACGACCAGATAAGAAATTCCAGACTTCAGCAACATGGTGAGGACAGACAATACCAAGCAGATTTGATAGGTTTGTTCACAGAAAGGCATTTTTGGTCAATGGTTCATAATGATCTGGGAAACAGTAGTGTAGAATTGTATTTATTATGGGACAAGAAGATGGATACTGGATAATTTTAAAAGTAGTAAGAAGCTGTATATATGTAGATTGATGGGGCAGTTCTAACCAGTTTAGGCTTTATAGTGATATGGATTCTGAAAGGGGTATTTGCTGCAAATTTAGACACTTTGTTATAGCATTGTTTTGTTTTTCGTGATGCCTGGAGGTCACTAAGGATGGCAGCCCCATAAAGTAGCAAAGGGATGAGATAAGTAGTAGAAATTTAATTTCAGTTGCATTGGTGAGAAGAATTTTGGCTCTGCAAAACATCCTTAGTTTTTGGTGAAATTTTTTATGCAATTTTGCATATGCAGGTAGAATTGAAGATCATCATTAACTATCATCCTTAATAATTTGCTATGAGAAGTGACTTCAGTGGCTGCGTTACTAAGAGATAGGATTTTATTTATTTTTTTAATGAGAGAGGGATTTGGAGAAAATAGTATTTTATTTTTTGGGCATGGTTGAGCATGAGTTGATGTTTCACTGGCTGTTAAAGCTTCCTGAGTAATTTTTTGGAGATGTGCCAGGCTGTCTGATGTGCACGAGTGTGGAATCATCTGCATACTGTACTACAGAGGTCTATTGTGTAGATGTCTGGAAGGTGTTTGTGAGAATGTTAAAGAGGAGGGGGATGAAGGATAAAGCCTTATGGTACATTGTTGGTGACTGGTTTGTATGGAGAGAGGGAGGAGTGCCATTTTACTGACTGCTACTTATTGGACAAGTAGTTTTTAAACCATATAAGGGGGGTTAAGACAGACTTAGTGAGGTCAACTGAAGTAGAAGTTTGCTGTGACAAACTGTGTCAAAAGCATCAGACAAGTCTAGAAATAAGGAGACCAGTTTGCAGTTATCTCTAGCTTTCACAGTATCAATAAAGGTTAGAAGTGCAGTGTGAGTGGAATGGTAGGGACAGAAGCAGTGTTGTATGGGGGAGAGAAGTTCTTCCAACAGGAGAGAGTTTAAGCCATTGCTCTTGAATAAAATTTTCTAAGTATTTTGGAAAGATGGATAAGACAGCTACAAGGCTACAACTAGTGATGACTTTTGATTTTCCTCCTTTGTGCAGAGGGATAATGTGTGATTTTTATTTCAAAAAGAGGGAATGTGGTATTACCAGACTAACCTATTTATAAGGACTGAGACAGGATAGGCAATCCTATTAGTTGCCATTTTAAGGTACTCATTTGAAGATCATCAGCTGAAGTAAAGCATGGCTTGAGTTTTAGAGCAGTTTTACACAGGATGTGGGTACAGGTTTAAAGTGTTAAGTGGATGTGGTGATATGCAGCTTTTGGGCAGGGTTGTGATCAGATGTTGGGGAAAAAGAAGTTATGTCTTACCACAACATGCCATCTGTGTTGTCAATCTTCACTAAATATTGACTGTGGACTCTGTTCTGAGCCTTGGAACAGACTCACCCATTTACTTCAGCTCGTGCCTTCCAAACTCTCAAGCAAGGCTCTACCCATAATGCTCATCTCTAAACTACCTCAGATCGAGTTTGCCTAAAATAGTGGCAGACAGACAGTAAATAACAATAAGACACCAGATCTGGTCCCTATTATGAAGCCAGTCTTGGGAGTATTCAATCCACAAAGAGTCTCAAACCAGGGGAAGGGTAGTGAAGATCGACAACACAGATGGAACGTTATGGTAAGACATAACTTCTTTATCTGATGATGTCAATCTTCACTTAATCCTTGACTGTGAGACAGAGTCCCTAGCTACCCAAATCTTGGGAGGTCTCACAGAAGAATATTCCTGAGCACCATCAAGATGAATGATGCACGTCCCCAAGAGACCTGGTCCGGTTTGTAATGACTGATAAAAGTATGAGGAGATGACCATGTGGCTGCTGCACAAATGTCATCTAAAGAAGCTCTGCCATGAAAAACCACAGAAGCTGCTACAACTCTAGTTGAGTGAGCTTTCACAGGGAGTGGTGGGTTGAAGTCACTTTGAATGACAGATAAAGGTGATGCAATCTCTAAGCCACTTACCTAAGGGAACCTTGGAAATTGTGTTACCTAAGGAAAGTGAGGAAAAGCCAACAAACAGTTGGTCAGATTTTCTGATATCCTTTGTTCTGTGAAGATAAAAACGTAACTGCCTGTGAATGTCTAACAAGTATAGACAGTACTCTCCCTTACTGGAGAAATTAGGGAAAAAGACTGGTAGGTGCAAGGTTTGATTGACATTAGATTTTGAGACTTCCTTTGGCAAGAAGGAAGGATTACTCCTGAGGGAAACCTGCCTTTGTGAAATATTATACAGGGAGGCTTGCAGGACAAGACGTGAATTTCCAATACTCTTCTTGCACAAGTAATAGCAAATAAAAAAGTTTTCCATGTAAGAAATTTCAAGTCACAAGTAGCTGAAGGTTCAAAAGGTGATAGAGTAGGAGAATGTAGAACTGAGGGTAAACCCCATGAAACAGTGGGCTCTTTAAACAGAGGCCTTAACATTAGGATTCCATTCAAAAAAGCTTTACAAAGTTTATGTGACATAAGTGAAGAACCATCGAAACCAATATGGAAATTAGATATCATGGCTAGATGGACCCGAACGGTAGAGGCTGAAGAGCCAGACTGATGAAGAACAGCCAGAAAATCCAATACTTTATGTACGGGAGTTGTATAAGACTCAAGATCATTGTTAAGAACCCATCTAGCAAATTTTTCCCATTTACTCTGGTACAGTTTCCTAGTAGAAGGTTTCTGATGGACCAAAATGATTTGTCGGACTGGTGAGGTAAGGGAAGAATGCCTGGCAATCATGGGAATTGGAGAAGCTACGCAGTGAGCTTGAGATGTTGGAGATTTGGATGAACAATACCTTCCGGATGGGATAATAGATCTGGAGCTGGGTCCAGAATCCAAGGTTTCTGAAGCAGATGAGGCCATATGAAGGGAAACCAAACCTGTTAAGGCTAGAACAGAGTAATGAGGATTATTGTGTTCTCTGACCTCTTAGCTTTCTTTAGAAACTGGAATATCAGAGGAGTTGTTGGAAAGGCATACAGGATACCGGGGGGGCTAACTGTGGAGAAGAGCATCTCTGGGCTACTCCTCTTGGGGGGGGGGGGGTTAGGGCAAAGTAACTGCTGCACTTGTACAGAGGGGATGCAAACAGATGGCAACAAGGTTGATCCCCAGTGGTGGAATATCTTCTCGGTCACCACAGGATTGAGAGACCACTCGTGAGGCATTAGAATAGTTCTGCTCAGTTTTTCAGCTATCACATTGGACCTCCCCGGAATATACGTTACCATGAGAAAGCAGATGGGAGAAATCGCCCAATGCCAGACTCTTGAGGGTTTCTTGACAAAGTGGTTAAGATTTGGTTCCCCCTTGTTTACTGATGTACCAGACCACGACATGTTGTCCGTCTGAACTGTCACTTTTCCCACGGGAAGGGCATCTTGAAATGCTTGCAACGCCAACAGCACTGCCTTCCATCTCTAGAACACTGATGTGCAAATTGGCCTCCTGTTGGGACCAAGTGTCTTGGACAGTCCTTCCCAGATGATGCCTCCCCCCACCCAATCTGGGAAGCATCCATGGTCACTATGGCTTGGGGCTGTGGAAGGATGAAAGGACAGCCCAAAAGAATCTCGTTGTAATGGAGCCACCAAGACAGGTCTTGTTTGCAGTGACTGGTGATCAAGATGTGGTATGACGTAGGCTGATTCATTAATGACCACTGTGAGGCTAGAAGCCACTGGAGAATCTGCATGTGATATCTGGCCAAGGGAACTAGAGTTATAGAGGCTGCCTTCAAGCCAAGCACCTGTAGGAGGGGTCTGGCTGGAATACTTCTGTTCTGAACTATATGGTCTACTTGTGATCTGATCTTTTGGAACCTGTCTAGTAGGAATGAAACGGTTCCCGTAACGGTGTTTATTAGAGCTCCAGTAAATTCCAACTGTTGAGTAGGTTTGTAGATTTGACTTTTCATGATTTACTGTAATGCCTAATGAAGTGCAAAGGGTGTAATCTCTTGCCTGTTCTAGTTTATGCCTGGTGGTAGTGGTAAAGTGCCAGTTGTCAAAATAAGGAAAAACTCAAAATCCCTGCAGTCTGAGATGAGCTACTACCACTGCAATGCATTTGGTAAACACACTGGGGGCTGTGGTGAGACCAAAGGGCAGTGCTCTGAACTGGAAATGACCGGCTCCCAGTCAGAAGCGCAGGAATCTTCTGGAGTGTTTGTCTGTTTTTATATGGTAATACACATCCGAAAGATCTACAGAGCACACCCAATTGTCTTTTTCCAAGAAAGGAAGTATTTGACTATAACGAGACCATCTGGAATTTGATTTGCTGACCTGTCTTTTTGAACTGGCTGAGATCCAAAATGGGTCTCAAGTCCCCTGTCTTTTTGGGCACTAAAAAGAAACTTGAGTAAAACCTGGATCCTCTTTGGCCTGGTGGGACTTCTTGGATGACTCTTTTTTTAGAGCAGTTTTTGAATTTCTACGACTGCTGCTTCCCTGTGACTGGGTGGAACATACAGGAGACTTTTTGTGTTTTTGGATTTGATGAAAGGAGAATAATGTAACCTCTGGAAATGATCAGCTGCACCCATTTGTCCAATGTAATCTGTAGCCAGGCAGATATGTGCAGGGAAAATTGTCCTCCCAACTGCCTCCACAGGATGGCAAGTGGGCCTCCGCTCAGGAGCACTGGTAGGAGTTACCAGCGAAAGAATCTCTGGACTCCTGGTTCTGTCGGCAACCTCTGCCCCTAGGACGGCGTCTTCCATTGTTACTTCCCCCTCTGCCCTGAGGAAAGTCCTTGCCACATGAGTCCTGGAAAGGCCCTTGGGACTTTCTGAACCATAACATCCCAATTCTTTAGTGCATGAAGTAGGGCCACTGA
Organism: Protopterus annectens; assembly: GCF_019279795.1. NCBI lineage: Eukaryota > Metazoa > Chordata > Ceratodontiformes > Protopteridae > Protopterus > Protopterus annectens. The sequence continues at coordinate 1,397,285,348 of NC_056725.1, forward strand.
GGAGTGGAGAAGCGTACGCCAATGGCAGAAAAAGTCTTCACATCTTTCTCGCATCTGTCCAGTGTGTCTTTTACCGTGGGTCCAAACAGGGATATTCCATCAAACGGAGCACTGACAAACGAAGATTTAATTGGCTCTGCAAAGTCACACAAGTGCATCGAAGCACATCTCCTAATGGCAAGACCTGAACCCACAGCTCGTTTCGTCCCTTTGGCTGCATGGGCAATTAGCCTCATGGAAGAGCTTGAAACTGATTCAAAGGTGGCGAGCTGAGAGGTAACCTTGTCTTGTACTCCTTCAGCTACTGCTCCTGTGAGAGTATCTAACAGGTCTTTAATCAGATCTCTCTGCAATCTGATAAAGTGCGCCATGTAGTTCAAAGACCTGAGAACAAAGGCTGATGAAGAGTAAACACGTTTTCCAAATCTATCCATAATCCTAGACTCCTTGTTAGGAGGATGGATAGTAGGACTTTCCTCTGGCAGCTCCTTCTTTGTAGCTGCCGCTATCACCATGGTGTCTATGGGGATACCCTTAGCCAAGTGCTGCTCATCCTTAGGAGCAGAAATGATCCTGTCAGGCCTCTTGGGGATCGGCTCGATGGAGTCAGGAACCTTCCAGGCTCGCTGGGTGATCAATTTAATGAGAGCGTCAGCGGGCAGAGACATCCAACAGGTAGAAGGCTGGGTATGAAAAGCCTTCAGGTATACAGACTCCTCCAAGGAAGGCTGTACAGAAGACCAACCACCCCCTCTGTTCAGGATTTGCAGGATGTCCGCAAAGGAAACATCATCAGGGGATGACCTGGAGGAGACTTCCCACTCATCAAAATCGGTATTCTCAGTGAAGAACTCTCTGGGGAGTCTAAGTGCATCCTCTTGTACTTTTTCTTCGCAGGTACTTTCTCGGGGGGAATGTTCCAGTGAAGTATGTGAACAGGAAACCATCAAGGAAGGTCTCTCCTGAGGCATTTCCGCCCCCAGTCCCAGGGATGAGGCTGACAGTAGCTCTAGTCAAAGGGATGCAGATGTTTGGTCCAACAGGGATGGCAAGTACTCAGAATGCATAATGAACAAGTCCTTCCCCATGATTGGGAAAGGCTGCCACCCCCCCACTTAAAGTGATGGGAGCCTGGAACTGAAAGACTCCTTCGGAACAATGGTCCTACCCTCTCACCCTGCATCGAGGAAGTGGCCTCTGGGTCGAGCCCATGAACAACGAAGAACTGAGGGGCATGGAAGATTCCAAAAAAAAAAAAAAAAAAAGAAGTCAAAGCCTGCCCCTCGGAACCAGCGACATTCAACCCTGGGAGACCTCCGGTTCTGATAAACCAGAGGAGCTCAAGGCAATTCACGGTTCTGGAGAAGAGGCCCTTACCGGAGCCGAGACAGCTGGAGCAGGGCAGGTCAGTGCCAGAGGCTCCAAAGACCCATCTGACATTGGAGGAAGAAGATGAGACAGTGTCAAAGGAGGACAGGTTCCAGTGCCGAGTTGGCTGAGAACCAAAGATGGAGGTAATCCCCTCGCTATCAAGAGCTAGTCCACCAGCCTCATGATGTCCTATTCCGAGATGCTCTTAGTGGATCAAATGGATGACACCGAAGGAGACCTAGGCGGTCTCGGTTCCATAAATTGGCTAGGTGTTGGCTCCACAAATGGACTGACCAATGGAGAATACGTGGTTCTTGGTACTGTCATCAATAAAGTCTGCTTCGATACCGAGGCTGTAGGTGTCTGATCAGAAGCAATGGCTGGTGCCTAATCACTCTTGCCTACTGGTGCCAAGTAAACTGTCGACATCATAGACTGTTTGGATAATTTTGCAGGCGGTTCTGAGGAACTGCTCGCTACCGAATGAGAGCATTTCTTAAGCTTATAAGAGGAGGAAGAGGAAGATGACGAGCTGGCTTCGGTCTTGGGACCACATACAGCCTCTTTGAAGTCTCTTTTCAACAAACCTTTCAAAATCAGCTTGTTTCTCCACTCCATTGAAGTCCTGGAGCAGAAACCATGACAGATGGCACAATCCTACTGCAGGTAGATGGTGCCTAAACAATACACACAGCAGACATGCTCACCTGAATTGGGCAACTTCCTGTCATAGTATTGGTACCTCTTAAAACCAGAGGTGCCCTTTGAAGATTTATCAGCCATGCCAGAAAAAAACTAGGCCTAATGTTGAGAAAAGTCTCACACACAGGTGAGTCCCCCATGCATAGTCTGATGCATCTGTTAGGATTAGGGTTTGGGTGGCAGGGGGTGATGTAAAAGGTAGCCCCTTGTTTTGGTGGCAGGCCTCTGCCCACCAAAGGAACTCTAGGCATAGGCAAGGTATGACAGGAATCATTGTTTCTAGGTCCTGAGACTGTTGACATCATAGGCTTTTTAAATACCACTGTAGATTCCTCATATGCAGTCTTGCAAATGGAATTAGAAGAATGCAGGAGGCCATGAACCCCAAAGGCCTGCAGTATTTGTCTTGCAGATAGCAGGGTTTTTGTGGCCACTTGTTTGAAGTTGTTGTCAAATGAATTTGTTTCTCTGGCGTGAGGTAAGTCATCTGGGAAGTTGTATTCAAGCTTGCTCCCAGGAATATAATTTGTTGACAGGGTACCAGTTGTGATTTATTTTGGTTTATGGTGTACCCCAGACAAGTTAGAACCCTTTGTACAAAGGCCAGATGATTCAAAAGTATGTCCTGGCTTTCTGCCTGAATTAGACAACCGTCCAGATATGGGTATATTTGAATATTTCTTTGCCTGCAAAATGCAATAACTGGAGCTAGACACTTTGTGAATACCCTGGGTGCAGTAGATAAGCCAAAGGGCAGTGCAGAGAATTGATAAAGCGTGCAGCCTGCTTTGAAATGTAGGTATCTTCTGCAAGATTCCCTGAATGGGATGTGCAGGTATGCTTCTTTTAAATCTAGTGTTGCCAACCAGGCATCTTTGCCTAGCATAGGAAGTAATTGGTGAAGAGTCAGCATCTTGAATTTTGGAATCTCCTAAAAGGTGTTTAGAGTAGACAGGTCCAGGACAGGACGTCATGAATTGTCTTTTCTGGGTACCAGGAAAATTCTCGAGTAGAAAACTTGCCCCTTTTCCTCTTCTGGTACCAGTTGAATAGCCCCCATGCTTAAGAGAGAAAGTACTTGTTTTTGGGCCTCTGCCCACTGATTTGGGGGTAGGTCTGGCTACCCACTTGGTGTTGGCAACGTGTGGAAGTGAAATCTGTACCCCTGGGACACTATATTTAAAACCCATTTGTCCTGAGCAATGAGTTCCCAATTCTTTGCATGAAGAGCAATATTTCCCCCCAAAGGGGCAGTCAGTTGATAAGTGCTTTGAAATTTTAAAAGGAAGTCATTGAGACAGTTTATCACAGGGGGGGTGTTATTATTCCCAGATTTGGAAGTGGAGGCCCTCCACTGCTTAGTTCTGTGTGTCCCCTGGGACTGATACCAGGGAGTTTTTGCTGTGTCTGGGTTTGGTTTGAGAAGACCTGGAAGGGGCTGGAAAGGACCAATTTTTAGAGATCCAGTGCCTACTAAATCTAGGAGGCTGAACTTGTAACAAAATTGTTAACAGTTTGCATAGATTTAACTTTATCTTCCATCTTTTTAAGAACTTCCTCAGCCTTGTTGCCAAACAGGCGGTCCTGATTTAAAGGAGCATTTAGCTTTAACATGATCAGGCAAAGATTGATCCCTTAAGCCAAGCATGCCTTCTGAGCACAGACCCAGTAACAGCAGCCCTGCAAAAGGCCTCTAATGAATCAAAACCACATTGCAAAATATGTTTTCCAACTTGTTCAGCAGAATGTATTAAATCCTGTAATTCTTTATTTTCCACGCAGTCAGGAATCAAAATCATTTTCTGTTTAAGCAGTCCAATAACATGTTGCTGATACTTTAACATATGAAATAAGAAGTTATGTACCTACCATAACGTTCCATGTTAGTTGTCTTCTTCTCGCCTTCTTTCTTGCTGGATGGGTTCGGAGCCGATCCTCGGCTCCGACTCGGCCAATACTAAAAGCTCGAGAGCTAATTCCACCGGCTCGAGGCTCCCCTATATCCCACAATGCTAGGCGATAACTACTCAGATCTCGTTTGGTAGCTATACCAAGCAATACTATTCTCCAAGAATGGAGTAACAAATTTCAGAAGAAGAAACACAAAGAATTCCGGTCGGTCTGTCCAGACTTGGGGGAAGGAGGGAGGGACGCAAGAAAGAAGGAGAAGAAGACAACTAACATGGAGCGTTATGGTAGGTACATAACTTCTTAATGTTAAGTTGTCAATCTCGCCTTCATTCTTGCTGGATGGGACCGCGTCCCTAGCACCTTACCCCGGGTGGCCTATCGGAACAGACTCTTGAGAACAGTGGAACCAAAATTGGCACGGCTTCTGGAAACCATGTCCAATTTGTAATGTGAAATGAATGTATGAGGAGAAGCCCAGGTGGCTGCTGCACAAATTGAGTCTATTGGCAACCTGTCCTGAAAGGCTATGGATGTAGCTCATGCCCTAGTTGAATGAGTTCTAGGTCTTGAGGGTAATTTTTGATGTCTGGTCTCATAGATGAAAATAATTGTAGACGTGAGCCATCTAGACAGAGATACTTTAGTGACTGGAAGGCCCAATCTTCCTTCTGCATATGACAGAAACAATTGATCAGATTTCCTGAGTTGTTTAGTTCTGTCTAAGTAATATCTCAGTTGGCGATGAACATCCAAAAAATGCAGCTTTTGCTCTGATCTATTTGAATAGTTAGGGAAAAAAACGGGGAGATCAATAATCTGGTTTAGGTTAATTTGAGAAGAAATTTTTGGTAAAAAGGATGGATTAGTCCGGAGAGATACCCTGTCTTTGTGAAAAACTAAGTAAGGAGGGCGAGTGCATAGAGCATGGAGTTCTGATACTCTTTTCGCTGAAGTTATAGCTACCAGAAAAAGTGTCTTCCAAGAAAGCAATTTCAGAGAACATGAAGCCGCTGGTTCGAAGGGGGGAAGAATTAAAGATGCCAGAACCAAGTTTAAATCCCATTGAGGTGGAGGGTCTTTGACTGGAGGTTTGAGAAGAAATACACCTCTTAAGAAGGCTTTACAGAGTTTGTGAGCCATGATGCTGGATTCTGAGACACCAGCATGAAAATTTGATATGGCAGCCAACTGAACTCTAATGGTTGATGCAGAAGATCCTAAATGAAAAAGTTCTGCTAGAAAGTCTAAAATAGACTGGATAGGTGCAGTAAAAGGATCAATGTTTTTTGATGATGCCCAAAGGGAAAAACGTTTCCATTTACTAGTATAAATCTTCCGGGTAGAGGATTTATGAAAGGCTATCAAGATATCTCGGACCGAGCAAGATATTGAGGGAAGCCTGGCTAAGGTAGGAATTGGAGAAACCACGCTGTGAGGTTTAGGGAAGACAGAGATTGGTGCAGCTGACCCGACTGATGGGTAATCAGATCTGGTACTGGGTCCAGATGTCAAGGCTGCTCCAAAAGGTAGCGATGAAGAAAGGGGAACCATATCTGTCGAGACCAGTAAGGGGCAATGAGGATCATAGTCACTCTCAAGGCGATGGCTTTCTGAATTAGTTGAGGTATCAGTGGAAAAGTGGAAAGGGGGGAAAGGCATACAGAAGTCCCCGGGGCCAAACGTGGACTAGAGCGTCTCTGGTGGGATGGCCTGGTAACGGGAAGAGCGTGAAGAAGTCTTGACACTTGCTGTTTTGGGGAGTAGCAAAAAGATCGCAGCAAGGATGGTCCCATCTTAGAAATACCTCTTCTAGAATTGATTTCTTTAGAGACCACTCGTGTGGCATGAGAACTGCTCTGCTCAACTTGTCTGCAATGACGTTGGATTTCCCGGGAATATGCGTCACTATCAGAAAACGCTGAGAAGAGATCGCCCATTGCCAAAGTCTGAGTGCTTCTCGACATAAAGGGTATGATCTGGTTCCGCCTTGTTTGTTGATGTACCACACCACGGACAGGTTGTCCGTTTGAATTGCAATAGTCCCTTTGGGAAGAGAGTCGTGAAAGGCTTGCAACGCTAAAAGCACTGCTCTCATCTCTAAGACATTTATGTGCAAGTGGCACTCGAAGGGTTGCCACGTGCCCTGGACTGTCCTGCCCTGATAATGCCCCCCCACCCGATCAGGGAGGCATCTGTTGTCAACGTGGCAACTGGAGGGGGGAGAGTGAAGGGTCTTCCTTGGAGAAGTTGAGGTGACGTGACCCACCAAGACAGTTGATTCTTGCATACTTGAGTTATCAGTATGGTGTGGGACATTGGGAGTCGTTGAAAGGACCATTGGGTAAAGAGCATCCATTGGAGGATCCTCATGTAAAAGCGAGCTAAGGGGAGAAGGGGAATAGCTGCTGCCATGAGTCCTAGTACCTTCAATACCAGTCTGGCTTTGACTTTGACCAATTGCAATAGAAGGGATACTTGGTTCCGGATGTCTAAAACCCTTTGTTCTGTGAGTGTGGCTGAAAGGGTCTGTGTATCTAATTTGGCGCCTATGAAAGTAATAGACCGACAAGGCAGATTTTTCGAAATTTATTGAAATGCCTAGAGCTTGACAGGTTTGAATGGTGAAATCCCTGGATAGGAGAAGCTGATGTCTGGTGGTGGCAGTAAGGAGCCAATCGTCCAGATATGGAAACACCTGGAATCCCTCAAGTGAGCCGTGACCACTGCCATGCATTTGGTGAACACCCGGGGGGCTGTAGTGAGACCAAAGGGCAGGGCCCTGAATTGGTAGTGATTGGCTCCCAGCCTGAAGCGGAGATATCTCCTGGAGCGTCGGTTCATTTTGATGTGATAGTACGCATCCTGAAGATCTATCGAGCACATCCAATTGTCCTGACCCAAGAAGGGTAGGATGGACTGTAGCGTGACCATCCGGAATTTTGTTTTTTTGACAAACTTGTTTAAGTGGCTGAGATCCAGAATGGGTCTCCAGTCCCCTGTTTTTTTTGGTACCAAAAAGAATTTGGAGTAGATTCGGATCCTTGCTGGTCTGCTGGGACTGATTGGATGACTCTCTTTGACAGCAGCTTTGACACTTCTAATGCTGCTTTTTCCCTTAGACCGGGTGGAACGTCTGGAAGGGATCTTTTTGGTTGGGTTGGAATATGAATAAAGGGAATTTTGTAACCCTCGGATATGATCGACTGTACCCATTTGTCTTGAGTTAGGGAAAGCCAGGCTTCTGGGTACAGTGATAATCTTCCTGACTGCCTCCGGGCGGACAGGCGGGCAGCCCCTCAGGGGTGCTGAAAGGGTTTGTCAGAGAACACCTCTCTGCTACCCTGGTTTTGCGGACCTCCTCTGCCTCTGGGGCGGCGTCTATTATTATTCCGCCCTCTGCCTCTAGAGGGAATCGGCCTTGTCGTCAGATGAGACTCCTGGGATTGTTTTGAACCACATCTTTCCTCCCCTCTGACCTTTGGGATAGGGTCTAGAAGGGTGGAAAAAGCGGACTCCGGCAGAGAGAGTCTTACCTTCCACCTCGCACCTGGTCAATGTATCCTTCACCTGTGGACCAAACAAAGATGATCCATCAAAGGGGGAATTGGTGAAGGACGCCTTGAAAGGGTCCGCAAAGTTGCATAGCTGCATCCAGGCGTGCCTTCGTAAGGCAACTCCTGTGCCTGCGGATCTACTCGCTCCATCTGCTGCGTACGAGACTAGCCGCATGGAGGAGTTCACAATTGAATTTAGGGTTGCCAACTGGGAGTTCATTGTGTCTTTGAACCCCTCAGCTGTAGGATCCTTCATCAGTTCACCCATATCCTTGAGTAAATCTCTTTGGAGACGGGTGAAGTGGCATAAGTAATTCAGCGACCGCATTGAAAAGGTCGCTGACGAGAACATCCGCTTGCCGTACCTGTCCATGGTCCTAGATTCTTTATTAGGAGGATGGACAGGAACCGAAGGATCAGCTAATTCCTTCTTTGTGGCCGCAGCCACCACCATGGCATCAACAGGGACACCTTTGGATAAAACTGTTTGTCTGTGGGGGCAGTGATAAATTTGGATGGTCTCCTCGGGGTGGGTTCCACTGAGTCAGGAGCCGTCCAAGCCTTCCTTGCCACCACTTCCATAAGGGGTCAAAGGGAGGGACACCCAGCAGGTGGAAGGGCGAGAACCAAACGCCTCAAGATACACTGACTCATCCTCCGAAGGGTTAAGGGCTGGCCAATTCCCCCTCTGTTTGAGGATTTCAAGGATGTCTGCAAAGGAGACATCCTCAGAGGGGGAACGAGGGGACCCTTCGGATTCCTCAAAGTCAGTGTCAGAGGTGATAGACTCAGGGGAGTCAATGTGCTTCCTCTTGCACTGCCTCTTCCTAGGGGGGATCTCCTGCAGGGTCAGGAGAGACCTCGGAAGAGGAGGAAATTCCCAATGGGGAATCTTGAGGAGTTGGTTCTCTGAGGTGTGAGACAAGGGGGTGAGTAGAAATCACCGCAGGCACTGCAGATGGAGGGGCTGAGGGAGCCGACTGTGGGGCAGAACCTGGTTCTAGCACGCTCCGCATGAACTCGAAGGCATCTCTATCAGGCAAGGCCCGAGGCCCTCGCTCCGAAGAGACAAGGACCCCTCCCGGCACCGACAGAGACGGCTCCGAAGCCGATGTCGGAGCCGAACTCACCAGCGCCGAAGCCCCGAGAGGGAGAGTGGGGTCGGACAAGAGTCCGATGTCACTCGCCCCCTCGGAGCCGACGAGGGAAGCTCGGCGCCAAGATCCCCCCAAAGAGGAGATCGGAGCAGACGACGGAGCCAAAATGGAAGGTATCGGATCCGACGCACCGACAGTCATGGCTCCAACAAGCCTTGGCTCCGAACTCGAAGGAGTCGGAGGAGGAATGTAATCTGGGACGGGAATAGCCAATGACTGATGAGTCGGGCTATGGAGCATTTGGGCCAGTGCCTCGGACTTAAGAAGTCTACTCACCACCCTCTGCAAATCATGGTCTGACAACCTGGAAGACCGAGAGGAATGGGTTTTGTGACTCCACTCCAAAAGGAGAGGGGAACCTGGCACCGAGTGTACAGATCCGATGGAGGGGGACCTGGACCTCTTTTTGTAAAATGGCTCCGATAATGGTATCGGAGCCGATGGGGACTTACTAGCTCCGGCTCCAGCCGGAGCCGAAGTAACGGTAAGAGGCTTAAGAATAGATCCGATGGAGGGGGGTCTAGACCTCTTTTTGGAAAGCAGCTCCGATGATGGTATCGGAGCCGATGAAGACTTATCAGCCTCGGCTCCAGCCGGAGCCGAGGTAACGGTTTGAGGCCTAAGAACATCGGCTCCAGCCGGAGCCGATGACGAAGCCTGCTTCGACTTCTCCACAGTCGACTCAAGAGCAGGAGTCGACTGCTTTGAAGTTTTCGAAGGCTTCCCCGACCCAGACTGAGTCAGGGGGCCTTCAGGCTTTAACAAGCCCCTTAAGATGAGCTTGTTTTTGCGTTCCTGCAGGACTCGAGGGCTGAAACCATGGCAGACAGCACAAGAGTCCTGCAGGTGCACAGGTCCCAGGCAATACACACAAGAAGCATGACCGTCTGTCAGAGACATCTTCTGACAGCACGAGTCACACTTCTTGAAGCCTGAGACCTTATCCTTAGACATTAAGGAAGAGAGGCTGTCTCAAACACACACACAGACACTCTACACTAACAAATTAAAGATAAGTAGCCAAAAACACAAGCACACAAGCCCCTACAACACTAACTGAAAAAGGGACTGGGGTGAGGGAAGGGCCGAAGGCCTAGAACAACAACAATAAGAGGGGTGGGAATAGAAAAATAGGGTCGATAGAACTAAATACTAACACTAACAATAACAATATATCAGATTAAAGAAAAAAAAGGGGGAATTAGTACTACCTCAAAGGTAAAATCCACTTACGTGCCTGAGCCGGTAAAAAAAGCACCTCGTCAGCTATAGCGGCAAACGAGATCTGAGTAGTTATCGCCTAGCATTGTGGGATATAGGGGAGCCTCGAGCCGGTGGAATTAGCTCTCGAGCTTTTAGTATTGGCCGAGTCGGAGCCGAGGATCGGCTCCGAACCCATCCAGCAAGAATGAAGGCGAGATTGACAACTTAACATCTGGCAGTTTAAAGCCCTAATAGTCACGGTTGCAGAAGTGTAAACCTTCTTACCCCATCTATCCAGCGCCCTGGCGTCTCTATCAGAAGGAGTAGGATTTTTAGCAGTAGACGCCTTAATGCCCTTGGGCCCCTGTGAAATAGTCTCTGGATCTGCAACAGAATTTTTAAAAAGGAACTTGTGGGACTCAGGGACCCTGTAGTATTTGTCAGGTTTTCTGGGAGCAGGAGGCACTGAATCAGGGGCCAAACTAGATTCCGAAATAGCATCATCAACAATGTCTAGTACAGGAGGAACAGCTAAAGGCCTATGCTGAGGTAGGAGAAGGAAATCCTTAAGCCTCTTTTTTGAATCAGAAAAATCCTGGCTTTCCTAGTGGAAATGCTCCCTTAGAGTATGTAAAGTTTCCCCAAAAGAAAAATCCTCAGGAGGGGAAGCAGAGGGAATGAAGTCCTCTCCATCAAAATCTTCATAGGTAGATAAGGGTAAATCCAGATCATCAGAAGAATCAGAAAAAACAGAATCCTGATCAGAAAATTCATAATCAACTTCAGTCCTAGGCCTCTTAGAAGTGGGGGGGGGGGGTTACCCCGATTAGAGTTATTAGATCTTCAGCCATTTTTATAATTTGTTTTTTAGGCATAGAGGCCTGACCATGTGGCCTGGGCGTCGTCTTTTTTAGGCATGGATCAAGATTTAGGCCTAAGTAAAGGAGGAGGAGGCGTTGATTTAATATGCAAATCCAAAGGCCTGAATACACCCTCAGAAGCTGATGACTGCACAGTGGCTCTGGACCCATCCAAGGTACAGACATTCGCAGGTTCCATAGTTGAAGCATCTCGCGGCAATACCGGACTCCGAATGGGTCTCAGTAGAGGCCTGCGAATCAGAAGTAGCGGGTATCAGGGGCTGCGAAAGCACCTCACTGAGTACCGGCGAACTGGCGACTGGCTTAGGAGAAACATCGTCGGCAGTTTTGGACCTCGGCGGCCTGTCTCTGTCTTTATCTTTGCGGTTTTTCAGAATCCCGGTAGTCGGATGGCTAGACAACGACATTTCTGGATAATTAAACCGAGAACCGAAATATTTAGAGGCGAAAATATACCGACGACGGATAGTGCGCTGATTAAATAAAGCACAATACCGTTAGCAAGATACATTGTGGTCAGGGCCTAGGCAAGAAATACAGTACGAATGAAAATCTTTATGACGTATTTGCTTTCCACAAGTAATGCAATTATTAACTTTTACTGACATCGGTAAGGAGCAAGAAAAAGTTTCCCCAACGGGGTACTTAACTTTAGTTGAAGACTTTGGTTCTGAAACTCGAAAACGAAAATTTCAGGAGTAAGCCAACCGGCACTTGCGAACTGCTTCTGCTTTGGGCACCACACGGCAAGAAATACTGATGTAATGGCATCGGCTGCATGTTTTATACCCCTGACAACCTGACGTCATGGAAGAAGGGACAGCAACCGACGCAGGACCCAATTAATCAGGCCGACTCAGGGCTACCTGCAAGCAGTTAACCCAAATGTAATGACTACAACAGTGAAACATGAAGAACAGCTCGAGAGAGGTTGGATGCGTCTGACATACGAAGCGGCAAACAAGATCTGAGGTAATTTAGAGGGGAGCATTATGGGTAGAGTCTAGCTCTAGAGTTTGGAAGGCACGAGCTAAAGTAAATGGCCAAGTCGGTTCCGAGGCTCGGAACCGAGCCCAAGTCAAGGATTACATGAAGACTGACATCAGATTCCTTTGTTAACGATGTTATGCTATCTATGAAAATAAGAGCTGAATTCTATTGCAGTTTTGAGGAGTGAGTTACTGGGAAAGGGGTTAGCGTTGACAGTTTGCCCAGGATGCACGATTTCTTTAATGGCTGACAAGAACTTTTGAGGGTTGTGTTTAATATTGTTCTGAAAGTTGTTTTAGTATAGTTTTTGTCTTCATGTATTTGCTTTTTATTACGGTTGTGAAGCATTCTGAAGTTTAAGATATTGTGGCGTTTTAGATTTTTGCCATTCTTTCCAGCCTTTTTCTCTATCCTGCATTATCATTCTACTCTTTCTGAATAGCTAAACTGAAAGGAAGGAATCTTGAGAAAAATGTTCAGCTGAGAAAGATTCAGAATTGGTCTTCAGGTGCCCTCCTTTCTTGGCGACAATTCTGGGGTAAAATCCCTTCCCTGCTGGGGCAGGAGGCGCAGCTTGAATGGTGCCCTGAGCAAAAACAGTGTAAAAAAATACAGCTGTGTAAAATCTTACCATAACGGTAGAGGTCTTTCTCTTAACTGTTGCAGTATTCATTGCAATAGGAATCCTCTGCCAAGGGGGGGCCCAATGTCTGGCCAGTACACCAAAGCCTTTAGGTTACTCTAAGGTATGCTGTACATCACATGTCTGCGCCTTCCGTAGGGTAGGGCATAAAGGTGACGCCTGGATATATAATCCTTACAACTGAGGGTCCCAGTAGGAATGCCAGTCCAAGGAACAGAAAGGTAATCAGTACATCCAGAAGAGAAATGGACCAGGGGGTAGAGGGAGGGAGTGAAACAGTGAAGAGAAGGTCATCTACCATTATTGTAAGATTTTACACAACTGTACCTTTTCCATTTGGATAAGTAGGATTTCCTAGTATTGGACTTCCTAGCCTCCTGCAGGACCCTGAGCACATCCTCAGAAAAAGGTGTCTATGTGGAATAAAAATCATGTCACCTGCAGTGTCAGTTGAAGAGTGGACAGGTGGAGGTGGATGAGAGATGCCTTGTCCTGTGTGAGATAGATCCACCCTGTGAGCTAACTTGTGATGATTGCCATTGGCTAAATGCAGAAGAGGAGATAAGGAACCAATGGTGTCTCAGCCAAAATGGAGTCATCAACAAGATTTTGGAAGCATCCTGCTGAATTCTGAACAGGAATTTTGGTATGTGGGGAAGGGGAGGGAAAGCATAAAGAAAGATCCCCTTCCAAGAAAAAAATAGGGCATCCACCTTCCAAACCAGAAGATGTGGGACTCTAGCACAAAATAGAGGAAGCTGTCTGTTCAGAGGGGAGGCAAAAATATCTATTTGAGGAGAACTCCACAGTGGGCAATATCCAGAAACACATTCCTGTGAAGCATCCATTCATGGGACTGAGTTAAGGATCTGCTCAGAGTGTCTGCCACAATGCTTTGAGCTGAGGGAATGTAAACTGCCTGAAGAATCACTTGATACTGGATAGCAAGGTCCCACACAAGAAGTGCCAACCGGCAAAGATAAGATAAGACTTTGCCCCCACCCCCCCCCCGTTTTCTTACGTACTACATCACTGTGGTATTGTCTGTAAGTACCTTGAGAGGTTCTGGGGAGAAGAGAGGCTGGAAAGCCTGAATCACCAGCAGAGGAGCTCTCATCTTTTTGACGGTGATGTGTTCTTTCTGTTGAAGGGGCGACCACACCCCCTGCACCTTTAGGGAGCCAAAAGGTGCTCCCCCCACCCCATGTCTGAAGAGTCTGTGAACAGCTTCTGAGAGGGGAAGAGGGGGATGAAAAGGGAGTCCTTAATTTAGAGACAACTGCTGGATACACCAGTGAAGCTCCTTCTTGACACAAGATAGAACAGGATCTACAAACTCTAGGGGATGTGCATGTTGAAGCCAAACTGACTTCAGAAACCACTAAAACTTTCTCATGTGGAGTTTGGCCATAGGGAGCATATAGATGGTGGATGATATGAATCCAAGAGCTCTCAGAAATTCACTGGCTGTTATACAGGTCGCTGAAAGAAGAATTTGAAAGAAAGAAATAAGTGTTAAGGCCTTGGGAGGAGGCAGGGATGCCAGCACAGGCACAGTCTGTATCCTGCATCCCAGAAAACCATGGTCTTAAGGAGTCAGAAAAGCCTTTTTGAAGTTTATAGTGAACCCCAGGCTTTGCATAAGAGAAATGGCAAAATGAAGACTTTTCAACAGGATCTCTGGAGAGGATGCCTGAAATAGAAAGTCATCCAAGTAAGACAATACTTGGATCCCCTAAATCCTGTAAAAGGCAATCACAAGACTGAGGCATTTGGTAAATACCTTTCAGGCAATAGAAAGGCCAAAGGGCATAACAAAGAATTGAGAATGCCTGGAAGCAACAGAGAAACACACAAACTTCCTGAAAAGGGGATGAGTGTGAATATGGAAATAAGCATCCCTGAGATCCAGAGACACCATATAAGCCCGAGGAAGCAGAAAGTGGTGCAAAGTCTGAAGGGACAACATTCAAAAGGAGGGCACCTTCAGAAAAATGTTTAGATGAGAGAGGTCTAGTGGGCTCAAGCATACCCATAACAGGGGAAGGGATATCCAAGAGCATGAAATACCCCTAGCGAATAATGGACAGGACCCAGGAATCCTGAGAATTCTGTAGCTAAGCAGGAAGAGAGAGAGAGGCGAAGAGAAAGAAGAAAGTGGATGGGAAGAATAGGAATGTCAGACAGCACCTGGTTTATCTGGAAAAGGGGACTTCTAAGGCACAGAAGTCTGAATAGCCTTTGCAGGAGAGAACCGCTTGCCACCCTTTTTACGCTTAAGAGGGCAAGATTGCCTGAAAGCAAAGACTGGATTATTGGGGTAGCTTCTCTGACATTTAGGCACAGGAGAAACAAACACATGTTTATGTTCCTGTAAAGCCTTGCCTTTACCCTGAAGGGACTTAAACATAGCATCTAGAAGATCAGAAATAACCTGACAGGCATGGGATAGGACAGCCAGCAAATATATGAACATATGTGTTTGACAATTAACAGCCTTACAAGCCAAGGTAGCAGAGGTATAAACATTCTTGGGTAGCCTTTCCATGGTCCTGCTATCTTTATCAGAGGGCAGTACGTTGGGAGAAGGAAGCAATTGAGCTGGTTTGTCAGAAGCTACAAACACCTTCAAGGGCCAGCAGAAGGACACTTGTACAAAACTTTACAGTCCTCGGGCACATTACAGAATCTATCAGGTTTCTTGGGAGCAGGGGGCTGAGTGTCTTCAGCCTTATAAGTATTGAAAAAAGCATCCAACAAGGCAGCCAAAACAGGAGGAAGAGCTGAAGGTCTAGGAGAATCCATCTACAGCAACTCATAATACATTTTTTTTTGCCTCACAAGCCTGAGCACAATCCCATTTAAAGAATTCCATCATCCTAGAGATGGTGTCCCCAAAAGAAATCACTTCAAAGGGATTATCAGGACTAGCACATTCCTCTTCCTCTGATCCATAATCCAAAGGAGAAAGAATATGAGAAAAGTAAGCAAGGGATTCTTCATCCAAATCAGTCTCCTCCTCAGAGAAATCGTGTTCCCTAAGTCTTTTTAGGGGAGTAGAGGACCAAAGAGGGGCTAGAACAGGAACTCCTTGAGGAGGTTTCAATGCCATCAAAGCACTAAATAAGCTCTGAGTGAAGGACTGCTTTTGCTCTGTGGATCCTTAGGAACAGGAATAATATCTTTAGTCTTTTGCTTTTTCTTCAAAGGGACATCTGCCTTATAAAATTTGGAAGGCTCTGACCCAGGATGGCATTCAATAATGGTAGGAGGGATGACTTCTGGGACTAATATCTGAGGAACATCCCATAGGTCCCTCTGAGACAATCAGCCGTGGTTTCTTCTGAATGTCCAAAGTGGACTTCTGCAATGCCTCCTTGGACATGCTTAAAGTTGAATCCCCACCAGCCTTCAACCCAGTCACAGCAGATGAATCCAATGATAAATCCAGGTGAACCTTCAGGCATTCACTCACCTCGGGAGAGACATCCAGTGGAGGCTGAATAGCAGAAGATTCCAGCCTAAACTTTTTGGCCACCTCCTTCATGGACAGCTATCCCTCAAAGTGGGAAGTTCTCTCCATAGTGTCCTTCCTAAGGAACTTAAAATGCTGGTTTTCAAGATAAAGTGCCAAAGGAGACAGCCTACTACAATGGGTTTTAGGTACAAACATCTAATAGATAGAACAAAATTGTATAATTATGTGAGGCACCAAGTCAAAACAAACACTGTTCGTGGTGGTGTTTATAGGGAATCTGTCTTCCACAGTTGTCATGAAACCTCACATGCAAAAAAAAAAAAAAAAAAAAAAAAAAAGATCCCCAATGGCTTGGTAAACCAGCAACAGAACGGGCATTCAGACTAGTGGCAAAATAGTGCAGAGGATGGTACGTTTGGACGTGATCTTTACGCCCTACGCTAGGCAATGAGCATATATGTAATGTACAACATACCTTAAAGTAACCTAAAGGCTTTGGTATAGTTGGTCCACCCTTGGCAGGGGATTCCTATTGTAATGAATACTGCAACAGTGAAATGGAAGGACATCCTCTGGGAAATGAGTGCTGTTCTGCTCCCAAGGAGGTCGAGAGATGCCTGAAAATGGAAGAACGGATTTCAAAAAAAGAAAGAAATATCCCTGACGAACAACAGACAGAACCTAAGAGTCTGAAGTGATCTGTAACCAATCTGGGAGAAACAGAAAGACAAGGGAACCTGGCCAAGGGGCAGGAGGAAATAAACTGTCAAATAGAACCCAGATGGAAAACAGGGTTTCAGAAGTTTCAGCAGACCTAGGAGGAGGAACACATCTACAGCACTTCTTGCCCTTAGGAGGAGGGCAAGACCATCTATGAACAAAAGTAGACAGGGAGATAATTCCTCTGAAATCTGGGAATAGGAGAAACAACGGTACGTTTCAGCTGGTGCAAGGCTTTACCCTTGTCCTGTCCAGACTTAAAGATCAGCTCCTGTAGACCCAAAAAGATTTTTATGATCCAAAGAAGCATCCAAAAGTCAAAGCCCGAAGAAGAAGCCAAAAATAACACCTCATAACTCAACCAAAAGTAGCAGCCCTAGAAGAGGCATCAACTGCATCATAATTGCATTTGACTAAGTGGTGGGTAATTTAAGAAGTGCAGCCCAGGAGGGAAAGAGCCAAAGCCTTCCCCCTCAGTCAGGCAAGTCAGAAATCACCTTAGAAACCTGAGAAAGGAAGGCCAAACAAACCTGGTCATATTATTCTGCTAGTTAATAGGCCTACAGAATAACATAGCAGCAGTGTAAACTCTCTTCCCAGCCATCCCATAGCCCTACTTATCCTTACCAGAAGGCAATAGCTTGGTAGAGGGTAAAAACATGGATGGCTTACCAGAGGTGACTGACACTACAGAATCGTCAGTGGAAGAACATTTATAAAGACATCTGCACTTCAGGCACTTTATAGAAGCTATCTGGCTTCCTGGGCACAGGAGGGTGAGAGTCAGGGGCTACAGATGCTGCTGTGAAAGTATGCAGTGGGGCAGCTAGAACAGAGGATGGTTTAGGAGACTCCACCTGTAGGAGCCCATCTTTTCTGAATCTCAGAGAATGGAGAACAATCCCACTTAAAATAATCTATCATATGAACAAAAGAGAGTTCCTCCAGGGAGATTCTGGACTTAAGGAATCCTCCTCTTCTGAAATGTGGTCCAAAGTGGAAGAGATTTGGGAACAGGAGGCCAAAGAATCTTTTCCTGAGTCTAGGTCCTCATCCAATGAATCCAGTTCCCTAGAGTGAAAGACCAGGGAGAAGCAGGCATATAGACCCTTTGAGGAGACTTCAAAGCCATCAAAGTATTAAACAGACCTGAGTGAAATCCTAACAATCTCACTAGAGGTCCTTAACAACAAGGGATATATGCTTTGTTTTTTGTTTCTTCTTCTGCAAAATGTCAGCACAAAACACCCTGGCGAAGGTCAGACCCCTGGTGAGACTCAATAATGGTTGTGGGGATCTCCTCCATAACTAAGATATGAATAATCCTCCTTGGTCCTTTGGATATAATCAGCCAAGGTTCCCCCTCAATGTCAGGCACAGACATTTGAAAATCCTCAAGAGGACATGTGAAAAGCCAGATCCATACCAGCCACTGATGGGGGTCACAGCAGAGGAATCCGAAATAACCACCAGATGGTTCTCCTGGCTTTCACCAGCCTTGACAGATGTCTGGGGGATACTAGACAGCAGCTGGATCAGACCTAACTTTTCTGGCCTTCTTGGCAGATGGCTGGCCCTCAGGAAGGAGGAGTTTGCCATACTGCCTTCAGCCGACAATACAAAGGGTCTTAGGCACAAAGAGCACTGTGCATGGTCATGGGAAGCACCCAAACAGAACAGACACTGGTCTAACTGTCTGTATGGGGAATCTGACTCCTAAACTGAGATCTTCCCTTTCTGGATGACATGAACAGAATAACCACAAAAGTTAAGAGAAAGAGAAGACACCCAAAGGAGGCACTTATCTGTAAACACAGCTTGGTAACCAGCACAGCAGAGGGGGTTTCAGACTGATTCTCAACACCATCTGGACTGCCGGCAAAGAAGTTCAGAGTGTGTGCATTTGTACATCACCTTTATGCCATACTCCCTGCAAGGGGAGCATAAATGTGATGCACAACACCTATAAACACATTGTAACAATTAAAAAGGTCCATGTAAAACTTGGTGCTCTTTCATAGGGCTATACCCTATCTCACCAATCATGCTAGACTTTCAACAGCTAGGACACACCTTCTATCTATCATTCTTTACTGCTTCCAAATATTCACCAACCTACGTAAATCAGATTTGAATAATCTCAAATCTTGCTATAATAAAATAGCCAAATTCGCCTCAAACCAGTCTCAAAGATCACATCATTGCACTGCCCTTCAGCATTTGAACTGGATCAAACTCCCTAACTTACTATCTCTCAATCAACTAATAGTTCCCACTCAGTAATCTATAAACCTGACTTCTATCCAGCTCTATCAGACCTTGTGCAGCCCTACACTAAACTCAGTTCACTCAGGTCAGCAGATAAAATATTCCTCAAAGTTATCAAAACTCGTAACTTACATGGTGGCTCCTTATACAGCCATACAATAACTAAATCCTGGAATTCTCTTCCCCAGCATATTCTATCCATACCTGATACTCATAACTTCAAATGGCTCCTAAAAGAATATTTCTCAAATTATTGATTATGCTCCTGTACACACTCTGGCTAAGTTATTCCTACCCTCCTTCACTGTCTACTAACTCATTTCTCTCCTTCAGTCTATTGCCATATTGGTAATTCTGACCTATTTATATACAAAACAAAAATTCTTTCTGACTCCTTATATGATGTTCTATACTTTTAAATTCTGTTATATCCCGATTTTACTTTGTGTACATATTCATGTAAATTTTTAATCTCTGTTTAGTTGCATGACATTTTAAAATTCTGTTTTGCCTTGCATGTACCCTTGCCTATCTTATTATACTATATTTGTATTTTTGTAACTTTTTGTAATTTTTTTGTAGCTTTTCTCCCTGGGTCTCCACTGAAAATGGACTACTGGCACAGTCGGACACTACCCGGTAATCAGATGTAATTAATAAACAAATAAATATAAGAACTAATGACTTTGGTACACTTGCTGGACGTTGGTGTATGCTTGGTCAGAGATCCCTTAGGAAAAGAATACTGCAACAGTGATATGGAAGGACATAGAACAGTTCTGCAAAATCTTACCATAAACTTAGATGTCCTTGTCTAGTATTCTTAACATATGGGTATCCTCTGCCCCAAGCGACCTGACTTCCGACCAGCATACATCATCTTTTAGCTATTGCAAGTACATGGGATGTTGCACGTATGGCCTGAAAAATGTCAGCCATAAAAGGACATCCGCACGCACAATCCTCAAAACTGCAATGCCCCAGAAGGAACACCAGTGTGAGGAAAAATGAGAATAATCTGCCATCCAAGGAAAGAACAAGGTATGGGGGGAAGAAGGGAGGGATAGAAAATGTCACCATACTAGAGGACATCTAAGGTTATGGTAAGCTTCGATTTATTTTGTGTCCTTCGATTCTGATGTTGTAGTATTCTTAACATATGGGAGAGTACCAAAGTTTAGGAGGAAACCTGGAAGGGGAAGAAACAAAGGGGCTTTCTACAAAGCCATGAAGAATGCCTCTAGCAAAACCAGTCCTAGATTTAGAAATACTACCCAACTTGTAGTGCTTGGTGAAAGTACGAAAAGAAGACCAAGTGGCAGCCTGCAAAATAGTGTTCGTATCCAAACCCTTAAAGAATGCCCTTATAAGATGCCACAGACCTAGTGGAGTGCACCTTTATAGGAACAAGAAAACTTGAGACTCTTACCATAAAATGCATAACAAAATGAAAAAGCCTTAGAAATCCAAGCAGAAATAGTCTGCTTGGAAACAGGCAAACCCAAAGCCCTGGGATGAAAAGAAACAAAAAGCTGATCAGATTTCCTGATAGCCTTCGTTTTATCCAAATAAAACCTGACTTGTCTATGCACATGCAAGGTGTGTAAGATCCTTTCAATGGAGGACTGTGAAGAAGGGAAGAAAGTGCCCAATTGAAAAGACTGATTAAGAGAGAACTCATTCATCACCTTGGGCAAAAAAGAAGGATTAGTAAGCAAAGAGATGCTATCCTTAAGAAAAACAAGAAACAGTGGCGAATCCATCAAAGCTTAAATCTCAGAAACCCTCCTCCTAGCAGATGTTAAAGCTAGTAAAAGAACTGTTTTCCACACACAAAACCTTAAGGAAGCTGAAGCTGCAGATTCAAAAGGGGCTATAGATAGTTTCTCTAAAACATAACTCAAATCCCAAGGAGGTGGCACTGGTTTCCTGTGAGGATTACTATGAAGGATGCCTTTGAGAAAAAGTTTTATTTCCAGTCCAGAAGCTAAAAGAGGAGTCAATGGTAGACAAGCAGAAATGGCTGACAAGTGAACTTGTACTGAGGAATAAGTCAAAGTCAAAGTAAACTTTATCGTCGATCAGATATACACAGCAGTGCAAGCTGAACGAAATTACGTTGCTTTGGTCTCCATGCAAGACATAACAATGAACACATAGTTTACGCGACAGTAAGAATAATGCATATACAGTAATTAAAATATTAACACCACAATAAATTACCACAATTGGACAGGAAGACATTAGACAATATTATACTAGTTGGTATTATAAAGACTATGACTTCACATTGTGATTGCTTAGATACTGCACTTCATCAGTTGCAGTATGATATATTCTGATTTCATATTGCACATGTATGGAGTGGTGCGCCTCACTCCTGACCACTGCACATTCAGGAAGTAACAGCATAAGAAATCAGGCTAACTGTACCAGTTATTGAAACAATTTGCCAGAGTGATTACTACAGATGATACTTCACAGCAAGTGGCATATTGATCTGATTATTCGCTGTCATGCCTGGCATTCAAGTTCACCAACCTTATGGATAGACAGAAGAAGCTCCTGTTCAGTCTAGATGCTTTGCAGTGTACGCTGTGATACCACCTGCCCAAGGAAAGGCAGAAGTACATGCTATGGGCAGGGTGAGTAGAACAGTCGATTATCTCCATAGCCCCTCCCAAACACTGATTCTCGTCCAGATCATCCATGGATGGGAGAGAGGAACCAGTTACTTATTCTGCTGTCCTCACTACCCTCAGGAGAGCCTTACAGTCACATGCTTAGCAGTTACCATACCAAACTATGATGTTATTTGAGAGGATGCTCTGGATGGTACCACTGTAGAAGGCTTTAGGTTTACCTTCGTCAGTTTTGCAGGAAGTGCAGACGTTGTGCCTTCTTCAGTGAGTGGCTAATATTAGTCATCCAGGAAAGGTCATCCGACAGACATGTGCAACCCCAGGAACTTGGTGTTTTTGACTCTTTCCATCCCTTAATACAAACCCAGTAAATGAACCACTGAAACTGCAAACAAAGAAGCCAAGAGGTTCCAAAATACACAACAGAATTTAATATACTTAGAACAATAAATGTAAAGCGCTTTTCTTCCGGTCGGATCACTGGACTTCTTCAGACAAAAAAACAGTACATAAACACCAAGTTTAAATACAAAAAACGTTTCCCTCCATTCAGTCATCTACCCAATCAAATAAAACACATCATTTAAAGCTTATTAATCAATAAGCATTCACTAATACTTAACCCTGTTTTAATCATGTACATTGGTATTCACTAAGATATATCCCCATTTAAACTGCCATTAATTTCCAGTGATTGATGTATCTCCTAAGTCCTCCTGAAGTCCAGTATTAATTCCTTGGTCTTGCTTACATTTAAGGCCAGGCTGTTGCACTAGCCTATCAGATGCTCCACTTCATCCCTGTAAGGCTGTATCCTCACCATTTCTGATAAGACCTACGACAATGGTATCATCAGAGAACTTGATGATTTTTTTGGATTCATGCTTGGCCATGCAGTCGTGCACCAAGGTGGACAGGAGAGGACTGAAGTTGCAACCCTAAGGGACACCCATGCTCAATGTAATACTGGTTGAAGTGTTATTTCTCACACCCCTTTTTGGGTCTGTTGATGAGAAAGTCCAGTATCCAGTTACAAACAGGTGTACTGATGCCCAACTGGATCAGCTTCGATATCAGATTCTGGGGGATGACAGTGTTAAAGGTGAAACTAAAATCGAACAGCATTCTGACATAGCAATTCTTGTTCTGTAGATGTGCCAAGGATTCATGAAGTGCTACAGCTATTGCATCAGCCGTGCAGCGGTTAGATCTATAAGCAAACTGTAATGTAACCAGTGTTGCAGGTAGGCTTGAAGAGATATGGTTCTTGATCAACCGCTGAAAACACTTCATTACTGTTAATGTAAAAGCAACTGTCCAGTAATCATTTAGGCTTGTTGGTTGGGATTTCTTGGGTAAAGGAACAACTGTCATATTTCTGAAGCAAATGGGTACGAAGGCTAGTTGCAGGAATGTGTTGAATGCATCTGCTATAGTACAGTGGACAGTTGGGTAGCACAGTATCTTAGAACCCTTCCCATAACATTATCAGGACCAGCTGTTTTTCTCTGGTTTACTCGCATCAGGATCTTCAGAACATCAGATGTTCTTAGACAAAGCACCTCCTTACCATGTTTGACAGGGAGCTTATTTGGCAGAGTGTTGTTATCCATTTCAAATCTGCTGATGCAGGCATTTAGTTTGTTCAGAAATTTGGCGGTGTTATCACCAAAATGGGGAGGATGCAGGCCTGTAGTCAATTATGGCTTGTATGCCCTGACAAAGACGTCTGGAGTCCCTTTGGTCAGACAAGTGTCCCTGAATTTTACTTCCATAGGTCCTTTTAGCCTCCTTTATACCATTACTTAGATGTGCTCTGTCCTCTCTTAGGGCATCCTTGTCTTCTGATTTAAATGCAGCATTTTGTGCCTTTAGGAGCTCATGTACTTCACCAGATAGCCAGGGGTTCTGATTAGCACAACACATGCCTGTAAATCTGATGACAGTTATGTCATCAACACATTTTGAAATATAGGCCATTACAAATTCTGTATACTCCTTCAGGTCAATATGGTGGTTATTTACAGCTACCTCTCTAAACAGACGACCAATCTGTACATTCAAAGCAGTCCTGTGGTGCCAAGACTGCTCCCTCAGGCCATATCCTTACTTGTTTGGATGTAGATTTGCCCCTTTTCAGCAGTGGTGTGTATGCAGGAAGCAGCATGATGGCTAGATGGTCTGAGTTGCCCAGATGTGGATAAGAAACTGCTTTGTAGGCCAGTTTTAAATTTGTGTACACCTTATCCAGAGTGTTCTCCCCTCTTGTTGCAAAGTTCACATGTTGATGATAATGGGGTAATACAGATTTCAAGTCAGCTTGATTGAAATCACCTGCAATTATATGGGGCAAACTCAAGGTTCTTATTCTGGAGGTCATTTACTTACAGATACAGAATGTTCAATGCCATGTTGGTATTAGCACTGGGGGGGATGTAAACAGCTGTTATGCTCACTCCATTGAATTCCCTAGGCAAGTAAAAGGGTATGCATTTTAGTGACATGAACTCAATGTTCTCTGCGCAGTGAGAGATGATTACTTCGCACTTTAACAGCCAAACCACTCAACTCATTACATCCAAATAATACCTCCAGGTGCATTTGCAGTTAACTCCTACTGACGTCTCTAAGCATCAAATATTGCTTGTTTATATTTGCATCAATATTTCCAAAACCATGGTATGTCAAAGGATTTAAAAGATTTTGTCTTAAAGCTTACACAATAGTAAATGCAACTGCATTAATATTTGACCTCTGTCTAGTGCAGGTCAATAGATATTAACTTGTTTTATGATGTTAATTTATACAGATATAATTTTCACATTTTTCTAAACAGCTCAACAACCAGGTAACACAGACAGAACTCCGTAGCCTCAAATGAAAGCTCTCAGCTAGATGAATAAAATGCTGCTGACTGTGTGTGTGTAACTTGACTTGTTGATGAGATATAGTAAGTTGTTTACAAAATATTTCAAATGCAATAGTTACTGTGTTTACTGAGACTTGTACAATTTGGTTTAAAACACAGAACCTAAAGAATACTACCACTATAAAAAATAGTTTGTGCTGAAGAGTTTGCCATTTATACTTCTTTCATAATCCCTTTGGTTCCAGAGACAAACATTTGTTTGAAATGTAAGGACATACTTCTCACTTTAGTAGGAAAGAAAGTACAGTTGTGTACACCTACCATAAACGTAGATGTTCGAGTGTCTTCACTGTTGCAGTCATGACTGTAGGGTTCTCCCCTGCCGGCAGGCAGTCCTCGGTTGGCCAGAATCCCAAAGTCTGGGTCCGGCGTCGGCTGTTCATCCATGCTCCCTGACGTCAGAGCGCCAGGAGTACAAAGCTGACAGCCGCCTCCATCTTCTCCAGTTTTTCTTGCCCCAGATGTCAGGAGTCCCAGAATGAAAAAAAGGTCCCATAACCTTTGCAAATACACCTCAGAAGAATGGTGAAAAAAGGAAATACACAAAAGTAAAAATAAAAGGGGACAGGAGGGAGGGAAACCCAGACTGCAACAGTGAAGACACTCGAACATCTACATTTATGGTAGGTGTACACAACTGTACTATGTTCATCGTGTTTCACTGCTGCAGTCATGACTGTAGGGTAGAATCCCAAAGCTGAAAGAAAGGGAGGTGGTCATAAAGAGGAAGGGGCGGCTAAAAGGCCCTGCAAGACTGCAGAGGCAAAGCCTGCCCTAGACTTAGAGTAGAGAGGTAGATTGTAGTGCTTAGAAAAAGTATGCACTGAACTCCAAGTTGCAGCTTCCAAAATGTCCTTGGTAGGAACTCCCCAGAGGAAGGCCGCAGAAGTGGCAGCAGCTCTGGTGGAATGAGTCCGTATACTCCCTGGGATTTGCTTTCCATGGTGAGAATAACAAAATCTGATTCCATGAGCAATCCATTTAGAAATGGTCTGTTTTGAAATGGCTTTACCTTGGGAACTTGAAGCATAAGAAACAAACAACTGTTCTGATTTTCTGATGTCCTTGGTTCTGTTCAGGTAAAAACGTAGTTGTCTGTGTACATCCAAGGAATGTAAGATCCTTTCCCCTTTATTTTGAGGAGTGGGGAAAAAGGTTGGCAAGTGGATAGTTTGATTTAAAGCCACTTTGGAAACCACCTTAGGCATGAAGGTAGGATTAGTCCTCAAAGATACCCTGTCTTGATGAAAAATAATATAAGGTTCCACAGCCATAAGAGCTTGTAACTCTGAAACTCTCCTGGCAGAGGTTAAGGCTAACAGGATAGCTGTCTTCCAAGATAAAAACTTGATGTCAGAAGAGGCAGCAGGCTCAAAAGGAGGCAAGGTTAGTTTTCCCAAAACATAGCTGAGATCCCAAGCAGGAATGGGAGGAGATCTAGGAGGTCTTAAGTTCTTAGCTCCTCTGAGAAACTGTCTCATGAGCTGGTGGGAAAAGATGGGAGGGTCTGTATTATAATGAGCAGAAATAGCAGCGGCATGTATCTTAATGGAAGAGAAAGAGAGACCCTTATGTAAGAGATCTGTCAAGTAAAGTAAAATTAAAGTAATGTTAGGAAGAAGAGGATCAGAATCTTGAGCCTGCATCCAGGAACAAAATCTTTTCCATTTTCCTGCATAAGATTTTCTAGTGCTAGGACGTCTGGCTTCTAAAATGACATCCATAACCTGCTTGGGCAGTAAAGAAGAAATCAAAGGCCCCGGATTAACCAGGCCGCCAGGCTGAGAGTTCTGACATGAGAGTGTAGAACCTGACCCTGATGTTGGGACAGAAGGTTCGGAGACTGAGGTAAAACCCATGGGGGCTCCAGGCATAAGTTTTTTAGAGTTGGATACCAAAACTGCCGAGGCCAATTTGGAGCCAGCAAGATTATCATCTTGGGCTTGTCCTGTTTTATCTTCAATAAAACCCGTGGAAGAAGAGGAAGAGGCAGAAAGGCATATCCCGAGAGGTTCCTCCAACTGAATGACAGGGCGTCCACTTTCCAAGCTTCTCTGTGGAAAGTCCTGGTGCAAAAATTCTGTAGTTGATGATTGAGAGGGGATGCAAAAAGGTCTATGTGAGGACATCACCAGACTGCCGTTATTGTCCTGAATATTTTGGTGTCCAGCATCCACTCGTGTGGATCCGAAAGGTTTCTGCTCAGACTGTCTGCCAGGAAGTTTTGTTTCCCTGGTAGAAACTGAGCTTGAAGATCCAGATTGCAAGCTAGAGCTGTATTCCATAGATCCATGGCTAGTCTGCAAAGGGGGTAGGAATGAGATCCCCCTTGCTTGTTTATGTACCACATAACTGTGGTGTTGTCTGTCCATATTAGCAGTTGTCCTGGTTGTATAAGATTCCTGAAGGCCAATAGAGCTTTCTGAACGGCTAACATTTCCTTTAAATTGATATGCAGGTGCTTCTGATCCTTTGTCCAAAGGCCCTGCAAACAATTGCCCTGAAAATGGGCTCCCCAAGCATAATCCGAGGCGTCCGTGGTTAGAATCTGAGTGGCAGGAGGCAGACGGAAGGGTTTCCCTTTCTTTACAGCACATGCCCTGGACCACCAAAGAAATTCCTTTTGAAGGCAAGGAAGGACGGAGATCAGTATGCCTAAACTGTGGCAATGCTGAGACCATACACTTTTTAAGTACCATTGTATTTTCCTCATGTGTAGTCTTGCATATGGTATGAGAAGGATGCAGGAGGCCATGTAACCCAAAGCCTGCAGGAATTTCCTTGCAGATAGTTGAGTTAGAGTTGCCAATGTTCTGAAAGTTGAAGCCAGCTGTAATTGTTTTTCGGATGTCAGAAATGCCATCTGGGTTGTGGTGTTTAGAAGTACACCCAGAAAAGTTATCTGTTGTGATGGTGTCAAATTTGACTTTTTTATGTTTAGAGAGAATCCCAGGAACTTGAGGAGGTTCTGTACAAATTCTAGATGCTGGAGTAAGACATCCTTGCTATCTGCCTGAATTAGTCAATTGTCCAGATAAGGGTAAATTTGAATTCCCTTGAGTCTGCAGTAAGCTACTACTGGAGCCAGGCATTTGGTGAAGACCCTGGGCGCAGTAGACAATCCAAAGGGCAGCGCAGAGAATTGAAAGTGCCTCGATCCGGCCTTGAACCTGAGGTATTTCCTGCAATCCTGCCTAATGGGAATGTGTAAATATGCCTCCTTTAAATCCAAAGTTGCCATCCATGCATCTTTGGACAGCATTGGAAGTAGCTGCTGTAGAGTAAGCATCTTGAATTTTGGAATCTCTAGAAAGGTGTTCAAGACCGACAGATCCAGAATGGGTCTCCATGAGTTTTGCTTCCTTGGGACTGGAAAGAGCCTTGAGTAAAAACCTTTTCCCATCTCTGAAAGAGGAACCAGTTCTATGGCATTCATAGCCAAAAGAGCTTCCACCTGGTTTAAGGCCTCCGTCCATTGATGTTTTGGAAGGTCTGGCCATCCGTTTGGCCTTGGCAAGGTATGAAAATGGAATTTGTAACCTCTTAAAACTACATCCAAAACCCACTTGTCTTGGGTTATTTGAGTCCAATTTTGATAAAAAAGAGATAGTTTTCCTCCGAGAGGGGCTTCCAGGCAAGAAGTTCCTGTAGCCCAACAGAGGGAGTCATTGAGTTTGTTTCCTTTGAGATTGTGACCTGTCCTCTCCTCCCTAGGGGTGGAAGCAGTCCACTGTCTTGGTCTATAAGCAGCTTGTGTTTGAGGCCTCCCTCTGGAGCGTCTATATCTACCCCTCTGAGGCCTGTCTGAAGTGGGAAAGGACCAATTTTTTGAAGGCCAATTCCTGCTAAATCTAGGTGGCTGTACTTGTAAGAACTCTTTAACTGTTTGCATGGATTTCGCCTTATCCTCCATCTTTTTAATCACCTCTTCAGCTTTTGATCCAAACAAAACATTATGCTGAACAGGAGCATCCAATAATTTAGCCTTTACTTGTTCAGGTCAATTTTGTTCCTTTAGCCATGCATGCCTTCTAATTACTGTGCCAGAGGCCGCAGCCCTACAAGAAGCCTCCAAGGCATCAAATCCACAGTGTAAACCATGCTTCCCAACCTGTTCAGTGGCATGCAATAAGTCATGTAATTCCTTATCATCTGCACATGCAGAAATGGAAGTAAGCTTTTGTTTTAAGACAGACAAGAGAAATTGCTGGTATTTAAACATATGAAACTGACAGTTTAAAGCCCTAATGGACAAAGTAGCAGAAGTGTACACCTTTTTGCCCCATCTTTCTAAGGATCGAGAATCCTTTTCAGTAGGAATGGGATTTTTGGCAGAAGCGGCCTTAACTCCCTTAGGACCCTGAGAAATGGTTTCAGGGTCAGCAGAAGGGTTCTTGTATAAAACCCGATGGGAATCAGGAACCCTGTAATATCTATCAGGCTTAACAGGAGCAGGAGGAAAAGAGTCAGGGGTTAAGTTAGCCTCCGAAAAGGCATCATCCACAATATCCTAAACAGGAGGAATAGCCAGGGGTCTATGTTGGGGAAGAAGAAGAAAATCCCTCAGTCTTTTCTTGGATTCCGAATACTCCTGTCCTTCCCAGTGGAAATGTTCCCTCATTTCATGCAAAGTTTCCCCAAAAGAGAAATCCTCAGGGGAGAAGCTGAAGGAATGGATTCTTCAGCATCAGAATCCTCATAAGGAGGGAAAGAATATTCCTGATCAGAAGAAACTGAGGAAACAGAAGCCTGATCAGAGGAATCATAATAAACATCCTGCCTTGGCCTTTTGTCTGGAGGGGGATGAGAACCCCTAATCATAGTAAGTAAATCCTCCGCCATCTTGAGTAACTGTTTCTGTGACTTGGGAGCCGGTTCAGAAGAGGCCTGTGTTGAAGTCTTTGATTTAGAAGGAGTCTTTGCCTTTGTCTTTGGCTTTGCCTTTACTAGTAGCTGAGTAGGCCTGAAAACCCCTTCGGAAGCTGGTACCTGCACAGCGGCTCCGGACCCATCCGAAGGAGCATTGTCCGAAGGTCCAGCAACAGAAATATTTAAAGGCCTGGTTGGCTCCTCATGAGAGTCCGTTTCGGCCGTCGGTTCTGAAATGGCCGACAGGGGCTGCAAAAGCGCCTCACTGACGACGGCTGAACCTGAAGCTGGCTCCGCTTGTGCGCTATCATCAGATTTGGACCTCGGAGGCCTGTCTTTATCCTTGCGACGTTTGTGAACTCCGGTAGCGGGACCGTATCCGGCGACATTTTGTAGTTAAAGCGCCTACGAAGTAATGAAAAGCAAAATCGTACCTTCGCTTAATTGTACGTTGATTGAATCTAGCACAAAACCGACAACTAGCTACGTCGTGGTCAGGGCCTAAGCATGGAATACAGTAAGAATGAAAATCCTTATGAGGTATTTGCTTCCCACATGAAATGCAATTATTAACTTTTTCTGACATCGGAGTGGAGCAAGAAAAAAGTTTCCCCAACGGGGTACTTAGCTTTGAGTGGAGAAGAAAGTCTTCGGACCGAAGAATATCAGAAAAATTTGTCAGGAGTCAGCCGACCGGCACTTGCAAACTGCTATCACCGCACGGCAAGAAAGACCGGAGAAGATGGCATCGGCTGTCAGCTTTGTACTCCTGGCGCTCTGATGTCAGGGAGCATGGATGAACAGCCGACGCCGGACCCAGACTTTGGGATTCTGGCCGACCGAGGACTGCCTGCCGGCAGGGGAGAACCCTACAGTCATGACTGCAACAGTGAAACACGATGAACATCTGGGATATCCACTAAAAGTGGATCCAAATTATGCGAGACACCAAGTAGAAAATCTTTTCCATTTAGAAAGGCATGATCTTCTATTACTGTGTTTTCTGGCCTCCTGCAGTACCCTAAGCATGTCCTGAGAAAAAAGGTGTCTGAAAGGAAACTATCACCAACTGGGACAGTTGTAAAGTTGACAAATGTGGATGAAGCAGGGATCCCTTGTCCTGTGTGAGAAGGTCGACTCTGTGAGCGGACGGCGCAGTGGTAGCATTGTCACCTCACAGCAAGAGGATCTCTGGTTCGATTCTTGGCTAGAGTGCCTTCTGTGTGGAGTCTGCATGTCTGCCCTGCATTCGTGTGGGTTTTCTTCAGGTACTCGGGTTTCCTCCCACGTTACTAAGACATGCGTCTGGAGTGTTTCTCCCTGGGCCTCCTCTGAAAATTGCCTTCGTTCCAAGTCGGACTTTCCCTGTAAACAAATGTTTTAAAAAAAAAAAAGCAAAAAACAAAAAAAAAAACACACACTTGAGATGACTGCCCTTGGCTAAATGCAGAAGAGGAGAGGAACTAATGCTGTCTTGGCCAAAAGGGAGTCACCAGTAAGATTTTTGGTTTGGTCTGCTGAATCTTGAGCAGAACATTATGAATGAAAGGAAGGGGGGAATGCATAAAGAAATGTCTCCTTCTATGAGATAGATAAGGTGTCCACCTTCCAAACCAGAGGATTTGGGACTCTGGCACAAAAAAGTTGTCTGTTCAGATGGAGGCAAAAAGATCCACTAGAGGAGTACCCCACTGATGGACCAAGTCAAGAAACACATCCCTGTGAAGCATCCATTCATGGGATTTAGTCATGGAACTGCTTACAGTGTCTGCCACAAAAGTTTGAATGGATGAAATGTAAACTGCTTGAAGAGTCACCTTGAACTGAACTTCCAAGTTCCATGCCATCAGGGCCGACCTGCAAAGAAGATATGACTTTGTCCCCCCTGCTTGTTTATATACCAGTGGATGGTTGTGCTGTAAATAAACACTTTTACAGGTCCAGGATGAAAGAGGATGGAAAATCTGTACAGCTAGAATGACAGCCCTCATTTCCTTAATAGTGATATGCTCCTTCCTTTGAGAAGGAGACCACAGACACTGCACCTTCTTTGATGCAAATGTTTCCCCCAACCTGTGTTTGTGGCATCTGTGAACAACTCGAGTTGGTTGAACCTGATTAAAGGGAAGGCCTGGATTTAGAGAAAAGTTCTGAATCCACCAAAGAGGCTGTGATTTCTGGGATGGAAGAGGGGGAAGTACAAACTCCACAGGATGAGCATGCTGTATCCAAACAAATGTTAGATACCACTGAAACTTCCTCATCCGAAGTTTTGCCAGGGGCTACATAGGTATTGTAGATGCCATAAACCCCAGTAGTCTTAGAAACTCTCTGGCAGTTAGAAATAGAAGAGACAGTAGACTGCAGAAGAAGAAATGGAGATACTGAATCTTTTCTGGTGGAAAGAAGGCCATCAGGAGACCTGTTCTTAGTCTGCACTTTAGGAAATGTGATCCTGAGAAGGGGAAAGAAATGATTTTTTGAAATGTATTGTGATTCACAACCTTTGTAGGAGAAAGATGACAAACTCAGACTTTGAATTAACTGTTCTGGAAGAGAAGCCAGAAAAAGGAGATTGTCCAAGTATGGATATACCTGAATACCTCTGATCTTGCAATAAGCAATCACAGAGGCCAAATACTTTGTGAATACCCTTGGGGCAGTAGAAAGACCAAAGACCAGAGGGTGAGGCAGAGAATTTAAAGTGCAAGGAAGCCACAAAGGAACATGAACATTTTGTGTAAAGAGGATGGACCGGTATGTGAAGGTAGGCATCCTTGATGTACAGACAGGCCATATAGGCCTGAGGCGGAATTAAAGGAAACAAAGTCTCTAAAGACAGCATGCGAAAAGTTAGACCTTTTAGAAAAGTGTTTACATTTGAAAAGTCCAGAATGGGCCTCCAAGGACCATCCTTTCTAGGCACAAAAAACATTCTTGAGTAAAAAACCCTTCCCCTTTGGTCCAGAGGAATATGTTGAGTTGAACTGAACTGCACCTTGAGTTGTTATTTTAGAACCTTTGGAAACAAACACAACTGGCTTAGAGGAAGCTGAGTAATGCCCCTGAAAGGAGGAAGGTTTATGAAAGTCATGAAATATCAGGGGTGGATAAGAGAGAGAACCCAGGAATGCCGAGTTATACTTGCCCAAGCTGGAAGAGGGTTGGCTAGACAAAGAGAAAGAGGAGTAAGATTTGGAAGTGGTTGGTGGTCACAGACTACCTGACCTAAATGGAAAAAGCTGTTTGGAAATGGGACCTGAAAGAAGACTTCCTCAGCCTAAGACTTCTCTAAAAGAAGAAGAAGAAGAAAGAGGAGGAGGAGGAGAAGAAGAAGATGACGACAGAGGTGTCTGTCTTCCAGCAAAAGAGATATTGGAAAGGAAATGTCTGTGGAACTTAGGGACAGGCGACACAAAAATGTGTTTCAAGTTCTCATAGGCTCATAGGTTAGTACTAGGCTAACTGCCCTTGCGAGCCATTTTAAGCCTAGCCAGTTATCCCCTGTGAGATTCAAACCCTGTACCTTGTGTTTGTAAGGCAAACACCTTAACCATTAGGACACCCTCCCAAGTTCCTTTCCCTTTTCTTGTAAGGACTTAAATAAATCTGCAGCACCGGTACCAAAAACAGCACTGTTAACCAGAAGAGCATCTATCAGTTTTATTGTGATATCATCTGGCAGCGGCTGAAGCCTCAACCAGGAATACCTTCTAAGGGCACAGCCAGAAGCAGCAGCTCTAGATGATGCTTCTGCTACATCCTGACTGCATTTGACTATCTGGCCACTTGAGAGGAAGCTCCTAAAAGGGACATAACCTGATTTTTAATGTCAGAATCTGGAAGCTCAGGAAGAGCTTAAGAAAGAAGAGTCTAGGAATACCTAGACATGTATTTGATAGTTTACGGCTAGGAAAGCTAAAGTGGCAGAAGTGTAAAGCTTCTTCCCAAGTCTTTCCATTATTTTGCTCTCCTTATCTGAAGGAAGAAGCTTAAAACATGGTAACAACCTAGAGGATTTGTCAGAAACAGTGGATCAGCTGAAGAACATTTGTAAAGGAATCTGCAATCGTCAATAACCTTACAAAATCTGTCAGGCCTTTTAGGAGCAGGAGCCTGTGAATCTGGGGCCTTAGAAGCAGAAGAGAAAGCATCCAAAAATGTTGGCAAAATAGGTGGCACAACAGGAGGAGGAGATTCCATTTGTAAAAGGTCATAATACCTTTCTGCACTTCACAGAACAGACAGCGGTCCCATTTAAAGAATTCTCTCAATCTAATAGTCTCCCTGAAAGATCTCTATTCCACTGCAGAATCTGCACCACTGGATTCTTGATTCTTCCTCAGGGAAAACATATTCTAAATGGGATGCAACTTCATTGGAGTATGCCAAGGACTTCTCATCAGATGAAGACTCATCCCCTGAGAATTCCCTAACCCTCCTAACGGGGGGGGGGGGGTCAGAAACAGCACTAGAAGGCTTAAGAGCCACTAAAGCCTTAAATCAATCCCTGTGAAAAGGTATCCCAGTCAGACTGAGGCAATTTAGAGGCCGGAATATGCTTTGTTTTCTGTTTTTTTCTTAACATGCATCTCTGGTTGATGTCAAGAATGACCCAATGTAAGCCTGTCTTCAACAACCGACACCAGGACCTCTTCCCAGTCTTGAGTCTGAGATATGTCTCTGGACCCTTCCAACACAACAAGTCATGTTTCCCCTTGTCCATCTGAAATGGATGCCTGCACTTCCTCCAAGGACTTGCCCAGGTCAAACAGCCTCAAAAGTGGTACCAGCCGAAGAAACAGACCCAACCTCCAAAAATACCTCTGGGTCTTCACTAACCTCAAGGTATACGTTGGTGGAAAGAGCCGCAGCAGAAGAGGATTCAGGCCTAAGCTTAAGTCGGCTTGGCCAAAAAACCCACAGAACCCTCCATAACGCCCTTAGCTAGTCTTTTCAAATGTTGGTTCTCTAAGTAGAGGTTCAAAGCCGAAAGACGGCTTTGCAAGGTATTTGGGACAAAGGCCTGACAAACACAGGAATGGTGGTTGTGATTTGAGCCTAGACAAAACAGACAGACCTCGTGGCTGTCCTTATGTGGAATTTGCTTTCCACGCCTGCACTTACCCTTCCTGGATGACAAGAACTAAAAAAAAACAAAAGGTAGTAGCAATAAAATAAATCCCAATGGGGCACTTATCTGAAATCTGGAAAGGGCAAATGGAAACAGGCAGCAGACCGTGGCGGCAGAGAAGTTCTGAGGATTGTACGTGTGGACGTCCTTTTATGGTTGAGGCTCAACAAGCCATACTTGCACCATCCCACATACTTGCAGTAGCTAAAAGATGTATGCTGGCCAGATGTTGGGTTACTTGGGGCGAAGGATACTGCAACATTAGAATAGGAGGGCATCAACTATGCTAAGCATGTAGATAGGAGCAATAAAGCAAGTTTTTCACATATAGTATAGATATGACACGAGCAGTAAAAATTACAACAGCTTTTTTCGTACAAAGAAAACAAAACTTTAAATGCATGGGGATAATGGAGTATTACAGAAAGTTAAGTTTGTAAGGAGACTATAGTTAAGAGGGAGAGGTGAGGAAAAAAGTTACTGTGGAGGTGACAGACTGAAATTGGTACAATGTAGAAAGGATGGGGAGAGGGAAAAAGGTGACAGCAATTCGAAGTGTTAAAGACTCTATAGGTTCTATGGTAGTAGTGCTACAATTATGAGTGTTGGTGTGGGTAGATTTAGCTGGGAGTTGTACATAAACAGAGATAATTATTGTTTAGGTGTTTTTTTGTTGGCTTTAGGAAGTTGTTAATTTTGTTAGCTAGTTGTAGCCCAAGAGGGAGGGTGCTGCAGAGTTCTGAGACATAGCTAGAATATAAGGAGTGCTCTGCCTTGTTATTAGACCTGATAGTGGATTTTGGGTCTCTGGTGCAGGAATAACACTGTACTGTAGTGTACTGTACAGAGCAAGGTCATTTATCGTGCATATGAATGAGTTTGCAGGCAGTGACTACTTGGGAGTATGATACATAATGTGAAAGCTCTAGCCAGTTTAATTCTTTTAATGCAGTGCAGTGGTGGGTTTTGTATGATGTACATGTTCATAGGTTGATACTAGGCTATCTGCCCTAGGGCATTTACAAACCTAGCCAGAGTGTGTTTGGCTTTCCTTAGATTAGTTGACTGTGCCTCTGTATAGTAGGTCACAGAAGATAGCCCATTTAAGGTTAGTTTACTGTGCCTCTGTTTAGCAGTGACACAGAAGAGATCCCAGGGGTAAATTTACAATCTCCCATCCAAACGTCAAGATTCTTCTTGAAGAGGGTCATTGAAGGGCTCTGTCTGACATGGATTGGGATTTTGTTCCAGAGTGAGGGGAGCCTCTGGGATATGAATCTGTCCCTCCAGCATGTTCTATTTATTTCTGTGCTGAGGTTTAAGTCACTGGAGTGTGTAGTTCTGATGGATTTGGATTTCTTGAGGTTGAGCATGTCCATTAATTCTGGGTTGGACATGGCTTTATACGTCAGGCACAGATCGCCTCTGAGTAGGCAGTAAGCAACTGAGTAGAGCTGGAGTTTCTTTAGCCTAACTGCATAGGGCATCTGTTTGAGTCCCTTGATCCTCTTGGTGAGGTACTTTTGAGGTCTTTCTAGTTGTAGCAGGTGTCGGGTAAGGTACATCCCAAATGGGGCACTGTATTCAATTATGGGCCTGATGAGTGATGAATAGAGGGGCACAATGACTTCTCTTGATCTAGATGTGAACCCCTTTGTGATAAGGTGGGCTATATAGAATGTCTTTCTAACCACTTTGGCAATGTGATTGTCAAAGGAGAGATTGCAATTTACTTGGGTCCCCAAATCCCTAATTACTTCTTCCGTACTTAATGGATTACCACCTATGTGGTAATTTGTGGGCACTTTGTTTTTCCCAAAGGGGATGACTATGCACTTTTTGGCATTTAGCTTTAGGCCATGGCTCTGGCACCAGTTATCTGTCTCTGTGAGACCTTTTTGGAGGATGCTTGTGTCAGCCGGCGAGTCGATTATGGCCCCCAGGTTGCAGTCATCTGCAAACTTTGTCAGCCATAGTCCTCCTGTGTTAGTATGTACCTCAGAGAAATATATACCGAACAAGAGAGGTCCCAGGACTGAGCCTTGTGGGACGCCACTTGTAACTGGTTTAGAGTCTGACATGGCACCTGCAATTCTGACCATGTGGGTTCTATCCCTAAGCCAGTTTGCAACCCATCTTGTGACATAGGGGTTGATATTTAAGCTGGTGAGCTATTTATGATGCCCGAGTGGGGTATTGTGTCGAAGGCTTTTGCAAGGTCAAGGAAGGCTATGTGGACTACCTTCCCTTCGTCTATGGCCTTGGTGACTTTTCAAAGAAATTGACCAGGTTCAAGAGGCAAGACCTGCCCTTAACAAAGCCGAATTGGGTAGGATCCAGTGTTTGGAGGTTCCCGATGTCTTTGTTTATGAGTTCCATGATGATACGCTCCATAGCTTTGCAGACCAGGCTAGTTAGGCTTATAGGGCGATAGTTTCCGGGGTCTGTTGTGGCACCACCTTTATGGAGTGGGACCACTGTTGCTGTAATTGGCTGTTTTACTGTAGCATAGCTCTAAATTTTAGCTTATCAGTGTTATTCACATTAATAAAGAATTGTGAAACATACAGAAGAGATGGGACATGATGGTGCACATCTTTTAGATCTAACGTTTCACTGGGAAATGACAGGTAACAGATTCTAACAGGTTAACATCTTGAATTTCTGAAATTTCACATACAGATTTAGAAAAGATCTATTACTAGTCTTCAGGAAGACACTTTATTAAGTACCAGAAACATACTGGAATAGAAACCTATGTCACTTTGATTTAAATACATTGGTTCTACTGTACCTAAGGTGATTAAGTGCAGAAGAACTGAGGAAAGCGTTCTGTTTGGTTTGGAGGGTAGGGAGGAACTCAACTGAAAGAAGCTATTTGTATCCATTACCAACTATATCCCTCCTGAAATGCATATAACACCCAAAAGTTTGAAACAATTTGTTGCCAAAGATGAATGCACAGAGTCAGTTTCTGGGATAAATTTTAAGAGACAGAGGCAGGAGCTGTGGAGGAAAGAATGCTGATTTTGTCATTCTGTAGTAGAAGACTTCTTCCCAGGGAAAAGATCCTTGTTTCTTGTTGTTCCCTTCCAGTTATCTCCGTTTCTTTCTCCTTTTGCTTGAGAAGGCAAGGATTGTCTGTCTTGCTTCTTACATAAGAAAGAGGCTCTGTGAGATTTGCAAAGTGGGGGGATGAAAAATATTGGAAGCTCCATGTATTAATGTCTCTTATCAAATTGTCTGAGGACCAGAGTAGCAGATTGGCTAAATAACACTTCCTTAACTAAAGCTGGAATTCAAAATTCAGACTTCAACTCATCAGAAAATGTTTAATAATGTACCCATATATACCTCCTCAAAACTGTGGCAGAAGCAGTGGCATTAGATGCAGTATCTGCATAATTACACACACTCCTTAAGGCATGTTTAGATACTTGAGAAATATTTGAAAAAAATAGAATTCAAACAGGTGCTACTTTCAGGGGGAAGTGTGGTGGCCAATTCTCTCAAACTGCCTGTACAAGAAAGCACAAGCTTCCACATATGGGTTTGACAGTTAGGAATTCTATATGCTAAAGTAGAAGAAACAATTATTCTCCTACCAGACTTGTCCAATACAATATCATCTCTGCCTTGTCCACCTGAGAAGGGTTGGGGACACCAAGAACCTATTTCCAACTGGCAAAGATTTGGAAATGGCAGTAGGGTCAGAATTAAGGTGGGGGAAATAAATGCCTGTTAGTTGAGAAACTTTATAAAGCCTAACTACTTTTTTTGAGGACTAAAGGTTGTGAATCGGGGTATCTACAGGCAGCATTAAATACATCCCCTCAAGGATGGCATTGGTGGAGGAACAGGCATAAAATGAGGGATACCTACTTATAATATATCATAATAATTTCCACGTTCAGGGGGAACATCCATTCATTCCAATAAAACACTTCATTCATCCTGGCTATAGTATGAGAAAAAGGAAAATTCCTTCAAAGGAGGCTTGAGAATCTGCATGAAATGTCATGTCCCTGCCTATGTTAGAATCTTTTGACATGTCTTCCTCTGGAATGTTTCTGATGATCTAGTTTACATGTACTGTATTCAGAGTGCCAAGATTAACTGCCTGCAACAATTTCTTGGCTAAGATTAGAAAATCATCTTTTCTAATAGATGGCAAGTCTTCGTTTGAAAAATGTTTATCCTTTTTTTTTTTTTTTTTTTTTTTTTTTTTAAAAAACAGGTATCCCTGATGACAGACCTGGAGGAGGAATTTCTGTCACATCAAGAGGTGTCCTCCCTCAGCTACATCTGGCAGCATTCACCAGTGTCTCTCCTTTGCCTATGAAAGATGGTTCTCCCATGCCAGGTTCAGCAAAGGACTACACCAGAGGAAGTCAGACAGGTAAGTGAGTGGTCTGAGGAAAGACTGCTGGCCACTGCAGAGTCAACACTATTGGCTGAGGTGTACACTACTGAGTCTGCTAAGTTGGCAAGGGCTCTATGTTAAACTGTTTTTTTTTTTTAACCAGCCACAGCAAGTTAAGTACCCATGGTGTGTCCGAGCAGTATGCTTCAAATGTGGTAAGGTTCACTGGAATGAGTTAGTCAGACAGTAAGTTGTCAAATAATGTGCATAAGCATCAGACTTGCACTATCACATGCATAAGCAATCCCTTTTACATAGTAACGCACAAGTAGCACACTAAAATCATGTCAGGAATCGCTTCACATAAAGTTTTAGTCTGAAAGAAAAAAAATAGCAGGTATGTTACATAGTGACCACAAGTACTAACATACTTTGTATAAGTCCCTGCCCCAATAAAACACTTCTTGATAGTAAACTTTAACATAAAATACACAAAATGCACACAACAGTACATTTTCTCACGGAATCAGCCCTTACAATCAGTCAGAGCTATAAAAAAGGCAGTCCCTGACAGGAAACTTTCAATATTAGAAAAATACTGTGCGTTTTAAAGAAGTAATACCGCTATAAAGCTCATGAAAAAAAAAGACAATTTTGAAAAAGCAATATTCTGCATTGGGCGACAAGAAACTATTGAAGATTTTTCACTATGATTTCTGATTTTATTTACTTACGGCTGACCAATCAGCAATCAGTGTGAAGGTGTCAGAGGAGCAACAGGTTTTGCAAGCTGACTGGTTGGGCAGGTGACAACCAATATAGCTTAAAAGCATCTGCAGCAGTGGG
This sequence comes from Protopterus annectens, assembly GCF_019279795.1. NCBI lineage: Eukaryota > Metazoa > Chordata > Ceratodontiformes > Protopteridae > Protopterus > Protopterus annectens. The sequence continues at coordinate 1,397,325,009 of NC_056725.1, forward strand.
AATGATGAACATCTACTGTTGCCTGAGCCAAAAGAGAACTTCCAGTATTAGCTTTGGAGAGTCCTTCTGAATCTTTAGAAGAACCCCAGTTATCACAGGAAAAGCCAGGAAGGCATACAGATGCATCTCAGACCATCAGAATGAAAAGCTATCTATTTTATGAGCTTCTGTGTAAACCATCCTGTAGCAGAATCTCCTTAACTGTCTGCTGTGAATGGATACAAACAGATCTACTTTAGATATTCCTCACAGTTGGATCAATTCCTGGAAGACCCTTGGGTGTAGCTTCCATTCATGGGGTATTGTCCCAGTCATGTTCCTGCTTAACATGTCGGCTATAACATCCTGCTCTGAAAGAATGTTCAAAAGCCTGGTGGTTCAGATTATGTTGAGCTACTAGTTCCCAGGCTACCACTGCTAGTCTGTAAAGTTGGTAGGATCTGGTTCCTCCCCCATGTATGTACTACATCACTGTGGCGCTGTCTGAGATCACTAGCAAATAGCCTGGGATCCTAACATGGTTCAGAGATCTGAGAGCATTTATTAGTGCCATCATTTCTTTGACATTTATCTGCTTTAATCTGTCATATTTGTTACCATACCCTGAACTTTCACCCCTTAGATACAGCTCTCCAAGCAAAGTCTGAGGCATCTGTTGTTACAGACTAAGTTGGGTCTGGAAGGGAAAAGGAAGAGCTGGGTTGAAAGACAGGTGATTTACCCACCAGAATAACTGTCTTTTTTCAACATTCAGCACTGGGACTTGAACATATAGGGGATGCTGGTGTTTGGTCCAGAACTGACTTGATGAACCATTGAATTTTTTTCATGTGAAGTCTGGCCACAGGAATAATATCAGTTACAGAGGCTATGAAAATCTAGAATCCTGAGACATTTCCTGGCAAATGCCACAGCCTAGCTGGAAATGTCAGACAATGCTCCTTAACATTACACTTTGTCCTCAGGGAGAAAAGCCACCATTAAGGATATATCTAGGACACATCCAGAAAGTCTATCACAAGAAACATAGTGAAATAATATTTCTCTACATTCACCTGAAATCCCTGACTGAGAATTTTTTTTTAACCCATGCAAGAGAATCTTGACAACTTATAAAATTATCTACAAAATTAATGCGGTCATCTAAATATAAAAAAATGTGAATGTCCTGCAACCTAAACGATTACAGAAGGTAAGCACTTTGTGAACATGTCTAGAGCTGATGGCAGTCCAAAGGGTAGAGCAGAGGACTGCAAATGTAATCAAGACATAAAAGCAAAAAAGCATCTGGAATCTTCAAGCACTGGCATGTGATAAGCATCTTTTAAATACCAGAGCTAAGAGAAAACAAAATGGGAATGAGAGGTAACAGACTGTACAGAGAGCATTTTTAACTTTGTGATTTTGATGTGAAGGTAAATCTAGGAGGTCTCATCTTTCACATTATTTGGTAAATTCTAGGAATGCAGCCAAGCACATCTTTTTATTACTGACCCAGTGACAGCTGCTCTAGAATCAGCATCAACAGTGTTATAAGGAGACTTGAGAGTGTGTTTGTTACCTGAGACACAGAATATATTAAATTATTCATATATGTCAGGCTCTGAAGAAGGGAGGAAATTAACTTTCCATATTGTCAAAGGAAGCCAGCAGGAACTTGGATATGTGAGCCTCAAAATTCACTATTTTGAAGGTTAAGGCTGAAGTATAAACTTTCTTCCCAAACTTATCAAAAGCTTTTCTAACTCGGTCATACATTTAACAAAACATACCTTCCCTGGGATTCTGGAATTTCTTTTACTTCCACTTTAAAAACCTCTTCATTCTAGAAATAGCCCTAGAAAAGGATAACTCTTTAGTGATGAATCCAAAGAAAAACATACCTCAGAGTCAGATCCCTCATTCCTTGGAGTAGGAACTTGAGGAAACAATCTAAGTCAAACTTCCATCCCTTAGACTGGGAATCAGAATCAGAAATAGAAAATGTTTTCCTTTTTAAATTTAGGAAAGACACAGAATATGAAAATTGAAAGGCTTGAAATAAATCCTTAGCAAATCCCTGCCAATTCTCCCTGTCTGTTGTATGTGACACAGTTGAAGAAAAATTACCAACTTTATGTTTCCTTTTCCAGGGATACCCCCTCCCCCTCCTTCCAATCCGAAAAAGAGCACCCTGATGAAATAGAAGTTATGTTCTTACCATAACGTTCCATGTTAGTTGTCTTCTTCTCGCCTTCTTCTTGCTGGATGGGTTCGGAGCCGACCTCGGCTCCGACTCGGCCACTCTAAAAGCTCGAGAGTTGGTTCCACCGGCTCGAGGCTCCCCTTATATCCCACAATGCTAGGCGAGAGTTACCTCAGATCTCGTTTGTAAGCTAACCCAGCTTATATCAAAAACAGTAAAACTGTGAAACAGAATCCACCTCTAACAGCAGGAAGAAAAGGGGTGACCTATATCCTGAAACAAGAAAATATGCATAATAGCATATGACTAAGAAAGAGGTGGTAGAAAGAGAGGTCACGATCACAACTCCTCTAGGTCTGTCCAGGCCAAGGGGAAGGAGGGTGGGGCCAAGAAGAAGGCGAGAAGAAGACAACTAACATGGAACGTTATGGTAAGAACATAACTTCTATATGTTAAGTTGTCTATCTCGCCTTCATTCTTGCTGGATGGGACCGCGTCCCTAGCACTTTGTCCCGGGTGGCCTAACGGAACAGACTCCTGAGAACAGTGGAACCAAAATTAGCTCTATGCCTAGAAGCTAAATCCAACTTATAATGGGTAATAAAAGTGTGAGGAGTAGCCCAAGTAGCCGCTGCACAAATGGTGTCAATAGGCAGTCTGTCTTGGAAGGCTAGAGAAGTAGCCAAAGCTCTGGTGGAATGGGCTTTAGGTTTATTAGGCAGTTTTTGGTGTCTAATCTCATAAACAAGAGTAATCAGAGATGTTAGCCATCTGGATAAAGATACCTTTGAAACTGGAAGTCCCTTTCTGCTTTCCGCATAGGAGACAAACAGCTGATCAGATTTTCTGAATTGTTTCGTCCTGTCCAAGTAGTACCTTAATTGACGATGAACATCCAGGCAGTGTAATTTTGTTCAGACCTATTTGAATACTCCGGGAAAAAGACAGGAGGTCAATGCATTGGTTTAGATTTGATGTTGAAACCACCTTAGGCAAAAAGGACGGGTTAGTTCGTAAGGAAACTCTGTCCTTATGGAACACAAGGTAAGGAGAACGACAACTGAGTGCTTGAAGTTCTGAAATTCTTCTAGCTGATGTGATAGCCACCAGAAAGAGAGTTTTCCATGATAATAACTTTAAGGAACATGAAGCTGCAGGTTCGAAGGGGAAAGAATCAAAGAAGCAAGAACTAAATTTAGGTCCCAAGGAGAAGGAGGATTTCTTACAGGAGGTCTGAGAAGAAAAACTCCTTTCAAAAAGGCTTTACAGAGTTTGTGGGACATTAGGGCAGATTCAGAAATACCCACATGGAAATTAGAAATAGCTGCCAATTGAACCTTAAGAGTAGATGGAGATGAACCTGCATGGAAGAGTTCAGCAAGAAAATCAAGGACTAGTTGGATGGAAGCGGTGAAAGGATCTATGTCCTTTCCTTGTGCCCAATATGAGAAGCGTTTCCACTTACTCAAATAAATCTTCGAGTGGAAGATTTATGGGAAGCTATCAAAATATCTCTAACAGAGTGAGATAATTGAGGAAGCCTGGCTACGGTTGGAAGTGGAGGAACCAAGCAGTGAGGTTCAGAGAGGGAGGGAGCGATGTAACTGACCCGACTGATGGATCAAAAGATCTGGAACTAGGTCCAGATTCCACGGTCGCTCAAAAGAAATCGATGTAGAAAGGGGAACCACACTTGTCGAGGCCAGTAAGGAGCAATGAGGATCAATGAGGCCTTCTGAGCGATAGCTTTCTGTATTACTTGAGAGATCAGTGGGAAAGGAGGAAATGCATACAGAAGTCCCGGGGCCAAACTTGGACTAGCGTCCCTGCTGGGTTGGCCTGGTAAAGGAATAGAGTGAAGTATTCTCTGCACTTGCTGTTTTGGGGAGTAGCAAAAGATCGCAGCAAGGCTGACCCCACTTGAGAAATATCTCTCTCACTACAGAGTCTTTCAGAGACCACTCGTGAGGCATGAGAATAGCTCTGCTCAACTTGTCCGCAATGTGATTGGACTTCCGGGATGTGCGTTGCTATCAGAAAACGCTGAGAAGAAATCGCCCATTGCCACAGTCTGAGTGCTTCTCGACACAGGGGTATGATCTGGTTCCGCCTTGTTTGTTGATGTACCACACTACAGACATATTGTCTGTCTGGATTGCAATCGTTCCCAAGGGAAGAGAGTCTTGAAGGGCTTGCAACGCTAAAAGCACTGCTCTCATCTCCAGAACATTTATGTGCAAGTGGCATTCGTTTGGTTGCCATGTGCCCTGAACTGTCCTGCCCTGATAATGCCGACCCCACCCGACCAGGGAGGCATCCGTTGTCAGAGTAGCAACCGGAGGAGGTGGAACAAATGGTCTCCCCAACAGGAGCTGGGGGGAAGACATCCACCACATGAGATGCTTTTGCACTTGCGTGATCATAATGGTGTGAGACATTGGAAGTTCCTGGTATGACCATTGAGAAAAGAGCATCCACTGAAGGATCCGCATGTGGTATCTGGCCAATGGGAGGAGAGGTATGGCGCTGCCATGATTCCCAACACCTTTAGAACTAACCTGGCTTTGGCTCTGTTGTTGTTGAGAAGAAGTGACACCAATTTTGAATGTCTGATATCCTTTGGTTCGTTAGTGTTGCAGACATGTTTACAGTATCTAAATTTGCGCCTATGTAGGTAATAGTGCGACAAGGCGACAAAACAGACTTTGCAATTTATTGAGATACCCAGTTTTTGACAGGCGAAAAGTGTAATCTCTGGCCATCAGAAGGAGATGCTTGGTGGGAGCTGTGAGGAGCCAGTCGTCCAAATATGGAAACACCTGGAATCCTTGTCGTCTCAGGTGAGAAGCTACCACTGCCATGGATTTGGTAAACACCGGGGCAGTGGTGAGACCAAAGGGCAGGGCCCTGAATTGAAAATGACTGGTTCCCAGCCTGAAGCGGAGGAATCTTCTGGAGCGCCTGTTCATTTTATGTGATAGTACGCGTCCTGAAGGTCTATAGAGCACATCCAGTTTCCTTTTCCCAATAGGGGAAGAATGGATTGCAGCGTGACCATCCGAAATCTTGTTTTCTTGACCGATCTGTTCAAGATACTGAGATCCAAAATTGGTCTCCAGTCCCTGTTTTCTTTGGAACTAAAAAGAACCTTGAGTAGATTCCGGATCCTTGTTGGTCTGCTGGCACTGGCTGAATAGCTCTTTTGAAAGCAGTTTTGAAATTTCCAAAGCTGCTATATCCCTTTGAGCGGTGGAACATCTGGAAGGGATTTTTGACTGATTTGGAAAAGCGAAGAAAGGGGATGGAATAACCTTCGAAATGATGGACTGTACCCATTTGTCTTGTGTCAAGGATAGCCAGGCTTCTGGGTACAGTGACAATCTTCCCCGACTGCCTCCGAAGATGGGCAGTCGGGCAACCTCAGGGATGCTGAAAGGGCTTGTCAGGAAAGGCTTCCCGATTGCCCTGGTTCTGCGGACCCCCTGCCCCTAGGGCGGCGTCTACCATTGTTATTCCCACCTCTGCCTCTGGTAGGAAAAGCGACTCTGTCGTCAGGCGAAGTCCCTTGAAATTGTTTACGGAACCACATTTTCCACCCTTCTGGCCTTTGGGGTAAGGCCTAGAAGGAGTCGAAAACGGACTCCGGCGGCAGAAAGGGTCTTGCCATCAGTCTCGCACCTAGTCAGGGTTTCTTTCACTTGAGGACCAAAAGAGATGATCCATCAAAGGGAGTTCGTGAAAGACGTCTTGAAAGGTTCCAAAGTTGCATAGCCGCATCCAGGCGTGCCTACGTAAGGCCACCCCTGTTCCTGCGGCTCTTCGCTCCATCGGCCGCATAAGAGAGGCGCATGGAGGAGTTGGAAGTGGAATTAAGGATAGCTAGCTGCGTGTTCATTTTTCTTGGAACCCGCAGCTGTAGGGTCCTTCAACATCTCACTCGCTTCCTTGACCAAGTCCCTTTGAAGGCAGTGAAATGGCACAGGTAATTCAGCGAACCCATGGTAAAAGTCGCTGAGGAGAACATCCGCTTCCGTACCTATCCATGGACCTAGATTCCTTGTTAGGTGGATGGACAGGCACTGAAGGATCAGCCAGTTCCTTCTTTGTGGCGGCAGCTACCACCATAGCATCCACAGAAACTCCTTTTGATAAAAATTGCTTGTCTGATGGAGCTGTGATGAATTTGGAGGGTCTCCTGGGAGTGGGGTCCACTGAATCAGGAGCCGTCCATGCCTTTTGCAACCACCTGCATGAGGGGGTCAAGGGGGACACCCAGGAGGTGGAAGGACGAGAGCCAAACGCCTCAAGATACACAGATTCGTCCTCTGAAGGGTTGAGGGCTGGCCAATTTCCCCTCTGTTTAAGGATCTCCAGAATGTCTGCAAATGAGACATCTTCAGAAGGGGAACGGGGGGAACCCTCAGAATCATCCAGATCTGTGTCCGACGTGATAGACTCAGGTGAGTCAATGTGCTTCCTCTTGCACTTCCTCTTCCGAGGGGGCTCTTCTGCCAAATCAGGAGAGGCCTCGGAAGAGGATGAAATCCCCAAAGGGGACTCCTGAGGAGCTGGCTCTCTGCGGTCCGGGATGAGGGAGTGAGTCGACTTGCCCTGAGGCAGCATAGAGGGAGGGGCTGACGGAGCCGACTGTGGAGTAGAGCCAGGCTCTAACACACTCCGCATGACCTCAAAAGCACCCCTGTCAGGCAGAGCCAGAGGTCCCCGCTCCGAGGAGCTAAGGACCCCCCTCGGCACCGACAGTGATGGCTCGAAGCGATGTCGGAGCCGAACTCACCAGCCAAGCACCGAGAGGGAGAGGGGGTCGGACAAGGGTCGATGCCACCCACCCCCTAGGAGCCGACGAGGGAAGTCCGGCGCCGAGATTCCTCCACGGAAGAAAACGGAGCCGACGACGGAGCCGAAGACAATTGTCTTGGCTCCGAAGTGACCACAGTCTCGGTTCCGACACGACCCGGCTCCGAACTCAAAAGAGTCGAAGGAGGAAAGAGTTGATGGACCGGGCAGGCACCGACTGATGAGTCGGGCTCTGAAGCATCTGGGCAAGTGCCTCGGACTTAAGTAGTCGACTCACCACCCTCTGAAGGTCATGATCGGAAAGCCTCGATGACCTAGAGGAATGAGACCTTTGGCTCCGTTCAGACAGCAGGGGAGATCCTGGAGCCGAATGAACGGAGCCAAGAGAAGGTGACCTAGACCTCTTTCTGGTTGTAGGCTCTGAAGATCTTGTCCTAGCCGACACGGGTACCTCGATAACCTCGGCTCCGGCCGAGCCGAAGCCACAGAAACTGTGGACTGAGTCTTATCGGCTCCAGCCGAGCCGATAAAGGCAAAGGTTGAACAACCTGAGGTCTCGGCTCAGAAGCCGGAGCCGAAGACCTCGATGCCTTAGAGGGCTTCCCTGTTGAAACTGACAGGGAATCCTCCGGTTTTAACAAGCCTCTCAAAATTAACTTGTTCTTTCTCTCCTGCAGGACCCTGGGGCTGAAGCCATGGCACACAGCACAGGAGTCCTGCAGGTGCAAAGGCCCCAGACAGTAGACACAAGAAGTGTGAGCGTCTGTCAGAGACATTTTCTGACAGCACGCATCACACTTCTTGAATCCAGAGACCTTTGCTTCCTTTGACATTATGCTAACTGACAGGAGTACACTAACACACACCAAACACACAGTTATACCCTGTCAGAAAAATTATTAATAGTAAAAATAATTAACAATTTTAGTCAAAAAATTAGAAATTAAGCACAAACACACCCTAAGGAAGGGAAGGCCAAAGGCCCAAGGGAAGAACCAGCGGTTCTTTTAAAGAGAAAACAGGGAAAAATAGGGTCGGGGATAAAAAACTATATTCTACACTAAAATTTGTGAAGAATTAAAGTAAAAAGGGGAAAAAGAATAACTTTTTAGTATAAAAAGCTAACACTCACCAGGAACCGGTAGAAGCAACCAACCTCGAAGCTGTAGCGGCAAACGAGATCTGAGGTAACTCTCGCCTAGCATTGTGGGATATAAGGGGAGCCTCGAGCCGGTGGAACCAACTCTCGAGCTTTTAGAGTGGCCGAGTCGGAGCCGAGGTCGGCTCCGAACCCATCCAGCAAGAATGAAGGCGAGATAGACAACTTAACATCAGTGCTTTCACAAGCATTCAAGTTCCTCACAGCACCCTCATAAAAGAAAAACATCTACTTCATAAGACTGGTTTGCCCCTGAATGAAGAGGTAAGCTGATCAGTTGTAGAGGATATGCCCATCTCTCAGTCCTTAGCGGCTTCCCAATGGACCAAGAGAAAGCAGTGAACTGTCATGGAGGTACTCGAAATGGCCATAACAGAGTCACTCACTGGCAGCCGAGACAGAGAGGAATCTGGCTTCAAGACCACAGCCTTCTGTACAATGTTTTAAATCTTGTACAGCAGGGAGGGAGAGACTAAACAGATGGGAGCCTGGTCCATGTCAAGAAAAAAGTATATGACAAGTGAGTAGCTGAGATTTTCCAAGTCAGTCTTACTTCCTGGCTAAAAATGTAAGTTTTGAGGTAAAATGTTTAAGTGACAAACATCAAAATCACTAGATCAGGCCCCTATTAATATAGCTTGACAGAAAAGTTATACTTTTCCTCCCAAAATGGTAAAATGCAAGATATTCCCCAACAGGATACTTATTAGCCCAACCATGAAGTAGCACAAGCCACTGGAAGTCCTCAAGGAAGAGCACACTTTGACAGCAAGAAATTTGTGAATGCTTGGCACCTTAATCACCAACTTTAGACCCAATTTACTTGAGATATTCAGTAGTTCGGGTGCATGGAAAGTGTCCTAAAGCATTGGAAGCTGGATGGTTGTCTTACCTTAAGTAGGGTATGACTACTTAGCTTAGGCTACTGCAACAGTGATCTAATGATGAACACTGCACACATCCTATAGCCTAGCAACAGGGACGGGAGTGGTTCTGCAAAGTGGTTGTTGAGAGTTTCAGAAGGGTTACTTAGAGATGATGAAGAGGCATAAAGTACAGTTGTGTACACTTGCCATAAATGTAGATGTTAGAGTGTATTCACTGTTGCAGTCATTACATTTGGGTAATCTGCTGGCAGGTTGCCCTCAGTCGGCCTGAATTCCAAAGTCTTGGGTCCTGCTTCGGTTGCTGTCTCCTCTTCCATGACGTCAGGGGTATAAACAAGCAGCCGATGCCATTTTCATTAGTTTTTCTTGCCCCAGATGTCAGGTGCCCCCAAAAAGGTAGCAAAAATATATATATATATATATATATAAACTATATACACATGCATCAATATAACCTTTACCTTCATCTACAAGCAAATACACCACATAGGTTGTAGAAGATAGAGAAGTAAAGATAAACTCCAGAATGAAAGGGGGATGGCGGGCGGGTAACCTGGACTGCAACAGAGAATACACTTGAACATCTACATTTATGGTAAGTGTACACAACTGTACTACGTTCTTCGTGTTTCACTGTTGCAGTCATTACATTTGGGTAGAATCCCAAAGCTATGGTTGGGAGGCTGGAGCTAAACAGCATTACGTGCGGCTATAAGGCCCTGCAGAACTGCCGTGGCAAAGCCTGCCCTGGAAGTAGAGAGGCAAATGATAATGCTTTGTATAGGTGTGAAGAGAACTCCAAGTAGCAGCATCTAGAATGTCTTTGGTTGGTACTCCTCTGAGAAAGGCTGCTGAAGTAGCTGCAGCTGTGGTGGAATGAAACCTAATGCCCTTGGGCACAGGTTTACCATGGTGTAAGTAGCAGAACGAATGCAGTGGCTTATCCACTTTGAAATAGTCGCTTTGAAATAGCCTTTCCTTCTGATCCTGTAGCATATGTCACCAGTAATTGCTCAGTTTTGCTTTAGTCCTGCTCAAGTATAATCTTAGCTGTCTGTGTACGTCCAAGGAATGCAGAATTCTCTCCCCCTTGTTCTGCGGATTTGGATAAAAGGTTGGCAGATGAATAGTTTGGTTAAGAGCCACACTGGAGACCACCTTAGGCGTAAATGTTGGATTTGTCCTCAGAGACACCCTGTCTGGGTAAAATATGATAAAAGGCTCCACAGCCATGAGGGCTTGTAGCTCTGAGACTCTTCTTGCTGAAGTAATTGCTAGTAGCAGAGCTGTTTTCCATGATAAGAACTTTATATCAGCAGTAGCAGCTGGTTCAAATGGAGGCAGGGTGAGCTTTTCCAACACATAATTGAGGTCCCATGCAGGTATTGGTGATCTTCTAGGAGGCCTTAAATTTTTGGCTCCTCTAAGATACTGCTTTAGTGAAGGATGAGAAAAGATTGATGTATCTGTACTGTAATGAGCCGAAATGGCAGAGGTATGGATTTTAATTGATGAGAAAGATAGGCCTTTATCAAGCATCTCAGTCAAGTATTGCAATACCTGAGGAATATTTGGTTCTGCTGTATCAGTTCCTTGTGCTTGATTTCAAGCACAGAATCTCTTCCATTTATCAGCATAAGATTTTCTAGTACTAGGCCTTCTGGCTTCCAAATTTATATCCATCACAGCTTTACTGAGAGGTGTTGTTTGTATAACTACATGATCAGCCATGCTGCCAGGTTCAGTGTCTGGAGTTGATTGTGCAGGATCGGATTGTCTTGCTGGGACAGTAGTTGAGGTCTTTGAGGTAAGGTCCAAGCTGGGTATTGAAACAAGTTCCTTAGGATTGGGTACCAGTATTGGCGGGGCCAGTCCAGGGCAATTAGTATCATCTTTGGTTTCTCTTGTCTGACTTTTAAGAGGACCTTGTGAAGAAGAGGCAGAGGAGGAAAGGCATAAACTGATAGGTTTTTCCAACTGAAGGATAGGGCATCCACTTTCCATGCTTGTCTGTGATAAGTCCTTGCGCAGAATCTTTTCAATTGATAATTTTGAGGAAAGGCAAATAGATCTATGTCTGGGCTCCCCCATTTCTTTGTTATCAAGCTGAAGACTTGTGGATCTAGTTTCCACTCGTGAGGATCCAAAAGGTTTCTGCTTAAATCGTCTGCCAGAGTATTTTGTTTTCCTAGCAGGAATTGAACTTGAAGAAGTAATTGGTAAGTCAAAGCTGTGTCCCACAGTGCCATGGCTAATCTGAAGAGGGGGTGTGAGTGCGTGCCCCCCATACCACATGAACGTGGTGTTGTCCGTCTTTATCAGTAGTTGTCCTGGATGAAGTAAGTCCTTGAAGGCTGTCAGGGCATTCTGAACAGCTAGCATCTCTTTCTGGTTGATATGTAGATGCATTTGTTTTGGGGCCCATATGCCCTGAATGCATCTTCCCGCCATGTGGGCCCCCCACGCATAATCTGATGCGTCTGTTGTTAAGGTTTGGCTGGCAGGGGGTAGAGTGAAGGCCCGTCCCATGTTTTGGTGACATGCCTTTGCCCACCATAGAAACTCCTGTTGTAGGCAGGGAATGAGAGGAATCGTTGTTTCCAGACTGTGACAATGCTGACTCCATAAACTTTTTACGTACCATTGAAGCTTCCTCATATGCAGTCTTGTATATGGAATCAGTAAGATGCAGGATACCATGAAGCCCAAAGCTTGCAAAATTGGTCTTGCAGACAACTGGGTTTTTGTTGCCATCAGTTTGAAGTAAGTAGTCAGTTGCCTTTGCTTGTCTGGCGTGAGATAAACCATCTGGGCAGTTGTATTCAAGCTTGCATCCAGGAATGTTATCTTTTGAGAGGTTACCAGCTGTGACTTCTTTTCGTTTATTGTGTACCCTAGGCATGTTAGAAGCCTTTTCACAAACGCCAGGTGTTGAAGAAGAATGTCCTTGTTCTCTGCTTGAATGAGACAGTCGTCCAAATAAGGATATATTTGTATACTTCTTTGTCTGCAAAATGCAATTACTGGTGCCAGGCACTTTGTAAAGACCCTGGGCGCAGTAGATAAGCCAAAGGGCAGTGCAGAGAATTGGTAATGCATTATGCCAAGCCTTGAATCTGAGGTATCTTCTGCACGATTGCCTTATTGGGACATGCAGATATGCCTCTTTTAGGTCTAATGTCACCAGCCAAGCATTCTTGCCCAGCACGGGCAGAAGCTGCTGCAAAGTCAGCATTTTGAATTTTGGAATGTCCAGGTATGTGTTCAACATCGATAAATCCAGTATTGGCCGCCAGGCCTTGCCCTTTCTGGGTACCAAGAATAGTCTCGAGTAAAAACCTTGTCCTTTTTCCTGTTCTGGTACTGGCTGAATGGCCCCCATATCCATGAGGGACGGAACCTGTTTCTGTGCCTCCGCCCATTGATTTTTTGGCAGATGTGGCCAACCATATGCCACTGGCAGAGTATGGAAATGGAATCTGTATCCCTGTGATACTGTCTTTAGCACCCACTTGTCCTGGGTTATTAACTGCCAATTCTGAGCAAAAAGTGCTAATTTCCCCCCTAAGGGTGCTGCCAAAAGATAAGTACTTGGTGAAGGCAGAGGGAAGTCATTGGGACTGTTTTCTGTAGGTTTGCACGTTATCTCCTCCAGATTTGGAGGTAGAAGCACCCCATTGCTTTGACCTGTAGGAATCTTGCGCCTGGTATCTGGAACCCTTAGGGCATCTGGATTTGCCCCTTTGAGCTCTGTCTGACACTGGAAAGGACCAATTTTTTTGTAGGCCAGTATCTACTGAATCTTGGTGGCTGCACTTGTTCATAGGTTCATAGGTTCATACTAGGCTATCTGCCCGAGGGCATTTACAAGCCTAGCCCATCGTTTTGTGGCTTACGCCACCCCTTTAGTATGGGGAACTATACCCATTATTTTGCTGTGCCTCTGTCGAGCAGTGACACTGAGGTAATCCCTGGGGTATATCTGCGATCTCCCATCCATTGGTCAAGATTTCTCTTGAACAAGGCCAGCGAGGTGCTCTGCCTCACATGTACCGGGATTTTGTTCCACAGCATAGGGAGTCTTTGGGTGATGAATCTATCCCTCCAGCACGTCCTATTAATAGCCGTGTCAAGGTTTAAGTCTCCGCCTTGTGGCTCTGATGGATCTAGATTTTTGAGGTGAAGCATATTCATCAAATCTGGGTTTGACATGGCCTTGTATGTTAGGCAAAGGTCACCTCTGAGCAAGCGGTGCGACTGAATAGAGCTGGAGTTCTTTCAGTCGGGCAGCATAGGACAGATTTTTGAGACCCTTTATCCTTTTGGTGAGGAACTTTTGTGGCCTCTCCAGCTGCTGCAAGTGTCGGGTCAGATACATTCGAATGGGGCATTGTACTCTATCATTGGTCTGATGAGTGATGAGTAAAGGGAGACTATGACCTCCCTTGATCTAGATGAGAATCCCTTCATGATAAGGTGGGCAATGTAGAAGGTCTTCCTAACTACTTTAGCTACATGGGTGTTGAATGACAGACTACTATCAACCTGGGTCCCCAGGTCCCTGATAACTTCTTCTGTGCTCAGTGGATTGCCACCTATTTGGTAGCTAGGGGTAACCTTGTTTTTCCCGAAGGTATGACTATGCATTTTTGGCATTTAACTTTAGGCCGTGGCTCTGGCACCAGTTATCCGTTTCTGTGAGACCCTTCTGAAGGATATCTGTGTCAGATGTGTTTTCTACTATGGCCCAGTTTGCAGTCATCTGCAAACTTTGTCAGCCATAACCCTCCTGTGTTTGCTTGTACTTCGGAAAAGTAGATGCCAAACAAGAGTGGGCCCAGGACTGAGCCCTGTGGGACACCACTTGTGACAGGCTTTGAGTCTGACATGGCGCCAGCAACTCTGACCCTGTGGGTTCTGTCACTCAGCCAGTTTGCAACCCATCTTGTGATGTATGGGTTGACATTTAAGCTGATGAGTTTTTCAGTGATACCCGAGTGGGGTATTGTATCGAAGGCCTTAGCCAGATCGAGGTAGGCTGTATGGACTGCCTTTCCCTCAATGGCTTTGGTGACTGTTTCGAAAAAGTCAACCAAGTTTAAAAGGCATGATCTGCCTTTGACAAAGCCAAACCGGGTTGGATCCAAAGTCTGCAAATTCCCTATGTCTTTATTTATGAGGTCCATTATGATCCTCTCCATGGCTTTGCAGATAAGGCTAATGGGCTGGTAATTTCCAGGGTCGGTGGAGGCACCGCCTTTGTGAAGTGGTACCACAGTTGCAGTGCCACTCCTGGAGCACGTATCCAGAGGTAAGACTTTGATTAAACAGCTGTCCTGGCTGTGGGTTTAATTCCTCATTGAGTTCATGGAGCACACAGCCGGGGACACCATCAGGTCCCATGGATGCTGTGTTTTTTGCTTTGGAGAGAGCAGTTCTCACTTGGGTGCTGGAGATGTTTGGGGGGCTGCAATCGTTTGGTATAGATATCTCTCCTTTTGGGGGGGGAGGGAGAAGTTTGCACTGAACCTGTCAGCCAGTATGTTGGCAATGTCTGTAGGATCAGTAATCTTCACATCATTTTGAACTAGCTCTGAGCATATCTGGGAGTTTCCTCACAGGTTTCTAACATAGCTAAAGAAGGCCTTATGATTGTCTTTTGAGTCTTTAGCTATTTTTCTCTCGAAATTTGCTTTGGATGATTTTATGAGAGCTCTTAGTTTTTTACTTATAGTGATCAAGGGTGTCTTACCTTTTAAGGATTTTGCTCTATCTTGTAGTAGCTTCCTCCTTTGTTGTAGAGTTTGTTTATGGCTGGGGTCCACCAGACTGGACGCTTGCCTTTGGTACAAAGAGTCTTTGTTTTGCTTGGGATTGCCTTATCCATGCAGTCCTGCAGGTGCTGGTAGAAGGCATTTGTAAGTGATTCAGCGGCTTGAGTACTGTTTTCCGCCTCGGGGCCTTAAAGGAGACCACACTAGTCTTTAGAAGTGTGAAGTCGGCTTTGAGAAGTTCTTTACTGTGGTCTTTTTTATTTCAGGTGGGGTGGGATGAGGACCTCCAGCGAGATTAGTTTGTGGTCTGATCTCACCAGTGAGGGGTACACCTCCGGTGTTGAACATTGTGCTCCCATGTTCGTGATGATGAGATCAAGTATGTTATCTCCTCTTGTGGGGATGGTGACTAGTTGTTCCATGGCATTTGAGTTTATGAATTCCAGGAACTTTTGGGCTAGGGTGTTTGGGCTTGAGTAGTGTTCCCAGTCTATATTAGGGTAATTGAAGTCACCTAGTATGATGGTGTTTGGTGATACATTTATCCCCTCTAGTGTTTTCAGGAAGGCCATGTGAGGTTCCTGAGTTTGTGAGGGTGGCCTGTAACATGCTACAATTTGCAGAGCAGTCTTGCCTATGGTTAATTGCACCTGGATGGTCTCCGATGCATCGTGCGTTGCCACCAGTCTTGAGGTGTGGGTGTCCTTGATGAATATGGATACCCCCCCTCCTTTCTTGGTATTGTCCGGATTTTGGGGCTGGAGCATGATATGAGGTAAAACCTGATAGCTGGGGTGCTCTCAGGAGCCTTGAACCAGGTTTCTGTCACAGCACAGACATCGATGTTCTCCATACTGAGAAGGGCCTCGAGTGCGTGCATTTTGAGATTTAGACTTCTGGCATTGAGCAGCATTACCCTTAGTTTTTTTTCCCTTTTGTGTTCTAGGGTGGTAGGTTTAGAATTTGAGCCTTGCCTAAAAAGGCACTATGGGGTGGCAAGAGCCTTTGCTAATATCCAGAATCCCAGGGTGACAGGTGCAAGCCGTCCCTTGAAGCAGCGTGGCTTGTCCAGCATGTCATCCCAGGCAGACAGACACTGGATCCCCTTTGAATGACACCAGTGTTTAAGCCAATTGTTAAAGCTGATCATCTTATCTCTGTATTGTGGCATCATTCTTGGTGAAGGTAGGATACTGCTCAAGGTCAGGGTCATACCTGCCTGGGCTACATAATCAGAGAGCTCCTCAATGTCTCATGTAGTCCAAGGAGGTACGTCTCAGGTCGTTTACACCAGCGTGGACAATGACTGAGTCATATTTGTACCTGCTGTTGAGAGACCTGAGTGCTTGCGTTATGTGGCGGATTCTAGCGCCGACAGGCAGCTTACTGTGACCTTCTCCTTACTCAGTCTGGTGAGCGGGACGTCAGTGTGTCTGACTATGGAGTCACCAATGACTAGTGTGTCTGGCATTGTGTTTGGCCTTAAGGGCTGTGACTGTTTGACACTCTGACTGTGAGGTCTATGTGTTGCAGGTGTTGTGTTCTGAGGTGGTGGTTGTTTGGGTGTCTGCTTTGGTGGCCTCTGCTGTTTTGGTAGATTTTTGATCAGAGCCTCCGATGTCTTTGTGTGTTTATGTGTATGATTTGAGGTTGTAATGGTACTATGTGAGACTGGGTCTATAGTGTGTGTGGTAACCTTCTCCTCCTGACTGGTCTTGCCAGTCCTATGTTGAGAGAGCTCAGCCTCCAGTTTGGCCGTATAGTTGCATCTCTCGCATGCATTTGTGTTTTGTGGGAGGAGGAGAGGGTTGTCTGTGTACATGAGGCAATTGTAACATTGCCTCAATATTCCCAGGTTCACCAGCTGAGCAGGAGAGGACACTAGCAACTGATCCCTCGACATGCTAGAAGGAATAGACAAAAAACTTTTAAAAGTTCCGGGGACGTGGGTGACCGAGAAATGGGGGTTGCCTTTTTGGGGTACTATCTATGACAAGAGTGCCGTATCAAGGTAATAAGTACTGTAGGAGCAAGTGCTACGTTTAACAGATAGAGAATAGTCTACTTGGAGTCAAGTAGAGATGATCTTTTTAATTATAGGATACGCTGATTAGATCAGTAGTATAGTTCGAGGAAGATAGTTTTAAGGGAAAATTTGAAGAGTGGACTTTAGGTAGCCCGAATAGTTTAAACCTGCTTAACCGGAGCTGCCCTAGTGTGCAACAGTGGCAACTCCGCGCTAAAGCGTGCTTTATAGCAGGGGGCTGGAAAAGACAGGAAATTACCCAAAATGGCCAATAAACTACAAGTTACTGCCTTAAACCACTCCTCTGAGGACAAATGAAGGAGTTATGGAAATGACCCCTAGTGGCCAATAAAACTACAGTTTCAAGTCAGTAACCACCTCTACGGGGGGCAGGGAAGCTGCTCAATGTTAGTCACTGCCACTGATGAACACAGAGACCCTCCTTCAGCCCAAGCAAAAATGGCCTCACAGAAACTTTCAAACAGTTCAGGAACAGCAAGCCTGTAACTGAACTTTTTTAACTCTCAGAAAAGTGGGGAAAAAAGCAAGATTTTTTTTTTTGTTTTTGTTTTTTACAGAGATAGCAGAGGTTCACAAGTAATATCAAGTTATAACAGTGCAGTAAATGACCCCACACAAGAGTGCTAGGTCAAGGACAGAAAATATGCAAGTTTTAAGAAAAAAACGATTTAAAATTAAGTGCAAACAGGAAATTCAGCAAACAGCTTTTGGTTGTGCTCTAAATACAGCTACTAATACAGTTAGAAGTCTTTTACAGTTTGCATAGACTTAGCTTTGTCTTATTTTCTTTAAAACCTCTTCTGCCTTAATACCAAACAGAGTATCATGCTATAAAGGTGCATCTAGTAATTTAGCTTTAACATGATCAGGCAAATTTTGTTCCTTTAGCCAGGCATGCCTCCTAATCACAGATCCAGTAACTGCGGCCCTGCAGGAGGCCTCTAAGGAATCAAGACCACATTGCAAAGTATGCTTTCCAACCTGTTCAGCTGCATGCTATAATTCCTGCAATTCTTTATTTTCTGCACATTCAGAAATCAACATCATTTTCTGTTTCAGCAATCCCATAACATGGTGTTGGTACTTAGGCATATTAAACTGGCAGTTTAAGGCCCTAATTGCCAAGGTTGCAGATGTATAAACCTTTTTCCCCATCTATCCAGTGCCCTTGAATCTCTGTCAGAGGGGGTAGGATTTTTTGCTGTTGAGGCCTTACCTCCCTTTGGACCCTGTGAAATAGTTTCGGGATCAGCAGCAAGGTTTCTAAATAAAAATTTGAGCGAGTCAGGGACCCTGTAATATCTGTCAAGCTTGATGGGAGCCGGAGGTAAGGATTCAGGGGTCAAGCTTGACTCCAAAAACACATCATCCACAATGTCTAAAACAGGGGGTATGGCTAAAGGCCTGTGCTAAGGGAGAAGGAAATTCCTGAGCCTCTTTTTTGATTCTGAGAAATTTTGACTCTCCCAGTGAAAATGCTCCCTCAAAGTATGCAAGGTTTCTCCAAATGAATAATCCTCAGGAGGAGATGCAGATGGTACAGACTCCTCTGCATCAGAATTCTCATAGGGAGGTATAGATAATTCCGGAGCAGAAGAAATAGAAACCTGATCAGAAGATTCATAATCAGCGTCTTGCCTAGGCCTCTTATCTGGACGGGGATGGGAACCCCTGATCAAGGTAATAAGGTCTTCAGCCATTTTGATCATCTGTTTTTCAGGCATAGAGGCCTATGCACATGGCTCATGCGTCGTTTTTTTAGTTTTAGAAGTTGCTTTTGTCTTTGGTTTTGCAGCTGTCGTCGGTTTGATATAAAAATGTTGAGGCCTGAATACACCCCCAGAAGCCGATGCCTGCTCAGCAGCTCCGGACCCATCTGAGGGAGATACATCCGTGGGTCCAATAGTTTGAGTATCTCGCGGCATGCTGGACTCCACATGGGTGTCGGTAGGGGCCTGCGACTCTAAAGTAGCGGGCATCAGGGGCTGCGAAAGTGCCTCACTGAGTACCGGCGAACCGGCGACTGGCTTAGGAGAAGCTTCGTCGTCGGTTTTGGACCTCGACTGTCTCTCTCTGTCCTTTTCTTTGCGTTTTTTATGTACTCTGGTAGTCGGATTGCTATCAGACGACATTTCTGGATAGTTAAATCTGTTTCCAAAATACTTTGAGGCAAAAATATACAGACGCTTAATAGTGCATTGGTTAAATCTAGCACAAAGCCTACAGCCAGGCACGTTGTGATCAGGGCCTAGGCAAGGAATATATTATAACTGGAAATCCTTATGAGGTATTTGCTTCCCACAAGTAATACAATTATTAACTTTTTCTGACATCGGTATGGAGCAAGAAAAAAAGTTTCCCCAACGGGGTACTTAGCTTTAGTGAAAACTTCGGTTCTGAAACTCAAACTCGAATATTTCAGGAGTCGGCCGACCGGCACTTGCGAAATGCTTTTGCTTCGGGCACCGCACGGCAAGAAAGACTAATGAAAATGACATCAGCTGCTTGTTTTATACCCCTGATGACCTGACGTCATGGAAGAGGAGACAGCTACCGACGCAGTACCCAAGACTTTGGAATTCAGGCCAACTGAGGGCAACCTGCCAGCAGATTACTCAAATGTAATGACTGCAACAGTGAAACACGAAGAACATTCATTCTTTCCTTTTTCAGCACATCTGCCTACCACTCTTGACTTAATCCCTTTTACTGCAGTACATTAAAATCTTCTTTATATACTTCCTTACTCAGCACATGCTTATTTTTACCTTAAATCATACACTCTTTATCCTTACAATTTTTGTTAACAAAAGTGCTCCTATTTAATTCCTTATTGTTACATTTTATTTTCTTATATCTGCCTCTCTCTCTCACTCACTGTATATTTGCTAACAGTTCCCTACTTTAATCCCTGTTGTGATGTTTTATACAGTTACTTTATTATTTTTTTAATTATTTGACTGTATTGCTTTGGATATGTACTGCAGAAAAAATTATTGTATTTCACGTGTACATACATTCCATACGAATATGTGTATGCTTTGTTATTTCCTGGAGTTTTTCTCCCCGGGCCTTCAGCTGGACTATCCTGGTTACCAAATGTAAAATAAAATAAATACAATAAACAAAAAAAACTAAACAGTCTACACCTAACAGCTTCTAATTAAAATCTACATGCTATAAAACATGAGTAGAGAGAGAGACACACACACACACACACACACACACACACACACACACACACACACACACACACACACACACACACATATACAAAAAAAAATCTCTCTGTGTAATCACAGTCATCTATAAGAAAGTATCAGACTTGTGCAAAGGTAATTATGGAGCATGCTACATAAGAAATTAAATGTAAGCAGATTAACTTACAGAAATGCAACAGCACTGATTCTAGTGCCCATATAATTGCATCCATACCTGTGCTGGTGGCAGAGTTGCTCTGACCTTCGTCTGAGTACTGACAGGGATACTGGAGTGGCTCATCAGCTCCTGGGAAATACTGCAATATAAAGCATTGTTTTCAGTTTATTATTAATTACCAATTTTTAGAACTGAACTGATAATATGAAGCTATAAGGTAATTCAACAGTGATAAGAGATTTGTAAAATGGAGGTGGTAGAGTGTATGTTGCACTTACGTATCATTATGGGAAACTATAATGAAGGATAAGAGGAACAGTCTCCCCATTAAGTAAAACCTGAACACAACCAAATACAACACATCCTTGTAGTGCAACAGAAGTGGAGGCAAACAAATGTGCTTCAGGAATATTTCATCGCTTAGTATAAAGATGCAAACAGTAATATACATATTTAATCAGCTGTTAACTGTTGGTGGACTGGCTCAGTTTTCCCGCTGAAGCCATGAATTGAGGTAAAGGTAAACATACCACACATAATACAAAAAAGAAGATAAGGAAAGCACAGTTGTGTAAAATCTTACCATGACAGTAGATGTCCTTCCCTTCACTGCTGCAGTATTCCTTACTAAAGAGATCCCCTGCCAAGGATAGCCTAACGTCCAGCCAGTATACCAAAACCTTAGGTTTTTAAGGACATTGTACATCATATACGTATGCTCCTCGCTCATGGCATACGGCATAAAGATGACGTACGGATGTACCTACGTTAGAAATGAAAATCCATAGGACAAAAGTAAAGTTGTGTAAATTCTTACCATAACAGTGGATGTTCTTCTTTTCACTGTTGCAGTATTTCTTACAGTAGGGATCCCCCGCCAAGGGTAGTCCTGCGTCCAGCGAGTATACCAAAACCTTAGGTTGTAATAGGGATGTCATACATCACACGTATGGTCACCACGCATGGAGTAGGGCGTAAAGGTGACAAATGTACATACCATCTTCAGAACTGAAAAGCCCAAGGAGGGAACACCAGTCCAAGGAGAAGAGAGGAACATGTACATCCGGAAGGAGAAAAATAAAGGGGGGGGGATACTGCAACAGGGAAGATAAGGATATCTACTGTTATAGAAAGATTTTACACAACCGTACTATGTCTGTCCATATCACTGTTGCTGTATTCCTTACAGTAGGGAGAGTACAAAAGCTCAGGAAGAAAGTTGGAAGGAGGAATGTCCAGCTGAGCCCTCAAGAAAGCCATGCAGGGTAGCCCTGGCAAACCTGGCTCTAGCACTAGAAACTAGTTCTAACATAGTGCTTGGCAAAAAATAATCACTGAAATCCAAGCAGCTGCCTCAAGAATTGAGTTAGTATTCAGTCCTTTGAAAAAAGCACCAAAAGAAGCTACAGCCCTGGTACAATGATCTTTAACAGAAGGATGGCTTATTCCATAAAAGGTGTAACAAAAGGAAATGGCCTTATATAGCCACGATGAAATAGTTTGCTTAGAAAGAGCCAAACCTAAAGACCTAGGCTGAAAAGAAACAAAAAGTTGCTCAGACTTATGAATGGCTTTAGATTTATCCAAGTAATGCTTGACTTGTCTATGCAAATTCAAGGTGTGAAGAACCCTATCACTTGCAGACAAGGGAAGATAGTCAAGTTAACAGACTGATTAAGACACAATTTATTAACCATCTTGGGCATAAAAGAAAGATTAGAATGAAGAGACACCATGTCCCTATGAAAATATAAAAAAGGCCATAAGGACCTGAAGCTCAGACACCCATCTAGCTAAATGGTCAAAAGAAGAACAGCCTTCCATATACAATGCTGCAAGGAAGCTGAAGCTGCAGGCTGAAAAGGAGCCTGAGTCAATTTTTCAAGAAAAAATGTAAGGTCTCAAAAAGGAGGAATAGGCTTCCTGGGAGGTATAATATGAAAGATGCCTTTAAGAAATTGTTGACCACTAGAAGCCAAAGGAGCAGTCAGAGACAGACGAGCAGAAATAACTTGAAATGTAAGCTTTAACTGAAGAGTATGCCAACCCGGCATGGAGCAATTCAAACAATTAAGAGAGAGCCAAAGAAACTTCCACAGAAAGTGGATTCTGGTTATGAGCAAGATACCAGACAAAAATTCTCTTCCACTACCGAGAAATCTTATTTGTTCAAATAGTTTTCCTGGCCTCCTGCAGAACCAGAGCATGTCCTCAGAAATAAGGTGCCTAAAAGGGATAAAAAACCTCATCACCCACAGTGTCAGATGAGCAGTGGAAAAGTCAGGATGGATGAGAGACCCCTTTGTCTTGTCTAAGTCCATCCTGTGAAGTAACATGCGCGTGCCCTTGGCTAGGTACAGAAGAGGTGGGAACAAATGCTATCTGGGCCAAAAGGGAGTCGCCAACAAGATTTTGGGATAGTCCTGTCTCCATCTTGAGTAGGACACTTGGTATGAGATTAAGGTGAGGGAAGGTGTAGAGAAACATCCCCTTCCAAGAAAAAGGCAGGGCATCCAACTTCCACCCCAGAGGACATGGGACTCTGGTGCAAAAGAGAGGAAGTTGTTTGTTCAGAGGGGAGGCAAAAAGACCTAAATGAGGAGTACCCCACTGGTGGATAATGTCCAGAAACACATCTCTATGAAGCATCCACTCGTGAGCCTGTGTTACGGACCTGCTCAGAGAGTCTGCCACAATGTTATGTTCTGCAGGAATATAAACAGCCTGAAGTCAACTGATACTTGACAGCCATATCCCAAACCTAAACAGCTAGCCATCACAGGAGATAAGACCATGCCCCCCCCCCCCCCACCTTGTATGCAAAGATTTTGAGAGGCCCTGGAAGGAAGATAGTACAAAAGGCCTGGTCAGCAAGAGGAGTAGCTCTCATCTCCTTGATGTCGATATGGTCCACCTTCTGATGAATGGACCAAAGGCTCTGAACCCTTAGATGGCCAAAAGAGCCCCCCCCCCACTCCGTGTCCGAAACATCTGAAAAAAAGTTCCTGAAAGGTGACTGGTGGCTGAAAACGAAACCCTGGGTTGAGAGACAGCTGATGAATCTGCCACTGAAGTTCTACCTTGTGGCATGGAAGTAAAGGAACTAGAAAGTCTAAAGGATGAGAATGTTGAAGACCTACTGACTTTAGGAACCACTGTAGCTTCCTTATATGGGGCCTGACTAGAGAAAGCATAGGAATGGTGGAAGGCATGTTACCCAGAGCCCTTAGAAACTTCCTGGCTGTAATTAAGACATGAGAAAGAAGGGGATGAAAAAAGGCAATTAGAGTCAGAGCCCAGGGTGGTGGCAGGGAAGCCAGTATAGTAATGGTCTGCAGCCTGCACCACAGAAAATCATAATTCTGAGAAAGAGTCACAGAGGATTTCTGGGAATTTACTGTAAACCCTATGCTTTGCAAGAGGAGATAGCATAGCAGAGGTGCTTAAACAGGGTTCTCTGGAAAGGAAGCCTGAATGAGTAGGTCATCCAGGTAAGGAAAGATATGTATCCCTCTCATCCTGTAAAAGGCAATCACATGAGCAAGGCATTTGGTGAAGACCCTTGGGGCAGTAGAGAGGTTAAAGGGCAAAGCAGAGAACTGAAAATGCAAGGAAGAAACACAAACATTTCCTGAAACGGGGATGAATATGGATGTGAAGATGGTCATCCTTGAAATCCAGAGAGACTACAAAAATTTGAGGTAGAAGAGGAAACAGGTTTCAGAGAGGCAGTTTTCAATGTGACGGGCTCTCCAGAAAGGTGTCAAGCTGAAAAATATTGAGAATGGGCCCTCCAGGTACCATCTTTCCTGGAAGCCAAAAACATTCTGGAATAAAAACCCTCTCCCCCTTTGAAGAACAGAAACTGCTTGGATGGTGCCTTCAGACAAAAGGCTCTGAAGTACACCCAGAAAAAAGGGCAGCTGTTCCTGAGGAGGTTGAGGAATACCCAAAAAAAGGAGAAAGGGATTTCAACACCATGAAGTATCTCTGACGAATGATGGACAGAACCCAAGAATCCTCAGTGGCCCTTAACCAACTGGGAAGAGACAGGGAAAGATGAAGAGATAAAGGAACCTGACTTAGAAGGGAGGGAAGCAAATAGTCAGAACCCGGCTTGTCTGGAAAAGGAGGCTTCTGAGTAGCAGGAGTCTCAGTAGACATAGCAGGAGGAGCCCTTCAAGAACCCTTTTTACCTTTGGAAAGGAGGTGAGACTGTCTAAATACAAGGGTAGGTGTGGAAGGACAATTATTCTGAAATCTGGGAATAGGGAAAACAAAAATATGATTCAGTTCCTGCAAGACCTTACCCTTCACCTGCAGACTTACAAAAAAAAGTTCAACTGCAGAACCAGAGAGATTTTTATTGTCAAGAGGAGCATCCATCAATTTAGCATTAACATCATCAGGTAAAGGCTGAAGGTGAAGCCAAGAATAATGTCTTAACACAGAACCAAAGGCAGCCGCCCTAGAAGAAGCATCAGCTGCATCACAACTACATTTAATAGAATAAGAGACAGGGAAAGATGAACTGGGTAGCAGCAGTGTACACCTTTTTGACCAGCCATTCCATGCTCTACTATTCTTGTCAGAAGGAAGCAATTTAGTAGAAGGTAATAGTTGGAAGGCTTGGCAGAAGAGACAGATACAACAGAGAGGTCAGCAGAAGGACATCAATCAAGCACGTTATAAAACCTATCAGTTTTTTTTTAGGGGCTGGAAGATGGGAATCAGGAACCCAAGAAGCTGCTGAAAAAGTGTCTAATAGGGCAGCTAGGAAATGATGGACAGCAGAAAACTTAGGAGACTCCATCTGGAGAAGTTCATAACAGCTGTTCTGGACTTCAGAAACCTGGGTACAGACCCATTTAAAAAAATTCCATCATACAAGAGATAGTATCCCCAAAGGAAAGTTCTTCAAAGGCAGAATCTAGACTAATGGAGTCCTCCTCCTCAGAACCACAGTCCAATGGGGAGAAATCACAGGAATAAGCTAAAGACTCTTCTCCAGAGTCCAATTCCTCATCAGAAGAGTCCTGCTCCCTAAGCCTTTTAAAAGGAGTAGATGACTGGGGGTGGGATGGGGAGTGGCTTCAAGGCCATGAGTGCATTAAACAACCCCTGTGTAAAATACTGCCATTCACACTGCGAATCTTTAGGAGCAGAGGAAATATTTTTTGTTTTCTGCGTCTTCTTCAAAGGAACATCAGCCCTAAAAATCTTAGGAAGTTTGCACCTTTGCTGACCATCAACATAGTGTGATCTCCTTCCAAACAAGAATTTGCAAAACACTCCTCGGTCTCTCACTTATGATCAGCGATGGTTCCCCCTCAACATCCATAAAGGATGTCTGCAGAGCCTCCAAGGGCATGTGAGAAGCTGGAACCATGCTGGCCTCCGAAACAATAGCAGCAGGATAATCCGACAGAACAGCTGGATGACCTTCCGGGCTTTAACCAGCCTTGACAGCAATGTCAGAGGGAGGCGGTAGAGCAGCCGAATTCAACCTGAGTTTTTTGGTAGTCTAGTCTTCTTGGCAGATGGATGACCCTCAGGATGGGACAATTCCACCATCACACCCTCCAATAATTTAAAAGATGCTGGCTTTCTAAACAGAGGATGCTAGTGGTGTAGCGGTAGAGTTGTCGCCTCACAGGAAGAGGTTTTCTGTTACGATTCTCGGCTGGGATTACCTTCTGTGGGGAGTCTGCATGTCCTCTCTGCGTTCCTGTGGGTTTCCTCTGGGTGCTCTGGTTTTCTCTCACAATTCAAAGACACGTGTCTGGAATGTTTCTCCCTGGGCCTCCACTGAAAATTGGCTTTGTTCCAAGTTGGACTTTCCCAGTAAACAAATGTTAAATAAATAAAGAGGAGTGATGACTACAAAGAGTCTTAGGAAAGAACAAAAGCTTGACAAACTGGGAATGACATATGTTCACTGAGAAGCAATCAAGCAAAAAGTACAGTTTTGTACCTACCATAAATGTAGATGTCCGATAGGTATGCATCTGCAGTCATAACATATGGGTTGTCCTGCCTCAGGCAGCCCTTCGGTCGGCCGGATTCCAAAGTCTGGGTCTGGCCTCGGCTGATGTCGCACTTTCCCCGACGTCAGAGCTTCTGGGGTATAAAGGCATCAGCCGACGCCATTTTCCTCAGTGTTTCTTGCCCCAGATGCCAGGTGCCCTCTAGGAAGGCTAAATTTGGATAAATGTTGAAAATTCCAAACAGTAGCAAACAAAATATATATATATACATATATACATACAAACAAATACACCATAATAGATTCCCCCAGCTAGCTGAAGAAGGGGTAAGCACCCTAGGAGTACCACAGAGGGGAAAGGAGGGTGGGTAATCCTGACTGCAGATGCATACCTATCGGACATCTACATTTATGGTAGGTACAAAACTGTACTATGTCCTTCAAGGATGCATCTGCAGTCATAACATATGGGTAGAATACCATAGCCAAACTGGGGGAGGAGGTACTAAGATAAGGATGGTGTAGTTAAGATCCCCTGTAAAACTGCAGTTGCAAAACCTGCTCGGGATCTGGAGTATAAAGGTAGATTGTAATTCTTGGCAAATGTATGCACGGAGCTCCAAGTAGCAGCTTCTAAAATGTCCTTGGTAGCCACCCCTCATAGGAAAGCTGTAGTGGTGGCTGTGGCTCTTGTGGAGTGAGGCCTGATATTTTCAGGAGCTGTCTTTCCATGAAAAGAGTAGCAAAAATGAATGCAATTTCCTATCCATTTTGAAATTGTCTGTTTGGAAATTGCTTTTCCTTGCACTCCAGTTGCATATGCTACAAAAAGTCGGTCAGTTTTTCTGCTGGTTTTAGTTCTGTCCAGATAGTAGCGTAGTTGTCTGTGTACATCCAAGGTGTGCAATAGTTTTTCCCCCCTGTTCTGTGGGTTAGGGAAGAACGTAGGCAAATGAATAGCTTGGTTCAAGGATACCCTGGATACCACCTTTGGCATGAAAGTAGGATTGGTTCTCAGAGACACTCTATCCTGGTGAAAAATAAGGAAAGGCTGCACTGCCATTAGTGCCTGTAACTCGGATACTCTTCTTGCTGAAGTGATTGCCAGAAGGAAAGCAGTTTTCCAAGATAAGAACTGTAAGTCTGCTGATGCTGCTGGTTCAAAGGGGGTAATGTTAATTTTTCCAGCACAAAATTGAGATCCCATGTAGGCAGAGGGGTCTCCTTGGAGGTTTTACATTTTGATCCCTCTTAAAAATGTCTGAGGAGAGGGTGAGAGAAGATAGGTGGATCCATGTTGTACTCTGCTGAAATTGCTGAAGCATGAATCTTAATGGAAGAATAGGACAGGCCATTGTGGAACAGTTCTGCTAAATATTCTAGGATGTGTGCTAGGTTTGCCAGTGTGATATTTGTACCCTTTGATGCGCTCCAAATGAGGAATCTCTTCCATTTAGCTGAGTATGTCTTCCTTGTGGAGGGTCTGCGAGCCTCCAGGATAATGTCCTTGACCCTCTGAGATAAAACAGTTTTGTTTTGTTTTAAGCAATTTTCCAGGCAGTTAGCTGCAGTGTTTTCAAGTTTGGATGCAGGGTCTTGAAGTTGTTCTGCGTTAGAAGAAGAGGCCATAGGGGTAGAGGCCATGAGTTCGCCAGAGACATGCTTCTCAGTAGCGGGTACCAGTGCTGCCTTGGCCAGTCTGGAGCTATCAGTATCACCTTTGGCTGTTCCTCCCTGATCTTCAGTAGAACTTTGTACATCAATGGGAGAGGTGGAAAAGCATACACTGTTAGGGCGTTCCAGCTGAAAGAGAGAGAGTCCACCCTCCAGGCGTGTGGGTGGTATACTCTTGAGCAGAATTTCTTCAGTTGTTGGTTGAGTGGGGAGGCGAACAGGTCTACCTCTGGCAGTCCCCATTTGCTTGTTATGATTTTGAAGATGTCTGGATGCAGCATCCATTCGTGAGCATCCGTGGTAGTTCGGCTTAGGCTGTCTGCTAGTGAATTCTCTTTTCCTGGTACGAATTTGGCCTGCAGCTGGATGTTGAGACTCAGGCCTAGGTTCCACAGATCCATTGCCATCCGGCATAGAGGGTAGGAATGCGTGCCTCCCTGTTTGTTTATGTACCACATGACTGTGGTGTTGTCTGTCCTTATCAGCAGATGTCCTTGCTGGAGGAATGATTTGAATGTCTCGATTGCATGTTTCACCGCCAGCATCTCCTTTAGGTTTATGTGCAAGTTCAGCTGGTCCTGAGACCATAGGCCTTGGATACACTTGTCCTCCATGTGTGCTCCCCATCCTAGGTCTGAGGCATCCGTGGTGATGGTCTGCCTTGGTTGTGGTTTGTTGAAAGGCAACCCTCTGTTGGACTGGCAGGCCTGAGCCCACCACAGGAATTCCTTTTTCAGGCATGGAATGATTGGTATCATGGTTTCTAGACTGTGCCTGTGTTGAGACCATACATTCCTTAGGTACCATTGTAATTTTCTCATATGTAGCCTGGCATGCGGGATCAAGATTAAGCAGGATGCCATGTAACCCAGGGCCTGCAGGACTTTCCTTGCAGTGAGCTGAGTTTGTCTTGTCAAAGCCATGAAGTAGACTGGAAGTTGCTTTTGTTTTTCTTCTGTGAGAAAAGCCATCTGAGTCATTGTGTCCAGATCCGCACCCAAAAATGTTATCCTTTGGGATGGCACTAGTCTTGACTTCTGGATGTTGACTGTGTATCCCAAGGCCTGTAACAGGTGCATGACATAGGCCAAATCCTCTATTAGTTTTGTCTTGTTGTCCGCTTGTATTAGGCAGTCGTCCAGGTATGGATATATTTGAATTCCCTGAAGCCTGCAATGTGCAATTACTGATGCCAGGCATTTCGTGAATACTCTGGGCGCAGTAGATAAGCCAAAGGGCAATGCTGAGAATTGATAATGCTCTGATCCTGCAAGAAATCTGAGGTGTCTTCTGCAATCTGGTCATATAGGGACGTGCAGGTATGCCTCCTTGAGATCTAGAGTCACCAGCCAAGACTCCTTGCCCAACATGGGAAGAAGTTGCTGTAGGGTCAGCATCTTGAATTTTGGCACAATGAGATATGTGTTTAGTGCGGACAAGTCGAGAATAGGCCTCCATTGGTTTTCTTTTCTTGGTACAAGGAATAGTCTGGAATAAAATCCTTGGCCTTGTTCCATAGATGGTACCCTTTCTATAGCTTTCATCTGAAGTAAATTGTGGATTTGTCTTAAAGCCTCTGGCTTCTGGTTTGGTGGAAGGTTTGGCATTCCGCTCCTTCTTGGAAAAGTGTGGAAGTGAAACCTGTATCCTTTTGTCTATGGTTTGCAATGTCCATTTGTCTTTTGTAATGCAATACCAGTTTTTCAAGAATAAAGACAGCTTTCCGCCCAAGGGTGCTTCCAGTTGTTCCCTGGTAGGCGGAATCAGAGTCAAGTCATTGTGTCTGTCCTGTGGAAGTGGTTGTAGTTGCAGCTGTGGCAGTACTCCTCTGGTTGGCAGGCTGCCACTGACGACCCCTGTAGGCACCCTTTGATTGACCTCTGCCTCTTGGGTGTCTATTCCTGCCCCTCTGTGTTCTGGAGGTGTCTGGAAAGGACCAATTCTTTGAAGGACAGTTTCTGCTGAACCTCGGAGGTTGAACCTGCAGAAAATCCTTTACTGTTTGCACAGATTTTGCTTTTTCTTCCACTTTCTTTAGAATCTCCTGTGCAGGGGAGCCAAATAAACTTTGTTTCTCCATTGGAGCATCTAGGAGTTTAGCCTTGACATGGTCTGACAAGGATTGCATTTTAGCCAGGCATGTCTTCGAATTACTGCCCCAGTCATGGCTGATCTAAATGAAGCCTCCAGTGCATCATAGCCACATTTTAAGAAATGATTACTGACCTGCTGAGAGTTGTGTACCAAATCCTGAAGGGACTTTCGGTCTAAAGGTTCAGTAGAAGAAAGCTTTTTATTCAGCTGATCTAACAAATATTCCTGGTACTGTATCATGTGGAATTGACAGTTTAATGCCCTGGCAGAAAGAGTAGCAGATATATAAACCTTTTTCCCCATCTCTCTAATGCTCTTGACTCTCTTTCAGAGGGTAGGGGGTTTTTGGCCGTGGCAGCTGCAACACCTTTTGAGCCCTGAGATATAGTTTCTAGGTCTGCAGCATGGGCTTTATACAAATGGAAGTGAGAATCCGGGACCCTGTAATATCTGTCAGGTTTGGCAGGGGCCGGGGGAAGAGAGTCAGGGGCAGAACTGACATCATTATATGCACCATCAACTACAGTTAGCACAGGTGTTATGGCTAAAGGCCTATGCTGTGGTAAGTGTATAAAGGTTCTTAATCTTTTTCTAGAATCAGAGAAATCCTGACCCTGCCATTGAAAGTGTTCCCTCATTGAATGCAAAGTTTCCCCAAAGGAAAATTCTTCAGGAGGGGAGGCAGAAGGAATAGAGTCTTCTGCATCTGAATCCTCATAAGGAGAATATGGCCTTCCTGATGGTCTGATAAATCAGATCCATCCGAGGAGTAATCTGAGGAGAGAGGTTCAGGGGGTTCAGTCCTAGGCCTTTTGTCAGGAGGAGGGTGGGAGGCCCTGTCTGGGTGAGGTTGGGAACCCCTAATCATGGATATAAGGTCCTCAGCAAAGCTGAGAATCTGAGAACTTGAGGAAGGTCTCTGAGAAGTAGCTTTTGCAGGTAAGGCTTTTGAAATTTTAGCTGCTTTAGCTCTGGAGAAGGCCTTAATAGACATAGAAGCAGGGGGCCTAGCTGCCCCACGTGCAGGAGTAGAAATGTCCAAAGGAATGGTGTCAGACAATTCTTGTGCGCTTGTTTCTTCGGTAGGGATTTCTGTAGCCGACGCAGCTGGGGCCTCTCTGGCCTTGGTTGTCGGAGGTATGATTTTGGCAGAAGTAAGAACAGAGGACTCTGTTTCAGCCGAAACCGAGACACTCGCGATAGGCCTAACCGTGGTTTCAGCCGAAACCGCGGGCCGCGAGTGTCGGTCCTTTTCCTTGAGTTTTTTGGCTAAATGTGTAGTCTGAGTCTCCGACGGCATTTTATATGCAAAAGCGGATCCAAAAAAGTCTTCTGCAAACTCCGACCGACGTCTAAGAGTCTGTCGGTTGAAGGCGGCACAGGCTAAACAAGCTGATACGTCGTGGTCTGGGCCTAAGCAAGGGAGGCAGTAAGAATGGAAATCCTTATGAGGTATTTGTTTCCCACAAGTTAAACAATTATTTACTTTGTCTGACATCGGCTGAGGCAAGAAAGAGTCCCCAACGGGGTACTTAGCTTTTTTAGAAGTCTTCGGTAGCTGAAATCTCTGGATCTGACCGACCGGCACTTGCGAACAGCTTCTGCTTCGGGCACCGCGCGGCAAGAAAGACTGAGGAAAATGGCGTCGGCTGATGCCTTTATACCCCAGAAGCTCTGACGTTGGGGAAAGTGCGACATCAGCCGAGGCCAGACCCAGACTTTGGAATCCAGCCGACCGAAGGGCTGCCTGAGGCAGGACAACCCATATGTTATGACTGCAGATGCATCCTTGAAGGACATCAAACACTGCTTGTGACTTTCCTTATAGGAAATGTCACCCACACTGACGTCTTCCCTTTCTGGATGACATGTAAGCTCGCAACTAAAAGAAGAAAAGATAGGAAGAAAAGCCCAACAAGGCAATTATTTGAAAACTGCTTGGTAACCAGAAGAAACGAAGAAACATTCAGACCGACAATCAAAGCTGACATTTGGACTGGCCACAAAGAAGTCCTGAGGTAGGTACGTCCACACATCAGCTTTATGCCCTATACCATGAACGGGGAGCATACCTGCGACATACAACATCCTTAAAAAAACTCAGGCTTTGGTATATTGCCCAGACATTGGGGTACCCTTGGCAGGGGATCCCTTTACTAAGGAATACTGCAACAGTGATATGGAAGGACATGTAAGGTATAGGTGCTAAATGCAAAGAACATGATTACAGCAAGGTATACGCAATACAGTTAAGTTATACTCATTACAAGCTGCGCAAGAGAAAACAGAACTTTTATTTATTACTTGTGTACAAGATAAAACAAACCCAAATGCCTACTTCTGTTTTAATAGAAAACACAAACTGATATAGCAGGCAAACAGAAAAACTTCCAAAAGTATAGTTAGAATACATGTGTGAATAATACAGAGGATTTGATTGGGTCTCTGATCGCAAACATATTACTGTGTGTTTGAGACACAGATGCAAAGAAATTCATCTTGAAAGCAAAGCTTGAGAGGTGAATCATGGCACCTACATTGAGAACACAACTGGTTAGGATAAGTAAGATGCGACCATAACTCCTTGCAGTACATGAAGTTTTATCTACTTCATGTGGCAGAATGCACTGCTTAAGCATATAAAAAATAATCCACAACATGAGTTTAGATTTGCTGCTATAGACCAAGTAGATCTTGGTGAAAGAGGGGGTCCCTGTGATGAGTTCCTTGAGTTCATAGGTTCATAGGTAGGTACTAGGCTATTGGCCCTAGGGCCTATATAAACCTAGCCAAAGGTACCCTGGCTTTCGCCACCCAAGAAAATTATTTTCCTGTGCCACTGTCGAGCAGAGCCACAGAAGTGATCCCCAGGGTGAATTTCCTATCTCCCATCCAACCATCAAGATTTTTCTTGAACAGTGCTAATGAGGAGCTTTTTGTTTGATATAGATAGGTAGTTTGTTGCAGAGTATGGGAAGTCTCTGGGACAGGAATCTATCCCTCCAGCATGTTCTGTTTATTGTGGTGACGAGGTTTAGGTCCCTAATGTAGCTCATAGGGATTGGGATTTCTTTAAGTGGAGCATGTCTAAAAGCTCTGGGTTTGACATAGCTTTGTGTGTTAGGCAGAGATCGCCTCTGAGTAGGCGATATGCAACGGAGTAAAGCTGCAGTTTTTTGAGACGGTCTGCATAAGGCATCTCTTTGAGTCCGGTAATCCTCTTTGTGAGGTATTTCTGTGGCCTTTCCAGTTGTTGTAGATGTCTTGTGAGGTACATACCAAAAGGGGCATTGTACTCTACAATGGGTCTAATGAGTGACAGTAGAGGGGAACAATGACCTCTTTTTTCCTGGATGAGAAACCTTTTGTGATGAGGTGTGCCACATAGAAGGATTTCCTGACTACTGTGGTGATGTGATTATCAAAGGAGAGACTACTGTCCACCTGTGTCCCAAGGTCTCTTATCACACTTTCGGTGTTAAGTAGACTACCACCTATGTGGTAGTTCATGGGTACTGAGTTTTTACCAAAAGGAATGACAATGCACTTTTTGGCACTGAGCTTGAGGCCATGGCTTTGACACCAGGCATCTGTCTCAGCAAGGCCCTTTTGTAGGATGTCCACATCTTTTGGAGTTTTGATTATGGCTCCCACTTTGCAGTCATCTGCGAACTCCGTTAGCCAAAGACCTTCTGTGTTGGCCTGTACTTCAGAGAAGTAGATACCAAACAGGAGAGGACCCAGGACTGAACCCTGTGGTACTCCACTTGTCACTGGTCTGAAGCTGGATTTGGAGTCTGCTACTTTCACAGTGTGGGTTCTGTCAGTGAGCCAGTTGGCAACCCATCTTGTAACATAGGGATTTATACCTAGTTTAGTGAGTTTATCTATAATTTCAGAGTGGGGGATGGTGTCAAAAGCCTTGGCGAGGTCTAGATAGGCTGTGTGAACCACCTTGCCCTCATCTACGGCTTTGGTGACTGCTTCAAAGAAGTCTATCAGGTTTAGGAGACATGATCTGCCTTTTACAAACCAGAACTGGGTGGGGTCCTGAGTTTGGAGATTACCAATGTCATTGTTCATAAATTCCACGATGATACGCTCCATAGCCTTGCAGACCAGGCTCGTTAGGCTAATGGGGCAGTAGTTTCCGGGGTCTGTGGTGGCTCCCCCTTTGTGGAGTGGGATAACTGTCGCTGTGCGCCATTCAGTGGGCACATAGCCTGAGGTGAGGCTATGACTGAACATGGTACTTAGGTGGGGTGCCAGTTTGTTCTGTAGTTCATGTAGAACACAGCCTGGGATGTCGTCAGGTCCCATGGATGCTGTGTTCTTGGCTTTGGATAGTGTGTTTTTTACCTGTGCAGCCGTGATTACAGGAACTTTGCATTCTTCTGGTATAGAGATGGGCCCTTTAGGGGATGACAGAGGGGTAAAGTTAGCACTGAACCTATCTGCCAGGATGTTGGCAATATCCGTTTGTTCTGTATATTTAGCGCCATTGTGCTGTAACTCAGAGCAGATCTGAGTGTTGCCATTGAGATTCTTGACATAGCTATAGAATGCTTTGTGGTTGTCTTTAGAGTCAGTGGCGATTTTGTTTTCATAATTAGCTTTGGAGGATTTTATGAGGGATCTCAGCTTCTTACTGAAGCTGACCAGGGAGTTTATCCAATCATGGGATTTTACTCTTTTTTGCAACAGTTTCTTTCTTCTGTTGTAGAGTTTGTTTATGGCAGGGGACCACCAGATTGGCTCCCTTTTTCTGGAAGATAACATCTTGGTTCTTAGGGATTGCACGAACCATGCACTCATGTAAGTGCTTATAAAGTGCATTTCTGTAGGATTCAGCAGTCATACCTCTATTGTCCATCAGCACAGGTGTCGTGAAGTTTGCCACTTCTGTCTTAAGAAGCGTGAAGTTGGCTTTGGAGAAATGTTTTACTGTGGTTTCCCTAATGGGGGGGGTGGGGGGTGGGGGAGGGATGTGGATGTCTAGGGTGATTAGCTTATGGTCGGATCTGACCAACGAGGAATTGACCTCTGGTGTGGAGCATCAGTTGCCCATGTTGGTAGTAACCGGGTCTAGGATATTGCTGCCCCTGGTGGGGTGTGGATAAGTTGATCCATGGCATTGGAATTTATGAATTCCAGAAAACGTTGAGCAAAAGAGTTGGTACACGAGTAGTTTTCCCAGTTAATGGTAGGGTAGTTGAAATTGCCCATTATTAGGGTGTTAGGTTGTACCCTAATATTTTCCAGTGTATTAAGAAATGAGGAGTGGGAATCCTGGGGCATGGTGGGGAATCTGTAGCAAGCTACAATTTGGATTGCGGTCTTGCCCAGAGTTAGTTGCACTTGGATAATCTCGGATACATTATGTTGAGCAACTAGCCTGGACGTGTGGATATCCTTAATGAATATGGACATGCCTCCGCCTTTAGTGTTTCGGTCCAGGTTAGGTGGCCGAAAGGTGTGGTATGAATTATAGCCTGGTAATGCGGGGGTACTCTCTGGAGCCTTGAACCAGGTCTCTGTCACTGCACAGATGTTGATGTTCTCCATTTTAAGGAGTGCCTCGAGAGAGAGTGCATTTTGAGGTTTAGACTTCTAGCATTGAGTAGCAATACCCTCAGATTCTTCTTGCCTGTACCTGTTAGGGTGGTGAATTTGTCATTTGAACCTTGCCTAAAAAAAGGCACTATAGGGGTGGCTAGAGCCTTAGCCAGTATCCGGAATCCCAGGGATAACAGGTGCAGGCCATCTCTGGCAAAGCATCGTGGCTTGTCGATCATGTCATCCCAGGCAGACAGATACTGGATCCCCTTAGAATGACACCAGAAGCTTAGCCAATTGTTGAAGTGGAACTCAAATGGCAGTTAAAAATCAATGCAACAACTATTCCAGGTCTTAATGAAGCCTTGTCTTTAAGTTGTTGTTATTGTGTCTTTCGGCTTTTCCCGGTTAGGGGTCGCCACAGCGGAACTCCGGTCCGCTAATGATTGGCAGTAGATTTTCACGAACGCGGAGGTGCCAGCTTGACGTCCAACCTTCATCGAAGGCACGCCCATTCACGCATGTCTTTCGAATGCCACCCAACCACGGGGAGGACATGCAGACTCCACACAGAAGGCACTCCCCATACTCCAGCTGAGAATCGAACGGGAGAACCTCTTGCTGTGAGGCAACAACGCTACCGCTGCACCACCGCGGCATACTTCTGTAGGTGTTCAAGTATATGGTGTTTATTTTATTGCTGTATCTATGATATGTGTATATATTATAAATCTTTTATGACTTTTTTTTTTTTTTTTTTTTACAACATACACATCTTTTTATATAAAAAGAGCATGGTATTTAGGCAGAATAGCTTTGTTAGTACTGTTTTTAGGTAGAATGCAATTTAGTAATTCTTGTGTAATTAGTGCAACTTGTTTGAGAGGGGAGGGGCTTTTAATTGGAGTAAATGTGTATTGGTATATAAAGTTTATGGAGAGAGTGAGTATGTTTATTCTGATGAAGTCCATTGTTATTTGTTGTCAAAACCGCTAAATAAGCAAGTTTTTTTGATTTAGCTTGGTTCCTGCTTTCTTTCGGTGTTTTCATGGTGTTCTTCATGTTTTTGGATTATATAGTTAGAATACATGTGTGAATAATACAGAGAATTTGATTGGGTCTCTGATCGTATCCATATTATTGTGTGTTTGAGACATGGATGCAAAGAAATTCATCTTGAAAGTAAAGCTTGAGAGATGAATCATGGCATCTACATTGAAAACACAACTGGTTAGGATAAGTGAGATGTGATCACAACTCCTTGCAATGCATGGAGTTTTTTCTTCTCCATGTGCCATCAGCTAAAACAAATAGGGAAAAAAGTGTTTTACCAGCTTTGAAAACCAGTAAAGCACTTTTCTCTCAGGTCGACAGCACTTTAATATAAATGGAAGAAAAAGTCAAGGACAGTTTAGTTAAATCATTTAATTACAGACCGACGTCTAAACTTCCCAAAGCGAAAATATGAGGCAAGATATTTAGGGACATTTCAGAGTGAATTAATGTCTCCTTCATGAGATCCAACCATAACAGCACTGGAATGTATAACAAATGTTACCTCTGAAAAAAAGAAGTTATGTACTTACCATAACGTTCCATGTGTGTTGTCCATCTCCACCTTTATTCTCACTGATGGCTCGGATCCGACTTGGCCTTTTACAAAAGCTCAAGGCCTTCAGCAAAGCTTGTGGGCATTCTCCCTTACCCATAATGCAACTCCCTAACTTCCTCAGATCTTGTTTGCCCCTGACAACTCATATAAGACAGATTTCATTAATAGAATAACAGACAAAGAAATTATTTCTGAGGCTATAGTCCTGTAATACCCAAGTAGCACTACTTGGTCTTCCAGGAGTACAGGCAGGGGGTATGGAGGGTGGGTTGTGAAAATAAAGGTCGAGATGGACAACACACATGGAATATTATGATAAGTACGTAACTTTTTTATGTGATTTGTCAATTTCACCTTTATTCTCGGTGATGGGACTGCGCCCCAAGCAACCTGATTCTTGGGTGACTCATGGGAGAATATTCTTTAGAACACCAGAACCAAAAGACGCTCTACTCCTAGAAGCCAAATCCACTCTGTAATGAGTAATAAAGGTATGGGGGTTTGCCCATGTCACTGCAGCACAGATGTTATCCAAAGGTAACCTGGCTTGAAAGGCCTCAAAAGTAGCTACCAATCTAGTGGAATGATCTAGTGGAATGAGCTTTAACAGGATTAGCAAAAGCTTTGTTCTTGGAACTGCAAATGAAGGCTATATATTGTGAAAGCCATTTGGATGCAGTAACTTTGGACACTGGTAGACCTTTTCTTACATCAAAATGAGAAATAAATAGTTGATCTGATTGATTCCTGAGGTTCTGTGTAAGTAAAAATGTTAATTGTCTATGGATGCCCAAAAGA
This sequence comes from Protopterus annectens, assembly GCF_019279795.1. Classification (NCBI taxonomy): domain Eukaryota; kingdom Metazoa; phylum Chordata; order Ceratodontiformes; family Protopteridae; genus Protopterus; species Protopterus annectens. The sequence continues at coordinate 1,397,362,974 of NC_056725.1, forward strand.
TGCAATGAGTATTCCCCTTTATTTTGGAAGTTTGGGAAGAAAAACTGTAGTTCGATAATTTGACTGAGGTTACTCTGACATAACTTTGGGTAGGAAAAAGACACTCTGTCCTTATGAAAAAACAGGTATGGTGGCTTGACTGATAAAGCTTGTAATTCGAAAACTCTGCTTGCTGAAGTAATAGCCACTACAAGGAGTGTTTTCCAGGAGAGATACTTCAATTAACAGGTAGTAGATGGTTCGAAGGGAGGAAAGATAATGTTTGACAATACAAAATTCAGATCCCAAGGTGGTGATGGCATTTTGTATGGCGGTTTTATCACAGTAGTTTCTTTCAAGAATGCCTTACAAAGTCTGTTTGACATGGCTCCAGAACCATTTCTCCTATATGAAAATTTGAAATTGCTGCTAACTAAACTCTTAATAGTAGTAGCTGCAGCAGCACCTTCATTGAAAAGTTCTGCCCAAAATTCTAGAATAGAATGTATGAGCGTAGTAAAGGGATCTATTCGACTGTTGCTGGCCCATGAAACAAACTTCTTCCATTTACCTCTGTACAATTTCTGTGAAGATGATTTATAGGAGGACAACATATGTTTTACTGGCGACGAAAGAAGAGGAAACCTGGCAATCAGGGGAACTGGAGCAGCCAAGATGTTAGTTTGAGACTGTCCAGATTGGGATGAACCATCACTGATGGGCGAGTCAGAAGGTCTGGAGCAGGGTCCAGAATCCATGATTCCCATGAGGCTGAAGGAAGGGGAACCAAATTTGTTGAGGCCAGTAGGGAGCAATTAGGATTACTTTCGTCTCCAACTGACTTGCCTTCTTCAAAAATTTGGGAATTAATGGAATTGGTGGAAAGGCATAAAGAAGTCCCGGGGGCAATTGTGAACAAGTGCACCCCTGGGGACTCCCCTGCAGGAGGGACCAGGGCAAAATAGTTGCTGCATTTGGCATTGGTGGGTGATGCAGAGAGATCGCAGCAAGGTTGGCCCAATTTCCATAAAATCTCTTCTGCGACTTTGAGACCGAGGGACCACTCTTGCGGCCACAAAATGGCTCTGCTCAATTTGTCTGCAGTTATGTTGGATTTCCTCAGAATGTACATTGCTATCAGGAAGCAACTGGAGGTTGTTGCCCACTGCCAGACCCTCAGAGCTTCTCGACAAAGGGTGTAAGATCTGGTTACCCCTGTTTATGTTCCAGACCACAGACATGTTGACTGATTGGATTGCTATAGTTCCCAGAGGGAGGGAGTCTTGAAATGCTTGCAATGCCAAAAGCACTGCCCTCATCTCCAGTAGGTTTATGTGCAAATGAGCCTTGTGTTGTTGCCAGATGCCTTGAACTGTCTTCCTGAGATAATGCCCCCCGCCCTATCTGGGAAGCGTCCGTGGTCACTGTGGCTTGGGGTTGAGGAGGAATAAAGTGACGGCACTGAGATATCAGAGGAAAGTAAATTCACCATTGGAGGTCCTTCTTGCAAGAACTGATTACTGTGATCTTGTGGATCATAGGACAGTGTAGAAATGACCACTGTGTCGAAACTAACCACTGAAGCATTCTCCTGTGGAGACAAGCTAGGGGAATGAAAACTACCGAAGCAGCCATTTTTCCCAACACTTAAACTAGCTTTACAGGAGCCCACGTCTTTCTGTTCAACAGTTTTACATAATGTTGAACATCGTCTACTCTGTCTTGTGGAAGTTTTGCTATCATAGTACTTGTGTTTATGTCTGCTCCTATAAAGGCCAGGTTCTGACATGGCTCTAGAGCAGATTTTTTATAATTTATCATAATACCTATGGAGGAACAGAGTTGTAGTGTATAGTCCCTGGCTTCTAGCAGATGGTGCCTGTCGAGGCGATTATGAGCCAGTCATCCAGATACGGAAAACACACACAATCCCTGGTGTCTCAGGTGAGCCGCCACTACTGCCATGCATTTGGTGGACACTCTGAGGGGTGTAGTGAAACTAATGGGCAAAGTTCAAAACTGGAACTGACTGGCTTCCTAGCTGAAAGTGCAAATGCCTCCTGGATCGCCTCTCCATTCATATATGGTACTACGCATCATGAAGGTCTACAGAGCACATCCAATTGTCTTTTTCCAAGCATCATGAAGGTCTACAGAGCACATCCAGATGTCTTTTTCCAAGTATGGATATTATCAATTGCAGTGTCACCATTCGAACTTGGTATTTTTCAAAGACTTGTTCAGATTTGTGAGATCCAAGATGGGTCTCCAGTCCCCTGTTTTCTTTGGAACTAAAAAGAACCTTGAGTAAGTTCCGAATTGTCTCTGGCCTGCAGGAACCTTCTTTGATGACTCTTTCTTAGCAATTTTTGAATTTCTAAGGTTGCTTGTTCCTTCTGCCTGGGGTGGACTGTCTGGAACTGATTTATTTGCGGGAATGGGGAAGGAGAAGGGAATATATCCCCTGCACCCAATTTTCATTTATCTTTTGTCAGGTTTCACAGTGCAGAAATAATCACCCCTGACTGCCTCCAGAGGTGAGCAATTGGGTACGCTTTCAGGAGCACTGAAAGGGCCTACCAATGAAAGATTCTCTGGAGCCCTGATTCTGCAGGCCTCCCCTGCCGCGAGGGTGGCATCTTCCATGACCCCACCTCTAGGGGAACTTTCACCTTGTGTGTCCTGGAAAGACCTTTGTGATTTTCTGAACCACATCTTCCCACTACCTCTCTGACCCTTGGGAAAGGGTCTGGTAGGTGTGGAAAAATGTACTCAAATGGCAGACAAGGTCTTGCCTTCCTGTTCATGCCTGGTAAGCGTTTCTTTTACTTTATGCCCAAAACGAGAACAACCATCAAAAGGGGCGTTAATGAAGGAAGACTTGAAGGGATCCACGAAATTGCAAAGGCATATCCAGCCCTGCCACCTGAGAGAGATACCCGAACCCACAGCCCTACTCGTTCCATCTGCTACATAAGATATGAGTCTCATAGAATAGTTTACAACTGAACTGAGGGTGGCGAGCTGAGCTGTGACTATCTGCCACCGCATCAGCTACAGCTCCTTGGAGGGAGTTTGAAAGTTCCTTCAAAAGAGCCCTCTGTAATCTGGTAAAGTGGGTCAAGTAAGTTCAGTGACCATAAGGCAGAAGTTGCAGACGAAAAGACGTGCGTCCCACACCTATCCATGGTTCTGAAATCCTTACTCGAAGGATGGATACAGGAAAGTACAGTTGTGTACACTTACCATAAATGTAGATGTTCAAGTGTATTCACTGTTGCACTCATTACATTTGGGTAATCTGCTGGCAGGTTGCCCTCAGTCGGCCTGAATAACAAAGTCTTGGGTCCTGTGTCGGTTGCGGTCTCCTCTTTCATGATGTCAGGTCGTCAGGGGTATAAAACATGCATCCAACACCATTTTATTCAGTTTTTCTTGCCCCAGATGTCAGGTGCCCCCCAAATGGGGAGCAAAAATATATATATAAATAAACAGTAAATATATAAATGCACTTTTAGAAACATAAACTTTACCTTCAACTAAAAGCAAATACACCACAAAGGCTTTTGAATATAGTAAAGGAAAGAAAAGGCATAGAATGGGGGATGGCGGGTGGGTAACCCAGACTGCAACAGTGAATACACTCAAACATCTACATTTATGTTAAGTGTACACAACTGTACTATGTTCTTCGTGTTTCACTGTTGCAGTCATTACATTTGGGTAGAATCCCAAAGCTATGGATGGGAGGATGGAACTAAACAGCATTATGAGCGGCTATAAGGCCCTGCAAGACTGCAGTGGCAAAGCCTGCCCTGGATTTGGAAAGAGAGGTAAATGATAATGCTTAGTGAAGGTATGAACAGAGCTCCAAGTAGCAGCTTCTAGAATGTCTTTGGTTGGGACCCATCTGAGAAAAGCTGCTGAAGTAGAGGCAGCATTGGTGGAATGTGATCTGATCCCCTTGGGCACAGGTTTACCATGGTGCAAATAGCAGAAACGAATGCAGTGGCTTATCCATTTAGAAATAGTCTGCTTTGATATAGCCTTCCCCTCTGATCCTGCAACAAATGCCACCAGTAGTTGCTCAGACTTTCTTAGAGATTTGGTCCTGTTTAAGTAGAATCTTAGTTGTCTGTGTACATCCAATGAATGCAGAATCCGCTCCCTCTTGTTCTGCGGATTTGGGTAAAATGTTGGCAGGTGAATGGTCTGGTTAAGAGCCACACTGGATACCACCTTAGGCATAAAAGAAGGAATGGTCCTGAGGGCCACCCTGTCTGGGTAAAATATAATGAAAGGCTTCACTGCCATGAGAGCCTGTAATTCTGAAACCCTTCTTGCTGAAGTGACTGCCAAAAAGAAAAGCTGTTTTCAAAGATAGAAATGTTATATATGCAGTAGCTGCTGGTTCAAAAGGAGGCAAGGTGAGTTTTTCCAGCACAAAATTGAGATCCCATGCAAGAGTTGGTGCTCTCCTGGGAGGCCTTAAATTTTTGGCCCCTCTAAGATACTGTTTAAGCAGTGGATGAGAAAAGAGGGGAGGCTCTGTGTTGTAATGAGCAGAGATGGCAGAGGCATGGATTTTTATTGAAGAAAAAGATAGGCCCTTGTCAAGCATCCCAGTTAAGTATTGTAAAATTTGAGGAATATTGGGCTTTGCTGTGTCTATTCCTTGTGCTTGGTTCCAAGCAAAAAAATCTCTTCCATTTGACAGCATAAGATTTTCTAGTACTAGGCCTTCTGGCTTCCTAAATGAAATCCATCACAGATTTACTGAGAGGTGTGGTTTGAATAATTAGTTGATTAGCCATGCTGCAAGATTCAGAGTTTGGAGCTGAGTGTGCAGAATATGATAGTTCTGCTGAGACAGTAGATGAGGTATTTGAGGCAAGTACCATGGAGGAAGGTGTGACATACTCCTTAGAAGTGGGTACCAGTGCTTGCGAGGCCAGTGCGGAGCAATTAGTATCATTTTTGTTTTTTCCTGTCTGACTTTTAGTAAGACCTTGGAGAGTACAGGCAGAGGGGGAAAGGCATAGACTGATAGGTTCTCCCAGCTGAAGGATAGAGCATCTACTTTCCATGCTTTTTTGTGATGAGTTCTTGTGCAGAATTTGTCCAACTGATAATTTTGGGGAGAGGCAAATAGATCTATATCTGGGCTCCACCATTTCTGTGTTAACATGCTGAAGATTTGTCGATCCAGTTTCCATTCGTGAGGGTCCATAAGATTTCTGCTTAGGTCGTCTTCCAGAGTATTTTGCTTTCCTGTAAGGAATTGAGCTTGGAGATGTATTTGGTAAGTCAAGCTTGTGTTCCACAAGGCCATGGCTAGTCTGCAAAGGGGGTAGGAATGTGTAACCCCTGCTTGTTTATGTACCACATAACTGTGGTGTTGTCCGTCTTTATCAGTAGTTGTCCTGGATGAAGTAAGTCCTTGAAGGCTGTCAGAGCATTCTGAACAGCTAGCATTTCTTTCTGGTTGATATGCAGATGCATTTGGTTTGGGCTCTGCCCTGAATGCATCTTCCTGCCAGGTGGGCCCCCCAAGCATAGTCTGATGCGTCTGTAGTTAGGGTTTGGGTGGCAGGGGGTATAGTGAACGACAGTCCCTTGTTTTGGTGACATGTCTCTGCCCACCAAAGAAACTCCTGTTGTAGGCAGGGAATGAGAGGAAGCATTGTTTCCAGGCTGTGACAATGCTGACTCCATAAACTTTTTAGGTACCATTGCAGTTTCCTCATATGCAGTCTCGCATATGGAATTAGTAGAATGCAGGATGCCATGAATCCCAAAGCCTGCAGAATTTGTCTTCCAGATAACTGGGTTTTTGTTGCCATTTGTTTGAAGTATGTTGTCCGTTGCCTTTGTTTGTCTGGCGTGAGGTAAGCCATCTGGGCAGTTGTATTCAAGCTTGCACCCAGGAATGTAATTATTTGAGATGGCACCAGTTGTGATTTCTTTTCATTTATGGTGTACCCTAGGCATGCTAGAAGCCTCTTTACAAATGCCAGATATTGAAGAAGAGTGTCCTTGTCCTTTGCTTAAATGAGACAATCGTCCACATAAGGATAAATTTAAATGTTTCTTTGTCTGCAGAATGCAATTACTGGTGCCAGGCACTTTGTAAAGACCCTTGGCACAGTAGATGAGCCAAAGGGCAGTGCAGAGAATTGGTAATGCAAAAAACCTGTTTTGAAACGGAAGTATCTTCTGCATGATTCCCTTATTAGGATATGCAGGTATGCCTCAAGTCTAGAGTTACTAACCAAGCATTCTTGCCTAGCATAGGCAGTAGCTGTTGTAAAATCTGCATTTTGAATTTTGGAATGTCCAGGAACGTGTTCAGAATCGATAAGTCCAGTATTGGACGCCATGAATTGTCTTTTCTGGGTACCAGGAAAAGTCTTGAATAAAAACCTTGTCCTTTTTTGGTACCGGTTGAATAGCCCCCATTATCCATGAGGGACATGACTTGTTTTTGGGCCTCTGCCCACTGGTTTTGTGGCAGATCCGGCCAACCGTTTGGAATTGGCAAAGTATGGAAATGAAATATGTACCCCTGGGATACTATGTTTAATACCCACTTGTCCTGGGTAATTAACTTCCAATTTTGAGCATGAAATGCTAGTCCCCCCCCCCCCAAGGGGGCTGCCAAAAGATAAGTGCTTGGAGATGGAAGAGGAAAGTCATTGAGACTGCTTACTGTAGGGTTGTGCTTTGTTTCCTCCAGATTTGGAGGTGGAGGCACCCCATTGCTTTGATCTGTAAGAACCCTATGATAGATATCTGCAGCCTTTTGAGTGCATGGGTTTGCCCTGAGTGGCTCTGTTGGACACAGGAAAGGGCCAATTTTTAGTAGGCCAGTGCCTACTGAACCTGGGTGGCTGCACTTGCAAGAAATCTTTTACGGCTTGCATAGATTTAGCTTTGTCTTCCATTTTCTTTAAAACCTCTTCTGCCTTATTACCAAACAGAGTATCATGCTGCAAAGGGGCATCCAACAATTTAGCTTTAACATGATCAGGCAGATTTTGCTCCTTGAGCCAGGCATGCCTTCTAATCACAGATCTAGTAAAGGCGGCCCTACAAGAAGCCTCCAAGGAATCAAAACCACATTGCAAAGTATGCTTTCCAACCTGTTCTGCTGAATGCAATAAATCCTGTAACTCTTTATTTTCCACACAATCAGAAATCAACATCATTTTCTGTTTCAATAAGCCCATAACATGCTGTTGATATTTAAGCATATGAAACTGGCAGTTTAAAGCCCTGATTGCCAAGGTTGCAGACGTATAAACCTTCTTACCCCATCCATCCAGTGGAATCTCTATCAGAAGGGGTAGGATTTTTGGCTGTAGAAGCCTTTACACCCTTGGGACCCTGAGAAATAGTCTCAGGATAAGCAGCAGGATTTTTGAAAATAAATTTGTGGGAGTCAGGAACCCTGTAATATCTGTCTGTCTTACTAGGAGCCGGAGGCAGGGAATCAGGAGCCATACTTGATTCCGAGAACACATCATCAACAATGTCTAATACAAGAGGAATTGCCAAAGGCCTATGCTGAGGAAGAAGAAGGAAATCCCTAAGCCTCTTTTTGGATTCAGAGAAGTCCTGACTCTCCCAGTGAAAATGCTCCCTTAAAGTATGCAAAGGCCTGCGACTCAAAAGTAGCGGGTATCAGGGGCTGCGAAAGCGCCTCACTGAGTACCGGCGAACTGGCGACTGGCTTAGGAGAAGCTTCGTTGTCGGTTTTGGACCTCGATGGTCTGTCTCTTTCTCCTTGTGTTTTTTGTGAACTCCGGTAGTCGGATTGTTAACTGACGACGTTTCAGGACAGTTAAATCTTGAACCCAAATATTTAGAAGCAAAAATATACCAACTCTTAATAGTGCGATGGTTAAATCTAGCACAAAACTGACAGCAAGGCACGTTGTGATCAGGGCCTAGGCAAGAAATACAGTACAAATGAAAATCCTTATGAGGTACTTGCTTCCCACAAGTAATGCAATTATTAACTTTTACTGACATCGGTAAGGAGCAAGAAAAAGTTTCCCCAATGGGATACTTAGCTTTAGTTTGAAGACTTCGGTTCTGAAACTCGAATACGAAAATTTCGGGAGTTGGCCGACCGGCACTTGCAAACTGCTTCTGCCTTGGGCACCACGCGGCAAGAAAGACTGAATAAAATGGCGTTGGCTGCATGTTTTATACCCCTGACAACATGACGTCATGGAAGAGGAGACTGCAACCGACGCAGGACCCAAGAGTTTGTTATTCAGGCCAACTGAGGGCAACCTGCCAGCAGATTACCCAAATGTAATGACTGCAACAGTGAAACATGAAGAACAACTGGTCTCAGTTCCTTTTTGTGGCCACCGCCACAACCATGGCACCAACTGCTACACCTTTAGTTAAGAATGGCCTGTCCTTGGGGGCAGTAATGTACTTACTTGGCCTCCTTGAAGTCAACTCTATGGAATCTGGGGTCTCCCAAGCCTTCCGAGAGATTAACTCAATAAGATCATTGGAAGGAGGGGTCACCCAAGAGGTTGAGGGGTGAGACCCGAAGGCTTTCAGGTATACTGACTCCTCAACTGAAGGGGATGTGGACTGCCAGTCACCTCTCTGCTTTAAAATTTCCAAGATGTCTCCAAAAGAGACATCTTCAAGAGGTGACCATGGGGACCCTTCTTCCCAACGGAGTTCAGTATCAGATGTGCTTGACTCCTCTGGGGAGTTAGATGCTTCCTCTTGCAAGGCCTCTTCTGAGGGACCTCCTCAGTGGGGTAGTCTGGGGAAGTTTCAGAACAGGAGTTGTCCCCTGTTAGGCATCCTGAGGCCTGGGTTCTCTGCAGTCCTGTGGAGACAGTATGTGAGAAGGTAAAGACACCTGCACAGCACTGGAAGGAGGATTTGAGATAGATTGTGTCATACTAGGAAGTAATTAAAACCCTCATGATCTCAAAAGCAGTCTGTCCCTGCTCAGAAGAGCATCCCGGATCTGACAAAAGGGTTGTCGGGGCTGAAGGAATCTCTGAACCAGGAGACAGAAGCTCTGAGGCAGAGGTAGGAGCTGAACTCACCCCTGCCGAAACCCCCAGAGGCAGGGTCAGATCCAGAGAGATCTGAACCAGCTCCACGGACCTGACTGGAGAGTGTTGGCTCCTAGAGGTCTCCTGCTCCAACTGGGTAGAAACGTTCAGGGCAGACATCGGATCCGAGGAACGTATGGGTCCCAGATCCAAAACAGACACAAAATGGACATCTGAATTTTTTGGTTCTGAAACCAGGGGAAGGATTGGAGGAGGAGCAGGTGCCGAAGGGGAAGGCTGCATCTGGTCCAATTTCTTTGGGTTCAGATCCAATAACAACTTGACCAAGGCCGGTGTCTTTTGTAGCCTCTGCACTACCCTATCTAAACCATTCTCAAACAAACTCCTGGTAAGACTGAGTAGAAAGGGTTGGAGACCTTTACTTTGCCAGAAAGGGAGATGGAAGCTGAGAGGGTATCGGTTCCAATGAAGGGGAATGTCTCCGATATCTAAATTCAGTGGCAGCTGAAGAGATCGGAGCCAAGGGTTCCAACTGCTCCGACGAACTCTTGGATCCAGAAACTGTCTGCTCCGAGGGCTCTGTTAGAGCAAAATGTTTTGGAGTTTTCTGTTTGGTTCCAATGAAGACTTCAGCACCGAAGAGGGACATTTTAGAGATTTGCCAGACCTTGTAGATTCATCAGATTTGGAAGTGGAATCAGTAAAAATAGCTTCAGATAAAGAGATTTCAGCAGTCCCTTTAAAACAATAACTTTGTGCACTCCATCAGAGCCCTTTGGTTAAAACCACTGCACATGAAGCAAGACTCTTGGAGATGAAGAGGCCCCAAGCAATACACACACAGTGTGTGAATCACTTAGGGGTATCCTCTTCCTGCACTGCACACATTTCTTGAAAACAAGAGGTTTCCCTTCTTGATTTTGAGACATATTTATCAAGTAGGAAAAAAAAAACAACAACAATTAGTACACACACACACAAACACACACACAGGCATGCACGCGAGAAAAAATCTTCTAATTTAAAAGGACAGAAAAGGACTTCAGAAGATAGCAAGAGTTTTTTTTTTTAAAACAGAAATAGTTCTCTAACTCAAACGGACGATAAAGGGGAGGAAGGGGGGGGGAGATAAATGTCCACTAACTTAAATAGACATTAACAGACATCCTCTGACTTAAATGGATGCTAAGGGGAAACAAAAGGGATCAAAACTTGCTCTCTACAAATGAAAAAATGGGTAAGGATACACAAAAGTCAGAGAAACTATATTAAAGTAACTAAAAATAGAAAGGGTTAAGTTTAAGAATAGATCTAAATAATAAGAAAAAAAAATCCCTTATCCCAGAGCTTGTTTAGGAACCACGTCTTTCGCAGAGTGGAAAACAAGATCTGGAGAAGTTAGGGAGTTGCATTATGGGCAAGGGAGAATGCCAAAGAGCTTTGCTGAAGGCCTTGACCTTTTTTAAAAGGCAGAGACAGATCCCAGAGACCAGATCCGACACATCAGTGGGAATAAAGGTGAGATTGACATCACATGCACTGTTTCAGTCGGGTCTTGCACTACAAAAGCACTTTACAGGTTTGTCTTTTTTGATTTTGGAGCATAATCATGGCACTCCATAGTGACTACAAATGTTCATGCTATCATATAAAGATATGCAGCATCTTCCCAATGAATTATGACTTTATACTTAATTTCCAGTCTTCTCCTATACTTGCTTTTGCAAAACGTAACAAGAGTATGACCTTACATAACAGGGTTGTTTGTCTCTGAGCATACAGCTATGCTGATTGACAACATTTTAGTCTACTGGCACATTTCAGAAGTGTAGTACTTCTGTGAATGCAGAAATCATGTAACATAATTTCTAATATAAAAAAAGCAGAGACTACAGTAACAGCACCCTTTGGAATCTGCTAGGCAAAACCTGTAAATTAAGATTCCAGATACTCTTCAACTTCTGTGTGCTTTTAACTCTGTATACTAACTGCGTGTGCAGCACTGCAGTTGCATGCCTGAAGACTGACCTTAGTTTGTGCTATTTTTTTCTCCCTGAGCTACACACGGTCTTTCAGCTTAGGATGCTGTCCCATTCCAAAGCTCGTAGTTCTGAGAATATACAAGTTTCTTTGTTTGAAAGTAAGCAGCTAACGCTTAGTACTTACCTGTTTTACACTTTCCTGGCACTTCAGGGAACTCACACACTACTGCAGGATAACTCCTATTACATTAATAACTTGCATTTTGAAATTTCTATTCTCACCTGCTTTTCACTAGCCACACTCTGTGCACACGCGCAAACTGACTGGCTTCCACTAATGTGAGGGTCACTGAGTTTGCTCCACTACCACTTCCCACTAATGTGGGGATCACTCATTTTGCTCTACTAGCGCTCTAACAAATTTATACACTTTGTGCCACTCCCACTAATCTCCACAAAAAACACCACCTCAAAGTTCTGCACGTAAACTTCTCCTCTGTTGAGTTTGCATTACTTATGCTCTCTTTACTGCTGGAACACCTAAAGTAGCATACCTTCACAGTGTAAAAATTAAAACTTGCAGCTAACTCTACCACCACATATGATAACAGTCCACAACACTACCTGCTCCCTAGTATACTTCTACTTGTTATAGTAGATGCTTTCTGCAAAAGTCTCTGTCTCTCCCTCCCTCCTTACACATCCTCTTACCACTACTTCGCCTTCCAAACCGTGACACTTCAACTCATCCTACCAAATCATAATACCCCCCCAAATCATAATATCCTCCCCAGGATGATTTTCCCTCACCCTCATCCACCTAGCCTTAACTGTCTCTTGCACTCTAGTCAATATCAAAAGTACATGAAACAAACAATCACATCAGCTCCTTTCCACTCTCCATATATATTAGGTATTATAGACTTAAGGTTCAAAACTGACCACAACATTCCTTGTTTTTCCCCAGATTACTATAAGTTTAATTCCCATACCAGAACTAGAAATGGAATGAGGAGGGTGAAATGCTCCTACATAAGTCTACTCTCAACTTTTCTGTAGTCACCAAGGCCAACCCCTCTACTATTCATAAATGTTCATGCATTCTCAAACTACCACTGAAGACCTTCCCCTCTATACAGTGCACTCATTTATCTTCCAGCCCTGCCACAATCACAAAATTCACAGCTCTTCTGCATAACATTCTGTCTGCATTGACTTTAAAATGTGATATTATAATTGATAATTTAAACCTTAACTTTCCTGGTCAGATCAAGCATACATCTGAACATCTTGCCCACTTAAAACTACTCCCTCCAACTTGTAACTAAACCAAGCAGACCCAATCACAAAACAAATCACTACTCACTCCTACACATCATTAAAATCTCTCATCCTACCAATATCTTCTCTATCTTAATTCACCCACCAACCTTCAGCAATCAATGCACAGTAACATTCTCCATTCAATATCTGAAAATTAGTATCATTCACCAGGTTGGGCAAGGATTAAATAACAGCTGCCTCACAAGTGCCAATTCGGTGTATCACTAGGACCTTAAGTACCTCCATCCTACATACATGTGATATGAATAACTTGAGAGACACCTTCTTGGATTATAAGAGGAACATGACAGAGGTCATAATATGCATTAGAAAAGCTGTAAAAGAGGTAATGAGCAGTAGCCTATCACAGACAAGAATGAAGCCACAATACAAACAAAATATAATCAACTTCAAGTACTGACTTATACACTGGATCTCCTTATAATGACACCAATGGCTATTAGTCTTGAGAAGATGACAAGCAACCATAGCTGCTTTGCTAGGAATGGCCTGCATCGCTCTATTCATGGCTTCCATACACTAGCCAAGACTTTTTCCTCCCATGTAGTGCCTTTTTTTAAGCAAGGTCAGTCTCCTGAAATTACATTAATAGCCAATCCAAGTCAAAACTATATAAAGGTAGCACTGATCAATGCAAGAAGCCTAAACAAGACATTGCACCACTCATTACAGGAACACTCCTAACTCTTAAAAATACAGATGTCTATGTAGTTACATAAACAGTTTCAGCACAACAATAGCACCCCCAACAATGCAGGGTTTTAATGCTTATCACTTTTTCAGACCCAGCATAGAAAATGACAGTCTTATTGGAGAGGGCATGTCTGTATTTCTAAGAAGCTATCGCACCTCCAGGTTCTTAAGCCAGGACAATGACTTTGAACTTCTCCATACCATTTTCATGTTAAAAAATTCCGTATCGTATCATAGCCAACTACTATACACCCTCCATGTCACATGCAGTCCATGAGGTATAACTAAACAAACTAACATCCCTACCTACAGAGACTAACACTATTCACTTGGGAGACTTCAACTATCCATCCACTGACTTGGAAACCTACACCACCTCAAACAAATACTCACAGTGATTACTGAACTTCATTAGCAACAACTCCCCAGACCAACTGGTTCAAGTCCCAACTATGGGTTCAGAAATATTGAACTGTATTCTCACCAATATAGGCAGCCTAAACTCAATACCTACAATTACCATATCACTGGTAAAAATCTGAACACTGTTCAGAGATACTTACTATGAGGGTAAAATCTAACTTACCAAAAAACCCTTCTGCCTTTAGAGACTACTCTACGGCAAACCTAATCCAGCTAACTGATGACTTCCTCACCTTGATCTTGCATGCTGTCACATTTGTGAGTAATTTCTATGGCCATCTAAAGCACAAAGTCAGTCATCTGATACCATAAGATAAATATAATGTCAAACTCAAGAATAAACATCTATGGCAGGAACACAGTATAAACAAATTATACAAGAAAACAAAGAAAGAAATGCATAGCCCATAAAAACAAACAATACCCCATCTACAGACAAACTCAAAAAGATCAACAAAGAACAAAATTAAATCTTCCAAAAAGAAGTACAAATTGAAAATTGTCACCTCTGTTAAGGACAACCACAAAGCCTTCTTCAGCTATACCAGAAACCTCAGAGGTAATGCCAAAACATTTACTCGTCCACTGGGGAGATAAAAAACACACTAACACACAAATTCAGCTCTAACTTAACTCTCTCCCCTCCTAACTTTCCCCAACTTATTTGAACACCCACCCACACCACCACCTCTGACTATCGCAGAGCAAGACATGCATGTTCTCTCCAAGGCTAAAAGCCCTAGCTCCATGGATCCTGATACTGTGCCAGGGTGCCTTCCTACCAGCAACAAATACTGTCTGGTAGACTTGCTACTAAGCCTATGGAATCTTTCTTCTCCACTGGATTTGTGCCAGAGAAATGGAGAACTGTGGTAGTTATCCTGCTCCACAATGGAGCCTGTAGTATGGATACTAGAAACTACAGACCCGTAAGCCTCATCAGCCTTATATGCAAAATAATGAAACTCATCATTATGAAAAGTAAAGACAAAGGCAGTCTACAAACTCTGGACCTAAGCCAGTTTGAGTTTGTAAAAGGCAGATCCTGACTCTTGAACATGGTGGGCTTCTTTGAGCTGGTCACTGCATTAGACTCAAGCAAATTGGTTCACATTGCCTAACCTGGACTTGGTCAAGGCCTTTGATACCATCTCACATTCTGATGTTGTCGATAAGCTAATCAAACTACAGGCAAACCCCTATGTTACCCGCTAGATAGCAAATTGGCTAACAAACAGAATCCAATCTATTAATGTTGGGCACATGCCCTCTTAGAAAAAAAAGTTATGTTCTTACCATAATGCTTCATCTGTGTTATTGATCTTCATTTATTCATTACTAATGTGGAACTGATTCGGCCAATACAACAAGCTCACACCAGCCAAAAAACTCTCAAGCTAAGTCTTACCCATACTGCCACTCTCCTCACCTCCTCAGATCGAGTTTGCCCGTAAGGAGAGAAAAAGTGGAGGCCTTATCTGAGCAACTGCCCTATCAGGTAACCAGGACCAAATCCGAACTTCCATGAGTCTTTCAGGGGGGGGTAGGAGGGTGGGACATAATAAATGAAGATCAACAACACAGATGGAATGTTATGGTAAGAACATAACTTCTTTATCTGATGTTGTTAATCTTCATTCATTCCTTACTGATGGGACAGAGTCCTTAGCTACTTTATGTCCTAGGAGGCCCTATGGAAGGATATTCCTGAGCACCACTGAGCCAAAGGATGCTCTTTCCCTGGAGACCATGTCCAATTTGTAATGAGTAATAAAGGTGTTGCCCAGGTAGCTGCTGCGCAATTGTTGTCCAGAGGCTCTAGAATGAAAGGCCACAGAAGTGGACACTGATCTGGTGGAGTGAGCTTTGACTTTAGTTGGTAAAGTTATTTTGTTCTGTTGATGGACAAAGGTAATGCAATCTCTTAACCATTTTGATAAAGTAACTTTGGAAATGGACTTGCCCAATCTTGGACTTGAAAAGAACAGCTGGTCCGATTTCCTGAATGATTTAGATCTGTTTAAGTAAAACCGTAACTGTCTATGCACATTTAGCATGTGTAAACGGTATTCACCTTTGTCAGAAAATGTAGGTAGAAAAACCTGGCAAATCAATGGACTGGTTGAGATTTGAATGTGAAATAACCTTGGGCAGAAAGGAGGGGTTAGTCCGGAGTGATAACTCCCTTTAGGAAGGTTTTGCAGAGACGGTGGGACATTAATGAAGAATCATTAAAGCCATTATGAAAATTGGAAATGACTTCTAAGTGAACTGTGATTATAGAGGCTGAGACTCCTGACTGAAGTAAAGTTAACAATTATTCTAAGACCTTATCGACCAAGGCTGAGATGGAGTCTAGTTCTTGTTCTTTGGCCAAGATCACAAACCTGTCTCATTTACTATGATAAAAGTTTCCTGGAGGATGGTTTATGAGAGGCCAGAAGTATCATTTGCAGTGAGGAAGATAGATTATTCTGCCTGGCAATCAACGGAAGTGGAGAAACCAAGCAGTCAGCTTGAGACTTGTTAGGTCGGGATGGACCAGCCCTTGTGGATGAGACAAGATTCTTGGGGTTGGATTCAGAGTCCACGGGTGGTGAACCAGGTGAAGCCATAAGAAGGGGAACCACACTTGATGGGGCCAATAGGGTGCAATGAGGATTACTTTGCTTCTCAACCATTGTGTCTTCTTTAAGAACTGTGGAATGAGGGGGAAGGGGGTAGAAAAGTGTACAGAAGACCTGAGGGCCAATCGTGTATCAGAGCATCTCTTGGCGACTCCCCCTGAGAGGGATCAGGGCAAAGTAGCTGCTGCATTTGTGGTTAGATGCAAAGAGATTGCAGCAAGGCTGGCCCCAATGACGGAATATTTGCCTCGCTACTACGGGATTGAGAGACCACTCGTAAGGAATCAGAATGTTTCTGCTCAGTTTGCCTGCAATCACACTGGAGTTCCCGGCAATGTGCATTGCTAGGAGAAAGTGGTTAGAATCTATCACCCACTGCCACACTCTCAGGGCTTCCCAACATAATGGGTAGGATCTGGTTCCTCCTTGCTTGTTGACATA